>NC_067417.1:12992967-14197467 GCF_009764475.1 Pristis pectinata
CCCAGATTAGTTTAACCCCAATGCCACTTAACTCCAGACATCATTAGCGCCTTGATAATAATCATGGACTAAAGAGTTGAATTCTAATCATAAGGTAATAGTGATTGCTCTTGTTATAAAGCCAGCAACTGATTACATGTGGCATGAAAGAGCCCTGGTAAAATCCAAGTCAATGAGAATCAAGATAAGCTCTCTACTTGCTGAACAATGGGCTCACCAGGAGTGCAATGGAATACTCTCCACTTGGCTGGACAAGTGTAAGTCCAAAACTCAAGGAGCTCAATGTCATTCAGGACAAAGCAGCCAGTTGATTGGCAGCTTAAACATTCACCTATCTACCAATAGGGCACTACGGGTGTCTTGTGAATCATGTGCAAGATATCCAGCATCTCAACAACAAGCAATATCACCCAAATATATAACCTTTTCTGTCGTGAAGGACAAGGGCAGCCAGGACATGAAAACCATCAATTACTTGTTTCCTTTCCAACCACACACCACTTGAAAATCTGTCGCCGTTCCTTCATCATCCCTGGATCTCAATCCTGGAACTCCCTCCCCAACCTTCACAAGCAGGACTGCAGTGATTCATGATGGAGACTCAGCACAACCTTGTCAACGCCATTTAGGGATGGGCAGTAAGTGTTTGGCCCACAACCCATGAAACTCTGGGGGGTGGGGGGCGGGAGGGTGGTGAGGTGAACATTTAAATGGGATTATCGCTAAGGATTGGCGGAGTTTTATTATAAGGCACAAGCATTCACCCACCTGCCTTCCATAAAGAATAAAGTGAGTGAGAACCAACAAAAATTAGACTTCTTTTGCCTGGATAGAGTTCTTTACTTTGCCTATGGTGGTGTAATATTTTACCCATGATACATAATTGATTCTGGTTATGATGGCTCTGTGGTTGGTCCTCTGTTTTGTCATTAAATTGTCATGAGCTCATGATTGGAGTGGTGCAAATGCAGACAATTACCGAGTTTAAAAATTCAATTAATTCAGACAAGCAGATTAAATATACAGTGAATTTTAATAATCTTCACTGATGGCAGAAGATTACCATAGGCAACGTTGTAACTAGAACACGGCACGTCTGCGCAGTCGTTGAGAAGCTCTCATCTGATTGTGATTTATGTCCTGGAATGAAGCCTTTGTTGTCACTTGGAACGGAAGTACATCCAGATTTTTTTTTCTGTCTCGCCAATCTAGTAATGATGTACCACACCACAGCTCACCACTAGTGGTTTACTGGTGACGCCATTGCCTAAGGAGAGGGCACTGGCTGTCTCTATTGCAGTAAATAATTGAACATGAGTAATCTGTGGGACTAACCCACTGACTGCACTACCACAATATTAGATTTTTGACATCTGGGCATGTTCAAATCTCATTCCTCTGAGTAATGCATTTGAAATCTTGACGCCATCCCTCCCCATCCTTGGGTGTTGCCTGTTGTAACTTATCTTACTGGGGAGAGAGGGTTGTACTGCCCAAGCATTTCCCAACTCACCAAACCCTCGACAACATGGCCCTCGCCTCCCTATCCCTGCCATGCCTGATTCTACTCATGGAACACATATCTGCCATTACAACATAGCATATTGAGTGTTAACCATGGTTAACAGGGCAAAGTCAGACATGTCAACAGCTAGGCCCAGGAATTAACTCAAAAGTTTAATTATCTCATTTTTTGGGTTCCCAAAATGGAGATAGCGTTCTGTTTTCCCCGTTTGGGTCATTGGTACCATGCATCCTTTGCACAGAGCCAAGACACAGTGGTATCACTAACACACAGCTCCAGTGAGCCAGGTTCAATCCTGACTTCTGGTGCTGTCTGTGTGGAGTTTACACGTTCTCCCTGTGACCACGTAGGTTTCCTCTGGGTGCTCTGGTTTCCTGTCACATCCCAAAAATGTGCAGTTTGACAGGTTAATTGATATAATAACTTGTGTGTGGGTGAGCAGTAGAATCTGGGGGGGCAGTTGAAGGGAGTGTGGAAAGAATAAAACAGAGTTAGTGTAGAATTAATGTAAATGGGTGCTTGGTGGTCAGCACGGACTCAGTGGGTGGAAAGGCCTGTTTCCATGAAGTATTCAGTGGAGACTGTCAGCAGTTGGATGCAGCAGTTGTAGATCATGGATGGGAAAGGTTTAGAGGGATATGGGCCAAACATAGGCAAATGGGACCAGTTTAGATGGGAACCTGGGTTGGCATGGACCATTTGGGCCAAAGGGCCTGTTTCCGTGCTGTATGACTCGATGACTTTATCAGCAGTGACCCTCTGGCTTCACTTGAGAGGCACTTTTCTCCCCAGCCTCCATCTCATCACTATCGGGACCTTTGAACGCCTGTTCTGAAGTGCAAAACACCCTCCCCTACAGAAATGATTAATGACTGAGCATGAATGCCTTGACTCCAGTTAATGGTGATGTCTGCCACATCTGTGCCTAGTTTTTTTTGTCCTCATGTGCATCGTGTAAAATCTGCCTTGTGCTGCAGCCCTCTCTCCCTCCCCCCACCTGAATTTTATGCAACTATGCGAGAAGACGAATTAAGAAAGCACAGAGATTGTGGCCGAGGGGAAAGAGGGGAATTGCTGAATTTTGGGAAGAGCTCTGGGCCTGGCAGCAGGAGATGGGTCCAGACTGATCCGCTCGAGATCCAGGCGACGTCTTGCCGGATGGCGGATGACAAGAGCAGTGCGGGCAATCGATTGCTAGCAGATGGCCTGATTATTAGCAAAATCAAAATGCACGCAGAAAATCTGCAGCGCTGCCAGTGTTTGTCCCTTACCCCGAGATAAACCCAGCCTGCCTACTGGTACCATCTGCAGGCTCGTGCAGTGCATTAAGCCTGAATTGATTGAGTCAGTGCTAGTGGGCTTATCGTTTTAAAAAGGAAAAGGATTCGGCTGGCTGGAACGGCACCATAAACACATACCATTCCGATAATGAGAGGCACAAGTCACCAGAACAATCAATAATATGAAAACTTCATTATCTCCATTGTCCACGCTGATTATTTGGTCATTTATATTTGCTTAGTGAAGGGTGTTTTTCATTTCCTCGCCACCCCCCGTTCCTCCTGTTCACTTTGGTATTTTCATTGCTTATTTCACCAAATGATGGGCCTTAATTCCTCTATAAATTTCACACTTCAGATTCAGGAAAGGAAATGTCACCTTTTTTCCTGTAATTTGCGGCTTTCAGAATCTCTCCACCCGCTCCCGATCCTCTCTCCCAGCTTTCCTTCTCTTCCGATGGAGACTCCAGCAATTTCTCATTTTCGGGAATGCCCCTACCTCAAGTCGGAGCAGCCAGGGTGGAGTGGAGCCCAGGCTGTGACAGTAGACCATTGGCATCGAGGCCAGTCCGCAGCAGGGAGACGAGGTGTCGAAAACAGCAACGAGAAAACTCCCGCGGTTTGGGAGCTTCAGTTTTATGATGGCCTATTCAGAATTTGCTGCCTTTGGTACATGGACACCAGTTGAATGTGGGGAGAGATTTGACTGCAATCTCTGTAAACTTAAGCCAATGCTAGTTAGCGCAAGACATCCACCATGGATTGTGATGATGTCATAGTGATCATTCACATGTAGTCATGATCATCTGAAAACTCTTGGGCCATGGGAAGCATCACACCCATTCTGCCTGGGCATGCACATTTTAACAATGGATAGCAATTGGAGTGGGGCTCCCTCATCGTTAAGACCAAGATCTTCAGAGAGATGAGCTAAGGGAGAAAGAATTTCATTTATAGACTGCCTTTCACGGTCTACCAAAGCATTTTGTGGGCAGGGAAGTACTTTTGTAGCCACTCTGTACCGAGCAAGACTTCACAAACAACAAAGCAATTATGACCAAATAATCTCATTTTGTAACAGTGTTTGAGGGCTATATTATGGCTTGGCTGCAAAGAATTGTTCCCCTGTTCATACTTGTCATACCACATGGTATGCCCTGATGAAGGGTCTCGGCCTGAAACGTCAACTGTTCATTTCCCTCCATAGATGCTGCCTGACCTGCTGAGTTCCTCCAGCATTTGGTGTGTGTTGCTCCAGATTTCCAGCATCTGCCGTCTCTCTCTCGTGTCTCTGTGATACCACATGGTCATGTACATCTTGCTGGGCAGGCAGTTCAATATACCACTGAAGGACTGCTCCCCCAACAGTGCAGTGGCTCATTAGTGGGTACCAGCCAAATTTTTTGTTTGTTGTTGGAGTGGGGCTTCAACCTTGAACAAATTAAGCTAAACAAATCAGGAGGAGCTTTGTGCAGTGGATCTGTTCCCACCAGGGCCTAGGTTATAGTAGCTCACATGGAGACCTTGCAGCCAACACCCTGCCAATCTGGGGTGAGCTGGACTGGCACTGCAAGTCTGGTAGGTGAAGGGTCAGTATCTCTACAGCTTCCTCCACCTCCTTAGATGAATAAGAAACGTATTTTGCCTTGTTAAAAATTGCTGTGGAGTTGAAACCTTTATGAGGGCACACCAGAGCCTTGCACCTTTGATTTTCATAGTACTCTTAACAGAAACATTTGCAATGATCCAACTTGCATTGCAGAAGGCAAGTGAGGGACTGTGTGAAAATATCTTTCTCCAGACCAGCTATTGACTCCATCTACAAAACACCGCCTCATTACAAAGTGATTCCCTCATCACATTCTCGTGGCCTAGTAAATGAGAGAGTATTTTAAGAATCTCTGGAATTGTCAAACAATAATCAAATAATCAAAGCAGTCAAAGGAATCGTATTTAAGAGCAGACAGCAATTGTCAGCTGGACTGTAAATGATCATGGCAGTGCAGGTTACCATATCAGATAATCCCACAGCCAAGCAAATGGATGCATCACACGCTTAGAATGATTTCTAGTAGGTTTGTTATGTATCTGGTCAGACTGCAAGATCCTACCTGCCCTCTCACCCCCCCTCGCTACCACAGCTAATCAACGGGGAAATTACATGGGCCACTCTGAATGGTGTGTGTGTGTGTGTGTGTGTGTGTGTGTGTGTGTGTGTGTGTGTGTGTGTGTGTGTGTGTGTGTGCGCGCGCGTGCGTGCGTGCGTGTGTGTGCGCATGCGCGCGCACTTGCATGTGTGCACGTGTGTTTGTCAGTGTGTGTGCGCATATGTGTGTGTGTCTGTGTGTGTGTATTTCTGTGTGTCTGTGTCTGCTTGTTTATGTGTCAATGTGTGTGTATGCGCGCGCACATGTGTGTATGTCTGTGTGTATGCATGCAGCCAGTTCCTGTTTTCTGTTCTCCCCTCCTCTCTCCTTTTCCTTATCATTCTGGATGCACTCCCCTGCGGCACCACTGAAAGGCTTGACAGCCGAGTGGGGATCAGGATGAAGGGATGATAATTGATGTCCTTGCTAGTGGCGCACTACAGCAGGTCAGCCATCCCTGTGCCAGCACAGGGGCCCTTGGGTTCTGTGACCCACTCGCTGACAGCTCGCATGTGTGTGCTCTAAAATTTAATTGCTCTGCTCTGCCCAATTTGCATAATCCACATAATCACACTGATTTTAATTGCCCACAACTCTGCAAAGATCATGTGGTTAAGTGGTAAATCATAATTAGATAAATAATTGCTTTGGCCATTGCAAGCTGCTTTGTTATACCTGCCATCTGCTGGGCAGTTTCCCTCTCCCGAAACAATGCACCTCGGAAGGCTGATCATGCAGCTTGCAGCTTATCTGCGGAGAGCCATATTTTGGAATCTTGCCTGAGACGCCGGGGGCTGTGGAATGGTTTCCGATTTGGCACATTAGGTATTCATCGATGAGATCATTACCAAGGCCCCATTTCACACAGGAGAAGCCAATATATTGGACGTTATTTTGCCTTCTCCCCTCCTTCCCCTTGCAAAGCTTTCAAAATGTATTAAGCCAAGTGCCTGTAACTATCTCCCTCATTAGTTCAACCTCCTGCATCAAAGATTAAAAGTAAGTTTTTGCCAGGTGAAGACACAAAATAAAAAGGTCATGCCCCAAATTAGGCAAAGAGAGGTGTTTCCTTCTGTGGCACCCAGCAAAAAAGATTTTGTTTGAAAGACATTTTGAGTTAAGGATACCTTTGCAGTGAACAGGAAGCAAAAATGATCAAGGTGAACCTTTGCCTCCTGTCGACTACACGTAATGTGGCAGTGGCTCGGCCTGGTCTCGAGGCCAGTGAAGGTGTTGGGAGAGGAGTTGTGGAAGCCTGTTTGGATTTGTTTAATTGCATTGGCAGAAAGCTCAAACATGTCTGAGACTGCAAGTTGCCACAGCCTTTGTTGTACTGGCAAAGGCATTAATCGTTTTGGGTCAGCAACCTCCCCCCACCACACCCCACCCCCCACCTTATGAATAATGCACCTCATCCTTTACCAGGTAGGATGCATGCTGAGATCCTGGCAGTGGGAGAGAAGGATGACCAGTAGGAGAGTATCAGACATGAATTCCCTCCTTCCCTATGGAATACATTTAGCAGTCCACTTACAAATTTGGGAATTGGGGTCTGGCCGTGTGGTGGCATCTTCCATTATTCTCCATGGTCATTTCTTTCCATTTCAAGAAATAATTGGTCAGGGTTTCTCTGGAGATCCACTTGTTAGATGCCACTGTCCGTCCATTCTGATGGGGCAGCAGCTTGTTTCAGTGCTAATTGCCCTGATGTCTGCTGGCTTCAGCCGCAGTGATTGCGTCAGTGAGGGGAAAGTTGACCAGGCTACTCACAGCTCCTGATCATTACGTAGTGACCACCTACAGGGAGGTGTGTGTGGCCTTTGGAGAGCATTGGATTGCTTTCGCCTGACTTGCTCCATCCCCCTCATACCACACCTCCCCACCACTTCCAACCACATCTCCCCACTTCGTTTCCAAAACTACAAATAAATTAAGCCAGTCTACAAATATTAAAAGTAAATCTCCAATATTTGTCTTAAGTAAATTCTGCTTGTTGGTTAAAAATGAGAGAAATGAAAGCCCAGATCGTTCTGGCTTTGGGTCTCCCTTCTCCCCACCACACCCACCTCCCCCTGGCTCTCCATTTGCAAGCCTCAGGATCCCTGCAGAACCTCCCTCTAGTGTAGCGGCAACAGATCACCCTGTAGTTAGTCCAGAGTGTTCGATGTGACCCAGAAAATGAATTTGTGTTTGACCTTCTTCTGTGTTCGGTGGAGTTGTTTATTGTACCTGTTTGTACATTTGATATATTTATCAGGCTGTCATAGTGGTTTCATTTGACTCCATTTGGCTGATAAATTTTGAGCAGGGAATGGCAGGAAGCCAGGTAGAACTACCCATGTCTGCTTGTGCAAACCATGTCCTGAATTTTGCAAATGTGTTGGTCTTAAAGTGATATCTCAAGTATTGGAGCTAGTTAGTAGGCTGCCCCAAATGCCCTTTCTACCTACCCTCTGTCACTTCTGTTCCTTTCTTGTTCACTTTCTTCAATGCCTGCTTTCAGGATGCCTCTTTCTTTCTCTCCCTGTGTTCTCACTGATCCTACTTGTCCCTTTCTCTCCCTCTTCTAGCATTTCTATCTTTTCTTTCTTTTCGGACACAAACACCTTCGTTAATTCTGGATGCTAGGAGGCTTATGTTAGCCTGTGAATCATTCTGAAAAGGATGGCCAAGGATGGAGTGCATTGCTGCTTTGTTGGAACTGAATACCCACTTATCCCACATATGAGGGACATCAAAGCAAACAGGGACACTCATGACATCTGCTCTTGGGACAGACTTAATTACCAGGACAACATCAAGAGCTCCGTTGACTTTACATCCCTGTTCATGTCTGGAGATTAAATGCCATCATGCAATTTCTTAAACAGACATTTGGTACTTTGAGAATTCAGGATCATTAAACACACAGCCTTTTCTCATGTCTCTTCTCATTTTGAGGTCAATATGATATTTCCTTGTGAATGATCCCAGCCTGTTATATTTTGATTTATTCAGTGTGTTTTTACTTCCCAGCTTTGACCTTTCTTATTGCTTCCCCTCCCCTCCTCTTCCCACACCTCCTTGTGTGTCAGTTATCATCTTACTGAGAGGGTAATTAAATGACTTACCCTTTGTGGCACTAGCTATGCTTGCCCATCGCTGCTGGATACAAACACTGATCAGAGGTTCTTGAAATAGAAAGGCTGGCACTTATATAGTCTCACATTCCTTCAAAGCCAATGGATAATCCACTGAAGTATGGTCACTGTTGTAATGCAGGAAGCATTGCATCCACTATGCATATAGCAGGCTCCCACAAACAGTAACATGATAGTGACCAGTTAATCTGTTTTTATGATGTTAAGGATAAATATTGGCCAGGAGACCTTGGGAGAACTCGTCCTACTCTTCCTCGAAATGGCCTGGTGGGATCTTTTACATCCATCTGAGGGAGAAAACAGTCCCTTGGTTTAACACCTCATCTAAAACATGACAACTCAGACAGTACAACACTCACTCAAAACTGCACTAGAATATGTAGTTTAGGTTTTTGTGCGCAAGTCTCTGTATCTCTGCACAGAACAAGGGACCAAGATTTAACCTAGATCTGTAATGCATTAAATGATCTTAGCTGGGGTGCTGGAATTAGCCTTGACATTTCTTTGCTGGGAAAGCTATTTGAAGCCAAACCTCACGTAGTATCACCACGACTTGGTTGTGGTCCAGGTAGCCAGGAAATGATATATCTTGTGTGAACTGATGGGTATGAATCAGTTTAATGGCGCTGTGTAAAGTGATATGTGAGTGACTCTCAGCATCCTTGCAACATCACTATGGTTTTAAATACGTCATCCACAGAGAGGGGTTTTTGATTGGTGATGCTGCCTCACGCAGCAATTGTACATAATTAGGTAGTATTTCCAGGCCAATGAATTTTCAACTAGAATGTGGGAATGTGAAAAGGCACTCAGTCCTTTAAGCCTGTTCTGCCATTCAGTTGGACCCTGGCTACTTTGGGCTTCAAATCCTTTTTTCCCCATATCCCTTGATACCCTTGCCCATTTGGACAATGTAGATTGGACTTCGAGTCATAGAGCAATACAGCATAGAGACAGGTCCTTTGGCACAACAAGTCCATGCTGACTATACAGTAAATCACCCATTTGTGCTAATCCTGCAACAATCCCACTTTTTATTGTCCCCCCCAGATTCTACCATTTATCTACACACTAAAGGCAATTTTCAATGGCCAATTAACCTACCAACCCTCACATCTTTGAGATATAGGAGGAAACCGGAGCACCTGGAGGATATGTACGCATTTACAGGGAGAACATGCAAACTCCACACAGACAGCATCCAAGATCAGGACTGAACTCGGGTCTGTGGTGCTCTACTAGCTGTGCCACTTTGCCTGTCTCCTATCTACCTGGCAAGTGTTTGATGCAAGAGTGTTAGACACCCAGGCCGCTGGTACGGATGGTGAACTCTAACTGAGTTGGTTTCTGTGCTATCACATAGGCATGTGTCAGAGGGCTGCCTGTTGCAGCCATTCTAAGTTGCAGTTAGCCTAGATAGTGAAGGAAGCTCTAGACTAGTACAGTAACCAGATAAAATAAATTAGGATTACAATAGCAAAGCAGGGCTTTTAGCTGAAGAGAACATGGTAATGTTGGGCTGTTCTCTGATTAAAACTATATGTTCCTTAAGTTTTACTCTGCTCTTTGTAACTGAATTGATTCATGTGGGGGCATTGTCCTCTGGATCCTGGCTGGGCTCTGGTGCACCAACCAAACAGCCAGTGTTTTTCGACGGACGTCTGCCCTCAACTTTTGGCACAACTGCAGATTCCAGCAGAAGGCACTGATAATGTGCAGGGGTTGAAGCCCTTACCGGATTCCCCTTCTCCCAATCTCTGTAGCTTAGGGTCACTGCAACTTTTGGTAGCACTGGCACCTGAGAAATGTCAGCTCAGCATCGTTATCTCTCCTGTTGTGCTGTAGTGAGGTGAAGCTCCACCAAAGCATCTACCCATTTCCTTCCGGTATCCCTTGGCCCACCAAAGTGGTTGAGTCGAAACTGCTCAGAATTTGCCCTCCCCCCCGATAAGGAGTTGACACTTTCAGAAGGAGAGGACATGATTAATTGGAACTATTAAGATTTTAGTGGTTAAGCCTGGCAAAAATTACATAGGACTTGTGCTTTTTCCAACACCTTTTATTGCACTGATGTGACTCTTCTCCGCAGCTCTCTGGGAATACAGCTAACATGTTGCTCTAATAGCTCCTGTTCTCATCTTGCGGTTTGCATTTGAACATGATGATATGCTTAATGGACTTCTCAAAGGCAAGCCTTGTGGTATCCAGGCAGCATACACTCTTGCTCATTCTTAATAGCTCGAATGAAGAAGGCTTACAAATTGCTTGTCCTTTAGGGGATGGGGGCAGGGTGGGGATTGTGCTATGTTTTTCATGCTTCCATTTGATGACACAGAAGGAATAAAAATGTTCTTCACTGAACTGAACTTTCTGGGGAACATGTTATGAGAGGAAGGAGCCTCCATGGAATTTTGCACAGAGGCCATTATTAAGTGGCAGTCCATACTGGACAATATGAACACCCTGCCACTCTCTCTCTCTCATTCCTACTTTCTCTCCTCTCTCTCACTCACTCATTCACTCTCTCTTGTTACCCAAATTATGTTTGGTGTTTTGACTCAGGTGGGCCAGCTGGTAATTTCATTGAGAATGGAAACACAATGACGAATGTGAATTCTATTGAAGTCCTGCACAATTCAAAATAAACTTTTGGATTTGACAACAAGCACTCGCTGTAATCGCTTCCCCCAAAACAGTTGGGTTGATTAACTCCGTGACTCCCTGCCTGTCAGCTTCAATTACACAGGGTGAGGGGTGGCAGGGGTGAGATTGAGGAAATTATTTCTTTGTGTTCCTGAACTTCTGTGAAAATTCCTGTGTTTTGCTCAACAAGCTTAAAAGGGCCCAGATCAAAGACTGAATCTTTTTCTTCCTGTATGGCCCATCCTCAATCTCCCTTCCATCCTCACTGCTTCATGGGTTTTTACTTGGAAGGCGGTGTTATAGTGTGTCTACTCACCTCTGGAAGATGTGTGTCTCCATAACTAGCTCCTGTGCTGCCAATAGCTTCTGAGTCACAGCCAATTTTACTATGGAGCTAAAAGGGGAAAATAAATACATTGTTGAAAACAATGGAGGTAATTTATTAACAACAAATTATGTGGACTCAGTGAGAAGATGATTGAACAATGGGTTCTGTGTTCCCTGAAAATATCCCTAGTGACGCGTCTGCAAAACGATCCCCGCCACTTCCTGGGAGTGGTGCTTAAGTGCACACAAGGCAAAGCTCATGTCCAGCTGCAGGGATACAGAGAATTAGCCTTGGCTGTCCTGGAGTAGTAGAGAGAAGTGCAGGGAGACAAGAGGAGGCTTATTCTCGTTGGTAAATCAGGCTAGGAGTGTCAGGAAACTATGGGCTGTGGAAATAAACATTGAAAAGCAAGAGTTCTCCCTCGGACACTCCGTTTGGTAGGCTTTGTCGCATCGTGGCTCCAAGAGTGGGATATACAAACCACTGCGGTAAATGGCACTTAGCATCCTGTTCCTGTGAAATGATTTTTATTTTAAAGAGTGGAAACTAACTGGAAAACCAATGCACAATAAAAGTGGTGAATGATTCAGTCCCATGATTCAAGGTTATGAAGTTGTACTTGAGGGAAGGAGTGCCTTACATTTTTATCACAGGTTCTACATTTCTGGATTTTCTTTCTTCCCAGAAGATGAATGGTTTGGTTTTAAAATGCAGTAAAGAAAGTCTTGCATCAACACAGGATCTTTCAGGCTGTCTCAATCCACTTTACAGCCACTGAAGTGCTGTGCTGTTGAAAAAACAGCAGGAAATTTGTGCACAGCAAGCTCCCACAAACAGCTAACTGATTATGAGAAGATGGTTTACTTTAGAGATGTTACCCGAGGTATACATATAACATTAGAGAATTCTCCTGCACTTCTTTTGGATCTCTTGCATCCAAACTAAGGGTCAACAAAGCTTTAACTTAACACCTTGTCTAAAGCATGCCATATCCAGCAGTTTTGCACTGGAGCTTCAGTGGAATTGTTTGTTTAAACTTATTCGTTCACAGAATGTGAATGTCGCTGCCATTGCCAACATTATTGCCCACTAGTAATTGCCCCTGAACTGAGGAACCAACCAGATTGGTGGGTTCAGGGTCAACAAATAGGCTAGATGCAAAAGGCCACAAGGGATACAGGGAGAGGGTGAGTAAATAGTGTTGAGACAGTGGATCAGCCATGAATGGTGGAGTAGGTTCAGAGGTTTGAACAGCCAACTCCTGCTCCTATTTTTCCACATTTCCCTTCCATGAAGAGCATCAGTGAACCAGAATCCAGTAGCTCCAGACTTTTTTTAAATTCCTGAATTTAAACTTCATGACCTTAAATTGAATTCCCACTTTGCAAGGTGGAATTGCAACTTGTGTCTCTGGATCAGTACTCTCAAACTTTGGCTGCTGGTTCAGTAACGAAACCACAACTGTGCCTGTTGCTCAATAGTCTTGATTGGGACTTGAACCCAAAACCTTCTTATTCTGAGACAAAAGTGTACCCACAGTCAACTAAGAATGGAGAAAACAGCTGGTGCCAACATTAAGCCAGTGCAGTACCATGCTGGCAGGAAGAAGATGTAGAGTATCTCTCAGTAGTAGTGCAATACCAACTTCTTCCTACCAACCCACCAACAATCCCCCCACCTCCCATAATGGAGTCCCAGTCAACAGGGTAATCAGCAGCTTTTCCTCCCCCACCACAATTTCCCAGTTCATTATTCACAGAACTCAAACTGAAATGAACCATTGTGTCACAGGCAGCCATTTGCCTAATCGATGATCTGCATTCAGCTGATCTATGAAGGAGGCCTGTGAAATGTGACTGTATGAATGTTGTGATCTCCTTGCATTGTTAATGTTAAGCAGCTCAGGGCTGGGCCAGCTCCAGGGGTTGCTGTATACACGCTTTCATTAAATTTGCCACACGCCAGATGTTAAGCTCCTTCTACTTAATAACTTCTTCTATTAACCTTTAGTGACCTCTTCACTCAAGGCTGAAGGAATTCACTCTTACAAATGCTGAAATTACTTTTCCACAAAACGGTTGGATTTTCTACTCTTGCCCTGCCCAAAAGCACCAATACCTCCTCTTAGCCCGAATAGTTATTTATGTTTTTCCAACAAAAGCCGTTTAGTATATCCAGTAGGTTTATGTCACAGTGTACGTGGACACTGATGGTGCCTCTCTAGCCTTTTGCATGTCTTGTATCTTTATGTGTCAGCTCATTGTGTGGGGGAGACAGACGTACGTTAAATTGTAGCCCAGCTACAGGTGAGGAGCCAGAATTGGAGAGCAGTACTGACTGGCTCAAGACCAGGTGCAGGGGTAAGCTGTAATGGTGAGAAGGAAGCAAGAGATTTAATATACAAGAACATACAAAATAGCAACAGGTTTAGGTCAAGCAGCCCTTCAAGCTCCTCCACTGTTTAGTAAGATAATGTCTGATCTTCTACCTCATCCATCACTATCACCACTCACATTCCTTGATTTTGCTTGGTACCCAAACGTTAACCAATCTCTGCCATGGTGTCATAGAGTCATAAGCACAGAAACAGGCCCTTCGGCCCACCATGTACATGCCAACCATTTTCCCCATCTACACTAATCTCATTTGCTTGCATTAGGACCATATCTTTCTACGTCTTGCCTATTTAAACGTCTACCTCTTAAATGTAGGAATTGTATCTGGCTCCACCACTGCATCCTCTGGCAGCCTGTTCCAGATATCAACAACACTCTGTAAAAACCTTACCCCTCAGATCCTCTTCAAAACTCCTTCTTCTTACCTTACTCCTATACCCTCTTGTCTTTGATACCCCTAACATGGGAAGAAGATTCAGTAGGCTTCTAAAGCGTTTCTGAAGTATTTAACTGGGAGCTTGTGAAGAGGATGTTTCCTCTGGTATGAGAGTCCAGAACTAGGGGTGACTGTTTATAAATAAGAGGTTGTCCATTTAAGACTAACATGAGGGCATTTTTTTTCTCAGAAGGTCATGAGTTTTTGGAACTCCCTTTCCTCAAAGGGCAGTAGAAGCAGAGTCTTCAGATAATTTTAAGGCAGAGATAGGTGGACTTTTGATAAGTGGGTGAAACATTACCGTTGTAGACTGGAATGTGGAAGTGGAGCTACAATCAGATCAGCCATGATCTTAGTGAATGGCAGAGCAGTCTCAAGGGGCTGAGTGTCCTACTTCTGCCCCTAATTTGTATGTTCTTAGGACCATACTGTGGTAATGTTGTCCACAGGAACATCTAATGTTGATATTATGTGCACTTTATGTGTGGAAAACATTCAGTGATACAATTATCAGTGTTAACCTTTGGACCTGGATTGTGGATGAATAGCAATTACAGCTAGATACACAGCTCAGGTGAAGAGCGAGTGGTTATGGGTCATTGCTGGTGGGAGGAATTGAAACTAATGAATTAAGCTTCTGACACATAATTGGTTCAGATGGGGGTTTTCCAGTTAGGTCCTGAAACCAGACAAACTGTATATAAAGGGCCACAGTTGGTCAATTGAACCTTCTTTCTAAACAGCAAGGTGATATCCTGTGCATGGCAGGCCAAACAGGACCTGTATTGGTATTGGTTTATTATTGTCACTTGTACTGAGGTACAGTGCAAAACCTGTGTTGCACACCGATCGTACAGGTCAATTCATTACACAGTGCAGTTACATTGAGTTAGTACAGAGTGTATCGTGGTAGTACAGGTAAAAACAATAACAGTACAGAGTAAAGTGTCACAGCTACAGAGGAAGTGCAGTGCAATAAGGTGCAGGGTCACAACAAGGTAGATCGTGAGGTCAGAGTCCATCTCATCATATAAGGGAACTGTTCAATAGTCTTAGCACAGTGGGATAGAAGCTGTTCTTGAGCCTGGTGGTATGTGCCCTCAGGCTCCTGTATCTTCTACCTGATGGAAGAGGAGAGAAGAGAGAATGACCCAGGTGGGTGGGGTCTTTGATTATGCTGGCTGCTTCACCAAGGTAGCGAGAGGTAAAGACAGAGTCCAAGGAGGGGAGGCTGGTTTCCATGACGCGCTAGGCTGTGTCCACAACTCTCTGCAGTTTCTTGCGGTCCTGGGCAGAGCAGTTGCCATACCATGCCATGGTGCTTCCAGATAGGATGCTTTCTATGGTGCATCGATAAAAGTTGGTGAGTGTCAACTTTCAGTCATCCAAAACTAAGGGGCATAGGATTAGGGTGAGAGGGGAAAGATTTAAAAGGGACCTCTCTTCACCCAGAGAGTGGTGAGTATATGGAATGAGCTGCCAGAGGAAGGGGTTGAAGCAGGTACAATAGTTTCATTTAAGAAGCATTTGGATAGGTACATGGAGGGGTGGGGTATGGGCCAAACACAGGAAATTGGGACTAGCTCAGCGGGCACCATGGCCGGCATAGACTGGTTGGGTTGAAGGGCCTGTATCAGTGTATTGCTCTATGACTCTCTATTAGCTCATGGTAAGTATTGGTCAGGACATTGGAGCTTAAAACCATGACCTTCTGATTCAAAGGTGAGAGAGTCAAAACTAAGTCATGGTCTTTATCTTGTTACACGTATTGCAGAGAATAATGCCTCAGTACTGTTAAAATACTGCATACACTGATTTACAGAGAGCAGTGCCAATGCTGGTACACTGACTAAACTTAATTTTCTCAGTCGATGTTGTCTATTGAACAAGACTGTAGCTGACAATTTGAATTGATCTTGCATAACTTCTATTCAATGCAAAGTACTTTTGGATAAATAATGACTGATATTTTAATTGCTCAGTCAGAGTTGAATGATAGGTCATGAGGGCAATTAGTCTCACTGGTTGAAACGTCACCTGTTTGTTTAGAGAACGTGTAAATGACATTTGTGATTTGAAGTATCCTGTAATATTCTGATCTCTGCACTTTTCTAATTCTGATGTCCTTCATTTGTGGCTATTCTTTCAGACTAGTCCTTAAGCCTTGAAATTCCCTCTCGAAATTACTACACCAATTTATGCTCAGCAAGTTTCCACAAACAGCACTGGTGACAATCATATAAACTTTTATTTGGTTATCTTGATTGAGGGGTATTTATTTTACTCCATGGAGAACGTTCCAGCTCTTCACAATAGTCCCAAGCCTTTTGCAGATGTTTAATCTCCTCCACCCCCTAATCACCAGAGCAGGAGGATTGCTCTGGCCTCTTGTATGCTGCCCATAACTGGAATCGATGCTCGCCATGTGCTTTGTACCTGGTCGCTGTGGTACCACCTCTTGGATCCAGCAATGTGTGCAACCACCCACTTTGAAAAATGGGTCCTTGCCCCATTTGAGGTCACAGATCACAAAACAACCAGAATTTGAAACATTGCTCTATCAGCTGCAGGGAGAATATTAGTTCACTGACTGGATGTGGAGAGGAAGGGCCTCTACCCAGTTTCATTGGGAAGACCAGGTGACTAACTCCTGCTATTGGCTCTTGCTGTCCCTACATACTTCTCACCAATGTTATCCAGTATGACTGTTAATGTTGAATATCACACAAAGTGCCACTAGGGGGTAAAGTTGGATTTGGTGTGTGGCTGAGTGAATGAACATTGAAGATGAGAGAGACGTTCCAGAACTTGTCCATTCATCCAATATCTGATTTTGGTATGTTCTCACAACAACATGGAGAGTTTGAGGGGCATGGGAAAATGAGAGACAGGCTTCCTCCATCTTGTAACCTCCCTGTTCACAGAGAGAGGTTCCAGCACACATTGCAGCATGGACTGACCCTCTAACACACCACAGTCCCCCTTAGTAACCCTCCACACACACCCCACAGTCCCCCTCACTCCCCCCAGCTCTCATCATACAGTCCCTCCACACACACCCCACAGTCCCCCTCACTCCCCCCAGCACACTTCCCACAGCCCCCCTCACTCACTGACCATCCAGCATACTTCCCATGGTCCCATTCACTTTCTGACCCTCACAGCTCCCCCCCCAGCATCATTTACCTCATTTACCTCCCTATTCAACTTAAGTCTTCATTAAAGAACACAAGCCAGATCTAAAGACCTCTGAAAGGACTCCAGTTAACATTAATAGGGACATAACCGATTCAAAATGAAGCTTCCCACTGCTAAGAGCCCACTTTTAATTAGCAGGAGCAGCAAATGACAATTTCTGTATTGAGAAATAATAATATTCAAGATGAGCAAATAACAGGAGGATTATTGGCCAGTTGGGGCCCTTTCAATGCATTCCTTGGTAAATTGTACTTGATCCTCTTTCGATGGTCTGCCTCAATAATCTGCTGCATCTGAAGTGTTTACAGTGTTTGTACAAACAGCAGTGGTAATGAATGTTTAATGTATATTCTAGAGTTAACTAATGTTGGCACTTCTAATATTCCTCAATGTAATCCTGTTTAATTACAATAGACTTCTGATTATCTGAGGCTCTCAGGACTTAGAGTTAATTGGATAACTGAGAGCCTCAAGCACCAGGAGGTGGGCCCTACATGGATGGTACCAGGCAATACCCTGTGTGCTTAAAAGCTTATACAGCTCATATGTGTTCTCAGCAGGGCCATTTATTACAGCCTTGTTTAGACCTGAAGGAGAAGCACTGAATAAAATGCTCCACCTCTATTATTAAGTTTTCATTTAACCAAGTAAGAATATTTCACTGCTATATTGTGATCGTGCAACAGACAAATTGGAGAATAGGCTTTCTATACATATCCCTGTAGACTTTCTACACCCATCACTGAGGACCTTCTACGCTCATCACTGAGGACTTTCTACATCCATCACTGAGGACTCACTTAGGACCTTCTACACCCATCACTGAGGAACTTCTACGCTCATCACTGAGGACCTACTACACCCATCACTGAGGACTTCAAACACCCATCACTGAGGATTTTCTATACACATCACCAAGGACTTTTTTCACCCGTCATTTGAAGGCTTTCTTCGCCCACAAAGGGTGACCATCCCCTCTCCATTGTGTCTCAAAGCCCTAAACTCATGCAGCCATGGAGCAATTTATTTCAACATAGTTTGTATGTAAACATTTTCCATGACCTACTTGCCAGTTTTGTGGTGGTTCTTCAGAAGTGATTCTCCCTGTAGTCTAATGTTATTAGATAGCAGCTGAATAGTATCTTAGTCATGCTGTCTGCACTGGGTTTGTGGTAAATGGAGATTAGGTACAGAGGGAGGAAGTTGTGAAACAGTTTGAATTCTTCCACGCAATGTACCTTTCACTTCCTGTTTCTGCTACTGCTTGCTTCCCAACAGCACCAAACACAATACAAGGTGCTCTGGCTATTGAGCCAATGGGGAGCAATGCTTCTTGTAGGTATGTACACCTAGAGGCCATGAAAGCTCCAGTTGGCTATGCAATCTTCTCATAGCTACTATCGGGCAGGAGATACAGAAGCCTGAAGTCCCACACAACCGGGTTCAGGAACAGCTACTTCCCTTCAACCATTCAGATCTTGAAACAACCTGCACAACCCTAATCACTACCTCAGTATAGCAACAATAGGACCACTTTGCACTTCAATGGATTTCGTTTTTTTTGTTCTAATTGTGTTCTTTATTGTATAATTTTGAAGAATTTCTGTTTATGTTTGTGAATGTTGTGTATCTGATGTTATGTGCCTGTGATGCTGCTGCAAGTTTTTCATTGTACCTTATGCATACATGCACTTGTGCAGATGACAATAAACAATTTTGACTTTGATATACAGTCAGTCACAAGTATTGCATACTGTTGATCCTGAAAGAGGGATTTAGCTACCTCATGTCACAAGACACACTGTTTGATTGGAATTGATTCATACTGAGGTGGTAACGTGGAGGGAGGAATGTGTAGAGAGGTTTGAATAAGAGTGGGGGTGGTGGTCTGGGCTGGGAGTGCGGATTACTGCTGTACAGTAATTCCATTTGCAACATCTACAAAGTATGTGTCTCTTGTCGTAGATGGACTGTGATGCCTCCACACTCCAATAGCCTGTAAACCTACATGGTTAGGGGTTGCGAGTGAAGAGCAATAACTTGGGTGGGGCAGCGTTAATCCGAGCCTGCGGAATCCAGCACGGGAGAAAAGGAAGGGGGTATGAAAGAAAGTAGATTTCTTGGAATGGGCAACAAGAGCTACAGTAGAGACTTGGCCTGCAGAGAGGTCTCACCCACGCCATCTCTGACCCACTTACAAAGTAGGTGCAAGCGCTTGCTTTCTTATGAAAAGCAGTAAAGTGCAAATGTTTTTTTAACCAAGCCTTGTCCTTTCTATCACCCTACTCTGGCTTCCGTGCAGACCAATTAAAATTCAAAATCCATGCAAACCAGTAGCTAAATGGTTGTGAACAGTGCAGCTGCCCATTAACCGGGGAGCACAGCAAAAGGCACCTTCCTTGGCAGGGAATGTGGGGCAGTGTGGGTTAAGTAGCAAAGTGCTGCGATTAAGTCAGACAGAGTGTGCAAGCGCTCAGAGGGCGTTCATTATCATTCTGGACAAGGCTTTGCAAATAATCAATCTGCCACCACACCTCTAAATCCTGCCCCTAATTGATTTGTTTCCACTTACCAGTTACTTCAGTGCATCGCTCTTTCTCAAAAGCTGGGCTAAATCATTCTTTTTCATGGTTAGGTCTAACATGAATTTTTGAGCAGGCAGACTGTATAATAAAGGACAGCAAGCCAGTGCTATAATTTTCTCAGAATGAGCGACATAACTGAATAGGAGCTTTGCAGAAGCCTTGATTTAATTTAAGGATATGTGCGGTGGAAAATCAGTGAAGTGGGTGATCGATTACAGCTCCCTTATTAAAGGGGTTTCACCATCAGTCACCTTTTAGTTTATGGCTTCCAGTTTCCTCCTAGTTCTCCCTGAGGTGTTGACTTACATCAGTCTCCATCAGTTCCTCACAGCCCGCTCTCCTGTTTGCTGTCGGCTTGTGCCAAGATGTGAGGGCTCCTCTGTTTGAATAGCCCATTGTTGTTCAACTGTTGAGGCTGGTGCATGCTGACCAACCATTCAGTGAGGCATCAGTGGGTGGCTGTCAGTCAAGGAGCATTAACCTAGGGACAGCAATGCAGGAGAATACAGTTCAATGGATTCTCCTTCATAGAGTGATAGGGACATACAGCACAGAAACAGGCCCTTCGGCCCACCGAGTACATGCTGACCATCGACCACTCATTTACACTAATCCTGTATTTGTCCCATTTAAGTCTCTCCACATTCCCATCAACTCTCCCCAGATTCTACCCCTCACCTACACACTATGGATAATTAACCCACTGACCCACACATCTTGGGATGCGGGTGGAAACTTGGAGCACCCGGAGGAAACCCACGCGGTCAGGGAGAGCAAGCAAATGCCACACACACAGCACCCAAAGTCAGGATTGATGCTCTCTGGATTGATGACGTCTCTGATGCTGTGAGGCAGTGGCTCCACTAGCTGTGCCACTGTGCTTTTAGCTTCCTCGAAGATGGATTGTTTTGGCAAACCTTCTTGGGTCACATAGAGCAAGTGACTGGCCTTTCTGACTAGGGCTGTTGCAACTTGAGCCTTCGGCTGAAAAAGGGGAGGAAAGCTCAGCTTCATCACAGTCAAGTCCAGACAATAGACTGGCTCAGACACAAACCCAGCATCAGGAGATTTAAACTCTGTGCTGATAACTCAGGCAAAGGTTGAAACCCTAACAGATGCACTTTGTCATTGACAACCACTTGACAGCAGTGACCTGGCCGGTATTCACTAAATATTTAGCCCTTGGCTGTACTGGTCTTACTTTTTGAAATGTTGGCCTATGCCTTGGACAACAGTTGTCCATTCTTGTGGATGGGCTCCCTCATGAAGCCTTTAGCTATGTATTAAAAACGTAACTGGATTACTCTGGTAACAATGGAGCAATCCTAAACCAAAGCTGTCTAAAATGTCTTTCTAGTGGTCCTTTCAAGGAAGTTTCTACCATTGATCTGTGTGTGTGTGTGTGTGTGTGTGTGTGTGTGTTCCATGTCTGTCTTTTGAGTGTGGTGGGGTATGTGATTGTGGGTTAGAGGTGTGAGTGTGTGTGTATGTGCGTGTGTACTTGGATGGGGTCTCGCAGGTATGTCTGTAATAGGCATGCATATGTGTATGTACACTACAGGCACTATGTCTGTGTTTTGTGTGTGTCTGTATGTGGAGTGGAAGAGTGTGTGCATGGGTGGGTGTGCCCACGCAGTCAGTGAATGTGCCACTAATGCCCCAGCTGCTGGCTCTGCTCTCGTCCTTCCCTCCTCTATCCTCCCAATTCAAATTGCAGATGGTGTTTTGAAAAGCCATAAATAACACATTTGACCTGGTCTCACCCTTACCACCTAGTTTTCAATGAACTATTGATTCAGTCTATTTATTTTAATGAAAATAATTTTTAAATGTTTATTTGACAGTTTTAAAACTATATATAAGTTTTTTTTGTTATTTTTCCAAATTATATCGAATTTTATCTTACAAACAATGTGCTTGTTTTTTCTGGAGAGGAGTGTAGTGAGTGGTTTGATGGACCTAGCTTTGACTGATTCACTGTAGTTACATTTTAAGCAGGGCTGGCATTTCCCTATCATTTTTGGTTCCTTTGTTTTAACGGGACTGTTCTTATCTGAGCAGTGCTGAGACTTGCCAGCAGCCTTGGGGCACATGTTTAATGGGTTGCCCAGCGAGAGAAACCCTGCTTTAAGGCAAGACTCTGTTGCCTCGGTCAAAAGTGTCTCGTTTTGCTTGATGGTTTTACTGCCTGACCTCTGAAGACAAGGACTTCTGACCTCTGAGAGGAGTAACTGATTGTAATGAGTGGTGGCTTCTTTTTCCCTTCTCCCTTAAGAACATAGAACATTAAAACACAGTACAGGCCCTTCGGCCCACAATGTTGTGCTGACATATTTTCCTGCTCTAGTATCCATCTAACCCTCCCTCCCACATAGCCCTCCATTTCTCTATCATTCATGTGTCTATCGAAGAGGTTGGAGTGTTGGGGTAGGGTGGGGTGGCGAATGGTGGCAATCAAGAGAAAGATATAGAACTAGTCGCGGGCATTTGCAGGGGAAAATAATTGCCCGTTGTGCAAGATCTCCAGTTCTCTCTGTTGAAGGGACAAAAGTAGTGGCTCCCACCAGAGTCAATGTTTTTGGCTCCTGCAGGCAAGTGGTCCACTAGCATGTCTGGATTCCCAAAGCAAGGGTTCTCACTGTCCGTAAAGGTGTTAATATGTGAGTGTCAAAATGCTTATGATTTACTTCATAATTCATGATTATCGTACATGGTTCAAAGAATAGTAAACACTTACAACATAGGAGGAGACCATTCGGCCCACTCTGTCTGTGCCAGTCAGTAAAGGAGCTGTTTAGGCTAGTACCACTTTCCAACTCTTGCTCCACAGTCTTGCAGATTATGACTTTTCATAGAGCTATTCCAGGTACTTTGTGAATGTGGTGAGGGTTTCTGCTTTCAATACCCTTTTAGGCAGTGAGTTCCAGACCCTCATCTCTAATATTCCTCAGCACCCCTCTAATCCTACGGTCAACGAACTAAATGGAGAAGGAGTCTAACTATACCCCAGCAAAAGTTGTAACCTGCAATAGAAGCATAGAAGTTTCAGTGCAAGCTGAAATTGTTTTACAGGAGACTGTAATGTGTGACAACCACATTTCACTCTTGCACAACAGAAAATTAAAACATCGGGGCAAAATATCCTGACTTACTCTGATGAGGGCATGTCTTAAAAATTGCCACCTTTAAGCCTTGGCAAGTGAGCGTTTTTAATACCATTACGAAATGGATGACATGGTGCCTTTGTTCTGTTAAGGGTCCTGAGTGTCTCACACTCTTCTCAGTGGCTCTAAGTCCACAACATCAAAGAAGCAGACCATAATTACACAGAGACTGGACAATGCGACAGACCGTGTGGATGGATGGTGCGGGAAATAGGTCTGTCACCCCTTCCACATAAAGTTAAACAACACATTATTAAGGTGGTGAGGGAGCGACTTTAAGCTGCGTTTGCAATAGATATTGAACCAGGCCAGGGAGTGCTTGGTGCTGTCACTGGATGGAGAGAGAATAAGTACTTTTTTTCTGCCAAGTACTGATGTTTTTTGCCTTGGTGAAAATGGATTTTGCTACCTTAAAAGTCTGCTAAAGAACCTGACACATAAAGACCTGTGATAAATCTGTGGACTCCGGTATTGTCTTTTCAACCTGGCTACTTACTGCTGTTTGTGCTCACGTGTCACAGTATACCTTGATGTGGGATTAGATCTTTGTTTCATAACAATAAACCGATTAGGGCTGTTTGATTTCCCTCTCTTGTGTGTGGTAATAAATGAGTTGATTTAGGGCCCCCTGGAGAACAAAAGCATCTCACTGTCCCATTAGGTGTCTTGCTGATGAATGTGCACGGATGCCTTTTGAGAGTTTAGATTGAGCTTCATGACTGTGTACGAGGCTGTTGTGGGAGGTAGGTCCAGTCAAAGCTTGGTCTTTCTGCTATTTTCTTCACCACCACTCTCCTTGTTCTGTGGACTTGCGGTTGTGGTTTGGTTTCTCATTGTGTGGTTATTCACTTGATGCCCTTCATCATGGCAGAGCCTTGTGGACAGGGACAGGGATCCCCTATCTCCTCTGTCCCAGAGACTGGGTCAGCATCACCATCCCATTGATTGGCACGATCCGGTTACAGTCCAGGGTGCACACTGAAATCACAGAAACAGATGATCTGGCCCTTATTGCATTGCTTGTAGGATCTTGCTGTGCGCATATTGACCACTGTGTTTCCTACATCAAAGCACTTTAAAAACATATATCATTGACTATATCGGGTTCTGGGAAGTCTTGAGACAAGCACAAGAAAAGGGTAAGTCAGTTTCTTTCTGACACCTTCTGGTATCTTCAGTTCCATAGCTCTACATCTGGAGTCATAAAAAAAGAGTTTGAATTGTGTTCTAACCCTGCAGAGAATTTTAAACAGAGTATTGTGGACTATAATCATTATCTTCTTGGCCATGACACAAGCCACCATTCATGTCTGAAGCCAGCCATATGACAGGGCTGAGTATGGTGGAGGAATATGATAGGCTTGTGTATGTTAATACCCATAGAATACCATAGAACCATACAGCACAAAACAGGCCCTTCGGCCCACCATGTTGTGCCGTCCATCAAACCACCCTCACACTATCTAACCCTTTCCTCCCGCATATCCCTCTATCTCACATTCCTCCATGTGCCTATCCAACAAACTCTTGAACCTGTCCAATGTATCTGCCTCCACCACCACCCCAGGCAGTGCATTCCATGCACCAACCACTCTCTGGGTGAAAAACCTCCCCCTGACATCTCCCCTGAACCTCCCACCCATAACCTGAAAGCCATGCCCTCTCGTCTTGAGCATTGGTGCCCTGGGATTGGGGGAATAATATCAACTACTCCGACAGCACCTCCCAAACCTCTGACTGCTGCCCCCGTGAAGGACAAGGGCAGCAGTCACATGGTAACACCACCACCTGCAGGTTCCCTTCTGAGCTGCGCAGCAACCTAACTTGGAAATGCATTGCCATTCCTTTACTGTCTTTGCGTCTAAATCCTGGAACTCCCCACCCAGTCACATCGGAGGGTTGGTGGGTGGCGGGGGGGGGGGGGGGTGGAAGGTACCTTCACCAGAAGGATGGCAGTGGTTCAAGAAGCTAGCTCACCAGTCACCTCAAGGCTAATTGAAAATTAAAAAGAAAACTGCAGATGCTGGTAATCAGAAACAAAGCCAGAAAATGCTGAGAACACTCAGCAGGTCAGGCAGCACCTGTGGAAAAGGAAATGTGAACTCTGTTTCTCTTTCTCAAGGGCAATTAGACATGACCTTGCCAGTGAGACTTTCAATCCATAAGTAGAGAAAAATAGCCCAATCAGATCAGTCTGCTTGCAGTAGCCTAATTGGGCAGTCTTGCTGGGTTAGCATCGATTACAGTGATTAAAGCAAGGTGCTTAAATAGGAGCTTGCAAGCGTATCTGACACAAGCCTGTGGGTCAGGGCACACTGGTCCTGCAAGCAAATTTCAATCTGATTGGAAATCTGGCTCCAACCCGTCACTTTGAGTCTTAATGCATGGGGCTCTCTGAGGACTGCACTCTCAATTAGCGACTGAGTGTTATCGGGGATACATCCACCCACAGTGGAGGTCACACGAGATCAAAAACTGTGGCCGATCATTTTAAGCCCACATGCAACTTGCAAGTGGGCTGCGAGCTGGCAATTAAGGCTAGTTACATTTGTGAAATGTTATCCAGCACCATCCTGCAGAGGCCTTTGTAGTGGAGTGTAAGTTTCATAATTCATCCTTTACACAGGGCTCTGTCAGTGGCAATGAGCAATCACAGCAGCCAGCCTAGCTGAGAGGAATTGCTTCACTGGGTGATAGTTTCCTTCCAGTAATCCAATAACTTGTCTCATTGGGAGGATGGGGGAGCAGGATAGATTTTATTTCACCGCTACCATCAGCCATGGAGCAACATATTGTGAACGCCCATGTCTAAGCTGCAACATGCTGCTTAAAGTGGTAAACAAAAACACGGATCTCCCATTGGAAAAGCCTTTTAAACAAGAAAGAGTGTTGGAGCAGAAATCAGTGTTCATGAACTTACAATCAGACAGTACAAGGGAAGCCACTCTGCCCATCATTCCAGTACTTTCCACCTACTACCCAGTACATTCCAGATCCCATATATCCACTGATGTTTCCATTCCAAATATTTATCCACAGTCACATACACGTGTCCCCTTATTCTGCCAAATTTGGCTAAATTATGTCATCTGTCATTTTAGACATAGTTCCTCCCATCTTCTTGAATCATCATAGAGTTATGTAGCACGGAACTAGGCCCTTCAGCCCAACTTGTCCATGTTGACCAAGATCTGAGCTAGTCCCGTTTGCCTGTGTTTGACCCCTCTAAACCTTTTCTATCCCTAGTGCTGCCTAGAAATTCGTCCCCAGCCTGTAGTGCTAAACCTGCAGCGTAGTGATCCTTGAATCAAGCTGAAGCTCAGAGGCGGAGTACGGCACTGTTGTTGCCATTTAGTGCAGTTAGAGCTACTGACTCGGAATGAATTTCTATGCATTGGTATTGGTATTGGTTTATTATTGTCACTTGTACCAAGGTGCAGTGAAAAACTTGTCTTGCATACCGATCGTACAGATCAGTTCATTACACAGTGCATTGAGGTAGTACAAGGTAAAACAATACAGAATGCAGAGTAAAGTGTCACAGCTACAGAGGAAGTGCAGTGCAGGTAGACAATGTGAAAGGTCAAACAATGTAGATTGTGAGGTCAAGAGTCTATCTCATCGTATAAGGGAACCAGCAGTCTTATCACTGTGGGATAAAAGCTGCCCTTGAGCCTGGTGGTATGTGCCTTCAAGCTCCTGTATCTTCTGTCTGATGGGAGAGGAGAGAAGAGAGAATGACCCAGGTGGGTGGGGTCTTTGATTATGCTGGCTGCTTCACCAAGGCAGCGAGAGGTATAGACAGAGTCCATGGAGGGGAAGCGGATTTCCGTGATATGCTGGGCTGATCCACAACTCTCTGCAGTTTCTTGCGGTCCTGGGTAGAGCAGTTGCCATACCAAGCCATGATGCATCCAGATAGGATGCTTTCTATGGTGCATCGATAAAAGTTGGTGAGTGTCAAATGGGACATGCCAAATTCCTTCAGCCTCCTGAGGAAGTGGAGGCGCTGGTGAGCTTTCTTGGCTTTCTTGGTATCCTCATTAACCTTCAGTTTCTGATTTAAGTCTGGAAAGATCCCAACTGGGCTTTGTTGCTTGATAATCTAGAGCTTGGTACAAGCTTGTGGCCCCGTGAAATTCAATATATCATCTGAATCTTTGTTTATGTCTCTGCCCATGTGAATTCAACTCTTGAAAAGCCAGTTTGAACACAATCTATTCATGGTTCATGTCATTAATTTTTCAAGTGTTTTAGTTGCGTTTACAAGGTCTCATGTTTTCCAAACTTGAGGTCCAAGGTCATGGGTGATTAGAGTGAAGGACTGGATCCTCCCAAATTTCCAAACTAAAAGCAACAGTTGCCACGATAAGAGAGACCTGAATTGGCAGGCTGAAATCTATGGATGGCTGTCTCCAGTTGAACGAAGAGAGTCTGAATTATAAAATTGACCTAGTGAGTCTTAGCACAGGGTTCAGAAGTGTAGCTTTGTATACACTGAATTGCGTCAATGTTGTTGTGCATACAAACTTCCCTGTTATCTTAGCACAGACAGATTCCTCCAAAGAGCACTGAACTGAATGACCCACCATGTTGGTTGTGTGGATTTTAAGGGAGTTTATTGGCCTGCTCCCAAATAGCACCGTAGGGAGTATGACCTTGGTTTAAGGCCAGTGTCTCCAATAATGAAGCACTGAAGTGTTAGCCAACACTCACCGCTCAAACCAAGGAAGATTGAGACCACTTTATTGTGACTTAGTGGTGAGAATTTGACATTTTGAGCTAGGTTGGCCGCTCTGGTATCCAACACACTTTGCTGAACAGTGTAAAGGACCTGGAAAAAGAGCATAAGACCAAATCAGCTCAGGCCATCTTCTGTTCCAGTGCTGTGGGATGTATGGTGGAAGCCCCCATTTCAGTGCAAAAGCAAGATTGCTGCTAAAGTTCCAGTTGTGGAGAGGAAAATTTACCTCCACATCCCCAGATACATCCAAAAGATCGGTTGATGGTCTTTGGCTGCCTGAAGGCAGTCAGGGAATGGGAAGTCTGACGGAGATAAGGAATCGAAGTGTGTCGATAGGTTATTGAACTTGGTGCAGTAGTTTTGGTGTCACCTGTGGTTCAGTCAGAAGCACACAGCTTCTAAAGAGGGTTCAGTTGTTGGGACTTATAGCCCAGAATCCAGTACTGAGGAAGACTATACTGTTGGAGATACTATCTTTTGGATGAAACTAGATTGAGCCTATACTCTCAAATGGACGTAGTAATCTTACAGCACTATTTCAAAGTTCAAGGGAGTCATCCTTGTCATCAAAGTCATTATTCATTCCTCAACCAGCATTTGATCTCGTCTTTATCAAAGCATTCATTCTTGGAGTTGGCTCTGTGTAAATTGGTTGCACAGATATTTCCTACTTTATGACAGTAACTGCACTTCAAACATACCTCATTGGCCAGTGGGTGCTTTGGGATGTTCTGAGAGGCGTGTGAAAGATACTTTAAATTTGTAATTCTTTCTTCTCGATGTGTGATCGAGTCCCCTCATAGGATCCACACCTTCCAGCAGGAGTCAAAGTTCATTAAGTTGTACAGCACAGAAACAGGCCCTTCGGCCCATCTTGCCCACGTCACCTGTTGTACCATTTATCCACATTAGGTCCATAGCTTTCTATGCCGTGGTGATTCAAGGACTTGTCTAGGTGTTGTGAGAGTACCTGCTTCCACCACCGCCTCAGGCAGCACATTCCAGACTCACCCTCTGTGCAAAAAAAATTCCTCTTCCGATCCTCTCTGAACTTCCGACTTCTCATTTTAAGCCTATCCCTATTTGTCTTAGACACCCCCATCCACAGGAAGAAGATTTTTACTACCTCTCCTATATTTACCCTGATAATTTTGCATATGTCCATCAGGCCACCCCTCAGCCACCTCCACTCCAGGGAAAACAATCCCAGCCTATCCTTGTAACCCAAGCTGCTTTCCCTCTTCCATAGTCCAGGAACACGGACAACAAGCCATGTGGGCATCTGGCCTGTTTCTGTGTTATTTTTCCAACATCTTTAACAAAGTAAAACATCCTGAGCCACATGTGGAGATAATAGAATAGAACACCAAAGGTTTGGTCAAAGAGCTAGGTTTTAAGGAGGGTTTTAAGGGAGCAAAGTATATTGGGTTGCACAGAATCTGTTTGGGTAGATGTTTGCCTGCAGATTACAGCATTGGTTGCAGCTGAATGCTACCAGCACAGAACCAAAGACCTGCTAACACACCTTGCTTTGGTTCACAAATGAGGGAATCAAAGTCGAGTTTACTGTCATACGCACAAGTACATGTATGCACAGGTGTAATGAAAAGCTGTGAAAATAAAAAGCAGGACAGGACAGTGAGGGTGTCAATGTCATTGGACGGCTGGGGGAGAGGTGGGAAGAACCAGCATATAAATATGGATCTGGGCACTTCCATTACGGAAACAAGAATACCTCAAACCTGGCAGCTTTGACCAGAGGAAAGATGTTTCAACACCAGCTAAGTAAAGCCATGAGAAACCGAATATAAGCCAGCCTGCATCCTGGCACATGTGCTGTGCAGATGATGATGCTGTGAGATATTTTGGGTGGGTGGGGGTGGTGAATTGTGTTGCAGATGAGAACAATTGGCAAGTTGTCGCAACAGCAAAATCCTCCGGTGACATCTCGGGACATGGATTCCTTTCTTCTTCGTCCTTGCTTTACTTCCCTCTCCGAACTGGATGATGATTGACTGGTAAAGCTAATGTAACAGGTTCAGCTCCAGCTGAGGAGACATGGCAGTGGTATAATAGAGCACTGAATACGCCTCGGGCCAAACAGTGCATTCACTGTTCATAATGCTTGGCTTGTTTGAACACACCAGTACCTCTCTGCAGCTATCGCAATTACCGAGTACATGTTGCCAAGGAAGGCCGAACATGTTATTGTTATAAAAAAAAACCTTTTAGCATTAAATTGACTCTGTTATGTGAATGATTGCATATTCCTAGAATTGGGATATGTGAGATCATTCAATATTCCCACAGCTAGATAAGGAGGGAGTTCCTAGGGGCCCTCCGTTAATGCTTTAGACCTTTCATACCAGAGAATGTTGATGGATTTTGAAAGGAATGCATCATTGGAGCAGACAGTGGGATAAACTGCCCAGTTTACTTTCCACCCCATGGAGATAAAGACACGTCTTTTAACTTCAGAACTGTTGATCACCAACCAATTTGTTGTACGTGTTCGCTGGTGATAGTTCCTTTGGAGAAGAAGGAAATGGCATCAAGTAGAAAGATATATCAGAAGCTCAAAGGATCAACACAAAGTAAGAAGGCCATTCAACTCAAGTCAAGTTGAGTTTATTGTCATATGCACAAGTACAGTGAGGTACAAGTACAATAAAAAGCTTGCAGCATCACAGACACATAGGTTCAGACAACACACAACATAAGTAATTATAATTGGCCCACTTATATCTATCATTCTGGGAAGGACTCAAAATACCCCTCATAGGATGGAACTGATAATGAAATGACATTGGATGTTATTTGCCGCCAGTCAGCTGAAGCTCAGTCGGTAGCACTCTCGTCCTGATTCAGAAGTTCTTGGTTCAATTTCCACTACAAGCACTTGAGCACAAAATTGTTGGCTGAAGTTCAGTGCAGCACCGAAGGAGTGTTGCACTGCTAAAGGTGCTGTCGTTCAGATGAGATGATAAACTGAGGTCGTGTCTGTTCTCCTTTGTCAATGCAAAATATCACCTAATTTTTTTCTGAAGTGTAGGGGAGTTACACCCTGTGTCCAGTGCAATATTTATCCTTCAGTCAGTATTACTGAAAAAAATTATCCCAGGGTGTTACTCATTATCTCATTACAATTGGTAAGAGCAAATTAGCTGCTAATGTTTCTAACATACAAATTGATTCAGTGAGACATTTTGTATAATTCAAAATATGGCTATCATTTTAGTTTAAAAATGAGCATTTGCTGGGGGAGAAATGGTGGGGAGTTGCAGAGCCAAGACAATAGCACCATGGGTTGCTCAACTGTACAGGATGGGAGGAGAGAGATCAAGAGACGAAGAGATGGGGGAGATTCTATAATTAAGAGGAGCAGACAGACATTTCTATAGTTACAGAAGTTATTCCAGCATGGTATGTTCCCTCCATGGTGCCAGGCTTAAGGACATAGGTGAGTTACTGCCAAGAATTCTGGAGGAAGAGCACGAAAAGAGGTCAAAGTCTAATGACAAAGACAGAAAAATGGATGAGGGTCTCCAGGCAGATTTTACGGAGTTAGGAAAGAGATCTTGAAGTAAGATCTCAAAAGTAGTAACCTTCGGATTACTCCCTGTACCACATGCCATTGCATATAAAAATAGGAGGATGGGTCAGATAAGTGTGTGGCTGGAGGGAGGGCTTTGGACTCCTGAGGCACTGGGGCCAGTTCTGTGGGAGGTGGGGCCTGTAACCTTACAGGCTGGACTGATTTCGACTCAGCAGAGCTGGGACACATCCCTCAGAGGAAGGTTTGCTCGTGCTATTAGGGCAGGTTTAAACTAATTTGGCGAGTGTTTGGATACAGGAGGTAACATTTAAAAGGAGAAAAAATGTGCAAAAGGACTTGAGAGAGATAAATAGGACCAGAACAAGAAATAGGATGTTTTTAGACAGAAACAGAGTACAGAAGGTTAAATTGGAATTCTTTTATTATCGTCACATATACCGAGGTACAGTGAAAAGCTTGTCTTGCATACTTCTCATCCAAATCAATTCATTACACAGTGCATTGAGCCACTACAAGGTAAAACAATAACAGAATGCAGAATAAAGTGTAACAGCTACAGAGAAAGTGCAGTGCAGGTAGATAATAAGGTGCAAGGTAGATTGTGAGGTCAAGAGTCCATCTTATCATACCAGGGAACCATTCAATAGTCTTATAACAGCGGGATAGAAGCGGTCCTTGAGCCTGGCGATATGTGCTTTCAGGCTTTTGTATCCTCTGCCCGACTGGAGAGGGGAGAAGAGAAAATGTCCAGGGTGGATGGGGTATTTGATTATGCTGGCTGCTTTACTGAGGCAGCAAGAAGTATAGGCAGAGTCCATGGAGGGGAGGCTGGTTTCCGTGATGTGCTGGGCTGTGTCCACAACCCTCTGCAATTTATTGTGGTCACGGGCAGACCAGTTGCCATACCAAGCCGTGATGCATCCAGATAGGATGCTTTTTTAAATTGCCACGTGTCCAAATGCAAGTATATCAAACAAGGTTGTGAAATGCAGGTGCAATTAACTATGTGGGATTACAATATTGTAGCAATGACAGAGACTTGGTTAAAGAGGCTGGAATGGTCTCTAAATATTCTGAGACACAAGGTGTTCAGGAAAGATAAGGAAGGTAAGAAAGGAGGAGAAGTGGCAGTTTTAATTAAGGTGAATATTGCAATGCTGGAGACATCAGGGACAGATCCATCTGTTTAGAGTTAATCAATAGAGTTGCTATTACACCACTGAGACCATTCAACAGGCTGACAGCTAATGGGAAGGATATTGTGGAGTATATTTGTAGGGAACTTGCAGAGATGTGCAAAAGCTATAGGGCAGTGATAATGTGGAAATGTCAACCATCCTACAGATATGGAGAGCAACAACATACAGGCAAAGAGGACTTCCTGAGCTCCATTCGGGAAATTTTCTTGATTCATACATTTCAACAAAGAAGGTGCGTTGCTGGACTTGGTTCTGGAATAGGAGTCAGGACAAGTGGAGCAAGCATCAGTGAGGGAACATTGAGGAAATATCAACCGTAACAGAACATTTAGAATACCAATGGAAAAAGGATAAAAATAATTGGTTGGAGATTGGGCAGTTTCAATGGGATGAGAAAAGATCTGGTTCAGGTAAATTGGAATTAAAGCCTGGTGGGAAAAAATGTTACTAAATTGTACTGAAATGTTATTGAATTAGGCCCCTGGAGGGCCCTAAAACGGAGATGTTTCAACTACAGCTGAGATACATTCCCATGAGGAAGAAGTTTGGTAAAGTTTAAAGCAGAGGTCCATAGATGACGTAAAAGATAGAGGGTACAATGGAGCAGAGAAAGAGAATAAGGCAGATCCCAGTTTCTTAACACAAGTGAGAACCAAGCTTGGAACAGAAATTCAGAGGGTAAGTGAAAAAGGGAATGAGAGAAGCAAAGAGAGAGTATGAGAAAAGCTGGGCAGCAAACATAAAAAAGAATCCAAACATATTCTGTGAACGTGAAAAGGGTTGAAGACGTGAGATGGGGTAGATCAGAGTCAAGAAAGGAAATTTACGCATGACTGAGGTGCTAAATGTAAACTTGACACCATTCTTCACCAAGGAAGAAATTGCTACTGGAGTCTCGGAAAAGAAAGATATACATGCAATAATGACTGGGTTAAAAATTGTAAAAGGAGCACAATAAAAGCTAGATGGACTTAAAGTGGATAAGTCACCTGGTCCCGCTGGAATGCTTTATAGATCACTGAGGAAGTAAGGGTAGAAATTGCAGAGACAATCTTCCAAACCTCTACGGATTCAGGGCTGGTGACTGAGGCCCAGAAAATTCCAAATGGTACACCTTTATTTGAGAAAGGGTAGAGGGTAAATCTGGGAATTACAGATTAGTCAACTTAATCTGAGCACTGTGGAAATTTCTATAAGCAGCAATCAAGAACAGAATTAGCGGTCAGTTGGACAAATGTAAGTAGATCTGAGAAAGCCAACAAGGATTTGTTAAAGGCAAATCATGTCAAATTAAAGAAGTAACAGAGAGGATCAATGAGGGAAATGTAGTTAATGTGGTATATATGCACTTCCAAAAACCATTTGATAAAATGCCACATTACTAGGCTTGTAATCAAGCTTGTTGCCTTATTCTTCTATACCTTTCATTATCTTTTCTTAACCAAAAAAATAAGGTGTTGGAAATATTATTATCTTTTAATGCCCTTCAGCACAGTGGTTTAAATTTGATTTGTTCTGATGGGACATGCAAAATGTGTCAATGGGATACATGCAGAATGTATCCTACACAGATGTGCAAGATCACCCTTAACATGCTTACTAATTAATGAGCAAGCATGTTCCTCTACTGCGTCCCACTTTTTCACCACTGCACATGCTATAGTGCCCCTATGAGTTACAGCGAGAGAGTGACAGTCTTCAATCCCTGGAGGGTCCAGGACAGCAGTAGAGGATTGGCAACATGAGAAGGTGGGTCCCTATCTTAGCCTCCCTTGTTACCTCTCAGCCACACTCACCTGTGGGAAATGTGTGGAGCTGCAAGTACATTTTACATAATAACAAGAGAAATAGGAGCAGTAGCAAACTATTCAACCCCTTGAACCAGTACTGCCTTTGAATAAGGTCACGTCTAATCTGATGGTCTCAACTCCTGTCCTGTTTGATCTATTGAGTACCATCCTTTCCAAAAATCTACCTCAGCCTCGCTGACTTGGCGGCTGCAGCCCTTTGGGACTGAACATGAAAGAGCAGAAGTTCCTCCTCATCTCAGTTTTAGTTGTGTGCACCTTTATCCTGAGATAGTGTTTGTGTTTCTAAACTCCCCCACCAAGGAAACATTCTCTCTCAACATCTATTTTATCAAGTCCCCTCAAATTCTTATATGTCAAAGAAATTACTGCTCATTCTTCTAAAGCCTGTAGAACATAGGATTTACAAAGCAGAACTGAGAGCATGACATTCAGGAAACACTGACCAGACTGGATCTATACCCTGTGGAAAAGAGCCAGCCTTGGAGTGACCTTATTGAGGCCCTTGATGTTATAAAGGGATTGAACGTAGTAGGTGACTTCTCCAAATGGTGTACTACAAGTCAAAGGGCCATAATTTTAGGGTAGTCACCAATAAATCCAGTCAGAAGTAAGAAGAAACATTTTGCTCAGTGTGATTATAATGTGGAACACTCTACCACATGGAGAAGTTGACCTGGGTAGTAATTTGGAGGAAGCTAGAGGGTGAATGGGTAGAAGCACATGATGAGAAGCAAAAACAAAGAAAAAACACCTGCATTTATTCACCGCCTGTCACAGCCTTAGGTTGTTCAACTTTTTTCCAATCGTACTGAAAACTGTTTGCAGCCAATGAAGTCCTATTGAAGGTAGACAGTGTTGTACTGTTGTAAATGCAACAACCTGTCTTCACATAACCTCCCACAAACAACAACCAATAATTTGTTCTTTTGGGGCAGAGTGAGCAATAAATGTTGGCCTGGAGGCCACGGTTAACGCCCAAAGTCCTGGCTAAAATCTATTTGGGAATCAGCATCACTCAGGCAGCTACCCCTTTATTATTATATTGGAAGCTGCTGTGTGCAAATTAGCTGTCACATTTCCTATATTACAACAATGTCAACAAACAAGATGCTGGAGGAACTCAGCGGGTCAGGTGGCATCTGTGGAGGGAGATGGACAGTCAACATAATGGGTCGAGACTCTTCACCTGGACTGGAATAGTGTCCTTTTCCAAGAGAATTCCGTCAGCTTTTCTTTTGGGATGTCTTGAAAGGTGTCACATCAATGCAAAGCTTTCTGTTTTCAGTTCCCTTGATTTTGTCCATAAGCTGATGCAGCTGAATTATATCACCAAGCCAGCCAAACCCTTTCCACAGAGTAGAACCTCTAGTCTGTGATCAGACCCACCCTGCGAGAGTGGGTGGAAGCAAATGGGGAGATTGTTCTTGGGTTAAGGGTGGGGGGGGGGGTGCGGGGGAGGGTGTAGGGGTTGCTGAGGCAACAGAATGTGAAGGGAAGAGGGGTGGAGCAAATTCAAAAGCTGTTGATCAGGAGGCAGTGTGGAAAGTTGAGGAGAACAATTAATGCAGTTATGGGTCAGCTGGCGATTTCACAAAGGAAGAGAGAAAAATAAAGCTCTTTACAAAAAAAATATCAGGCCATAAAGGGAGTAAAACAACCTCTGTAAACCCAACAGTTTTATAATAATCGACCTTAGAATTTGACTGCCCTGTAGAGATCAGCTGAATGTCATATGCAATCATGTGCATGGCATATATAGTGGCCTATGACTGTTAATATGCAGAGCACTAGCCCCAGGGGGATGAAAAGTTGTCTGAGATGAAGGAGGCAGCTAAATAATACTGTTTATTTGTTCAACATTTTTCCAATTGTAATGAAAATTGTCAAGAGAGATTATTATGAAGTGCAGGACACAAATGTGTGCCTGCGATTAAATAGGAGACCTGCCAGCCTGGCGCTCCAGGGTACAATTATCCAGGAGGGGTTCTGTGTGGATCGAGCAAAAAAAATTCATCCAAACTATTAGTTTGTAATTACAGTGCACAGTGATCGCAGAATGCGGTTTGAAGTCAGGAGTCTGCTGGGGACTGGGGTTTTGTAATTAGGAAGCGGCAGGAAGCAGTAGATCTGTGATTAGTGATGGCTTTTGTGGCATTAATGTGGACGTGGGGTGGTGGTGAAATAAAGTGGGGACGGCCACTGAAGAGCACGGAGTGCAGGGAGCATCTCAAGTGAGAGGACAGGGGACTGCTGGGTCTTATGTTTCATTCTGCCCCCATGGACGAGTGGAGCTCTCTGGTCCTTGGTGGATTTTGAGGACGTGCTTCAACCCTCTCTCCCTCCCAGCTGCTAGGTACCAAGTCCCCTGCTCTCCTGATAAAACAAGTATACAAGCGCATCTCGTCGGTCATATACAGAGTGCAAAGTAATGTATTCCCAGTCGCTGATGCTGTAAATCGGTATTGCAGACAAGAAGCTATTCAGTTGATAGGAGAATATGGTGGAGCCCCATTAAAAATGAGTAATGTTCCCCTCTACTCGCCTGCACCACCACTTCATGGTAAAGTGGTGCCAATACTTGTTGTCTGAGGAAAATAGAGCATCTTAATAATATCAGGACAGCTGTTTTAATGTTGCATTCAGTGCCAATCTGAGTGGGTCTGATGATTGGATTCTACCCGGCTTCCTGCAATGCAGTGAGGACCAACATCAGAAGGGGTTGGAGATTCTTCTTTAGTCATCAGCTTTAAAGGGTTGTCAGAATATCAGCTATATGTTTTGTGCCCCTCTCATACATTTGGTTGTGAGCAAACCGGCAGCTAATATTCTCATGCCTGCTAAATGCTTGCCACCAAAATCTGAATTCTCCATGGAGTGTTTATATTTGGTAAAACGTACCATTTCTGCTGTTGAGCATCAAGGGGAAATGTCTGTGCCTGCTGTATTCCCTTTTTCAACACTGTCGTTCAACCCATCTCCACCAGCTAATGGTGCACAACTGTCACTCAACCCATATCCACTTGCTAATAGTACATCATTGTCATTAAACCCATGCCCACCAGCTAATAGAGGACTGCTGTCATTTAGTCCATCTTCACCAGCTAATAGTGTATCAATGTCTTTAAGCCTATCTTCACCAGCCAATGGTGCACCAATGTCATTAAACCCATCTTCACCAGCTTCCTTTGGCCCACACCACCAAAAACGGGCTAACTGATCACTTCTCCTGTTTTCCTGGAGGACCTAATCAGGTCTACAAATTGGCTGTCACCTCTACTTATATGACTGCAGTTCAATAAGTAATTCATCAGTTGTAAATTTCTTTGGGATCTATTAAGGCAGTATATATTTTTTTCTGTATAATGTTCATAATTCTCTGCTGGTCCTGTGCTGTTCATTCAGACCAGGAAAAAGTAAAGGCACTGTAGCTGGTTTTTGAAGGAACGAGAAGTTAGGAAAACCCAGTTGCATTGCTCTGTAAAAAATGATGGAAAGCAGTATGCACGGTATAACACAATTTTATGGATTTAAAACTGAAGGGCGAAATTCCTCCTGATCACTACCACTAAATGCACAACATGGTAGGAACCGTACACAAGTGATCAGTCCTGATGAAGGGTCTTGATCCGAAATGTCAACCGTCCATTTCCCTCTATAGTTGCTGCCTGACCCGCTGAGTTCTTCCAGCATCTTTGTGTGTTGCTCAGTGTTTCCAAAATTTGAATTCAATGTGGGACGAAATTTTGGATCAGAAATGCATTGCGCAACCACTGCAACCTCGAATGATTAGACCTAATTAACGTGGATGTCTGCTGCTGCTCTGTGATACCTGGCGTGGCTTTGTGTGACCATGTATAACTTGTCCCCACACTGCTATTCCTGTGTGGTGGGTCAGCTGCAGCCTGTGTTCAGTATTCTCATCCAGCAACACAGCATTACAATCCAAGGCTTGCTCATCAGTTTACACACAGCAACTCCATAAGTTGTGTTATACACACTGTGATCTGGCATTAAAAATTTGGGGATCTGAGGGTGCCCTTTCTCACACTGAGTGTGTTGAGTAACTGGAATGTACTGCCTGAGAAAGTGGTGGAAGCAGAGTCACTGACAGCATTTGTCCAGACGAGCACTTGAATCACTTAGGCATAGAAGGCGATGGTCCAGGTGTTAGAAGATGGGAGTCCACTGACCAGCATGGATGTTGTGGGCTGAATGGCCTGATTCCCTGCTGTATGACTCAATGGCTCAAAAATTCCAAGAAAGAAGCAAGAACTTCCCTTGGCCCACGATTTATCGAGATTAATTAATGCTGGTGCAGGTGGAACAAAGAGCTGAAGCAGATTTATGCCAGCCTAAGTGCCTTCCACAGCTGCATTTCACCTTTTCACCGTCACTGCCTGTAATATATCGTCAACAAGATGGGCAGAGGGCAAAGGCTCCCTTGGACCTGTTCTACCATAGGCAGCTATTTCTCAACTGGTGCCAACACTTTTCTGTCCCAGGTTCATGAGAAAGTGTAATTAGTGTCATGTTTGATGTGTGTTTTTTCAGTGAGAGGATGTTGAGGGTCAGATGTCAGAATTGATGCTCTTGTAAACCTGCTCAATAGTCTGGCTGCTCCAGCTTGACAAAATGCCAGTGTAAGCTGTCTTTGTGCAGGATTAAACTGTAGCTCGTGAGTCCAGCAAGGCTACATTTTCTGGGAGTGTGCGCGTGCATGCATGCGTGCGTATGTGCGTGCACGTGTGTTCATTGATATTTGTGTATGCATTAGCGATTGTATGTGAGCTGGGGATACGCACACCTACATCCATGCAGATGTACTTGCAAGTGTTGTATGCATGTGTGTGTGGGTGTGTACATGGTTGTGTGCCATACGTTGCCAATGTGTTTGAGTCCATGCATCTGTATGTGTGAGTATAAATGAGGTTCTGTCCTTAGGTACTTTAGAGATGTGGACTACCTACAGCAGACTCTCAAAGCTCTTCCAATGCTGTCTACAATATGCACCATCAGTGGCAGGATAGGCAACCTTACATCAGTGTCCTCCCACTGACCAACATTCCCAGCTCTACTGATACTCAGTAAATTCTGTTGGGCAGACCACGCTGTTCCGATGCACCAGACTCATGAAACAAATGACTACTCTGAGCTCTGTCAGGTGGATAGATGAAATAATTCAATGATGTCTTTGAAGCCTCCTTGATAAAGTGTGACATCCCATGCAACTTGTGGGAATCTCTGACCTGTGATCACTCCACATGGCAAAGGGGTATAAGGGATGGGATTGAGAATCTTGAATCCTTTTGTTGGGGGCACAAAGAAGCTTAGTGTGAGTGATGGAAGGAGAGCACGATCTCCCTAACTACCCATTCCACACACCCTCCCTTTCAAGCACCTCCTGATCCACTACCACCTGTGGCAGTCTGCGGGTTTCACGTTCCCCTCAGAGATTGGAAGCAAGCCATCCTCCATCAGAGGAGCTGCCACAATGCTTGTGTGTGTGTGTGTGTGTGTGTGTGTGTGTGTGTGTGTGTGTGTGTGTGTGTGTGTGTGTGTGTGTGTGTGTGTGTGTTTATGTGCACAAGTTTTGTGTGAGAGAAAAGGTCTGATATGATTGCTCTACCAGGAGCTGCCACAAAACCGATAGGCCGAATAGCCTCTTAACTGAAACAAGTGGGCACACGTGGGCACAGTGTTTTACAAGGCAAGCAATCCAGAAGCTGGACATTTCAAATTGTAGCAATGCAGTTTGAGAATTTAATAAATAACTCCGTAATTAAAAGGCAGGTGTCCATAATAATGACAAAACTACTGAATTGTCATTAAAACATATCTGGTTCACTAATGTTCTTTAGGAAAAGAAATTTGCCACCTTTCCCCAGTCTGGTCTATTTTTTTTGACTCGGGATCCCATCAACATGCTTGAGTCTTTACCGCCCTCAGGAATGGCCCAGCAAGCCAACCAGTCCAAGGGCATACAGGTCTGGGTGATAAATTCTGGTCCACATCCAGTGAACGAATAAGAAATAATACCTGTGGTGTGTCTTTTGCTGGATTATTTCAGAATTTTGCCATTTAATTCAATTAATGCTTCCTCATAAATTGGAGGTTTGGTTACAAAGCAGTGCAGCGCCATAAATACAGCTCATTACAGCCTAGCAAGCACTTGATGCCCCGTGCTTCAGATAGCTGAGGAAGGGGGATTTAGTATTTTTTTTAATCTAAATCTTCTCTCCTTTTTTTTCCCCTTGTATTCCCCTAACCTCTAGGCATGAGCCATGAGCCAAAGTCACCTTCACTAGGAATGATCTCGACTGCGACTCGGACTACAGCCACCGTAAGCCCCCTCAACCCTTCCTCCCTCAATGGTTCCATAGTGCCCAATGGCAGCCCAGCAGCTAACAGCACCTTGCCTGTACCGTCAGCGCACTCTGCCAGCTTTGCAGCTGCGCTCCGCAAACTCGCCAAACAAGCAGAAGAGCCCAGAGGTGAGTGAGAGAGAGGAAAAAACAACCGATGCAGTTGTACGTTTCAGACAAACACTTCAAGCTCATTTTTTAAATTGAATTTGAATTTGTAAAAACAAATCTTAAGATGTGAAGATGCTTATCACTACATCCCCTCTGCCATTGATGTAGATGGCCTAGTGCAATCAGTTTGGCTGCTTGTTATCCAGACTGTCCCTGTTGGATGTTTATAGCCGGTTTGTGCCTGAGCTTGTTAGGGGTTGTTCACCTATTGCGCAAGTTCCTGCAACAATTAGCCAAATGGTGATCATAGGTTTGAGGTGAGAGGGGAAAGAGATTTAAAAGGGACCTGAGGGGCAACTTCTTCATGCAGAAGGTGGTGGGTATATGGAACAAGCTGCCAGAGGAAGTGGTTGAGGCGGGTACGAGAACAATATTTAAAAGACATTTGGACAGGTACATGGATAGGAAAGGTTTAGAGGGGTATGGGACAAATGCAGGCAAATGGACTTGCTTGGATGGACATCTTGGTTGACATGAATGAGTTGGGCCAAAGGGTTTGTTTCCATGGTGTATTGCTCTATGTCTTTATCTCCCAGGGAGACATCTCTGAATCTCTGATGGGCAGAACGTCCTGCAGACCAGGGGGACTTCAGACTCAAGGCCTGTCTGCAGTCAGAAAGGTTCAGTCATAACATCCACTGACCCCGGTGTGTGTGTGTGTGTGTGTGTGTGTGTGTGTGTGTGTGTGTGTGTGTGTGTGTGTGTGTGTGTGTGTGTGTGTGTGTGTGTGTGTGTGTGTGTGTGTGCGCGCGTGTGTGTGTGTGTTGGGTGGGGGGGTGCTGCTTGGGTGAGAAAAGATTCAAGCTCACCTGAGGTGGCCTTGATGGATCAATAGCCTGCTGACTGTCAGTGCACAGAGCCCAGCATGCACTCAGGTCATGCATGAAAGAGGAGAAAATAACTCCGAACTGTTTATCCATTAGGTCTTCTGGGGTAGAAGCTTGCTGAGATTTTCCAGATCATGCACTTGACTTGCACAGTTTGTAGATTGTAGAATTAGCTTGCATCATGGATGGGAGACTACCTAATTTCTGCCATAACTTGACAGGAAAATACCAGAAAAACAATTAACATTAATGTTCAGCTAAAATGAGAGGACTGCTCAGACTGATGGTAGTGGGGGTGCAGAGAAATAAGATGAGGCTATCCCTTCCAGGAGAACAAATGTTATGCTGTTGAGTGTTCACACCTGGTGTCTAAGGATGAGGGGAGATCTTTCCTGATGCAACACAAAAAGCGCTGGAGGAACTCAGTGGGTCAGGCACCATCTATGGAGGGAAATGGACAGTTGACATTTCGGGTTGAGACCCTTCATCTGGACTACATCAGTCCAAGTGAAGGGTCTCGACCCAAAACATCAACTTTCCATTTCCCTCCATAGATGCTTCCTGACCTGCTGAGTTCCTCCAGTGCTCTGAGTTCCAGCATCTGTGGTCCCTTGTATCTCCACACCTTTCCTGATAGTGCAGAGCGCTGAGTGGTGGTATTTCTTCCCATGTTTAACCTAGCACTGAACGTTCATTAAGACTGTTAAAATCACAAGTATTGCTTGCCCAACTGAAAACCTGTCCTGAGCTTCACCAAGGAGATTTAATTTTGCAAAGCAATTCTGCTGGATGGTCAACAAGTTGGCAGAGGATGTGACTGAAGAGTGTGAGAGACAGAGAGATGCAGGATGTTCTGTGAGCTGTGAAGATGATCAGGCAGATTGTGATGTTCCCTTCCTGGCCTGTGCCTTCCTGTGTTCCTACATAAATATTCCTATAAATAATTCAGACAAATCACACATTGGAACTTCAGGACTATGTCTAAAGTGAAGGAAAATCCACAGTGGACTGGACATTGTCAAAAAAATCCCCAACAACCCAAGAGGGGAAGTCAGCCCAGGCTACAAGACACTCCTTGTTTGGCTAATCGTAGGGGAACCCAACGTCCAGCAAGTTTCCCCAGAACAAGACATGGTGTGTACAAGTGAGGGAGAGAATGAGTTAAGGATAGAGAGTGAAAAGAATAAAAGTATCTATTTAATGGTAAATCAATGATGCTTAAGGTTATGATTCTTCCATTTTGTTGAGTGGTGCTTCAATCTGTTCTGCCGGGACATGGGGATGATATTCCGCCTCTGTTGTGGGATCTTGCACTAGCCAAGAGGTCTACCAAATCCTGTCCAGCATTTATTCCATGCCCAGTGGAGCTTCTACAAATATAATCTAGTAATTTCTTTTATTTGTGTGACCTCTGTCCAAATTGGCTGCCATTTCATTATGGTACAAAATAATTACATTTCCAAAGTGCTTGTTGGCTCTAGGATGTCCCGAGGTTAATATCTGTCACAGAACCACCAAATTGCCCCCTTTGTTTTCAGCTTATGATAAAAATGCTTGTCTGTGAGTCAAAGTCATACAGACATCAAACTAAGTCAGCCCAGGTCTACAGGACATTCCTTGTTTAGTTTGGGGAACCCAGTGTCCAACAACTCTCCACAGAACTAGGCAAGGGAGGGAGTGGATGAGTTAGGGACAAAGAGTGAAAAGTTGAAAACTCTTGAGTCAGGGATTCAGAAGCCAATTTCCAGACATTCACCTGCGATACCTGGACCTCAGGACCTGGGTGGGGCTCAGAGGTGGCTCTGCTTCATGTCCTTTTTGTGCAGAATACATCCGAGATCAAGTACTTTCATTCTCCCAAGCAAGGAGCTAATAGAAAACCCTCTGCTGCTTGGTGCTCACGGGTATGAGTTGCCTCATTTGCAATAGACAGATGTAAATTCTATTACCGAAACATCTTCCAAAACACTTCTATCTTCAGGGCACTGTTTGAAATTCAATTCATCCTAAGTAATCCAAATGGCATATCATTTATTGTACCCTAAGAGCTTGTTTGAATAAAAAAACCTGCCCCTTTCAATATAGTTTACATTCTGATATGCTTCATTGATATTTCATCTGTCCCTAGGCTTTGTGATGTGATGTTTCAGCACCAAGATAATGCCGCTCAATATTGCATCTCTGTCATTGCTGTGCACGTTAGGAATGAGAGGCAGGAAATTGGGCAGCTGCCTGAGAACTGTGAGATTCACTCCTTTTACTGTTAATTTTTATTCTATTCCCAAGTTCATTTCTCCCCTCTTCCCAATTTCTGCTCTCCCCCACCTCCACCACACTCCCGAACATCATTCCAAGAGTTTGGTTTCCTCTAGTCACAGACTGACCTAGTACCTCACGCAAGGACCCATTGTTCACCTTTGCAGAGAGTGTTAAGTATTATAGTGGGTAGCACACTTATCTCAAAGTCGAAATGTTGCAGTTTCAAGTCTTACTCGAGAGATTTTAGCACAGGATTGTAGGATGTCATACGACCGGAGGAGTACTACATTGTCAGAGCTACCGTCTTTCACATGAGATGTTAAACCAGGTTCTGTCTATCCCTTCAAGACAAGACATCTTTATTAGTCACATGTACATCAAAACACACAGTGAAATGCACCTTTTGCGTAGCGTGTTCTGGGGGCAGCCCACAAGTGTCGCCACGCTTCCGGCACCAACATAGTATGCCACAACTTCCTAACCTGTTCGTCTTTGGAATGTGGGAGGAAAGAGCACCGGGAGGAAACCCACGCAGACACAGGGAGAACACACAAACTCCTTACAGAGAGTGGCCGGAATTGAACCTGGGTCGCTGGCGCTGTAATAGCATTACGCTAACTGCTACACTACCATGCCTGCCACAAGGATGCAATAGATTCCAAAGCCTTATTTTGAAGAAGAGCAGCTAAACAGTTCGTCTTCATGTTGCTAATTATGGAAGCTTGCTGTGCTGATGTGTTTCCTACATCGCTACTGTGGCTGCACTTCAAGAAGTGCTTCATTGGCTATAAAGTGCTTCGGGACATCCTGAGGCTATCAAAGGTGCATTAAGGATACAAGTCTTTTTGTTCTCCCTATGAGCCTCAGTGCAAGTGCTGAGAAACTCTTTGGACATGATAACAAAGCTACAACCTGTCTTCAAAGTACTTTCATAAGAGCTGGACAAGGAACATTCCATGAGCTGACCTTTGGGCAGGGAATGATGAGACTGCTTAGAAAGTCCAGGCTGAGATCTGTTAATACTGTAGACTGCAGAGATGCAGTAACACAGTGGCTATGTTAATGGCCAAGCAATCCACCCGTCTTGGATTAATGATCCTGAAATATGAGTTCTAATCCCACCACAGCAGATGGAGAATTTAATTAAATTAATCTGGAATTAAAAAGATAGCATCCTTAATGGCGCAACTACTGAATTATCATAAAAACCCATCTGGTTCACTAATGTCTTTTGTGGAAGGCAAAAGTGCTGCCTTTACCTGGTCTGGCCTTTGTGTAAGTCTAGATCCACAGCAGTCTGATCGATGCAAAATCCCTTCTGCAATAGCCCAACGAACCTCTCAGTTCAGAGGAGGTTAGCGATGGCCAATGCTGATCTTTCCAACAGGACTCTCATTCCATAAATGACTACATTTAAAAAAAATCCTCCCACATTGTGCCCACTCCTGAAACTAGTCTAGTGTTGATGGTAGACAACCACCCACTCACCCAAGGGTGCACTGGTTTACATGAACAGCCATTGTTGGTGGTGGCCAGGAAACCAACCCCTCTCCAACCCACAACCACTACCTCCTCCTCTGCTGAACCTGCCCCAGCCCCTGTGAACTTTCCAGTAAGGAGTTACAGGGCAGAAGCTGGTCTCCCTCCTGCCCAGCCCCAGGAGAGGGAGCTAACAGTGATGCCATCTCAACCATCACCCTGAATGGGATCAGCAAACTCATGGTAGATCACAACATTCTATGAACAGGGGAGTTATGCAAATGTTGTCCATTTTGTTTTGATCTGTGCATGACTCTAAATATTTAAACAGCGGTGAAGCTGTGTGGTAGTTTCTTGGCTCATTTGAATTGCAGATTGTGCTGATACGTGTCTCTGGACTGCACAAAGGCATCATCAGGTAGCTGTTGCATCTACTTTGCATATTGTCAAGGGCCATCTGTTGAGAAGATGTGCGGTAACAGTTGCCAACATCCGCAGCCATGACAAAGCCTTGCAGTCAGCATTGGGTTGCGGTCACCCGGAGAGAGTGAGCACTGGACCTGCTCAACACTGGATGATTTGCTCCACACAGCCTGGGACTATGTTCCCCGCTGCTTTTACAAACTGCAGAACATTTTAGGTGAACTTAGAATAAACCGAGAACCTTACCTGCCAGATAAACCAGTGAAAATATGCATCCAACCTGCTGGGGTCCAGGGACCCAGCAGTAGATTTCCCCCAGCGCATGTTAGATTCACACATGTGAACATTTCCTTGTACCAGCTGAGCAAATATCATTGCAACTTATGATTGATAGTCTTAAGCCAGGCTGGAATGTGACCTTTTATACAAAATAAGAGCAGTTCAGCCCATATGGCTCCTGTGTGTGCTCCAGCATTCAATAACATCACGGCTGATCTAATCTTGGCCTCAACTAGGAGTCATGATGGCACAGTAAGTAGATCTGCTGCCGCACAGGTCCAGTGACCTGGGTTCAATCCTGTCTGTGTGAAGTTTGCACATTCAGCCTGTGACCGTGTGGGTTTCCACCGGGTACTCTGGTTTCTTCACACGTCCCAAAGACATACAGGTTGGTAGCTTAATTAGCCATTGTAAATTGTCCCTGGTGTGTAGGTGAGTGGTAGAATCCCAAGGGAGTTGATGGGAATGCAGGGAGAATAAAATGGGGTTAGTGTAGGATTGGTGTGAATGGGTGCTTGATGTTTGGCATAAATTTGGTGGGCCAGAGGGCCTGTTTCATCCCCTACAAGTCCATGATTCTGCTTTCCTGCTTGATCCCAATAAGCGTTATCTCACCTGTTGCGCAAAAATCTGTCTCTCTCAGCCTTGAATACATTCAATAATTTGGTCTCCACAACTTTCCAGGGTCAGGAATTCCAAATCCTTGAGAGGAGAAATTCTCTGTCTTAAATGGACAACTTCTTTCAGAAAGAATTTGTCCATTTAAGATAGAGACTAGTTCCAGATTCCCTCATGGGGGGAACCTGTAGTTGAGAGAAGACAGTCAATCGTTCTTTTTTGGAAACTGGTTTGACCCCCTGAGGCTAACCTTGACCTATTTAGCCAGACCCGGGTGGGATGTGCATTGGAAAGGGTGAAATGCTGGTTTTCCACCCCTGCTCATTATCCCCCTTTCTTGATTTCACTGGAGACTAAAATTGGGCAGGGCATGAAACCAAAACTTCCTCCCAATCCTGTCACTTTTTTGACAGGTAGGTAAAGACTTAAGTTGCCCCTAAAAGTGTATACTTGGCTTTGTAATTGTTTTAAGAATTCTAACTGCTGCAGGAAGTGCAGTGCCAAGAGCAAACTTGTTTAAAGTCTTGTGTTGATGTTGATTGACAAGTCGTAACAATCCACCTTCACTCCCCAAAGTGGGGAAGAATAATGTGAAGATTTAGTTGGTGAAGCCAGGCTCCTTCAGTTGACAGGTAAATTTCAAGAGCATCAAACCCCAGCCTGAGCACCCTGTCCTCTGTGTGAAGATCTTTTAAGTGAAGGAAACTGTCACCCTGCACTCACTCTATGGTTCCTGGAGGCAGAAGCCTAATCATGATAACAATGACCTATGAGCTGAAAAATCCTTCTCCTTTCATCTGTCCAAGGTTCTGAATAACATCACTCTGTCCTCTACCATCCTGTGAACTACCACACTTCAATTGCTTGCCAAAGGAAGAGTTGCTGATCTACACTGCATAACGCTGAAACCTGATAGCTGGATAGATCTGAGGGAGACGAATGTCTTTGAACGAAATTGGTGGAAATCTTCAGCTGATGGGACCCAAACCACTGGGCTGGATGAACCTTTCCCATGTTTCTTCACCCTCTTTACCTCCTAATTGCATTTCTTGTTTCCAGAACCTTAAACACTGGACATCGTCATCTTCCAATAATCCACCAGATACAGATCTTTCTCACCTACTAATTCCAACCCTAGTATTGTTTTGCTCTGATACTCCATTAAGATTTATCCTTAAAGGAAGATAGAGCTTGCATTAATTTTGCACCTTTAATGCAATTTGTTTCCAAGGAACAGAAGCATATCAGACTGGTAGTGAGGCAAAAAGAGAGATATTGAAGGGGTGACTGAAAGCCTGGTCAAAAAGTAAGGTGTATAAAGATAATTTTTAACAAGAGAGTGATGTTGAGGCTTCCAGGGGGGATTGTAGCTTTCTATAAACACAGAAACAAATTAAGAGCAGAAGTAGATCGCATGCCCGCATACCCTCTCCCCTCCACCCAAGGCTGCTCTGCCACTTAAGTAGATGATGACTGACCTGATTGTTAGCTCACTTATACATTCCAATCTTCCCTTTCATCCCCTTGCTTATCAAGTACCTATCTACTTCTGTCTTAAATATTCAAAGACTGTTTCCACAGCCCTTTGAGGAAAAGACTCCCAAAGACTCACAACCCTCAGAGAGAAAATAATTACCTCATCTGTTTTAAATGGACGTTGCCTTATCTTCATATATTAACCTCTAGTTCCCACATGAGGAAGCTTCCTCTCCATTTCCACCCAGCCAAGATCCCTCAGGATCTACACACACAAAGTGCTGGAGGAACTCACCAGGTCAGGCAGCATCTATGAAGGGAAATGAACAGTCGACATTTTGGGTCGAGACTCTTCATCGGGACCTCTTGTGTCTCCCTCAGGATCTTGTATGTTGTAATCAAGTTCTTTCTTGTTCTTAACTCTAGCGAATCGGGTCTGAGGATGGTTGAAGGCATGGCTGTTTAAATGGGGTGGGATGGATGTTCACTAGCTGGAGAAACATGGAGGGTTGCAGGTCTGTTACAAGGTTTTTGCTTTTGAAGTAAGTGACATCCAAAAAATTCTGACAGACTTGAACTTGTAACGAATCTTAATACTTGTAATAAGCATTGATTAAACAGTCAGTAGGCCTCACTGGGTATATTTACTGTTGCTGTCCATACAAGCCACATGAGACAGCTTCATCCATTAAGTGACACGTGGACCCAGTCATCGTAAAGCAAGTAACCAGAATAAGTCATTGGTTGATTAAGCAACATAGTCTTCTTGACTCCTGATCTAACATGTTCAGTAGTGTGTGTAGTACAGGATGAACACTGAAGCTGCTCAATGCAGCTCTGTATCTGTCACTTTTAATCCAAATTTGTTTAGTTAGCTGCATTATTTCTATATGGAGGAGGTTAATTAAACACCTCATGTCCTTTCCAACAGCATGCACTGAGAATTAAACTTCTAAGCCAAGACCTTTGAATCATTTAAATTCTGTTCTCGTTTTAATAGTATTGATTGTTAGGCTATCAGAGACTCAAATGATGTCTTTTTTTTAACCCTGGGAGGAGATTAGTCTGCTAATTGTTGTTGGCCTTGGTCTGACAAGATAAATTTCCTGGCTTTTGAACTGCTATCAACGAGTTCCTTTTAACATTCTGTAACATTGTTGTTTAAAGCCTTTTCTTGCACTCCATTTGGAGAATCCATCCTGATGTTTTCATACCCCGGGGGGACACAAATCTGTTTCTAGCCCATCACATTTCAGAGGTGAATCAAGCGATGTGTCTGATAGTAGCAATTAGCGACACAAGACCACCCTCATTACTTGACTTCTTTTTACCTTTTGTCTGAGTGGTAAGGGTTTAATTTTATTTAACCTGGTGTTAAATGAGAGGAAACTTGTTCATTTAATCAAACACCAAGCTGCATAATTCAGAATGCACTTTGATATTCCCTCAGAGGAAACACCTCTGCATCTGTGGAACCAAAGATGGTGAATGACGGGACAAATAAGAAGGAACCGTAAAGCAAGAAAATCATTTCCCACAAGCACTTTATGTGTTGCCAAGCTCTAAGTTTGGAGTTCGTAATTTAAATAATACTGCATTTTCGGCCAAGTGGTTTAAGAAGGCAACTCAATACCATTTTCTCAAGGGTTAGGGTGAGTTGTTTGATATCTCTGGGCCTGTACTCAATGGAGTTCAGAAGGATGAAAGGGCGATCTCATTAAAACCTACCAGATACTGAAAGGCCTGGATAGAGTGGACATGGAGAGGATGTTTCCATTAGTAGGATAGTCTCAGATCTGAGGGCACAGCCTCAGAATAAAGGGGTGGCACTTTAGAACTGAGATGAGGAATTTCTTCAGCCAAAAGGTGGTGAATCTGTGGGATTTGTTGCCACAGAGGGCGGTGGAGGCCAAGTCATTGGCTGTTTTTAAGGCAGAGATTGATAGGTTCTTGATTGGTAAAAGGGGGTTAAAGGTTACAGGGAAAATGGGGTTGCGAGCATAAAAAAAATCAGCCATGATTGAATGGCAGAACAGACTTGATGGGCCGAATGGCCTGATTCTGCTCCTGTATCTTATAGCCTTATGGTTAGGGATGGCCAAGGAGTGCTGGCCTAGTCTTCAATGCCCATATCTCATAAATGGATGGAAAATATAGATGTAGACCTTTGATAGGACATAAGAAAATAAGAGCAGGAGTACACCCGTTCTACCCCTCAAGCCTGCCCCACCCTTCAACATGATCAGAGCTGCTCTGTCCCAGGCCTCACCTGTGTCAGTTCTCCATAGCCCTCAATGCTCTGATCTTTCAAAAATTTATCTACTCCTCTCTAAGTGTCCCCAGTGATTTCAGTGTAGGGAATTCTACAGATTCACCAACCTTTGCAAGGAAAAGTTCCTTTACACTCAGGTTTGAATGATTGTCCCTTCATCTTGTAACTATGTTCTCCCCTGAGTAGAAACCTCTCGTCTATACCCTGCCATGATCCTAAGGTTCTTCTGAACTCCAAAGGATACAGGTCTAATCACTGGTGATAAGACAACCCTCCGATCTCACAAATTAGCTTGGTGACTTTCTTTTGGAGTCCCCTCAATGCCAGTAAGTAATGGGATCGAGATTTTGCTGAGGTCTAGAAAGCACATCATGAAAGCCAATGAAAGCAGATTTGGTAGGAGCTTTCAAAAGATAATTGTGTAAGTACTTGAGCAGCAGACATTTGCATGAAATAAGGGGAAAAGACGGGAGTGGAACTAATTTGGTAAATATTTCAGAACGAGCAGAGGTACAGTGGACCTTCATCTCTGCTGTTTATTGTCTGTCACATTGCCTACATTACAAAAATGACTACACTTTAAAAGTGTTTCATTGGTTTTATGTGTAAGGTGTTACATAAATGCAGTTCTTTCTTCATAATCTGTGAATTCATGCAAAGTAGCTTGTTGATAGTGTTGAAATTGGGACTCCACTTTGAGTTCTTTGGTGTCAACGTGGGTAAATTGGTTTTGTTCCGGGATAACAACAGCTAAAATAATTAAAAATCAAAAAAAAAATTGCAGGTAATGGAAATCTGAAATAAAAACCAGAAAATGCTGGAATCACTCAAAACCCTACCTTCAGAATATTTTCACCATTTTATACCAAATTAAATAACTTGCATTGATACAGAGGCCGAGAGGCCAGCATTGCAGGAAGGCAGATATCTTGGAGAGCTGTGGAGCTGCAGGAGACGACAGACATTGGAATAAAGGCAAGCCCCATATCAAACCCTGCAGTTCATGTTATTCAGGGTTTATTGAAAAGTTTATTCAAGTCTGAAGGACATAGTTTTTCCTTATTTCTAATTTCCTTTGACATTAACAGCATGCAGCTCTTGGCCACTGTTTTCAGCAAGCTTTGGCGGCTTTAGACTTGACTGGAGAGCAGCAGAGCACAGTGTTGAATTCTCCCTCCCCCCATCTGGAATGATCAACTCTGCACTGTTGTTCTCTGCCTCATGTTGCCCAGTACATTGGAATGTTCGTCAGAACTTGCTGAGTAGGACTGCCTCCATTCACTAGCCAGATGTCCCAACATCCATTTCTGATTAGGAAAGAAAGATTTGCATCAGTAAATCACCTCTGATATCCCTGGCAAGGCATTCCAAAGCACACTATAGTGAAAGAAGTATATAATGTGAGCAAGTCAGCAGACAATTTGTACACTACAAGCTCCCGCAAACCACAGTGTGATAATAACCAAGTACTGTTGAGTGGGGCATAAATATTGTCCAGGATAATACAGATGGGCCCTCTTTGAATTTGTGCCTGGAATCTTTTACATTTACCTGAGAGTAGACAGGAGACAGGAGAGACTGCAAGATGCTGGAATCCGGAGCAAAAAATGAGCTGCTGGAGGATCTCAGTGGTTCAGGCAACACCTGTAGAGGGAAGTGGGCTGTCGATGTTTTGGGTTGAGACCCTTCATCTGGACTATCTATACTGGCTTTTGATAGTAGGCAAGGCCTTAGTTTTACATCTGATCAATGAGGACAGCACCTCTGACAGCGTAGATTCCCTCATTACTGTGTTGGAGCTTCAGATTAGTTTGTTTCACTTCAGCCTCTGTAGTTGGGTTTGAATAGAAAACCTGACTCAGAAGCAGGAACGATACCAGCTGAGCCAAAACCAACACAAACATAAAGTGAGGAACAGATATTGTCGTTGGGTGTGTGATCTCAGTGCTCCTGTTCCCACATTATTTTCAGTTGTGAAGTTTCACTTTGTTTATTTGTTGGTAAAATGGTGAAGTGAAAAGCTGAGATTTTTGATCATTGTGACTGCTTTACTGGGTTACTGGTTAGTGCTGGATAGTTACTTATTATACAGATGTCTGTAGTGGGTGCATGTGCTTGTATTTATGCTAGAGTGCATATTTATATTCATACATCTATGTATGTCTGTGCATATATTTGCATGATAGGTGCATTATATGTGTTCATGTGCATCAATGTCTGTGCATGTGTGTATCTGTGTATGCATATGAGCATGTGGCTGCGTGTCCACATACGTGCATGTGTCTGTGTGTCTGCACGTCTGTGTGTATCATTGTGTGCGCACATAAGCAAGTGTATTTATGCGTGCATGTGCACATAAGCATATCGGTGTATGTTTGAGATTGTGTGTGAGTGACTGTGCGTGTGAGAGTGTATGTGAGTGTGTGTGAGAGAGAGAGAGAGAGTGTGTGTGTGTGTGTGTGTGAGAGAGAGAGTGTGTGGGCATGTAAAAGCAGTTTGGCAAGATTGACTGCAGGTGGTCTTTCAGTGATCTCTGCTGAGCTGCACTGGTGTATCTGGGTGAAGTACTGAGTTACCATGAGGCTACGCCCACACAGGATTCACCATCAGTGTTTGGGGACAAGGCGAGAAAGATAAAGACAAAATGGGCACAGTAGATAATAGTTAGTGTCTCACCCATTTCTGTTCAGGTAGCATAACACGAGGGGGAGAACTGTTTAATGTTTCAACTATTATGAACATTGGTAGGTTTTGTTTCCTGTGTTTGTGATTAATATTCAACCATGTCGCTCACACAGTTGAGCACATCCATTTCTGATTCCAAAGCTAGCATGCATTATACACAAAAAAACCCCACCAACCATCCAAAACAAATGCCCTGAGAATTCCGCCTGTTCCCAAATTATTTCCAATGTTAGTGAAATTTCCCGACAACTGTGAACAGGTTGCTTTAAAATTATTTTTGTTTGTCAGAAGTGGAATGTGTTCCCTCTCCATCTGCCAGTCTTTCTGCTGCTGAAATTAATGATTCCCAGGCACAAGCTCACTGTGCCCACAGGAGCTCTGTCTTTTATTTCTGGTTCCCAATCCAAGTTCCCAGCTTTTAATTCCACTTTCCTAATCCTTTATGCCTTAATATCCATCCAGAGGAACTTGCCTCTGTCACTTCTCATGATCTTTAACTAATAACCCAGTGTGGGAGCGTCTGATTTTAAAATACCCTATTTCTGAGGATACATTTATCTTTGTGGGTTAGTAATTGCATTAAAGCCCTTTTGCCAGGATGTTGCTTCAACGTCACCGGTAAAAATCGTTCTTCTCTCATCAGTTGCTAACCCCCAGCAGGAGCGGGCAATCCTATCTCAAGCAGTGCCCTCCACCGTGATGTTTGAGCTTAGCTCCATCTCTGGTGTCGTGCCATGAGCTTGACTCTTGACCCGTGGTAGGCTCTTGGTGACAGCATTGGTGTAATCAGCTGAGCTCTCCCCCTACCTAATGCATCAGAGGAAGCAAAGTCTCTCCCTGACCTGACCTGCCAGATGGGCTGTTCGCACACAGAGCTTGGCGTTGGTATTGTGCTGGTTGAAGTGGATGGGGAGGTAGGACTGTGGAAGCTGTTGGCTGAAATCAACCATTTTCCCACGCATTGACTGCATTACTGAGCCATACAACAGTAGAGAGAGGACTGGCACATTGCAAGAGTCACAGATCCTGTAATTTGCAAGATTCCCATTCTGCTAGAGGAGCTGTGGCATCAATCCCATGCCCGGCTCTGAGAACCGGGTCATTATTGCAACTAGGGTGTATAGACATCCCTCATAAAATTGCATCAGAGTCACTAGCTATACAAACCCAATCCACAATCAACACTGCTGGGGGATCACAGCAGCCTTTCTCTGCCAAGGATTCAAAGATGTTTTTCCACTGCGGTTCTGCAAAAGTAAACTCTCTTATTTAAAGAGAATTAGTGCTCTTTCTCTGGGATCAGTTACCTTGAGTAGCAAGCTTACTGGGGACCTTACCCAGGCCTGAAGGGAACACACACATTCATACTTGCTGGGTGCATAACTGGGCATTAGGAATACATTAGGAAGTAATTAATTACCACACAATTATATATCAGACCCAAGTTGCCCCTGCGTCTTGTTTGAATCAAATCTTTCCCTGTGAAAGTTTCACTACAAAAGAGATTTGACTTTCCCATTACATCTGTATTTACAACTTCTAAATTTTTATGGTTGAAGATCTCAGGGGAATTATGAACACTTAGAGAATAACTTCCCAAAAACAAAAAGGCCTGTTTTCATATGGAGCGGGGCTGCCAGCAACTGCTTTCCCATCAATGAAAATGTTGTGTAACTGAATGGATACAGTAAATTCGTTCAACTTTCAAATGTTTTAAATGAGGCCAAATCTGATCTCTACAATGTGCCAGCTGGGCTCAGTAGTCTATTGTGTCAGAGGGTTGCGGATAAAGGAATTAGGCTCAATCCAAGCGTGTCGTTCTGGCTGTTCCAGTACAACATGTAGAAGATGCAGCAAAGGAGCCACCTTGCATCTGACGTCCCAGTTCGATACCTTCTTCCCAGCTTGTTGCTATTTGAAGTGTAGGTCAAGCTGCTTGTGTGTTGTCCAACAATCTCACTCAGCCAACACCACCAACTGGTCAGTCATTTCAGGATTCATTCTCATCCACTTGTGCAAAATAGCTGCTCTATTTTCTTAGCTAACAACATGCAAGTCTTTTGAAGGTCAGATTTTTAATCGAGCAATCACTTGAACACTTTTGCTTTTGTTTTCCAGGATCTTCGATAAGCAGTGAGTCCTCACCAGTCTCCTCTCCAGCCACCAATCACAGTTCTCCTGCCAGCACACCCAAAAGAGGCCCGATTGGAACCATCCTCGTTCCGCCAGCCGGTCACAGTGTTCCCAGCACTCCCCCAGTGGTGACAATTGCCCCAACGAAAACAGTTAATGGACTTTGGCGAAGTGAGAGCAGACAGGTAAGTGCACCGTCAACAGCTGAAGCCTTAAGAGGAAGAGTAAGACATAACAATGGAGAAAGAGGTCAGTTTGGTATTGAATTTCAGCTCCTCCTTCTCCTTGTATTTTAATTTTGATTCCCACGTCCATGCGATGAAGATGGAGCTGAGTGGAACATGGGCTGGGGGACAAGGCTGTGGCTTCATATCTCTGTCCCCACTGCTGCAGCGGGAACTGCTACCCACAAGGGTTTGCCCCAAGCAAAGGATAAATAAATGACGTTGCTCTCTTGGGGAATTATTTGCAACAATCACTGGGAATTGAGTCCAATTCTCTACCTTCCTTTCTCTTTAGAACTGCAGATTTTGAAGGTAGTTTGCTTCCCAGCTTTGAAGCTTTGCTTTTTCCCAGCTCCAAGTTCCCGGGTGTAACCATGAGAGAAAGGAGGCCACAGTGCTGTCCTCATTTCTAGCCTCAAGTCTCTATATCCATTAGAAGAGGACCACCTGGACCTGGCCAACCACAACTCTCTCCAGCTCCACTTGCTCGGAAACCTTAGGTCTGAGAACAGTAATTCCCAGAAACAGACACCTTTATATTACACTTTAACATCATTGAAGTACCAATGGATGTAGTCACCGTTTTAATGCAGAAAATTCAGCAGCTGATTTGTGCAGAGCAACACATTGTGGGGAAACTAGTAATGCTGAAGGTGGGTTGAGTCTTGGCGAGACACTGGGGAGATCTCTCCTACTCTTCTTCAGGATAACACAATGGAATCTTTTGCATTCACGTGAGAGGACAAACAGGGCTTTGTCTCATAAACAACTCCTCTGACATTCCAGCATCTGCAGAATCTCTCGTGTCTCCTCTGACATTGCAGTGATTCGGAGCGTCAGCCCAGATTTTTGTGCTCAAGTTCCTGGAACGGGACTTGAACCTGAACCATTTTCCAACTATGCCACAGCAAATGCCTTGGGTCTCCAGTGTTTTAACTCTTTGCGTGGCGTAACTAGATGAGAGCGTTGAGATTTTAGATTCCAGTGCATTTCCCCATTAGCGCAAGGTGAATGCACACACTGCACAAGTCAGCTCTTAATGGATTAATCAAATTATCACCCAACTACACTGGGAACAGGAGCATTCAGTGTTCCAGCTAATTGTCTGATTAGGATCCTGCTCAGTAAACCAAATCAGTTCAGATGCTTGAGAGTAAATATAAAATGTGGTTCTCGTGTCTTGCATTGTGCATGAAAGGTTTCATTAATAAGAAGAGCTTGACTGATTTGCTAGTGCCATGACAAGCATACAGTTATAACTCTGATGGAAAATGGTTGCTGAAAGTATTTGTTTTCCTTCTCTTCCAAAGAATAATTGACTCCCTGGGGTCCAAAAGCAAGCAGAGTTTACTTCCCTTTATCTGATTTATGTCCGCCTAATCCAATCAGGAGAATACTCCTGTGGTGGCACAGGCATCAAAGTTTTTCAATTGCTGTCAGAAATTTATTAAGTTAAAAGGGGTGGGCTATTGGGGGGCGCAGGGGTGGTGGGTGAATCTCTGACGTCAGTGATCCAGGTTCAGCTGAGACAAGTTCAGCAGCAGATTCCCAGAAGGAAGGAGAGGAGTGAAGTGAACCTTGGAAGAACTCTTAAGTCTTGCTAAGCTGAGCCATTTTCTAAAGCTGATGGCGTTTCCTCACCTCAAATGCTACAATAGTTTGTGAAGTGTGTTTGAATGGCAGAATTTGCTTCAGGTGTGCTGCAGTGATCTGAAGGAAATTTTATCTTTATTTAGTGAAATAAAAGTTTCTTCTGCTTGAAATCTTCACATCCCTGTGCCACTTCCCTCCACCCCAATTTTGCTTCCTCCCCTCCAGTCTGAGTAACAGATGCTTGGACAAATGATATACCAACAGGATTCAGCACCGGGAATTTAAGTTCAATTAGTTACATTTTTTTTCGAAGCTTACATCATTAAAGGTGATCATGAAACTACTGGCTCACTGTAAGAATCCATCTGGTTTACTAATGCTCTCTAGGGAGGGTGAATCTGACGTCCTTACCTACATGTAACTACAGACCACTGAAATTACAAGCCCACCAATCATTACATCAAACCATTCACTTCCATCTTCTCAAGGCTACTCAGAGTGGACAGTAAGTCCTGATACCATGTCCCATAAGAGATTTAATGGAGTTTCTCCCTTCCCAGGACTTCCACAGTACCTCAGTGTCCCATGTTGGCTCAATTGGAGTTCAGTTACCATCAATTCCATCTATAGTAGCTCAAGTTATATAAGTACATCAAAAAGTTTAGACATATCAGAAACGATACAAAAAGAGATTTGCAACAAAGGTATCTGTCTGGAGGGGTTATAACTATGAGAAAAGGCTAACTCAGGTGATGCTCTTTGCTCAAGGGTTGTGGGTGGGTGAGAAGGAGGTTGGTAGTGGGGAACTGATACAGATTTTTAAAATTATAATGGTATTTGATGCAGTATTTGCTGCTGGAAATCTAGCATAGTGGTTAAGTGCTAGATTAATAATTCAGATTAATGATCTGAAGAGATGTTCAAATCCCACCACAGCAGCTGGGGAAATTTAAATTAAACCATCTGGATTTTTTTTTGAAAAGGCTGCATTCGATAATGGTGACCGTGAAATTCCTGGATAGTCATTAAATCCCATCTGGTTCACCGATGTTCCTCAGAGACGGCAGTCTGTCACCCCTCCGTGTAAATCCAGATCCATATCAATGTGGTTGACTTCACTCCCCTCTGAATAGGCCCATCAAGCCTTTCAGTTGTGTCAATAAAACAATAAATTGGAAGAGAATCAGATGGACTGCAGCAGTATAGGAAGGTACCACACTATCACCTTCTTAAGGGCAGTTAGGGGTGGACTTGGCTAGCAACATCCACATCCCATAAATGAATGAAAACAAGAGAGTTGTTGAGGATTTTACCTTGGGGTAAGCATGAAATACAGTCACCAGTGACTGTATCCAGTGAGGAGTTCAGGGGGAGCTTTACCCATAGATGTGTTGAGATGTGGAGCTCCCAACCACAGGAAGCAGTTGAGGCAATTAGCAGAAATCCATCTAAGGGGAAGGTGGTGGGAGAGTGATATACAGTAAGACCGTGGTCATCCAGCACTTCATTAACTGGCATACTCTGGTAACCAGCACTTCAGAGGGAGCACCCATGCCAACATACACACAGCATCAGGGGAGTGGCCAGGCTAACTCTGGGGCATTGGGCAGTGCAGAGTGACCATCTAGGGTGGTGGACAGACAGCACCAACGGAGCCAACATCTGGGTAGTGCCAAGGGGGCGCAGGTGCAGTCTGAAGGAGGGACAGGACTGAGGGTGGAGCAAAGCCAATGTTAAGGCAGCACCAAGGGTGCATTCAGAGCAACACCAAGAGAGCCTCCAGTCTTATGGAGGGACAGCACCAAGGGCTGATATTGGGGCAGTGCTGAGGGTGTTGGTGAACAAACATCATGTTAACCAGTGTACTTGGTTAATCAGCACTTGCCAAGCACGTCATGTGCAGGATAACAAAGCTGTTACTGTAATAGGATATTGCTGAATGGATTTTCTGAGGACAGCAAAAAGTCACTATGCTCTGGTGCTATCTTGGTAGACCTTGTATATGTTGATGGATTCAGATGAAGTAGGTTAGGAAGCAGCTCAAGTGGGACATAAACATTAACATGGCCATCCAGACAGAGCAACCATCCAGTCAGAGCATTGACGGGCTGTTCCACCACAGGAGGATTCACAGTAGAGGTCGGATTCATACTTTCTAGAATATATCAGTGGACAGGAAGCCACCATTCCAGAGCAAGTTCTCAGTCAATCTTGGCTCCTGTTACAATCAGCTCACTTAATGTTAGAATCCTTTTGATTACAGATGGTTCAGTGTCACATAAAATAACCTAATACATCACCTGAAGCACTGAGAAGGATGGAGCCAAAGGTTTGTTTATGATAGTTTTTGTGGAGTTTCAAATAAACTATTCCACAGGAATCCATTTTAGTGCAAGAACAGACAGGAACTGAGGTGCCATCTTTTCTTCTAAATAAAACATTTCCGAATACTTTCCTCGGGTCTGTGTCTGTCTGGAGAGTTCTGTTGTAGGACACTGGATTAGTATGAAGGGATCATAAAGCATTGGAATAAAAATAAATAACTGAGGACACTGGAAAACTGCACTAAAAGTGGGGGAATGCTGGAAACATCCCAGCTGACCAGTCAGAGAGGGGTGGGGCCAATGCTGCAGGTTGATCATCTTCCATCGGAAGAAATAACTTATCATATTTTGACTGCATTCAGTTTGTGTTGAGTGTAGCCAGCTTCCCCACATCCCCCTCTGCCCCCACCATATGGGTGTTAGCCCAGTTGTGGAGAAAGGTTTAACACGTGCTGCAGTATTGTAATGCCAACTGAATCTATTGAAGAGAAATCAACAATCTGACCTAAAAGGTGCTTTAAACTACATGCACGCCTTACCCATTTGGACAAAGGGCTGTGGCAAATCAGACTGCCATCATTCAATTTCTCAATAACTCTCTCTTAACAGATGAGTTTAGTCGCTCTCTAACTGTTCATTGGTGTTTGTCCAATCCCAGTTCACGATCATGTAATTTCAGACGAAGATGCTCTCGTCTGGCAGTCTCGTTCACTTGCGGAGGGAAATAGGAAGTTAACATTTTCCTTCAATGTCGTGTGTTCCTTGTAACTTCCCTCCATTTCTGTGCCCCTCCGTCATTCACTCAATCTCAGCTACAATTCACTCACTCTCTCCTCCAACTCACTTGATCTCACCTTCAACTCAATCTCATCTGAATCTTTATCTAGTAATTGAAAAACCCGCCCATGAAAACTTCTTTGGATGGGGAGTGAAATAGATTCTGATTCCCAGGTGAAGTTAATGATAGAACCACCTGCCACAGAATGCAGTGAACATGAATTAGTTCAAACATAGCAATGGTAATATAGTGACTAAATTAATGGTTGATGAATCCATATAGTTAATCTTGCCTGAAGTTCGCATAGTCCCACTCCTAACTCATTTTAATCCCATTTCCATCTCAATCTTTCCTATAACTCAGAATTGTGATATTTAGTTTCCCAGGCAAGTTAATTGAAGGGATCACTTGTTCATCTAGTACTGTGAATATGACATTGCTCATGTGGGAATATGGTCATTAAATTATTGGATGGTTAATCCAAATGGTTAGGGAAGCACATTCAATCTCACTTAATATTCAAATCAATCTCTTCCAACACACTTAACATAACATTTAACATTCAATCTCATTTCCAACTCACCCACTCCCGTGCTTCCTTTCCAGCATCAGCCCCGATTCCCTACATCTGCTCCGTTCTTCCACCTGGACTCTCTCCATAGCACGTCAGTCCATCACTAAGACGGTCAATGTTGCTGTTCCTTGGATGAGCTGAATTGACAGATGGAGCAGTAGGTCTGATCCACTCATGACCAGGGATAAGTGTCTCAGTACTGGACTGAGAACAATGTCATGTTCTGGTAGCAGGAGTTACGCAGTTATCCATTGTGCTCTTGTTTCTTTTATATTTTGGAATTCAGTCAATTGAACAAGGATCTCAAGAATGACCTTTGCTATTGAAATCCCAAACTGAATAAGACTACTGATTCCTAGCAAATAAGAAGACATTTTTGGATAGGGAGTAAAATGTATTCTGACTTGCAAGTAAAGTTAATTGATGGAATCTCCTATAACCTAATACAATGACTATGGCATTACTCAAGCATAAGAATGATAATATAGTATTATAGGATTAATTCAGAAACCTGGACTAAAGACCCAGGGACATATGTTTGAATCCCACCACAGAGCCCGGGGAGTTTTTGGTTAATTAAGTAATCCAGAATTTAATAGCTGGTGTTAATATTGTTGTAAAAACTCACCTAGTTCACCAGTGTCCTTCAGGGAAAGAATCTGCCAGTCTGGCCAAATGTGACACCAAACTCACTGTAATGTGACTGACACTTAATTGAACTAGACCAGTAAGCCAATCAGTCCAAGGGTAATTGGGATAGAGAATTAACTGCTGGGTGCACCAGCAAACACTCCCCTCCTACATTATGTGAGTGAGTATTTCAGTAGTGGAACTAAGCTGGCGACAGACTAGCGATAAAATAATGCATGTCTCTGCAGACCCCCAACCCGAATTGAATAAAAGTGTTACCCAAAGTATTCAGGGTGGAGAATGGGGAATTCTGGTTAATTTCCACCTCAATACCCCACTAAACAGAAGATCTACACAGTATTTTTGCTCTTATACTCCCTGTCATTGCAGATAAAATCACATAAGACAAAAATAGACCATTCAGCCTTTCATCTCACTGCCATCTTTCTGGAAGAGCTTACCAATTATTTGCCCATCTCCTCTAGGTTATACACATTTCACTTTTAAAATTAACTGTTAAAACTGCTTCCTCCTGTGCTGCAGTCAGAGCATTGAGGTCACAAGAAATACTGGATCAATCAGAGTTTGTAGCCAGATGAGTCCAGATGAAGGGTCTCGACCTGAAACATCGACTGTTCATTTCCTTCCACAGATGCTGCCTGACCCAGAGTTCCTCCAGTGTTTTTTGTGTTGCTCCACAGTTTGTAGCTACCTGGCTTTGCATTTGGACCACAGTGGAGCTGAGGTGAAGTTTTAGTAAAGTGTAGGTCGAGTCTGTGAAATCTGCACAAGGAAGACCACTCTCTTGGTGGGAATATTCAGATCATCATTCAGGTCATGAAGTGCTCGGTACTGAACTTGGGCTTCTCTGGCATCGCCAGCATTTATTGCTCCTCCTAACTGCCTTGAGCCACTATCTTGAACCGCTGCCGAGCTTCTGGTAAAGGTGTGCTTGCAGCTTTGTTGGAAAGGGATTCCAGGATTGAGATCCTGAATGATGGAGGAATAGCAATATATTTCCCAAACAGAATAATACATAACTTACGGGGTGGACCTGAAAATAATGACGTTCCCGTGCTCTGCCTAGATGAGTAACTGCAATCATTTTGTGGATGGTACACAAAATGATTGCAGTGGTGGATGGAATGAATGTCTAAGGTAGTGAATGGGTTGCCATTCAAGTGGTCTGCTTTGTCCTGGTTAGTATCGAGCTTTTTGATCATTGTTGGAACTGCACTCACCCAGGCCAGTGGAGTGTTTTCCGTCACACTCCTGACCTGTGTCTTGTAGATGGTGGAAAAGATTTAAGCTGTCAGGAGGTGACTCACTTTCCACAGGATGCCAAACTGTTGTGATTACAGATCATTGGTTTAAAAGTGATGGCAGTAGTTCAAAATTGGTACCGATTCAATTAATGCTTTTTGGGGCTCCACTGACTTCTACATATTAAATAAAGTCTAAATTCACACCCAGTCAAAAATGTCTCCTCAACAGCTCCTGTGTGTGTGTATGTGTGTGCCTTTCTGTCTGTATATGTGTGTGTCTGCATGTGTGTGTGTGTTTCCCTATTTGTATTCTCTGTACCTTGAGGTTAAAATCAGCTGTGTAAGACCTTGGGCATGGTTACGCAGTGACAAAGCATGCAGTGTATGAACCAACCACACACAAACAGGCCATCAGTCTTCTCTTTGGTCAAACAATATTATGTTTGGCAGTTCGGCTGTAAATACTACTCCTTTAGTGCAGCAACAAATCAAGGTGTGTTTTGAACAAACTGTGGTAATATTTGGGGAGTGTATCCCTGTTCACTGATCCCTCTGCTATGTTATAACAGATTTAAATTTCTTCATGTTATGCTCCTTTTGTGAATTATTCATAGTTCAGCTACAAAGGGAGATGGGGACATGCGGCTGAGTTGGGAGAGATGAGAAAGATGAAGTGGGGAGGATTTTGAGTCAGAGCTTACTTGCTTGATTCCTGCCAGTCCCGATTATTTGGGGGCCCTCTCTCAAGAACCCAACAACAAATATCAGGGAAGGACGGAACATTTGCCGACTGCCCACACTTCTGAATTGTACCGCATCAGCGTGGGACGATGCCAAGTACATGCCCACAGGAAAAAGGTTTCTAAAAGCAGTAGGAGGAAATGGGGACATAGTAAGCCAACAGATCGGAAATTGTTGTATTATTTGTTTTAATAGCACCCTCCCACCTGCTGCCTGGATGCTGTGATTACCCTTGGCATACTTTGGCTGGAGAGGTAAAGGAGTGCAAGGAGCCACGAATCAACATCTTAGGCCAGGCAGCAGGAGCAGAGTAAATTACTCAGGCATTTGCCTTCATATCTTGTCCAGTATTAGCTGGGATCCCCAGTTTTGTGGATCCCATGAATTGCTGCCCGTTTTACCAGATCTGCTTCTGCCCAGGGTCTGAAGGCAAACAGAACTGCTTCAAAACCAGTGCTGTGATGGAAAAGCACCTTTAATCGGACCTGCTGTTGGAAATCTGGAAAGCTCTTCATTGCATCCAAACAGGACATTGTGGGTCTGGCCAATTAATACACAAGTGGCAAATAAGATGTTAGCAGGATGTGACTGTGGCAAACCTCATCAAACTATGTGTCCATTAACAACACATTACATTACTGAGATAAAACCCTCTTCTCTGGAATACTTAACTGGTTAACTAACCCAAGAATTACTTGTGAAAGAAGATTCTGATGAACACCTAAAGCTGTTTCTCATTTGCTGACAAATGGCTTCATAATTTTTCCCTTCAGTGCAGAATGTAACCGGTCACAATGGTGGTAGCTTCTGAGAATCAAATGCTTAAAGAGATTGCCTGTGGAGATTAGCAGGCATTAGAGTGTAGGAGGTTGAGGGGTGACCTTATAGAGGTTTATAAAATCATGAGGGGCATAGATAAGGTGAGTAGCCATAGTCTTTTCCCCAGGGTAGGGGAGTCCAAAAGCAGAGGACATAGGTTTAAGATGAAAGGTTTAAAAGGGACCTGAGGGGCAACTTTTTCACACAGAGTGATGGTGAGTGTATGGAACGAGCTGCCAGAGGAAGTGGTAGAGAGGTACAATTATGACATTTAAAAGGCATTTGGACAGTTACTTGGATAGGAGAGGTTTAGAGGGATATGGACCAACGAAAATCGGACTAGCTCAGTTGGGCAATTTGCTCAGCATGGACAAGTTGGGACAAAGGGCCTCTTTCTGTACTGTATAATTCTATGACTGTCTATAACTCTGTGGAGGATGTGATGGGGTAGGACGCCCTGGCATCTCATGAGGAAGCCAATTCTTTTTTAAGCCATTACCAGATTATCATGCTTTATCCCTACAATTCTGTTGTTTATGGGTGTTGAGCTTTCTTTGGCTCAGCATTGCTTGTCTGGTAGATGTGCAGTGCACAATGGGAAGTGTTTGAACAGTAGTTTTCTGCTTCTGATCAATCTCTGCAGCTGAGTAGCTCTTGTGGCGGGAAGTTTTGGTAACCACAGGAAGAGAGCGAAAGGGCCTTGGTAATTTTAGCACAGAGAATGTTTCAGTCACATTTGGGGTGTCAATAAATTTAATGGTCGTAATGCACATGGCTTTGTGCAGGGCAAGTTGTGCCTTACTAACTTGATTGAGTTTTTTGACGAGGGTGATTGATGAAGGTAGAGCTGTGGATGTTGTGTACATGGATTTAAATAAGGCACTTGACAAGGTTCCTCATGGGAGGCTCATCCAGAAGATTAAGATGCATGGGATCCACGGTGAATTGGCCGTTTGAATTCAGAACTGGCTTGCCCATTGAAGACAGAGGGAAGTGTTCGATGGGACTTATTCTAGCTGGAGTTCTGTGACTAGTGGTGTTTCACAGGGATCCGTACTGGGACCACTGCTATTTGTGATGTATATAAATGACCTGGATGAAAATGTACATGGGTGGGTTAGTAAGTTTGCAGATGATACGAAGATTGGTGAAGTTGTGGATAGTGTAGAAGACTGGGAAAGGATACAGTGGGATACAGATCAGTTGCAGATATGGGCGGAGAAATGGCAGATGGAGTTCGACCCAACCAAATGTGGTGTTGCACCTTGGGAGATCAAATATAAAGAGACAGTACACTGTTAATGGCAAGTCCCTTAACAGTACTGATGAGCAGAGGGATATTGGGGTCCCAAGTTCATAGCTCCCTGAAAGTGGCTACACAGGTTGATAGCACAGTAAAGAAGGCATATGGCATGTTTGCCTTCATTAGTCGAGGCATTGAGTTCAAGAGTCAGGAAGTTATGCTGCAGCTTTTTAAAACTTTAGTTTGGCCACATCTGGAGTATTGCATTCAGTTCTGGTCACCCTATTATAGGAAGGATGTCGAGGCTTTGGAGAGGGTGCAGAAGAGGTTTACCAAGATGCTGCCTGGATTAGAGGGCATGTGCTTTGAGGATAGGTTGGACAAACTTGGGTTGTTCTCTGGAGCGGTGGAGGCTGAGAGGAGATCTGATAGAGGTTTATAATATTATGAGAGGCATAGACAGAGTAGACAGCCAGTATCTTTTCCCCAGGGTTAAAATGTCTAATACCAGAGGGCATGCATTTAAGGTGATTGGGGTTAAGTTCAAAGGAGATGTGTGGGGCAAGTTTTTACACAGAGAGCGGTGAGTGCCTGGAATGCACTGCCTGGGGTGGTGGTGGAGGCAGATACGATAGGGGCATTCAAGAAGCTCTTAGATAGGCACGTGAATGTGAGGGAAATGGAGGGATATGGACATTGTGTAGGCAGAAGGGATTAGTTTAGTTGGTCATTTTATTACTAATGTAATTGGTTCAGCACAACATTGTGGGCCGAAGGGCCTGTTCCTGTGCTGTACTGTTCTATGTTCTATGTTCTAAATGCCCTGCAGTCCTGATCTGGAGTTCGGATGCTAATGATCCCTGAAGCCTCTAGTCAGTGAATGGCCGACTGAGCTCGAGGGCAGTGCAGCCTATCCCTGATCCATTGTCTCAGTGGGCAGGAGGAATGGTGATGCATGGGCTAAGTTACTGGACTAGCAGACAGAGATCTGAAGGCATGAGTTTGAATCCCACCATAGAAACTTGGGAATTAGAAATTGTAGCATTCACTAAATCTGGAATTTAAGCTAGTCTCAGTAATAATGACCATGAAACCTCAGGGGAGGGAATCTGCTGTCTTTACCTGTATGTGTCTATATGTGACTCCAGATATAACTGGTGTGGTTGAATTTTAATTGCCTCTGTTCAGGAGCAAGTGGAGAGGAATAATAAATGCTGCCAAAGCCAGTGATCCCCACTTCCTGTCAACAAATAAATAAAAAGGCCCTCTCTGACAAACATTGGACTATTTCCAGTGAAGCTACTAGATTTGGTTCCTGGTCAGTTTATCTCAGCAGTTGTGGTTATTTCAGAACCTAGGCCAAGAAGGGGAGGAAATTAGGCCTCCTTTGAACCAATAACCAACAGCAAATACATGGTAAACATATGTGAGCATTAGGTGAGTTACATAGCATCTCTGAAGGTACTTCAAAGTAGCATTGTCAGCTAAAACTTGATAGGTTTGTTTACGATAACGTCTGAACATGTAACATTCATACTTGTCACCTTCTCAGTATCAGTGTGTGTAAAATTTAGTTGCAACAGCCATGCAGACTCAGGTTGAGAAGGCATTTGGGAAACCAATAGTCTTGTCAAACTTGTAAACACTCCTCTTTTCTGCTTTGATTGATATCATCTTGGGTATCCCCATGATGTTCTACCTTTAGCAGCCTTGAGTTTGTCCTCTGCAAGGACAGTCCAAAGCACCTTGGAAGTCAGTGAAGTAGCTTTGAAGTGCAGCCACTGTTGTAATGTAGGTAATGTGGTGGCCAATTTGCCCATAGCAAGCTCCAACAAACAGCAGTATAACCTGTGGAGCAACAAACAATTTGCTGGAGGACCTCAGTGGGTCGAGCAGGAAAGGATTTGTCAACATTTTGGGTCGAAACCTGTGGACCTTAGTGACATTGATTGAGAGGGATTGAGGTGGAAACCAACCAGAATTCCCCATTCCAGATTGTTATCCAGCTGCCTCTAACTGCAAGTGATATGAAGAGAACTGAGGTCAGGAAACATCCCATGGCTGAGGAGTTTCCCAGCACTATCAACAGTTGTACACATTTTGAGGCAAGGATGAATTGTACGGAACTACACCCCAGCAGGGAGACACAGTTTCATGATTACAAAATAGATTACTAACTTCTATCATGTTGATGTTAGTGGGAGCTTGCTCTGTGCAAATTTTCTGCCACATTTCCAGCAAGTGTGACTCCACTTCAAAAGTATTTCATCCGCTGTAAAGCATTTTAGAATATCGAGATGCAGTGAAAGCTGCTATAGGTGCAAGAGGCTAAAGCAGGCAGCACAGTGGTGCAGCTAGCAGAGCCACTGCCTCACAGCTCCAGTGACCCAGGTTCGATCCCTACCTCCAGTGCTGTCTGTGTGGAGTTTGCACCTTCACCCCGTGACTGTGTGGGTTTCCCCTAGGTGCTGAAGTTTCCTCCCACATCCCAGAGATGTGTTGGTAGGTTAATTGGCCATTGGAAATTGCCCCTAATGAGTCAGTGAGTGGAAGAATCTGGGAGGGAATTGGGAATGTGGGGAGAATAAAATGGGATTCGTGCAGGATTAATGTAAATCTGTGCTTGATGGTCGGTGCGGACTTAGAGTTATGCAGTCATACAGCACAGATACAGGCCCTTTGGCCCAACTGGTCCATGCTGACCAAGATTCCCATCTCAGCTAGTCCCATTTGGCCCATATCCCTCCAAATCTTTCCTATCCATGTACCTGTCCAAGTACCTTTTAAATGTTGTTAATGTACCTGCCTCAACCACTTCCTCTGGCAGCTCATTCCATATACTGACCAATCTTGGGTGAAAAAGTTGCCCCTCAGGTTCCTATTAAGTCTCTCCCCTCTCACCTGAAACCTATAAACTTGGTGGGTCGAAGGGCCTGTTTCCAACCTGTCTGACTCCATGGCTGTGGGAAACGCAAAAACTTTAGAAAGGGCCATCATGTGTCATCATGTTTCACAAATATAAAAGTGCTCAAATTGTTTTTCCTTGGGTGGCTTGATGTTGAAAAGAGCCTCGTGTCTGAGCTCGCTCCCTGAACTTTGATTTTGACTTCTGTTGACATTCTCTGAACCACTTTAACGCTTCGCCAAGCAGCCAGGCTGCCTGGGAGATGTGGCATCTCTCCCACCGACATGAAAAATGCATCAGAACATTTTAGCCTTTCAAAAGGGGGTCCCTGAGAGGGATCGGACTGGCTGGAACCTTGCCAGAAGAGGCGGAGGCAAAGGGTGATGCGAAACGAGGTGCTGGCTCGGAAATTACATTACTGACGTTTAATATTACATGTTAGCACAGAAGAGTCAGGAAGGGTCAGCAATTATCAGCGTGTAAGCCTACGCTGGAGCACGGCAACCTCTTGAGAGCGGAAACGGTTCACAAATGTGACTTTCCTTAAATGAAAACACAGCCAATGCCCCTCATCAAAGAGCTTGTCGGCAGCTCTAGGGGTTATAGGGTCAGGGCAATCTAATCTGTGGTTTTTCGAATCTTGTCCAGAGCAATCAAAAGGAAAAAGGAAAAATTTGTGTTTTGCGTGTCTCTCTCCTCTTTTGATTTGTTGCTTAGCTCATTGGCCTTTCTCACTGTTGTGTTTGGAATTAGCTTCTCACTCCCAGCATAGCAGGAGGGATAGAGTGCACATGAATCTAGACTGGTACAGATCTCCCCTTGGAGAGGAGAGGACAGTTAGTTGGGAAAGGTACTAAAAAAAGCAGAACGTGTAATGGTAGCCCAAAGCCAGCAGTGAGATACAAAGGCTTGGTTTTTAACTCCCATTGGGCTGCGATAGACAAGAAACCACCCCACCCTCTGCAGCCCAAGGCCTATGGGATCTTCATCCTGGATTCTTCACAGTGTGGCTTCTGCAGGAGGTGATGAAGGCACGCAGTGGGTTGGAGGGAACCTGATGGGCACTGAGGGAACCTAGCTGTTGGGGAAGAGGTTAAGAGAGGTACTACAAGGTGTGGGGAAAGCCAAGGTAAGAAATTCATAGGCGATGAGGCCTGGGATATCCCCATGAAGAAACATTCATGCTCAAAGCAGCAGGGAGGAGATGATATTGTATGAATTTAGCTCCCTGGGTCTATTCTCGTTCAGGGTTCACTTACTAACAGAGTGGCCCAAGGGGAAATCACAAATGTTTCGTTCCAACATCGAACATTTCAGCGCAGGAACAGGCCCTTTGGCCCACAATGCCTGTGCTGACTATGACGTCAATTTGTTGTGTAAGGCACCAGGACGTCACAATTCTCATTTTCAGATGGCTCCTCTACAACCCCCTGGTCATTGGTTTTAAAGCGTCACTTGAACAATGAATCAGCCTTGATTATGGTTCAACCATGGGGAAAAGAAATCAATCATAATTGAATGGTGAATCAGACGCAATGGGCTGAATGGCCTAATTCTTCTCCTTTATCTTATGGTCTTATGGACAGAGCCAGCCTTACTTAGTAATTTTTGATAGCATCTTACTTTCTAATGAAGATTGCAAATAGAGTGTAACAGCCATGGAGGCTGAGGTGACTGCATTTGTAGGCCTTCAATTCAAGATGCAAATCAGATGCAAAAACCTGCTTCTTTCTATTGTCTTTTCAGCCAGAACCAGTAGCGAGGGGGCCCAGCAGAGAACGAATGCACGCAGAGACCCAGCATCAGTCGGAGAAGGGACCCCCGTCCATTACGTCTCACCTCCTCGGGGCCCCTTACGCATTTGGTCTCGCTCACAGCACAGTTGTTCAAGACTCCCGGTTCCCTCCTCTCAAGTAAGTTAACGCTAACGATGATCTTTAGGATCCAGAGTTTTGTTGATGCAAAAGCAAAGGGCTTTCAAAGGGTCCCTTGGTCAATAGGCTGCAGAAGCTGCAGCCACGAGGTTACGTGGAACTTAATGCAGCACAGAAAAAGTAGGCCAAAGTGTTCCCACTGACTTGTCCACAAGGTTAGCTACTGATGCTGAGGTTATTTTGCAAATGCTGCAGGGAAAAATTACTGACGTACAATCCAGGCAGTATGTCATCTCCCAAAAACAATTGGTACTTGGTTGGCCTCAAGATGAGTGTCTGATTAAAGCCACTTGCCCAGTTGGGTAAGAGGTGGGATCTTTCTGTGATGAGATGCAGAATCAAGTCATTGGCCGTTCTGCATGCTTCGTCTCATGCTCTTAATGTGCACCACTGCCGTGCACCCAGCCCTCGCACCCTCCAGGATGAGATTGTGAGCCACAGGTCCCTCCGCAGATTGGCCAGCTGTACAAGGTGATGGGAGGACCATACACCCTCCCTTCTCCTGGGACGGTGCAGGGTGCCGACCTGAGCCAGAACTTCATCCAGCACCAGCAAGATCTGACTTCCCATTGACGTTCACATTCCAAGTCCAAATCCCAATTCCTCTTCAATCGCTGTTTATTTAAGGGTGTTGTAAAACAAATGTTTGCAAAGTAATTATGGTTCAGACCTCAAAAAGTATTTGGTAAGGCAGTTTCCCTGATAAGATCATTACATGAGTAAATAATGATTCCAAGTTTTGATTTTAAAAGATCCTTCTTTGGAGTTGAACTTTGGATGCACTTACTGTAGTAAAGAGGAGGCAAAGAGACACATTTGTTTCCAGAGGATATGTACTGGCAAGTAAAAAGTAAGTCCTTTGTGATTTTGTTCCACACAGTCTCCAGCGCCCAGTTCCTCATGTTGGCAGCGTCCAGGAAGATTACCTTCGCAGCTTCCGGCCATATCACACAGGGGAGGAGCTACGCATGCCTGCACTGCCGCCAATGGGCCTCGAGGCAGCAGCCACTGCCTACTACCACTCCAGCTATCTTGCCCATCACCCCTTCCCTCACCCAGCTTTCAGGTAAGGGATGACTGGACATTGAATTGGGGACTGATCATGGCATAACACACACACACACACACACACACACACACACACACACACACACACACACACACACACACACACACACACACACACACACACACACACACACACACACACACACACACACACACACACACACACACACACACAGTTCCCTCGGCTTCCTATAACCACACAGCTCATTCATAAAAGGAATCTTCCATCTTCTATCATGATCTCATCGTTTTCAGCTCCTCTGGTTGTCCCAAAGCACATTGCCAGTGTGTAGTGCCACACGGAGGTTGAAGCACTGGTTGAATAAGTGCATGAACCAAAAACATGCGATGTGTTGTGAGGTGACAACGCAGCTCATTCCTCAGACTGGGCCATGCCAGCCAATCTCCATCCATGCAGCAGCTGGATTGTTCATTGCCCTCTGTGTTCCTGGAGGGTCATTTGCTCCAGTTGAGAGTCTTCAGCCCCGCCTCTGCTCCATCCCCAGGTTGCCGACTCCATCCCTTACCCAGGTCACAGGCCATGGTTGAGCTGGGCTGTTGCAGCCTCCTGTCTGTTTCACGATCTTCCTCCCCTCCCATCATGGTCATCACCAACACTATCTTGATTGGCCATTTCCATCCCTGCCTCTGTCAGTTCACTGCTGAAAACCCCGTCCATGTTTCAGTTGCCTCCAGTCTCTTTATTCAGGAGCCTCCTCCCTAACCGGACTCTGTTCTTCCTTTGCACACATCTCTGCTGCCTGTGTCCTAACTCCCACCATCCAACCAGCGATCGCCCCCACCACACTCATCCTCCCCACCCATGTGATCTGACCTGTATTGGCCGTACTTCTGCCACTGTCTCAGTTTTGTAATTCCCAACCTCTTGCTCAAATTTTGCCTTGCCTCTGCACCACCCTATCTCCTTAACCTTATCCAGCCCTATAACGTTCCCTTAGCAGTGAAGGCAAGAGGAGAATCCACCACGTTTCCCACTCCCGGATTGCCTCCAATGACACCTTGTGATCACTGTGCAGTTGGGGACATTGGCTGTGCACAGCTTCAGAATGAGCAGATGTCACGATGGCAGTTGAGATGACTTGCACTTAGGTAGAACCCTGTGTCTCTTTCGGAATGTCCCAATGTGCTTTTCAGCGGACTCCTTCAAGAACAGTCACTGTGGGAGGAAACAGAGCAACCAATTTGCACACAGCAAGCTCTTACGCATGGCAGTCTGAAAATGAACACGTCGTATGTTTCTAGTGACATTGGTTGAGAGGGAAAAAATGATTAGGATGCCCAGGGATAAATTCTTCATGTTCTTTGAAATAGTACTATGGGACCTTATACTGTACATCCTGAGCGAGGAGGCAGGGCCTCGGTTTAACATCTCGTGTGAAAGAGGGGTGCTCCAGCATTGCCACACTCCCTCAGTACTGCATTGGTGGATCAGTCCTTGAGCTAACAACCCTCTGAACTAAAATTGTCGTCCCCCCCAAAGAACACTGGGCACTGGTGATGCTCGTTGAATTACACTTTGGTCAAGGACCCATTTCAGTGCCATCCATTTTGCAAGAGTTTTAGCTCTGTGATTGATATGCAAAGCACAAGAGCTCAGGGATTTAAGCACAGATACATCCAGGCTACAAACATGCATTGTCCTACCATCAAAGACAACAGGAATGTTAATGTTAATGTTAACCATAGCCCCACTTTGACACAGGTCCAGTCTAGATCTTGGAATCGGCTTGCTGATATTCATTCTGTGCCAACTCAATGCAAAGTACCTTGCTTAAACAAAAAGGTGCAAACAGAAGGCATTAATTTTTATGATAAATAAGCAGCATTGTCATTAGTAAAACAGTTTGTAAGCTGAAGGGTGGGATGTGGAATCCATTCTCTGAAATCAAGCATGCAAGCAGTTTAAGGCAATGGCCCGTTAACCCTTTGACATTGGAGACAGATCAAGAAGAACATAAGAAATTGAAGCAAGAGTAGGCCATTTGACCCCTTGTGGCAGCCCACAATTCAATAAAAGCATGACTGATCTTTTACCTCCTGCTTTCCTGCAGTAATCTCATATCCTTTGATTCCCTTAGTATCAAAAAATATATAAATTTCTGTCTTGAATGTACACAGCAACTGAGCCTTAAGAGCCCTCTTGAATAGAGAATTCTAAAATTTCACCACCATCTGAGTGAAGAAATTTCTTCCCATCTCTGTCCTGAATGATGAATCCAGCATTTTGAGATTGTGAATCTTAGTTGTAGACATCCCAGCCAGGGAAAAGTCATTCTGCATCTACTTAGTGAAGCACTGTAAGAAGGACATCACCTCTCATTATCCCCTTCTGGTTATCCCCTTCTGGTTATACAATATGCCTGTCACCTCAGGAATCAATCTGGTGAACCTTCATAAATATATCCTTAGGTAGGGACATTAAACCTGCACACAATATTCCATGAACAATCTTACCAGGGCCCTATATCATTGGAGTAAAATGTTTCTACTCTTATACACACATCTTCTTGCAATAAAATCCAATGTACTCTGTTGTCTTCTTAATTGCTTGTTTCACCTGCTTACCGACTTTCGGTGATTCATATACAAAGACACCACTTACTTCTGAAAAGCAATACCTTTCAGTCTCCATTTAAAAGGTATCCCACCTGTCTATTTTTTTCTGAATCGGAGTGGGATGACCTCACACTATTTTCTGTCTGTCATGCCCATGCCACATACCCTGTCCACATCCCTCTGAAGGCAGTCTGCATCCTCCTCATGGCCAAGGCTGTGATCAAGCTTTGTATCATCAGCAAACTTGAATACATCATACTTGATCTCCTCATCAAACCCGCTGATGTGGATTGTGAGCAGCTGGGCCCCACCACCAATCCCAGCAGCACCCAACTCGTCACAGCCTCCCAATCTGAAAGTGGCCCGTAAGTGGCCCGATTCCTGTCTGCTAATCAATCCTCACTCCACAGCAATATATTACTCCAATAATTCCGTTTAATAATCTGTTAAGTAGTACCTTATCAAAGTCTTTCTGGACGTCCAAATATTTCAATTCAACTGGTTTGCTCTTATCTGCTAAAAACTGTTAACACTTCAAACATGATTTCCTTTCATAAATCCATATTGACTCTGCCCAGCCCTATTACTATTTTCTATATATCCTGTTCACACTAACTTAATAATAGACTATAGCACTTTCTCTAGCACTGATGTCATGCTAACTATAGTTCCCTGTTTTCTCTCTCGCACTCAGAGGGATCTAGGTGTTCCTGTGCGTGAATCACAAAAAGTTAGCAGGCAGGTGTAGCAAGTAGATAGGAAGGTAAATGGCACATTGGCCTTTATTGCAAGAGGGTTGGAATTTAGAAATAAGGAAGTATTGTTACAGTTGTATTGGATGTTGCTGAGGACACACCTCAGTACTGTGTACTGTGCACAGTTGTAATTCCCTGATTTAAGAGAGGATATAGTGGCATTGGAAGCAGTCCAAAAGAGATTCACTACATTTAAAACACATTTGGACATTTACATGTATAGGAAAGGTTTAGAGGGATCTGCGCCAAAGACAGGCAACTGGAACTAGCTCATTCAGGCATCTTGGTTGATATGGACGAGTTGGGCCAAGGAGCCTGTTTCCATGCTGTATAGCTCAATGTCTCTTTCTTTGAAGTTTAAAGTTGCTGGGTAGGCCACACCTGGAGTACCGTGTGCCATTCTCATTGCCGCACTGCAGGAAGGATGTGATTAAGCTAGAGAGGATGCAGACAAGATTCACAGGAATGTTGCCTGGACTGGAGGGCTTGAGTTATAAGGAGCAATTGGATAAGCTGGGACTGTTCCCTGGAGCGAAGGAGGCTGAAGGATAACCTTACAGAGGTATATTAAATCATGAGGGGCATAGATGAGGCGAATGGCCACAGTCTTTCTCTAGAGTCTTTAAGTGGAGGGCATAGGTTTAAGGTGAGGGGGAGAAATTTAAAAGGGACCTGAGGGGCAACATTTTCCACACAGTGGGTGGTGGGTATATGGAAAGAGCTGCCAGAGAAGGTGGTAGAGGCAGGTACAATTACAATGTTTAAAAGACATTTGGATAGGTACGTGGATAGAAAAGGTTCAGAGGGATCTGGGCCAAACGCAGGCAAGTGCGAGTAACGTGGATAGGCACCTTGGTCAGCATGGACAAGTTGGGCTGAATGGCCTGTTTCCATGCTGAATAACTCTACGAATCTAGTAATGTAGTTTTCCCAATCTATCACAGTTAACTCACGCTTCATTGCTTTGCAGTTTGCTTGTTTTCAGATTTAAGTTCCTAGTTTCAGGTTGAACTAAATCACTTCCAATTTTTATATAAAATCCTCTGTTACATGATCACCATTCCCCAAAGGTAAGGAATTTACCCTTTCTCATTACAAAATGCTAGAACTAAAATAGCCTGTTCATTTGGTTTGCCTGGTCTTTCTATGGATTGAAGTCCCCCACGAGTATTGTATTTCCCTTGTTACATGCACCTGTATTTTCCTGATTTATACCATACCCTATGTTACCATTGCAGTTTTGGGGCCTTTAGTAAATCCACACAAATGTTTTCTACTCCTTGATTTTCTGATTTTTCATCTGGTCTGCCTTTATCCTATTCTGTAATATCAAAATTACCCTGCCTCCTTTTGCATTTTGCCTCCTTTTAAAAGCATCCTGGAGTACTTAATACCCTACCTTGGTCACCTCGCAATCATGAATCTCTCATGGCTATTAAATTATAGGCATTTATTTCTATTTGAGCCATTAATTCACCCATCTTGTTACGAACACTGTGTGCATTCAGATAAAGAGACTTCGCAGCAGCTCGAATTTTGTGAGGACAGACAGAATGAATTGTAGGTTAAATAAAGCTTCAAAAGCAGTGAAAAGATAGAGCAGTAAAGAGCAGCACTGAGCATGCAAAATCCATCTCTGCCATCTACCGCTTGTTGCCTGGAAGATTGTAAATTCGCATAAGTGCCTATAAATATGAAATACCATTGAGGTCATTGTGATGATCACCCAAGGTTGGATGGTTTCCCAACACTCGTTGCTCGGGTTTGCACATGAAGAATGAATTCAAAGGCTGCTGTCATCAGTAAGTGTCTCACTTCTGGCAGGAGCCAGGCCCTTTAGAAAGGGAGGGCATTTCGGCCCAAGCAAAAATAGTGTGCAGTACATCCTCTGTTATGTGCAAGTAAAACACCGAGCTGGTTATAAACAAGACCACGTGTGCCCTTGAGCTCACAGGACTATGTTTTGTCTCACAAGATTCTGCTGGCAATGTTTCATAAGGCAATTATTGCTGAAGCCTATTGATACAGTAGGACCTTGTTTAACAATGGGCAGTTCAGCGGGACAAGGGCTTCTTTTGTTGAGCCGTCCTGCCTGGATTTCCTGCACGGGTTTGCTTCAGTGTTGGCCACTTTCCTTCACAGTTCACCAGTTTCCCATCCTCTCTCTTGTCCTCAATTTATTCTACCCTTACAAGGGCTGCCAGTTAATTGAAACCAAGCCTGGGATAGAGCCATGGAGTTATACAGCACGGAAACAGGCCCTTCGGCCCAACTTGCTCATTTCGACCAAGATGTCAATCCAACTTGTCCCATTTGCCTGCATTTGGCCCAGATCCCACTGAACCTTTTCTATCCATGTACCTGCCTCAACGTATTTTAAATATTGTATTTGTACCTGCCTCTACAGCCGCCTCTGGCTGCCTATTCCACATATCCACCACCCTCCGTATGAAAAAGTTGCCCCTCACTTCCCTTTTAAATCTTTCACTTCTCACCTTAAGTCTATGCCCTGTAGTTTTAGACTCCCCTACCTTGAGAAAAAGACTGTGAACATTCACCTTATCTATTCCCCTCATGATTTGATATACCTCCAAAAGATTACCCCTCAGCCTCCTGTGCTCAGGGAGGAAAGTCCCAGTCTATCCAGCTTTTCCTTCTAACTCAAGCCGCCCAGTCCTGGTAACATCCTATAATCCTTTCTGCACACTTTCCAGCTTAATGATATCCTTCTTATAGCTGGGTAACCAGAACTGCACACAATGCTCCAACTGTGGTCTCACCAACAACTTGTACAGTTTCAACATGACGTCCCACCTCCAGCACTTAATGCCCTGACCGATGAAGACAACTGTACCAAACACCTTCTTCACCGCCCTGTCTACCTGTGTTGCCATTTTCAGGGAACAATGTACCTGTACCCGAAGTTTCTCTGTTCTACAACACTCTGCAGGGCCCTATTATTTACTGTGCAAGTCCTGCCCTGGTTTAACTGAACAGAATGCTTGGGTTGGGTTGGGTTGGACCTCATTTTTTTAATTCTATCCTTATGTACTTAGGAAAAACTTACACCTATTTCCCTGAAAGAGAATGCGTCCATGATATTTTGTGATTGCTCAGTTGTCCCATCTGCCTGAATCCAATATGTTTAATATTGCTTTACTTGGGGTGAATATAAGTGCAAGTTACGTGTCTCCCCTCCATGTAAGACCTGCCTGGTTGCATGTGAATGGAACAGAATAGGAATGATGCTACTTGATCATTGACTTTTCCTTTACCATGCAATCACAACTAAAAATAATGAACAGATTCTTCTTCACAGAGTTTGCACTGTGTCTTCCCCCCACAGCAAGACCAATTAACCCAGTGAGCCTCCTGCCCAAGGCAAGGCAACTAAGCTTGTTGTCCAGGCCAGAAGCTAAGAGGAATAAAGCTCACGTTAAAAAGGCCTAAAGTCTTTGAGGGTTACAACAGCAGCAGACTGGAGCTTTTAAAAAGATCCCGTGGCGATAATCAAACAAAGCTTGACACCAAACTACAAAAGGGGGACTGGGTCAAAGGGATCAGATTTTAAGTGCAAATTAAGATGGGAGAGTGAGGTTTACAGAAGGAATTTCAGAATTTAGTGCCTTGGCAGCTGAAGGGCCAACCAACTGAGCAATGAAATTAGCCTGCATTGTGGTGCTGGTGTGAGTAAGATTACTGGGAAGGAATTTGTTTTCTGACCAACTGTGCTGTTACTCTTTTGCAGGGTGGATGATTCATATTGCCTCTCAGCCTTGCGGTCACCTTTCTACCCGATTGCAACCCCGGGCGCTCTGCCACCTCTTCACCCCTCTGCCATGAATCTACACCTGCCTGGAATGAGGTTTCCAGCTGAGCTGTCTCATTCCTCACTGTCTGCCCTGCAGCCAGAGCACTTGTCAGAGAGGTAAATCTGCACCTGTTCTCCACCTACCACAAAAAAAACACACATCACAACGACTCTCAAACGAGCAGCAACCAAAGCACACTGTTAAAAGGCTGGCGCATTTGTTGAGAGATGAAACAAAAGGCTGCAGATTCTGGAAATGATAAGTAACAGCCGAGGTAGCGGGAAATATGCAGGAAGTAATCAAGCATCTATGAAGGAAAGGGGCAATTATTGGGAGAGTGGACCCAACAACTGATAAATTTATAGGCGTTTCCCCTTCAATATCGACCTGAGAGGTTGGACGTTTCCAGTGATCACTTCGGGGGGTTTCATTTTCTATTTCCAGCCCTTTTTATAAAAGTAAATTTAAGTCTTCAAAGTAGTACGGTGGGATTGAAACTTTGAAGCAATGTAACCATTATACAGCCCTATGCCTTGTGTGATAGACAGTCAGTTAGTGCAGCACTTTACAGTTACAGGCACAGTATCAGAATTCACAGCAGAGGAGGCCAATTGGCCCATTATGTCCATGCAAGCCAGATATGAACCTTCCCTGCTAATGCTCTACAATAGTTTACATAGAACATAGAACCGTACAGCACAGAACAGGCCCTTCGGCCCACAAAGTTGTGCCAACATAGCTATTATGTTTAATATGAAATAAAGTGATGCAATGTAATGCAACACCACTCTTCCTATATGTGATTGTAGATCTCAAGTAGCTATGGCAAATACAGTGATTTATGCCATCGTGCTAGACAGCATGCAGTTTACTCCACTGTTCCCATTTATTTTTGCGTTGTTATTTAAGTAGACCAGCTGTTTAAAACAAGAGGCAGCATGAAGATGGTGGGCCGAAGGGCCAGTCTCTGTGCAGGACAACTCTAAGACTATGACTCTTAACTAAACTACAGTTGTATTTATCAAGAGTGTGTTTAGTAAATTAATTAAAATGCCCCAAGATGTTTCACTGAAGCATTATCAAACAGATGTGAACAATAAGCCAGATTAGAGCAGATAACCAAATGATTGGTTAAGGAGATATATTAAAGAAGCATCTTGTAAAAGGAAAGCAAACAGGGAGGTTCGTCCCTCCTGAAACCGTACTTGTGTCTTTGGGTGAAGTCATGTCCTTGTTGTGATGCCATCCCCATGTCAGCCTGCCAAAACTCACTTGTTGTATGTACGTAACAAGAATGAACACTGGACTGGACTAATGGTGCTGGAATGCATGACTTCAAACCCCGTCATAACAAATTGGGAATTAAATCTATCTGGTAATTTATATGAAATGCCAGCAGTAAAATAACAACAAAAGCTGTTTGTTTAAATCTAGTTCACTAATATCCTTCAGGGAGTGGAACCTGCTATTATTGAAGCAGTTGTCATCAACCACAATAAGTTTCCCCACTCAATCTGCTGAGTTATCCAACAGACAGGATCCAGCCACCTGTTGCTCATCACAGACAAGATTCTCTGAAACTAGCACACGTCAGCAATTGAAGATTAATCCATGGGATCTTAAAGCATAAATGGAGGACATTCAGTCCTTTGAATGAACTACCCAGTTAGGTCCATTCCTTCTCACTTCCCATCCACACCCCCCCCCCCCCCACCCCACCAACAGCCCTGAATTTTTTTTTTCCACTTTTGAGTTTATATCCAATTTCCTTTTATTGAAGATTAGAATTGAACCTACTTCCATTTTCAGCCCATGTATCGCAGACCATAATGAGGTGGATCTTCCACTGCTCGTGAAACATTGTGCAGGCTGCTTGTTCCAGCATGGCCACTGGTATCCTTTCCCCAGGGCAGTGCAGGGGCTATCAGCTGCAATCACACGACAGTTCTGACAGCCGGTGAGGCTCCGCCTCCAAGCTCACCAGCTGGTACAACCATCGGTATTGTTGAATGATTGTGAATGCCTTCCACATTCATAAAGCCTCTGTAACACCTGGTTCATGTCAAGAAATTGTGTTTGTTTTTAAATTAAAATTTTTTTAAAGTTATAATTCAAACACTAAAAATATTAACATTGATAATCGTTGAAACTAAGTGATTGAAAATAAATAATGATCACCCGCCAGCTGATGTCTCCCATTCATTTGAATGGGGGCTGTGGTGCTGGGATTAGTCTTAATCCAACATAGACTCTGCCCGAGAGCTGGGAAACCTGGAGATTATTCCACCCTGTCAACCTTCTTTGGAGCAGCACAGGGACAGCCCCTGCTGGCAGAAGCAGACCAGCTGATGATGCAACGTGCTTTAACTGATACCAGCAATGGAACCCGGGATACCTGTGAGGGTGCCCCTGGGGCGCAGTGGGTGGAGCCACCGCCTCACAGTTCCGGTGACCCAGGTTCATTCCTGGCCTCCAGTGGTGTCTGTGTGGAGTTTGCACACTCTCTGTTTGACTGAGTGCTCTGGTTTCCTCCCACATCCCAAAGGTGTGCTGGTTGGTAGGTTAATTTGCTACTGTAAATTATCCCTAGTGAGTAGGTGGGTGGTAGAATTCATGAGAATAGGTTACAGGGAAAATTAGTTGGGGAAGAAAGATGGGATTGCTCTTTGAGCCAACATTGGACTGAGTTGCATCCTATTGGTTTTGGTTTATTATTGTCACTTGTACCGAGGTACAGTGAATAACTTGTCTTGCATACTGATCGCACAGGTCAATTTTCCTTTTATATCTCAGGAAATATGCAATAGTTGCTGGCGTCGGGAAAAAGAGTTGCCCCATTAACTTAAAGGCACAAGGGACTGCAGATGCTGGAATCTGGAGCAACAAACAATCTGCTGGAAGAACTCAGTGGGTCGAGCAGTGTCTGTGGGAGGAAAGGAATTGTCGACGTTTCGGGTCGAAACCCTGCATCAGGATGACCTTGACAATTGTTAACAATTCCTTTCCTCCCACAGACGCTGTTCGACCCCCAGCAGATTGTTTGTTCCCCCGTCAGCTTACTATCTTTTAAAAAAAAGGATTTGCTTGCTTTCCCTTCTCAGCTGGCTCGAGTTATACTTCCCGCTCCATAACAGAAAGAGGTGTTTTGTATCTGCATTTGATTTGACCAGTTTCAATGAATAATAACGAGCTTTCTTCTGGTTTGCTTTTCTTTTCCCTCGTCCCTCCTCCACCTCTCCCCCACCCCAAATTGCAGGCTGCAGATAAGTGAAGAAATCCGCAGAGAGAGGGAGAGGGAGCGGGAGCGGGAGAAAGAGCGGGAGCGCGAGGCTGAGCGGGAAAAGGAGAGAGAGAAGGAGCTGGAAAGAGAGAAGGAGAAGGAGCGGGAGAGGGAGCGCGAGCGAGAGATGGAGCGAGACAGGGAAAGGAGTAGGGAGAAGGAAATGAACGCAGCGAAAGCGATGGAGAATCACTACCTGCAGGTGCCTGAACTTCACAGTCTGCGAAACCAACAGATAGACGACAGGGTTAGGGCTGCGGAGAGACTGACACCAAACCGGACAGGTAACAAGACACAACACATGATGGAGATGCGATATTTCGGTTTGTATTAAAGCCGTGAAAAAGGTCAACTCCTGTTCCTTAAATACAAAGGAGACCTGTCTGTTGATTTTTGCACCAAGGTTATGTTTGTGTTTTTCAGCTCCTTGAATGAATTTGAAGGCCATCATCCTAATGGGCCACTCATGGGGTTCTTACTTATTGTGTTCCCCAATCACATGCTGAGAACTGTAGCTAGACTGCTGCACAGTGAACTCAAACAAAAGCCCCAGGAGGGTTAAAATCAGGAGTATCCTTGTACAAAAGGGGTCACTGACTTACTGCTCCATCCACGCGATTTTGCCTATGCACCAATGTGTCTGCTTGGGACATTACAATGGAAAAGTGTTTGTTAAAGACTGGAAAGACCTAGTTGAGAAGGTCATCTCACTGGATACTTAAAGCAAACACATGCCCTGTAAAGCTCAAGGAAAGTAACTCTGAGCCCTTTGGATAAAGAGGAAGATTTTCCTTTTGTTCTTCACAAATTCAGAGGCAAGAGGATAGTATTTTTGGAAAGGCGTCAGCAACACAAGAATAGGAGCAGTGGCCTGGCCAAAATTCACCATCCAGTCTATCTTCATTATCCCAGTTCTGTTGGACACATCTCCTTACACTAGTCACCTGTAATCACATTGTGGCTCAGTGAGCAGCCCTCACTCCTCTGAATCAGAAGTTTATGGGTTCCAGTCACCCAACTCAGCACAAACGTCCATTCCAATGCAGCAATGAAGGTGCCATACTGCCTGAAGTGCTGCCTTTCAGATAAGACCTTAAACCAAGGCTCTGCAAGGGCTCTCAAGTAGATGTAAAAGACCCCGCCACACTTAGTTGAAGGACAGAACAGAGTAGAATTCCTGTTGTCAAGGTCAATGCTCATCCCTCACTCAACATTGTCATCACAGGTCAATATCACATTGCGGTCTGTGGGAGCTTTGAAATTGAATGCTATATCCTATGTTACAACAGTGGTAACACTTCAGTTGGCCTTACAAACTATGAAGTTGTGAATGGTACAAACTAAGTGCAAGCTCCATTTCAGAAGTGGAAAACAAATAAAACTGCAGATGCTGGAATCTCTAACAAAAACAGAAACATTGGAAGAACTCAGCCAGTCAAGCAGCATCTGTGGAAAGAGAAACCAATGTTTCAGGTCAAAACCCTTCAGGGTTTGTATTAGAGCTGTGGAAACAATTCACTCCAGTTCCTTAAAACTAGGCTAGTTTCTGACAACACCTCCTGCTTAAACTGAAGGGTCTTCAACCTGAACCACTGACTATTTTCTCCTATCACAGATGCTGCTAGACTGGCTGAGGTTTTCCAGAATTTCTGTTTATGTTTCATTTCAGAAGCACCCGATTGGTTTAGGAGCAGGTTGGGACATCCTGAGATCATGAAAGGTGCTCAGAGACACAAGTAAGCCTTTACTTTGATTGGCAGACATGCTGAAGAGCAGAAACAGGCAAACTGTTTGACCTAAAAGAACAAAAGATACCCCCTAGTGTTTGAAATGTTTCAGCTTCAATCAAGATTCAGTTTGGCTGCTAACCTTCTGTCTGTGTAATGTAATTAGCCATGGCTGAAGCTACAGCTGTGCCAGAGTCTCAGGGCTTGCCTGCTTAGTCTCTCCTCAGTGCAGCAGCAGGATCTGACATTTCGCAAAGGTCAGCAGGGTAGTATACACAAACACACTTTGTTATCATAGCAGTATCCTTGTCTCAGCACAAAGTCTTTATTATTTAGTGATTGGTTTGGCAAAATGTGTATGATCTGGTGAGGACATTATTCCAGTGTGATCCAATACACTGCAAATAAACATCAAGTCTCCACGCAGGCAAATGCAAATCTTAAGTCAGCGCTGATGGCTGCAAGTTAATGTTGATCTAGGTCAGTGATCTGGATCTCTGGATTACTCGTCCAACAACATTACCACTATGCTACTAACTATCTACAAGGTACAAGAGAGTACGTTGTGATACAATGCGTACATGTGGATGAGTACAGCTCCAACACTTCAGGAGTTGAACACAGTGCAAAAGAGCTTGTGCTTGATTGGCACCAATCCTTCTTCCCCTTCTTCCACCCTTGGACCATTGCTCTACAGTGTATTTCAGCTATGAAATGCAACAAGTCGCCAAAGCTCCTTGGAAGCACACTCCAAACCTGAGGCGTCCACCACATAGACGGATGAGGGCAGCAGGCACAGGGGAATGTTACCACTTGTTCCACGTGTACCCTCCATGTTGTACACCGTCCTGACTTGGAAACACATCATCGTTTCTTCATCATTGTCTGGTCTAAGTCCTGCAGTTCTCTACCCAGCAGTACTGTGGGAGCACCTGCACCATGTGGAGTGGAGTGGTTCAGGGAGGTTGCTCACCAGCTGTCGGGGATATCAGATTTATTATCACTGACTTCAGATGACGTGAAATTTGTTGTACACTGCAAACCAGTAGAATCGGTGTGTAGCTCAGTGGCACAATTAGTTTAGAGCTCCTGCCCCACAGCCCCAGTAACCTGGGTTCAATCCTGACCTCGTGTGCTGTCCGTGTAGAGTTTGCACATTCTTCCTCTGACCATATGGGTTTCTCCAGAGTGCTCTGGTTTCCTCTTGCTTCCCATAAACCCCTAGGTTAGTAGCCTTATGGCCTCCATAAATTGCCACTAGTGTGTGGATGAGTGGTAGAATCTGGGCAGAGTTGATGGGAATGTGGGGGAAAATAGAATGGGATTAGTGTAAATGGGTGCTTGATTGTCATTGCGGAGTCAGTGGACCAAGGGCCCTGTTTCCATGCTCTGTATGACTCATTCATTATGCCCATTACACAACTGATCAAGAGTTGTACCCCTACTTAATATATCTAGTTAAGTACATTCTTGCTTCTCACTGTTTGTCAAGTGCCCAGTCAGAACGCCATAGTCTTCATATCAGACTGATTTTCTTCAAGAGTTCCCAGGAAAGAGGAATTTATCTGGTTTCCTGCAGCTGGTCACCTCCAGCGATTGAGATGCGAATGTACCAGATTGAACCTTCAAAGCCATGTGAGGGTTACTATCCAATTCCCTTCTTTCTACCAGCCATTTTACAGTAGATTCCCTATCATTGCAGTTGGGTTTTTCAGAACAGCAAGACACATACAGTGCAGAGAGAATAAAAATTGTTCTTCATTTCCAGATAAGCCCAAGGAATTTGCACTGACGGGGACCAAGGCAACCCATCCAAACCTGCACCAATCTCCCATCCCCCACCACTCTGTGCCCACCCTTATCTCCAACCCCAGCAGCTTCATCCCACCGGGAAGCAGCTCGGCACTGCTGCTGCAGAGGAACAATGAGGAAGAGAAGTGGATGGCAAAACAGCGGCAGTTGCGGCAGGAGAAGGAGGACCGGCAGTACCAGGTCTCCGAGTTCCGGCAGCAGGTCCTTGAGCAGCATCTGGACATCGGTCGATCAGGCTCCCAGAACGAGATGGAGCACAGGGACATTATTAGGTAAGGCTGAGCGACAAGTGAGCCTGTGAAACAATGGGTCACCTGTCAAAATTGTTGGGTTGGTGGTGATTCAGTGGTTGGGTTTGTCACTGGGGTTAGTGCAACCTGATGAACAATAAGTGATTGGAGGGATTGGGGGGTGGGAGGGAGTTGAGTCAGGCTCAGGCCATACACTGGGGTTAGTGAGTTCCTTCCCAAATAAGTCACATGTACATCAAAACACACAGTGAAATGCACCTTTTGCGTAGATTGTTCTGGGGGCAGCCCGCATGTGTCGCTACGCTTCCGGCGCCAACATAGCATGCCCACAACTTCCTAACCCGTACGTCTTTATTTTGGAATGTGGGAGGAAGCCGGAGCACCCGGAGGAAACCCACACAGACACACGGGGAGAATGTACAAACTCCTTCAGACAGCAGCCGGAATTGAACCCAGGTCACTGGCGCTGTAATAGCACTATGCTGACCGCTACACTACCGTGCCTGCCCATCAAGTTGGAGAGAATCCAGAATCTGAGTTGAATGAGTTGAACAATGTTGCCCCAAACTAAATACAGGTCCCCTCCCCAGGTAACGGCAGGGTTCTGTTCCTGTGAACTGTTCATAACCCGGATAGCTTGCAAGTCAGAAAATGCGGCCAGAAACCGAGTTCCCAGGCGGCAGGAGGTGTCTGCAGCCCCACAGCAGCCGGGAATTCCATCTGGCCGGTCTCCCAAATGCTTGTCTGTGTGTACAAGCTGTACGTAAATCGGGTGTTTGTAACCTGGGAAGAACTTGTATCCTCCCACCATTCAGTCCTTACAAGAGCAAGAGTGCGCCTGTGCTTTGAAATGTGTTTCTTACATGAGGTAAAAATCCCTGGAGAATGAAATTTCTCTCAGCCAGGCTTATAATTAACATGCTCCTATTGAATTGCTCCACACAGTACTTTAACTTATTTGAATAACAGGGAAATCCTTCTTGAATATCAGTATTCGGTATCTGAGTTTCAGAGAAATGTTGTGCCCAGGTTAACTAGATTCCCCTTCAGCAGCAGGACCTTGGCGTATAATGTGCATTGATTCAGAGTCACCTTTTGTATTGTGAGAGCGTTTGGTAGCATTATTGGAGCAAGGGGACTGTTTAGGAGGAGTCCTCCCAGTTCCATCAACATTGAGTTAGGATCCAGGCAATCTGTTAACTGTGGTTTGAGATTGAATTTAAACAAACTAAATTAGTTTGAATAAGAGTAAAGCAGCCGTTCTCAGAAACATATAAGAATAGCAAAATAGGATCCTCGGGGGCTTTCAGCTTAATGAAATTTTAGTAAGGTCAGTCACAGCTAAAGGCTGGAATAGGTCACAAGGGAAGTGTGCTCATGGCAGTTCATGTCTTGTGTTTCAGTAGCCACGAGTTAAGAGCACATAAAATGCTTTTTATCAGCGTATCCCCTGGGGATTAGATGGAGTCACAGATCTTGTTTCACTTGCAGCACTCCAAGCTAACCATGCTCATCTCCCTTTGAAATCAGCTCTTAAGATGTCTGTTGTATCCATCCATCTTTTATGAACTCAGGATGTTTTCACCCTGTTTTTAGTTTGATTTCTCACATGAATGGGAGTGGCAGTAGAGAGAGCTGCCGGTGAAGTAGGCCCTGCAACTCTCAGCCAGCTAACCCCTACGTGCATCACCTGAATCATAAAGACCTTGACTCCGTCAGTATTTCACATTGGGTACATTGGCAGACTGGACTGAGAAAGGGCAGTCAACCTATTGTCCATACTGTGGCATGTTACACTCCACATCTGAAGGGAGGGTAGTACATGTGTGACTGTGATTGTAAATAGCAGCCAATTAGATATTTCATTGTCACTACACTGTCAAATCTGCCAGTTAAAGACTGGGTTCTTGGGTGATGCAACTGAGTGGCATCTGTATTTAACTCTCTGTTGAAAGTAGAGGGAAATTCAAGCAAAAATGCGCACAGATAAAATGCCCCACACACCAGAAAGAAAGATCCAGTCTGTGCCTTGAGGCTTCTCAGCCACAGCTTTACAAAGCCAAGCATTCAGAAGCTAGACATCTGAAATAAAAGACAAAACATGCTGGAAATACTCAGCAAGTCTGGTAGCATCTGTGGAGAGAGATATAGAGGTAATGTTTAAGGTCAATGGTGTTTCATCAGTATGCATCAGCCTGAAACATTGACTCTGCTTTCCTCTCCATGGATACTGCCTGGCCTGCAGAGCATTTCCAGCATTTCTCTATTTGTGCCATAATTCCATAGTATTTGAGATGCTAAGGGAATAATTAATAGAGGTGTTCAAAAATTAAGAAGTTTTGAAAGGCAGGGATAAAAAAGAGTGCCGATAACCAGAAGGTTTTGATTTCTGTGAATTGGAGCCAGAGTGAGGATAAGGAGCTTCTTTTCCTCTAAGCAAGCAAGTTTCTGTCATCCACACACCCTGGAAACAGATTCAATAGTAACTTGCAAAAGGATATTTTATAAACTCTTGAACAGGAAATATTTGCAAAATTAGGAGAAAGTGCAGGCCTATGAAACATATGAATGTAAGAAATAAAAGTAGGAATAGGCCATTCAGCTCTTTGTGCCTACCCTACCATTCAATAAAATGTTTCACCTCAACACCACTTCCCTGCACTAACCACTTATCCCTCGATTCCCTTAATATATAACAATCTATTGATTCCTGTCTTTAATGTACTCAGGGACTAAGTCTCCACAACCCTTTTGGTAGAGAATTCCAAAGATTCACCACCCACTGGGTGAAGAAATTTCTTCTCATCTCTGTCCTCAATAGCCAACCCCTTATATCGACACTGTGGCCCCTAGTTTCAGATACTCCAGCCAAGGGAAGCATCAACCCTGATCTACCTCATCAAGCCCCTTAAGAATTTAGTACATTTCTGTGAGGTCACCTCTCATTCTTCTAAATTCAATTCAGTTCAAGCCCAGTGTGCTTAATCAGTGGAACTAATTGGTAGGTCCTTCGAAGTGCTGGTACAGGGACAGGGCACAGAATGGCCTTCTGTTTGTCTGATTCTGAAAGCAACTGGCTTTGCTTAGAGGTCCGCAGTAACAATAAAAGCCTCCTGTTTATGGCTGGGACATTTTAGTCAGGAGCAGTCAGACAGAGAACACTGATAGACTTCAATTGATGCTTAGTTAAGAGGCAATGTGTGTTTTGTCTCTGGGGCATGAGGGAAGAGGCAGCTTAAACTAAAAAAAAAGGCACTTAAACTTCATTTCTGATATTCTGTTAAAAGGCTATTCAGTAAGTAATTCCAAGGCAGCATCTGATCTGTATCAGACCATATCGTCAAGGGAGGTGCCTCATTTTCTCTTGTTTGGTGCAGTGATAAAAGTGGTAAGGAACTTAACAATTTCTTGATACGCCACCCTCTGCTGGAGAGGTGATTTCAGAATATTGGTAGATAGGCCCAAATCTTGGTATTGGTATTGGTTTATTATTGTCACATGTTCTGAGATACAGTGAAAAGCTTTTGTTTGCATGTCAGTCAGACAGATCATTCCATACATAAGTACATTGAGGTAGTAAAAGGAAAATACAATGCAGAATACAATGTTGCGGTTACAGAGAAAGCACAGTGCAGGTAGACAAATAAAGTGCAAGGACCATGATGAGGTAGATTAAGAGATCAAGAATTCATGTTTAGCGTATGAGGGGTCCATTCAGGAGTCCAATAACGGTAGGATAGAAGCTGTCCTTGAGTCTGGTGGTATGTGCTATCAAGCTTTTGTATCTTCTTCCTGACGGGAGACGAAGAAGAGAGAATGACTGGGATGGGAGGGGTCCTTGATTATGTTGGTTGCTTTTCTGAGGCAGTGGGAAGCGCAGACAGAGTCAATGGAGGGATGTTGGCTTTCTGACCTGAGGCTCACGTGACCGAATTTAAGGTATTAGATTCGAGTCAAGTCGTTTATCGAAAGAATTAAGTCTTTGGGCTTGGGTGGGATTGGGCCAAACCTGCTCTTTGCATGTAAGTGCATAAAATAGGGCTGATCCCTGCAAATAGCTGAGTCAGTGCAGGGAACACAAGAAACATTTCTGATTTCTTACTATGTGGCTTCATTATGGAGCCCAGCTACCCACCCAAGCTCAACATAGGATCAGCCCATTTCTATTGGGATCACGTCAGACTTTGGGAATGTTCAGACCAGCCATGGTTGGGATGGGTTGGTTTTAATTTTATGCTCGTGTAGATCTCTGGGCATGAGCATGCAGCTTTGAGACTCTATGATCCACTGACATTAAAAATAATGGAAGTCATGGGAAGTTGTTTATTAAATTTTTTTTGGGGGGGGGAGGCACAGCGTTTTTTTGAGAAGCAGTGTTATTAACCCTAAAGCACGTTGCAGCCCTTCCAGTTAATCCATGGAAACCAAGTGATCCCAATCTTTGGGCTTTGCTGATCATTTGATCTAAGCAGTGCTACAACTGAAGAAAATAAAAGAAATGCAGATGCTGGAAATTTGAAGTGAAACTTAAATTGCTGGAAGCACTCAGCAGGTCAGGCAGCATCTGTGGAAAAAGAAACTGTTAATTGAGCATCAGTTGAAGTTTGCCAATGGGTGACAAAGGGTCCCAGAGCTGAAACAGTAACTGTTTCTCTTCCTACCTGATCTGCTGAAGGTTACCAGCATTTTATGTTTACATCAAGCCATAACTGAGTTCAGCCCTACTGAAAGAAATGAAAACTCAGCCGGGGTTACATAGAGAAAGGTGTAGACCATTTTGTTACACTTTTCCCACCATTCAGTTATATCAAGGCTGCTGTTTCCAGCTACCTTTGATGGATAATTCTGATGCCTCGTAACCTGCCTCTATAGCTTTCTGAGGCAGTGGATTCCAGGTTTCCACCACCCTTCGTCAAAAATAGTTTCAATTTTATTTTCTGTTCCCTTTTTCTGAATCACTTAACCAGATGAAATAGTTTCACTGTCTCCTATCAAATCCCTTAGTCATTTTCAATGCCTCAATGGGTCCACCCTTAACCTTCTCAACTGAAGGGGATCCAATTAACATTCCTTCATGATTTAGCCCTTGAAGCCCTGGTATCATCTTGCTGCACTGCTCCTAAGCTGATACTCCTCACCTGTGATTCAGTGCCAAATATGGAAGGTAGTGCTTCTGAACAGGGACTGACCAAGGCTCTGTACTCTTACAATAAAAGCCAGCCTTACAATAGCCTGCAATTATTTTGCTGCTCATTGTCCAGACACCATCGCTGGGTTGTGCCAGGGTTTGAACGCTGTATCTGAAAATGATGCCCTCTGCAGGAGACTTTACCTCCCATCACCTGTTGTCAATCCACACACTTGAAGAGTGAGGACTTTTTGCTGAGTTACTGGCAGACTCCTCTTGCGCCTCAAGAGAGACAGGAAACAATAGAATACAGACAGAAGTTTGTAGCCATAGCATTGCAATATCAGCAGCTCCACTGACTTGATTGTCAAATTAAAGCATTACAATCTTACAAAGACTGCCATATTTTCAAATGATCTATCTCTGTGTCATGGCAATCCTGCTATTCAGCACTCATAGATAATGCAAAGCCCAGATGATAGTACAGATCCATACACTAGCTGTGATTACAGTTAAATAGGGTTTTTAACAGTATGTTGGATGACAAATTATATGTAGATAACCACACTGATAATTATATGACACTTTATGGAGAGCAGAGGTCAGCATAATTTGCAAGCTGCTGTATTACAATTACTCTCTCTCTCTCAATCTATTGACACAACTATGAGCGAGATTGGAAAGGTAATTGTATTCACATCCTGAAGCCACAGGGGTTGCACTGAATAAAATTTCCTGACGCTTGTTTGTTCAGTCCATTGCTGGATGATTAAGCATTGCTCACACGGGCAGCCTCCCTCTCTGATGATTTATTATTGTCAAGTTTTTTTTATCTCTCTCGGCTTAGCAGGCTAATCAGGTACGATAGGAGCTGGGATCTGTGAATCTCACTTTATTCTCTGCGTGTGTTTCAAGAGGATGGTTCTGTAATTCAAAGCTTTATAATAACCCTAACGCCCCCAGCTGCTTCTGAGGCATTTAGGTGATTTCTAATTAATATTATAATAATACCAGCTTCGTGTTCAGGAAACGCATGATATCCTGCCTCATCTGTCTAATGCCAGCAGATAATTGCATTGTCCTTGACAAAAAAATAGGCTTCTTTGCAAGCTGCCTGCTTAAGTGAAATGGTGACGGAAGAATAATGGTGACTAGACACAGATGAGCTGATGACTTTAATCTCTTTATGGAAAGGAAAGAACCGAAGAGGTATAATTGCTGAACACGTAGAATTGACTTGAAACTTCATAACTGGGCTGTGGTCAAAATTTAACCTCTGTGTGCTAAATGCACAATGTAGTGACACATACACATTGAACTTTGTTTCTGAAACTTGGTGGCATTGACGACAATGGGTTTGAAGTAGGGTTTGACCTTTTAAAATTGTGAGGAATTTCTGCCCTTTTTAACCTCCAGTGCTTTCTGGATGATTAATCAGGATGTAGCTACCCAAATTGTACCTCCAGTGTGATTTAACTAAACTTCGTATTTATTTCACGTCATTTTAATGATTTAATTTTCTCCTCTGTTTCTTTTTGTTTCAGTGCACCCTCCCTCGCTCTATCAAACAGCTAGAAACGTGTCTTTCATTGCTTCTGCTAAGCGCTCAGTATTGGATGGCTGTGCACTGTATTCTGTTCTTGAAACCTTATTTCATGGACCTCAATAGAATTGAGCTTCCCAAAATTATGAACAACACAAGGGTGCTGTGGCACTGTATGTTTTGTACAAGCGACGGAAGACAAATTTTACCTGTTACTTGCCTCTGTCCAATAGTTATAAGCAGTGGTCCAGTATCTAACCCATGATCTGAACCAAGGCAGTGAATGATGGCAGAGTCACTTCACCCCATCAGGACTTAAATATGAGCAATCCATCAAAGTGCAGAAACTTAAGTCTGACCAGCTTCAGAGGGAAGACCAAGCACATGTAAAGGACCTTGCCTGATGTCCCAAACAGGCCCAATTTCAGCATCACTTGGTGATAAGAAGGGGAAGGGAACACAAAACATTGTCTCTGTTGAGAGTCACCATACACACTTGGGAGTTTAAAACTATAAGACCTGAAAGCCTTGTCCTTGGGTATCATCTTTACAACCTGGGGACATCCCACACCACTTCACAGCCATACCTTTAGTGCTGAATTACTGTGGACATGTTGGAATTGCCAATTGGACATGACAAGCTGCCACAAACTCCAGTGCCATAATCACTTGGTCATCTGTTTTAATGATCTCGGTTGAGGGATAAACACTGGCTGGGACAGCAGGCTACCCCTTGTTGTGGGTGGGCTGCTTTATATCTTCCTGATGGACACAGTAGTGCTTCAATTTAATGTCTCATCTGAAAGACTGAGAATGTAGTACTCTGTAGTCTATGGAACTTGTAGCTCAGTAGTCAACATTTGCACGTTAAAGGTATTTAGGTGGAGATTTGGGGGGGTGGGAGAGGGAGGGGTAAAGACTGATACCCTGATGTGTCGGGCACCTAAACATCATGGACTTGTATAGCATGGAAACAGACCCTTCAGCCCACCAAGTCCACACCGACCATCTAGCACCCACTTACACTAATCCCATTTTTATTCTCTCCATATTGCCATCAAGTCTCCCCAGATTTTCCCACTCACCTACACACTGGGGCAATTTGCAGCAGCCAAAGCAGTTACAGGGAGAATGTGCAAACTCCACATGGACAGCACTGGAGATCAGGACTGAACTCAGGTCACTGGAGCTGTGAGGCGGAAGCTCTCCCCTGCATCACTGTGTCGCACAGTTTACATTTATTTAATGAATTGAATGGAATCAATTTTCCCCTGGGATAGACATTAATGGCATGTACTTGTCCTTCCTCTAAAACTGGTCAGACTTTTCATGCTACTCAGACATAACTTTCCAGTAATGATATGATTTGAGAACAACATTAGTGCTTAATAAATCATACCAGTTACTTCTTTTTTGGAACTGCTTTATGTTTTCCTTTTCCAATGCGCTTCATACCTTTTGGATGTTGAGAGACTCCCTGTCAATCCTAATTTTATGTCCATGAGCAGTCCAAACAGAAAAAGTTTGTATCTTATTTTAAGGGCAGCACAGTGACATGGCTAATAGAGCTGCAGCCTTACAGCTCCAGTGCCCTGGGTTCAGTCCTGACCTCAGGTGCTGTCTGTGTGGAGTTTGCACGTTCTCCCTGTGGCTGCATGTGTTCCCTCCGGGTGCTGTGGTTTCCTCCCACATCCCAAAGAAGTGCAGATTGGTTGGTGAAGTGGCCACAGTAAAGTTGTCCCTAGCGTGCAGATGAGTATTGATATCTATGGGAGTTGATGGAATGTGGGGAGAATAAAATGGGTCAGAGTAGGATGTATAAGAATGGGTGCTTGATGCTTGGCATGGACTTAGTCAGCCAAAAGGCAGGTTTCTGTGCTGCATCTCTCTCTGACAATATGACAATGAGCATTGAATTTGACACGATCTATCCCCCTTCTATCCTCAAAACAACAAAATCTTCCATTTACAGCATTGTTAATGGGGCAAATGTAGTCAGACAATAAAGAAATTGAGGCTGTTACATAAGGAGATATTATGGCAGATGAAAACCTTGTTCATGGTTGGTACAAGGAACATCTTCAAATAGGGAAGAGAGATGCCACAGTTATGGAGGACGTTCCAGAGCTTAAGAGTCTTGGTAATTGAACGCCTGTCCACCAAGTGATGGTGTGGTTAGATTCATCAGTCAGGTGTTAGAAAAGTGTAGAGCTGGAAAACATTGAAAAGTTAAGATGGTGTGAGGCCACAGAATGATTTGAAGACAAGAGAGTTTTAACTTCTCGATAAAGCAACACCTTTTAATGGACCAAGAAGCATCTTTTTGGTGATAGGGTCTTTGCAATTTCATGAGAAATATTTTCTCAGTTAGCAGCCTCTGCAAATTTTTGGCAAAGAATCAAAAACAAAGTAGCCATCTTAGGTGGTTGGGTGGGTGGGTGTGTCGACTGGTCTGTAGTCAACTCCACAGCATGTTCTTTCCATTTATACACTGCAACTGAAGTAACAACATCTTCAGATATCATCTTAGCTGTCCTGAGGCGCAATCATGGGACCATCAACAACAACTGCTTTAATGTAATGAAACCTCCAAAGGAGCATAACAGAAATATAACAAGCAAAAAATAAATGGCTGAGCCAGGGAAAGAGCTAACTGATGGTCAAAGGCTTGGTTGAAGGAATAGGTTTAAATGAGCATCATAAAGGAGGAGAGAGAAATAGAGGTTTAAGAAGGGAATTCCAGAGCTTAAGGTGCTTGACGGCACACCCACCAATGGTGGAATGATTAAAATCAGAATTGGAGGAGGTCTAGAATGCTTGTAGGGCTGGAGTAAGTTATGAAGATATGTAATAGAGGATATGTGGGGACATCTATGAAAAAATTCAATGAATAGGATGAAGCTTTTAAGATCAATTCTAAGCCTGCTGCCAGTGTAACTCTGCGAGCTCCTCAGAGGAAGGAATAGCCAACTGCCTAAACCAGGGAGTTCCAGATGCTGCTCTTCTCAAATCAGACGACTCCTCTCCTATCACCGCTCTTCTATCAGACTCCTCCTCTCCTATCCTTTTGTCCACCTATCACTGCTCTGCTTTTCCCTTCTATATATCGGGCTTCCCCTTTTCCTATCTTCAGTCCTGAAGAAGGGTCCTGACCTGAAACATTGACTGCCTGCTTTTCTCCACGGATGCTGCCTGGCCTGCTGAGTTCCTCCAGCATCATAGTGTTTTTCATCCTGCTCTCCTTTCCCTTCCCCTCCTGGAGAAGACCATGTCACTCTGAGTGCATTCTCCCCCTATCTCAACCAGGTGTCCACTGAAGTTAAAATGTGCCGGGCTGTGCCTCAGGGATAGAGGAGCGGCTGGGAGTTGGGGGATGGAGCGAGGCTGCCTTTCTACCTCCACTGCCACTTGTTTTTAACTCAATATCTTTCCCTCTGCCTCATTTATTAGAGAAATTGGGCCTGGGGATGGGGGAAGGGGGGGGGGGGGGGGGGGTGGGGAACCAAGGAAGAATTTCAGTCTGTAGATTTGAATTGAGAAGGAATATGACTTGAGGTATTAAATCAGGAGGAATATTCACTGATCAGGAGGAGTAACACGAAGATTCAGATTACAAAGAAGCTCCTAAACCCATTCACCCTCAAGTCTCAAGAGCTTCCCCTTAAATGCGTCAATGCTAACTGCCTTAACTGTTCTATACGGTGTTGATCTCCACATTCTAACTCATCTCTGGGTGTTGGAAGTTCAGGAGGATTAATAAGGGTTGCTTAGAATGTGGACAATAGAACATAGAACATTACAGCAGAGTACAGGCATTTTGGCTCACAATGTTGTGCTGACATTTTATCCTGCTCTAAGGTCTATCTAACCCTTTCCTCCCACATAGCCCTCCATTTCTCTATCATTCATGTGTTTATCTAAGAGCCTCTTAAATGTCCCTAATGTATCTGCCCCCACAACCTCTGCTGGCAGTGCGTTCCACACACCCACCACTCTCTGTGTAAAAAAACTTACCCCGACATCCTCCTTATACCTTCCTCCAATCACCTTAAAATTATGTCCCCTCATGTTTGCCATTGCCGCCCTGGGAAAAAGTCTCTGACTGTCCACTCGATCTATGCCTCTCATCATCTTGTACACCTCTATCAAGTCACCTCTCATCCTCCTTCTCTCCAAAGTTGCCATAAATCATTGGGGCAGATGGGACAAACAGATTGAAGCTAGACCCATACACGGGAGAACAGTACAGGTGCATGTGCTGATTTTGGATGGGGGTGGGAGGCGGGCAGTGACGTAGGGCTAACTGGCCTGTCTCTGTGCCATAAATATAATGTAAAGCATTTCGTCCTAGGTTTATTCATAAAGCTGTCTTGTCTGGCAGTCCCTCACAAGCAGGGCAGATACAGTGTGCATCGAGTGCTAATTTTTCTCCTTTGCTTTGTCAGATCTGGGCCGAGTCACTCCCACGAACTCTGTAGCAGAGACCAGCCCCAGCAACTGGGAGCCCCTCCGCCCCTCATCTCCCCCAAACCCCACCCCAGGGAGCACCATTCTAGCCCGGCCGTCCTGTGGAACCCGGTGAGCCTGCTGGACAACCACACCGAGGCTCGCAAGAGCCATGAGAACCACGTGCTGAACAACTATGCAGGCCACTACGACTCCCACCGGCATCCGGGTCCGCTCATCAAGACCGAGAAGGTCCACAGCCACGAGGAGACCGTCAAGAGGCCGGAGGTCCCAGAAAAATACCAGCCGCCCCGAGGGCCTGGCTCCTTGGAGCATGTCGCGCACCCTCATTCCTATGGACCCCCTTTCGCCGAGCTGGAGAAATCCGCCCAGTCCATCCTCAGCCAGCAGAGAATGTCCCTGACTTTCTCCACGCCACACAACGACATGGGTTTATTGCACAAGTCGGCCACCACCTACAGGCAGTCTCATGGCCAGCCACGGGCCCCAGGTCCCATGTACATCTACGATGAGTCTCTGCAGCGACACAGGAGGCTGGTAAGCAAGCTGGACCTGGAGGAGAAGAAACGGAAAGAGGCAAAGGAGAAAGGTGAATCTCAGCAGCTGGGGCTTTTGGCAGAACACATGTGATTGCGCTTGGTTGCGATATCGCAACACCTCCGTTCCAATCCGGCATTTGTGCATGGACTTTGTGTTACAATTGGTGAAACTCAGTAGGTTTCTAAGTTAGAACTGAACACTAAAAATATTCTGGGCAGATGTTCTGATGCAGCACTGAGGGAGTGCTGCACTCTCAAAGGTGCCTTCCACTGGGTTAGGTGTTGAATTGGCTTCTGCCATCTCAGGCGGCACAATAGAACCCATGATGTTAGTCTCTGAAAAGCCAGGGAGCTGCCCCTTGTGTCCTGGCCAATATCTGTCCCGCAGTCAAATCACTTAAAAAGGAATTATCAGGTCATTGTCAAATTACCACTGGTGGGATCCTGCTGTGCTCACATCGTCCACCATGTGTCCTACTTTACAGCAGTGACTTCACTTCAAAAGTTCTTCATTGGTTTAAAGCACATAAAAACCTCCTGAGTAGGGCTATATAAATGCAAATGTTTTTGTGATATTTTATTTTGATTTGAGGAGAATGTGGGGTTACTTTTTTGTTCTGGCTCGGCTTTGCTCTGTCCTGTTGCTCTGGCAATGTAAGCAAAGGCTGCTTTGGAGGCCCACTTGCAGTCCAGACAGGCTATGAGGAACGGGAGCAAGTTACACAGGCCCCACCCAGTGGCAGAGCTGTTTCCTACAAAAAGGGGAAAGATGAAGGGATGAGCATGTAGATCAGGAGGTCCCACTCTACACTGTGGACACTGCAGAGCTGAAGATTTGGTGGTTCCCGCTTAACTGTGGGATTATCTTTCACTTGCTTGTACCTTCATAGCTGAGAGGAGGCTTGGCACAAATCCACTCATGGCCTCTTGGGGCAATGATCATTGGATCACGATGAGGGTTTTCCTCCCTCCCTTCCCTTTATCCAAACTACAGCACTGGGCGCCAGTTGGAAAGGCAACCAATGCCAACATCAGCTCAGGCACGACATCTGGGACTGTACTGGCGTGTGTGGCCCAGACCCTAGTGCTCACCCATTAACCCTCCAGAAGAGATCCGGTCTCATCAACATCCACTCATTTGTGGGACACCTCATGGAAAAAGATTTTCACATTGAGCTGCCTTGAGCTATATTTAGAGAGGCGATCTCTGAGTGTGCATGCACTTGGCTATAGTTAGTTAATTGAAGGATTGAAGCGAACTAATTGGGCAACGTTTTGCGGGATGAATGTGCTGACACAGCAACACATACTTGCATACTGTCAGGCTGCATTGTCAGTTATTCTGTCGCCTTGCTTCCTATGTTCCTAATTAGGTTATTACTATGACTTTGATGACTCGTATGATGAAAGTGATGAAGAGGAAGTTCGAGCACATCTCCGGCGCGTCTCTGAGCAGCCACCTCTGAAACTTGACGATTCGTCTGAGGTATGTTAACACTTCACCACTGTGGCAGTGCTACCAGCTAAAAATAGGCACCGCAGTGATAACGAGAACCTAACAGAGTTAGCAGCCTCCTCTCTCCTGCCTTCCTTGCCACATCATTAATTTGCCATTCCCCACCTCTCTCCTGTTAACAAAATCACTCTCTCTGAGCTCCTTGCGTACTTTTGAATTTTCCCTTCCAGAAAATAGCGGGGGAGGCAGGAGATAAGAGCTACAACTGTGGGCAGACATACATGATCAAACGGGGTTGAAGAAGGCTGTGTTAGTTGAGGCACTGGGATTACCCAGGCTAATGCTTGTCAAACGTGTTGGTGGTTTTGCAGATATCAGTGCGTGGCTTTGCAATAAAAAAAGGGAGCTGACTGTCTCCTGGCTCTGAGGCAGTTACGGCTCAATAAGAGGTAGTCTTAAAGCAGAGAATGCAGATACTGGGATGATACAGAGCAATATTAATAGATATAAAAGGCACCAATTTACTAGGAACGTGGTGAATTTTCAGTTTGTTACATGTTCCAGCCTGGGATTAATTGCAGAGGAAATTTCCCAGAATCTTATGGAAACAACGACTGAAATAACATTACTGGATTCTAGTCTGATCCCCCAAAAGTCACTTCAAGGGTCTTGGGGTTCCTTTTAAGTAAGCAAAGTGTAAGTTCATCAGCTGTAACGTGTACTGATGAGGACTCGTGTGTTGAGACCCATACTATACATGGTGGCTGCTCTGCCTTGTGAATCGATTCAACATCTCAGCCTCAACTCATTTCCTTTCATAAATAAAATTTTTAAGATGATCCTGTTTTCTCTGCACTGACTCTCCATCTCTCAAACCCCTTTTCTGTGTCCCCAGAGCTTTTATTCAGTGTGATCTCTGTTACTGTTTCCAGAGCCCAGTATGGAGTTATACTTTATTTGCCTGCGGTAAACTCTTGCAGTTGGAATATTTTAATATTGTGGCTGGAGGTTACTTCATTCCTACTTTTCTTTTCCAAGTTCTAAAGGCTCTTGAGGCTTTTACAGGCACTGGCCAACTGTCACCAATGGAACTACAAAGCCAGGCTCTGGATCCACTCATTGACTGTGAGAGGAAGCACAACCAGCCCCAAACCCATCCTCCCCTAGTAACCTTATAACTACTCAAGGTAAAGTGAGTGGGTAGTGTCTCCTGAAAGGGAGGTTGAGGCAGGGATTAGTACTGGAATGAAAACACAACTGCGGGTCACAGAGCAAGGTTGGGAGAGAGGGGACCAGCTGCATTGCTCCTGCAGAGTGCCAGGGTGGGCTGAATGGCCTCCTTCTGTGTAGTCAATGGTTTTTAGACTTCATTGCACTGTTACTGTCCGTCTGGGATTAAACCTCTCTTGTCTGTGAAGCTTATTGTTCCACTGAGTGCTACATTTATCACCTGAAGCTCCAGGAGCCACAGTGCTGCGTCCTAATGAATTATCCGAACAGTTTTTTTAACAGTTGTAACTACGGAGCCACCTTTCCACATTGGTAAATCCCAACCAAATAATAACAGCTCCCAGACGGCTTTATCATTGCTGAATCTTTAATTTTATGCAGTTAAAAAGATGGTTGCTCCACACTCCTTGCTCTGATGAGTGGTTTATCTACCACAGTGCTAAAACAGGAGCAGCCCTTGCAAGAATCACAAGTAAATTGTGGACAGTCCTTACCATCAAACAGAACAGAGTGGAGGAATGATCCTTCAGCCAAAGACAGCAGTGTGGAGCATGCTCCCTGCATGCTTATAGTTATTTACCATTCAGTTACAGTGGCACCTCTCATTATTGAGCTCAATCTGCAGTCTTGGGATGGAGATAGTACAATGTGAGAGGAAGTTACCAGTAGATGAAGAAATAACAAGACACAATGAAACAAAATAGCCTTTCCTGGCTGCTAGATGTTCATTTTCAAAGTCCACCATTTCATGATGTTCAATATTGAATCGGAATGTTAACTTGAAGTTGAATAGTTTCTCTTTTTTATGCACTTATGGGACCTAGGTGTTAATTGCCCATCCTTGAGGAGGTGATGGTGAGAAACTTTCATGATATACTGCAGTCCTTCAGATGGAGGCAATCTGGTAGTGCTGGGTCTATGTCCTGGAACTCCCTACTACACTACCGATAGTGCTGGGTCTATGTCCTGGAACTCCCTACTACACTACCGGTAGTATCCGGTAGTGTAGTAGGGAGTTCCAGGACATAGACCCAGTGATGATGAAGAACAGCTCTACATTTCCAAATCAACATGGTGCATGACCTGCGGAGAAAGCTGCAGGCGATGATGATGCCTTGCACCTGCCGCCCTTAGTCTTTCCAGGTGTATTCATGGAACTCTGATGTTGACGGGAAGGTACACCTCAAAGTGCCAATCCTAGGGGCTTTAGGCCTCTCTGCTCCAACCATCTATGCTGACTCTGCATTCACGCACCCTTGCAGCAGTGTCCCTTAAATTTCCTCCTGTATCTGCATTAATTAGATTCCATACATTAAAACACCTGCAGTGATCCAATGCTTTACAATTCTCTCCCTGCATCTATCAGGAATGGTGGCTTCAAGTGATTTAGATTTGATTTTTGGGTCTACATTCCAGTGGTGGGGTCTTTAATCACTGACAGCATAATGTGAACTGCCAACATGTTGACCCGAATTAGGTGTAAAAACGATTTAAATTAGTCCTGAGTTAATCAATCTTCATTTAGTTACATTATCATCTCACTGCATTTCTCCGTTCCCGCAACTGATGTTCACAATTAAAGGGCTGAATGGGATCATTAGTTCTCACACTCATGGATTCACTGATGTAGCAGCTTGAAACCAGCTACATGAGGACTTGCTGAGGAGCTTCAGGGGCCGATTTTTACAGAGTTGCTTCCCAAGAAATGTTCTGTGAGACTTGCCAGTCCTCCCTTTGTTGGGGACAGTTCATAGAGTCATTGAGTCAAACAGCAGAGAAACAGGCCTTTCGGCCCACAATGTCCATACTGACTGTCAAGTATCCACTATACTAATCCCACTTGGACCAAGGTCTTCTATGCCTTGGTAATTCAAGTGCTCGTCTAGATACTTCTTAAACATTGTGAGAGAACCTGACCACACCACCTAATCAGGCAGTGCATTTCAGATTCCATTTTCTGGGTGAAAAAATTCTTCCTCAGATCCCCTTTATGCTTTTTTCTCCTTACCCTAAACCTGTTCTCTCCAGTTTTAGATGCCTCTCTATGGGGAAAGGTTTCCTGCTGTCTACCCTTTCCACGGTTTCTCCAGAGACTGCTGCAGAAACCACCACTTTGGCTGATCATAAACCTTCTGAAGGTATCTATGGTGTCGTAGATATCTGGAATAAGCTGCCAAGAGAGCTGGTGGAATTAGATACAATTACTACGTTAAATAGGCATTTAAATAGGCAAGGCATAGAAGGATACAGTCCTAAAGCAGGCAAATGGGATTAGCGTAGATGGGTAAAAAGGTCAGATGGATGTTGTGGGTTGAGGGGCCAGTTCTGTGCTGTACAATTCTGACTGTATCTCACTGAGCTCAGTCTCCACCGTGAGGGTGGAGATGGTACAAACTGAGAGGAACCTCACCAACAGATCGAGCAATAGCAAGTTGGGATGACAGAAAATGGAACCGTGTAGATTTTCAGAATGGGACAGTCAGCAGTCTTCCTATTGAAGTTTGAGGTGTTGGGATAGTTATCAGAGGTGTTGGGATAGAAAGTTGCCTCAGGTAGTGAGGCAAAGCAGACAGTATGGATGCACCATCTGTTACACTGACAGCCAGTTTGAATGAAGTCCGTCTAACTAAATATCAAGCAATGCCTCCACCTGTGACAGATTTCTAGCCCATTATTTCTGACTGATATGGATGAAGGCCATTTGGCCCATCAAGTCTTTGTTGGTACTCAGAGCAACGTTTTGAGAAAACTAACCAAATAATAAAAGGTCTCCTTTCTGAGGGAACCTCAGCTGCCCCTTCCTCCCACACCCTCAGTCTCAGGAGTTTGTAGACTAATCACCTTGGTCGTTTTCAGAAGCTGGATTTTCTGCGTGTGTTTGGCCTGACAACCCAAGCCCGGAGGGAGGAGCTGCTGAAGCAGAAGCGACGCAAGAGGCGGCGGATGCTGATGGAGAGGAGCCCCTCACCACCACCGGTCCCCAGCAAGAGGCAGGCACCCTCACCCCGGCTGCTGCTGCCCAACAAGTACAGCGCTGATGAGATGAACAGCACACCCGACCTGGCGGAGAAGAAGAGATTCCTGACGTCCTTCAGCCTCGCACACATCCTCCCGGAGAAACGAAAGGGTAACAGTTTCTTGCTTTTCCCTTTGTACTACCTGGATGTACTGATGTGATGAAATGATGTGGGTGGATAGCATGCAAAACAAACTTTTTCACTGTACCTCAGTGCAGGTGACAATAATAAAGCAATTTACCAATTTTTCATCTGCCTTTCACTTCTCTCCGCAAACCAGTCTCCCTCCGTTAACTCTGTCTATTTATTCTGACTATATCTTCCATGACTACATCTGCGCTGCACTTCCCTGTAGCTATGACACTTTACTCTGTACCCTGTTAACGTATTTTACCCTGTAGTGCCTCAATGCACTGTGTAATGAATTGATCTGTACAAACAGTATGCAAGACAAGTTCTTCACTATACCTCGGTACAAGTGACAAGAATGAACCAATACCAATGACTAACTACATTATCCAATTTCCTCACAGCAACCAGCCTCTCCTCCCTTGATTCTGTCTACACTTCCCGCTGCCTCGGGAAAGCAGTCAATGTAATCAAGGACCCCTCCTACCCCGGTCATTCTCTCTTTTCCCCCTTCCATCAGGCAGAAGATACAAAAGCTTTAGAACACGGGGCTCTTGAGGCTCAAGGATACCTTCTATCCTGCTGTTATCGGACTCTTGAACAGATCTCTCATACACTAATGATGGACTCTTGATCTCCCAATCTACCTCATCGTGGCCCTTGCACTTTATTTGTCTACCTGCACTGCACTTTCCTTGTAGATACAACACTATATTCTGCATTCTGAGAGTCATAGGGTCATACAGCACGGAAACAGACCCTTCGGCCCAACTGGTCCATGCTGACCAAGATGCCCCATCCGAGCTAGTCCCATTTGCCAGCATTTGGCCCATAACCTTCTAAACCTTTCCAACTGTCTTTTAAAAATTGTTTTCCTTTCTACTACCTCAGTGTACTGACGTATGGAATGATCTGTCTGGATGGCACGCAAACAAAAGCTTTTCACTGTATTTCAAGACTTGTAACTATCATAAACCAATACCCTAGTGGTTACCGTTTATCACCTCCCTTACCTATCAGATCACCAGTAGCCTTTGTGTTCCCACTTATCACCCTCCAGCAGGTGGCTCCACCTTCACCCTCCCCACCCACCTCTCCTGACTCCATCTTCCTCCTTTTTTATGTCTACCTCTTTCTATCATGTCTCCCAACTCCACCCCTCCCCTATCTGGCTCAATCTGCCCGTCATCCTTAAACACCACCCCCCACCCCAGCCCCCACCAGTCCACCAATCACCTCTGGCCCCTGTCCCACCACTCACCCTCTCCTCTTTACACTGGCTCTCTCCCCTCTCGACTCTCAATCCTGATACAGGGTTTCGACCCGAAACATCGACAATTCCTTTCTCCCCACAGATGCTGCTCGACCTCTGAGTTCCTCTGGCAGATTGTTGGTTGTTTCTCCTTGTTCTGTGACAGCAGGTGGCTCCAAAGAGCTGGGACCACCAGACTCTCACCAGGAGCTGTGCTTGCATGGTCAGGGGACCCGTCTGCCCTCATCTTTGAGGAAAAGCTGGGGAGTTCTCTCAGATATCCTGACCACCATTTATCCCTCAATCAACATCACTAAAGCAGATTAACTGGTCGTTATCACTTTGCTGTCTTTGGGGGCTGTGCTAGAACTGGTTTCCCACCATACAACTATGAATATGCTTCCAAAGTACTCGCTTGGCTGTGAAGTGGGGGGTGATATGAGGCTGTAAAAGGTGCTATAGAAATGCAAGACTTTTTTCTACAAAATCATTTTATTTTTCCTTAACCAGCCTCCTCCATTTCTTCCCTTGGTATTCCTCACCTTACACTGCCTAAAGCTGTTTCCTGGGGTCCTAAAGACCACCATGTTTCTCACCCACATTTCCCTGCTATTTCACCCATGTAGCCTCTCTTAACATTTCAGCTTTACAAATGTCCTCTGGGTGAAGGGGAGAGGAGGATGTTGGAGCTACATCAGATTCTCCCTTTCCATCTGTATCCCAGCAGATTCCTGGACAACAGTTAGAACCAAGGTGCCTTGGGATCTTTCATTTCACCTGTTAGGGTAGGTTACAGGCCCCATCTGAAGCACAGTTTCTTGGACAGTGCAGCACCCAATAGTAAAACTGGAGAGTCCACTCTGGGCGAGGCTCGAGGCTAAGCAATGAGTGACACTGGCGCAGTTGCTGTCGCAGTCCTTGTGCTCTCTTTACACCTGTCACTCCAATCAATTCAATGCCCCGTGAACATTACCCTCTCTTCTGAGCATTGCTTGCTTGATCCAGTGGTGAATGTATTATGGGAGAGCTAAGTTCAACAACAATCTTTGCCCTCCAAAATTGTCCTTTTGAGCCATTTTATGAATATAAATATATTGCAGTCATTCACCAAAAATCCGAACACAAGGGTGTAGCAGTTAGTGCTGCTGCCACACAGCTCCAGCAACCCAGGCTCAATCCTGACCTCCGGTGCTGCCAGTATAGAATTTGCACGTCCTCCTTGTGACTGCCAGGTGCTCTCTTTTCCTCCCACATCCCAAAGACATGCAGGTCGATAGGTTAATTGGCTGCTGCAACTTACCTCTGGTGTGTCGATGAGCAGCAGAATCTGGGAGGAGTTGATGGGAGTGTGGGAAGAACAGATTACAGGAAAATAAGCAGGGGAATGGGATTGATCAGAATGCCATGAGAAAGCATAGATTGGATAGGCTGAATAGCCTCCTAGATTGTTGTGAGAAAATATGAGAAATTTGAATACCAAACTTCAGCCTTCACCTATTGTGCTGGGAATTTTTTATCTTAGAATGGTGTGTGTTTGCTAACTCACCCGAGAGGTCTCCACCTGGGCAGACCTGGGTCCATTTCTTAATGGATCTGTTCAGTTGAAGACTACAGTTGTACACGTCTAAACTATCACCAGGCACTGCCCTGTTTCAACGCCGGCACACTGTAGAACCCACCTACTTTGCAAGTTCATATTTCTCTCTTGATTTGTCTGTTTCTACAAAGCTTGGTGTTAGTGGAGGTATTTATCAGTGCTTCCCTCTCTCTCACCTCATAGAAAAGGAGACCCTGACGGAGATGATTCAGTCCATAAAACAGAAGGCGCAACCTTCAGACACGCCTTTCAAATACGTCTCTCCTCCATCATGTACCAGCCCCAGCTCAGCTCAGACTGGTGAGTAATGACCGGTTCACGGGGGCCTTTTATATTTAATCCCTGAGAAGCTCTCGAACCTGGCAAAGGGTTCTGACAAAGGATAATCGACCTGAAATATTAACTATGTTTCTCTCTCCACAGATGCTGTCTGACCTGCTGCCGCTTTCCAGCAGTTTCTGTTTTATTTCAGATTTCCAGCAGCTACATTTTCTTTCCTGGTCTAGAAATGGTGGTTTACTCTGAAATGTATAACACTTGGTTTAGTTGGAAATGTATATTGGGGCTGACTTCCTTCTGGATTTACTGTGATCCTCAGTGGGAGAGGGCAGAAAAGCAGTCAGGAGACCGTTTCACCGACTCCTTTGTCCTATCCCAGCCCTGAGCTTACTGTAGGCAATGATGCTGTCAGTGGGAGTGACCCAGGCATGTGCCCTTCACTCACTGGAGTTCAGGAGAATGAGAGGTGATCTCATTGGGACAGAAGGTTCTGAAAGGGGTTGACGTGCTGGATGCTGAGAATCTATTTCTTCTACCAGAGAGTCTAAAACTCGGTGGCATGGGGGATTGACCATCTGGGGCTGAGAGGAGGAGATATTTCTTCTGGCAGAGTGCTATAAATGTTCAGAATTTCCGAACTCAGAGGGCTGGGGATGCTCAATCAATGAATATATTCAAAGTGGAGATCGATATATCTTTCAACACAAAGAGAATCAGAAGATATGGAGATGAAATAGGAAAATGGACAAGGCACAGGATATGCCATCTTCATATTCAATGGCAGATCAATCTTGAAAATCCAAATGGCCTTCTCCTGCTCATGTCCCTTTTTTGTTCTTAGGTTTTACTGGGAGGGCTGTTGCTTGGGTAGAATGATAGTGTTCATTCTGCCCATGTGTGGTTGAGCCTACTGCATTGACCTGTGAAATTTGGCAACATGTGCACACCAATTTCCTATCATTTACACAAATGATTTCCAGCATGGCGCACTCAACCTCCTCATACCCCAAAGGAAGCAGGATCAACTCAATCCCCACCCTACAGAGATTAGGAATGATAATTCCCATCTCCTCAACAACCCACCCCTCTGACCCACTTCACATTGTTAACTCCTCATTCTGTGTCCGTCTCTATTTCTCATTCTATATCTTTCTCTCTGTCATCCTCTGCTTTTACCTCCACCCATTCCTACCTATATTATGTCAACAACTTTGACCTCAATAAACCAGCTGTTGAAGACCCCCACCTCCCTAACCCATTCCACCTGATGCTTTGGTGGATTATCAACCTCAATTAATCCCCTCAAGACACACATATAAACTTCAGTCCTGATGCAGGGTTTCAACCCAAAACATTGAAAATTCCTCTCTCCCCCGCAGATGCTGCTCGACCTGCTGAGTTCTCCAGCAGTTTTTTTTTTGCAATGAACTTATACTTTTGGGAATGGAATTCCATTCTTTTACATTTATTTCCCTGCCTTGAAATTTAATGATGTTATTAAATGGTTTTAGTGAATCTTCATTGGCTGCAAGGTGAAAACCTTGCAAACTCAATCCCAATGTAGACTTAAATGGAGAGAGGACCTCAATTAACATAAGGAATAGCCAGCTGTTACAGAGCATGTAGTCTTTACATTACTCTGGGATCACATTTGTAAGCTTTGGAGCGTTTTGGTTTGGAATTACTGCTGGGATGTCCATTAATTATGGAGCTCAGGGGTTGTTGTTGTGGCCACTGATGGGACAGTGTAGCAGTGATACTGAGAATGTCTTGTTTATAGACAGGGACAGTAAAAACCACTGGTGCTGGGAATCTGAAATTAAAACAGAAAATGCTGGAATTACTCAGCAGGTCAGGCAGCATTTGTGGAAAGACAAAAAGTTAACATTTCAATAGACTTCAGATGCTGGAATCTGGAGCAACAGACAATCTGCTGGAGTAACTCAATGGGTCAGGCAGCATCTGTTGAAGGAATTGGACGGTTGACATCTCGAGTTGACACCCTTCATCTTGACTTAAAGAATAGAGGGGAGATAGCTGGTATAAAGAGGTGAGGGGGAGGGGTGAGGCAAGAGCTGGCAAGTGATAGGTGGATCCAGGTGAGGAGGGGTGTTTGGCGGATGGAGTCAGTGAACATATCAGGTCAGGCAAACTGACAAAGAACCCCAGACCTCAAATGTTAACTCTTTTCCTTTTTCCACAGATGCTGCCTGACTTGCTGAGTGTATACAGCATTTTCTGTTTTTATCTTAAGGGAGGGGGTAATGTTGGTGTGCTCAGAGTGATGCAGTTTAGAGGATCTCAGTGAGGTAATATTGCAGTGCTCTGCGGGGTATGCCAGTATTTCAGCTGGCTGGTTAGCGTGAGTGCACCTTCAGCTTACAGAAGCGGAGAACCACAACCCTGTTGTGACATGATCTGCTGTAGCGGGGAGGTTTTAGTCCTTACTGGTTGTTGTGCCTTCAGACAGAGTGGTGGCAAATTGTTTAAACTCCTGAGGTGGCTGCCAGTCAGTGAGGAGATCAGCATTATGTACTCAGCTACATGGATCTGGAGTTTCTTGCGCTGTACCATGGTTATAGATCATAGCCAAAATGGAGGGTTAGGGTTAGGGATGGGATAATTTGGGCAGCACATTGGCACAGCTATTAGAGCCTCTGCCTCACAGCTCCAGATACCTGGATTCCATCCTGACCTTGGCAGCTGTCAGGTGGAGTTTGCACGTTCTCTCAGTAACTGTATGGGTCACCTCCGTGGGTTACCTCTTCTGTATCCCAAAGACGCGTGGATTAAGAAGGTTAATTGGCCGATTAAATCGCCCCTAGCGTAGAGGTGAGTGGTAGAATCTGGGGAGAGTTGATGAGAATGTGGGGAGCACACAAAAATGGGATTAATGTAGGATTAGTGTAAATGTGTGGTTGATGGTCGGCACAGACTCAGTGGGCTGAAGGGCCTGTTTCTGTGCTGTGTGTATCTATGACTACATGACTTGTCTCTCAGTGTCTCTGGGCTGCACTAAGTTAAATTCTGCCAGAGTTTGATGGAATCATGATTCAGGTGGGGTCTTCATTGATAAAAAGTTTCCTTTGGCACTCCTCTAATTCACCATCACTGAAGTCAGTTCCCTGGCAAACCTAAAGGTCCTGGGTTCAACTCCCAACCTTCACTGAGCTGACTGATATGAAACGGGCAAAAGAAGAAATGAACAAGCTCCCGCTGACCAGGAGCTCCTGGTGGTGCGTGCACTTGGAGACTGGATCAGGCTGAACCTGGAATTCATTCACCAAGGGGCTGCCCAACACCCAGTTGCCAACCCATGATGTTGTGCCGAACTAATTAAACGTAATTAAAAGCCTACTGATCTAGTCCCTTCTTCCTACACAAGTCCATATCCCTCCATTCTCTGCACATTCACGTGCTTGTCGAAGAGCCTTTTTAACACCTCTATCGTATCTACCTCCACCGCCACCCACGGCAGCACATTCCAGGTACCCACCACCCTCTGCATAAAAAACTTGCCCTGCACATCTCCTTTGAACTTACCCCCTCTCACCTTTAAAGGCAGGCCCTCTAGAATTATGGTTTTTATGACAGTCTGGTAGTTTTATGGTCAACAGATGTGAGGTACTGGGGAGTGGTGCCAGTTGAACTATATCCCAACATTAGTCAGTTCCTTTAAACGGAAGAGATTAAACTTTTTAAAATAAAATCCCTTTTCAAAACATTTATAATCATGTCTGGGGAATACTGGGTATGTTTCTGTAATATTGGAGAGCCTTTTTGTTGATTTTGAAAAGCACCAGTTTTGAAACCTTGTGCCTTTTCCTCCTCTTTGTTGCCTTCACAGTGGACTTGTCAAGTGGACATTCAGCCGCTGACAGTGACGGGCCTCCAAGTGCCGCCCCACCCCTGCCAGAACTCCGGAAGACCACCGAGTTGGTCAGACCGGAACCGCCCAAACTCTCAGAGGTGGCCAGCAGGCCAAAAGAGGCCGTCCTGCCCAGCGAGAAGAGCAGGCCGCACGAAGGCCATGCCGGGCGGAGGTCGGTGAGCGTGCTCAGTAATGCTTTGGGCTCCATGCAGAAGGACAGTCCTGGCGCTGCCGCACATGGCGCAGGTGAGAAGAGCAAGCCCTGGGAAGCGTTCATGGCTGAGGACTTTGCCCAGCAGTTCCATGAGTCTGTATTGCAATCCACGCAACGAGCATTACAGAAGCATAAAGGTAAGTGGGAACGGGTCAAGTGCGCTGCTAAAGGAAATTGCCTTGTACTGTTTTAGACCACTGGAATATTGCCTCCAAATCTGGTCAGCCAGAACACAGGATAATAGGAGCAGGAAAAGGACACCAAGCCCCTCAAACATGTCCTGCCACTCAATATGATCATTGCTGATCTATGCTGGCCTCAACTCCTCTTCTGCGCCAGTTCCCCACAGCCCAAAATTCATTGATCTTTCGAATATTTATCTATCTCCTCCTTACATATATCTAATGAACCTCAGGGGCGGAGAATTCCAGAGATTCACCACCCTCTGGGAAGAACAAATTTCCACACATCTCAATTTTAAATGACCGGCCCCTTATTTTATCGCAATGTTCCCTTTTTCGTGACCCTCCCACAAGTGAGAACATCTCAACATCTACCGGATCAAGCCCCCTTAGGATCTTATATGTTTGAATAAGGTTCACCCCTTATTCTTCTAAGGGGTAAGGGGTAACTCTTCTTCCAAAGAGTTTTAATGATCTGGAAATCACTGCTGGTAGGTGTGGTAGAATCAATCAGGGGTCTCAAAAGGTGATTGAATGGGCACTTGAGAAAGAATAATTTACAGGGCTGTGCAGAAAAAGCAGGGGAATCAAGGATTGCTTCACCAGGAAACTCGATGGACTGAATAGCCTCATTCTCTGCTGTGAATGTATCCAGCATTGACCTCTTATTGGCCACAGATCTTAACAAGGCCAAGAATGTGTGCGAATGCTGTCATTTTATGTCATTGGAATCGTTAACAGCAGCTTGGACCAACATACTGAGAGCTGCCAGTTCAATGCCTGTTAATCCATCTCTAGAGCCAAGTTGGTCAGGGACAGATAAAGGAAACTGGCAGGGACGGTGAAGGAATTGGGCTTGCTGGCCTTGCGGTATTCCATTGTGGTCGTGTTCTCATCTCTGTCAGAAAGTTGTGGGTTCAAACCCCACTCTCGAAACTTGGGCACAGAACCTTGTGCAATGCAGAGGCAGTGCTGCGCTGTCAGAGATGCTATCTTTGGGATAAAACTTTAAACTGAGCTCCTTACCTGATCTTCAGGTACAGATAAATGGTTTGAAGAGTAGGGGAGATCTCACAGTGTCCTGCTCAATATTTGTCACCTCAATTCGAAACACTTATTTCATTTATGTTTGTAGCAGCTTGCTGAGTGTAAAACTGACTTTCACATTTCCTCTGAATCAAAAGTGAGCTGGAAGGCACTTTGGGACATCTTAAGGTGGTGAAGGGTGATATATAAATGGAAGATTTTAGTGCTTTTTTATCTTCTAGTGAAAAATCTATGCAACCTTGGCTTAGAAATTAGATTGCATAGTGATCCACTTTCAATTTTACATGGAGTAGATTGCACTGGAGATTATTTCTGGGTGAAATTGCACTAGACACAAAACTACATCTGTTACTTCCATACGCTCTTCATATTAGCACGCCAAACATTTTCCTAGCATAAGGCATGGTCTTAATGATGTTATTATTTGTATAACCCATTTCTGCCTTTCCGAAACTAAATTTTAACACTAAGCTTATGACAAGCAACAAATAAAATGCTGGAGGAACTCAGCGGGTCGAACAGCATGTAGGCCACATTTAGAGTATTGCATGCAGTTCTGGTCACCTCACTATAGGAAGGATGTCGAGGCTTTAGAGAGCATGCAGAGGAGGTTTACTAGGATGCTACCTGGATTACAGGGCATGTGCTATCAGGAGAGGCTGGACAAACTTGGGCTCTTTTCTCTGGAGCGGCAGAGGCTGAGGGGTGATCTGTTGGAAGTGTATAAAATTATGAGGGGCATAGATAGGGTGGACAAGCAATATCTTTTTCCCATTATTGAGTGATCCAATGCATGCATTTAAGGTGAGGGGGGTAGGTTCAGAACAGACATGAGGGGTATGTTTTTTACCGACAGAGTGGTGGATGCCTGGAATGCATTGTCTGATAGGGTGGTGGAGGCAAATTCATTGGGGCCTTTTAAGAGGGGTTTGGATGGGCACATGAATGAGAGTTCTGTAGGTAGAACAGCTATGTCGGCACAACATTGTAGGCCGAAGGGCCTGTTCTGTGCTGTACTCTTCTATGTTCTATTATCTTAGTGTTGATGACTACAGGTGGAGAGGTTCATGTGGTCTGCATTGGGTATTTTAATTTGCAGGATCATTATGAAAAATATCACTTTACTGGGGAGTCCCTTACATCTCTTGCAGACAATGCCTGATTCTGTTCAACTGGGAGAAGAGGGTATGGATGCTAAGCAGGGACATTCCCCCAGTAGCCTCCTTCTTCCTCCTGTTCTCCCAGCTCTGCCTCATGGCCCTCAGGCAGTGCATCTCCTTGCTGCACCTTCTCCAGCAGTAGCTGCTTTCTTTGATTGGCTAGGTTATGTAGCGTGTAGCACAAAACAATAAAGTTTCCACATGACCTTCACCTGCACTACAGGGCACCGTAGACCAATACAAGCAATGAAATCACACCTTCAGTGAGCCAAAGATGTTTTCCACTGCTAGCCTAATATTTGCGTGGCTTCTGATGTATCTGCACTTAGCTGATGTGGTTGAAGAGTGCATTGATGTGTATTGCCAGGAATGTACAGGGTAGCCCTTGTGCCTCAGGATCCCTCCATCTGAACAATGAAAGTGTCCAGTTGGTCAGATTCCCCAGGATTAAGAAGGAATCCTGTGAGATCCCCAGAAACACTGTGCTCACCACGAGGATATCCTTCCTCATGGTGAGCACATGACCTCACATTGAGCCTTGTACTGTTCATAACAAAATCCGGGTTATTAAAGGAGCCTTTATGGGCATTTGAGTGCAGTCAATGGCTGCCCACATTCACAGAAAGTCAATACTGCTGACAAATTCTCGTGTCTGAGGTGTCACCTGTTCCTTACTGAAATCAAAATACAGTGTCTGGGCAACCTCTGTAATGCAGTGATGAGCAATGAATTGGGAGACAAGGCAGAAATGTCCTGCATTCACTTGGAAAGATGATGTAGTGAGAAGTTGTGAGTCAAAGTGGCTGAGAGCAAGAAAGGTCGTCCATCTGAAATGATAACTCTGTTTTTCTCTCTACTGATGCTGTCCGACTGATCAGTATCCTCAGCATTTTCCATTTTTATTTCAGATTTTCAGCATCTGCAGTTTTTTTTTGCTCTCCCAAATACATCCCAGGAAAATCACAGGTTAAATTCCTGGTCTGTGATGGGTATAATTTAGAAGAGCAAATTGATTACTTGAAATTGCTAAGTTCAGTAGTGAAGGTTGCAGTTCCCTGGTCAAAAGATAAGATGCAATTGCTACCCTGCACAGGGGCCTTTAAATAGATTGCCGTTTACCACAAAATGTGTGTGATTAAGCAACAGTTTTTTGTACAGACTTCAGAAAGCTAAACCCCTGCTGGGCTTGAAACAGATCCAGGCTAGTGCTCCCTTACAAAGCATCCCATTAACGAGCTGTCTTTTCGCCAAAAGGAAATTATGAACTTGTCTCCCAGCAGTAATTGCAAATGATTATTTGTTTACGCTTTTTATTAGTTTGTGTGACTCTACTGGCTTAAACTCAGACCTGGGTAAACACAAGCAAAGTGTAACAGTGAACTGAAGTGCTTATATTGCTCTGCTCAGTTTAATCACTCTGATTCAAGGGGTTAGTTAGGCAGCTTTATAAAACAGATGAGGAAAGGTAGGGCAGAAGAGTAAATAAAGGAAGGCAGTAGGGAAGTAAGTAGGGAGGAGGTATGGAAATTGATGAAGAGAAAGGAGTTCCCCTGGAAAACTGACTGTAACAATTGCTGTTTCATCTCCCAGCCCATACGAGACCCCTGCTGTCCCAGTGTACAAATCGCAAGCCTGCTCTGTGCTGGCTTTGACTGATGGTGACACTCCAGTTAGGTTCCTTGCCTCTGGGTCTGAGGATAGACGCATCCTGGAAAGTTGATAGTGGAGGAGAATGGAACTTGATTCGGATAAGATGACCTCTATAATCAAATGGTCTGCTAGTTGTGATTTAGAATAACCCAGAAAATGAACAATGAGATGACTGACGACCTTATTCCTCATTTGTTGACTTACGTTGAGATACAGGGCAGCCAGTCATCTGAGTGGCTGTTCTCTGGATATTCTCTGCAACATTTTACAAAGAGGCACCCTCTCCTTGCTTCCTAGCCCCAGACGAAGCCATATATTCATGTTTGTCAACAACACTAAAATGGGTGACATTATGAGCACTGATAAAGGACAGAACCGAGCATTCCTTAAATGAAAGGACAGAAGCAGCAGAGATTCAAAGGGGCCAAAGAGTCCAAGTTCATAGCTCGGTGAAGTGTTATGGACAAACACAAAAAGTAATGATAAAGGCTAATGAAATGCTAGTGAGGGCTGGAACGTAGCATGTAAGACATGATGCTCCAGCAACACCGAATCCTGGTTGAACCACACTTGGAGGACTGTGAGCAGTTCTGGGCATTCCACCTCAGGAAGCATCCATTGGCCTCAGAGGCAACATAACTTGCATTACCAGAATGTTTTGTTTTTGTCGAGGGAATCTAATATTGTTGTCAAGGCCAGCACTTAACTGTGCATCACTAACTGCCCTCAAGTGTCTTGATGGACATTTCAAAGGGCAGTTAAGAATCAACCACATTGGTAGATCTGGTAGGATAGACAGGGTAAGGAAAGCAGAATCTCTGCCTGGATGGACTTTGATGAACCAGATGGGGTTTCACAAAACTCCAGTAATTTCACAGTCATTATTACTGATACCAACTTCTTATTCCAGATATTAATCTTAATTACTTGAATTTAAATTCCCAAGCTGATGTAGTGGACTTTGAACTCATTTACCCAGATCAATAGTCTAGATACCTTGAAAGCACATCCCACTCTGATAATGCTCCAATAGCCATAGTATCTGAACTCCCAGAGTTTAATAACTAGAGCTACATTTATTGGAAATTCGAGGATCAGTGGGTGATTTCATTGAAGTTTTCAAGATAGTAGGGAAGAATTGATTGGGTGAGCAGATTCTGAATGTTGAAGATTTAGAACAAGATGCAACATCTGAAAATTGGACCCAGATTTATCAGGAGTCATGAGGTAACATTTCTACATGCAGGATATGGTAGAAACTGGAACTCTTCTGCGAATGGTATTTGATGCCTGGCAGTTGTAAGAAAGGCACTAATATAAAGGTTGCAAGTCAGCCATCATGTCACTGAAAGATGGGACAGCCTCCTCTCTCAAGTCCCCTGCCCATATATCATCCTGCCCATTCGAAGCACTGAATATTTCCCGATGTCTGTTTCTGTTCAGGCACCACAGTGACACTAACCGCTGAGCAAAATCACAAGCTGGACACCTCTGTCCGTTACAACATTCCAGAGATCCACTCCTGCAGCAGAACACTGTTTACACACCAGAATGGCCAGCACACTGCCACCCAGACCAGGAAAGGGGTTATGTGCGAGCAGGAGGAGGACTCCGACAATGAAGACGATGAGGAAGAGGAGGATGCAAGGCCTTTCCATTCTAAATGGCAGGGCATTGAAGCTGTCTTTGAGGCTTACCAGGAGTATGTCGAAGGTAGGTGGTGCAGTGTCTGTGCCAGGAAACCCCTGGTGTGCAATTGGCCAAGTCTACCATTGTGAGTTGTCAACAAACAATCTGCTGGAGGAACTCAGCAGGCCGAGCAGCATCTGAGGAGGGAAGGGAATTATCGACATTTCAGGTCGAATCCCTGCATCAGTACATAAATTGCTGCTCGACCCGCTTGAGTCCCTCCAGCAGGTTGTGTGTTGCTCCAGATTCCAGCATCTGCAGTCTCTTGTGTCTCCATAGTGAGTTGTCGAGTCCGACTCCTCCCACTGGGTCCCCTCCCCCCTATTGTTCCCATCTGCCCACCCCACCTCCTTTCTTTGGTTCCATGCTCCACCTTGCTTTCCTATCAGCTTCCATCACCCGCAGCCCTCCGTTGCCTCCACCTTTCACCTCATAGCTTCTGTCGCTATTTCCACCCTTCCCTCTTCCATCTGCCTATCACCTCTTCTCACTTGGATCCACCTTTCGCTTGTCAGACCTTGCCCCCCCCCTTCCCCTCACCCCGCTTCCCCTCACCTCTTTACACCAGCTATCTCCCCTCTACTCTTTCAGTCCAGATGAACGGTCTCAACCTGAAAGGTCGACTGTCCATTTCCCTCCACAGATGCCGCCTGACCCGTTGAGTTCCTCCAGCAGTTTGTTTGTTGCTCCGGATTCCAGCATCTGCAGTCTCTTGTTTCTCTGTTTTATCTCTCTTTAATTGTGCCAACTGGCCAAGATAGGTGAAAGTAGCCCTCACCTTCTTCACCTTCTCTCCTCAACCAGCACTAGGGTTCCACAATCTCCCACCTTCATTCTGTGATTGTTCTAGAGAAACAATGGCGCCAAGTTTTAACATCTGACCTGAAGGATCTATCTTCCAATGATAAACATTTCCTCCATTGAATCAGAATCAGATTTGTTATCACTGACTTAGGTGACGTGAAATTTGTTGTTCAGTTCCAGCAGTACAGTGCAAAGACAAAATTGCAATAAATTACAAAAATAAATAAATAAGACATCGGAATGATTCTCTCAATTCTGAACCAGCATAATTGGTGCAGAAACCAGCACACTGCCCAATAATGTTTTTCATAGCTCAAAGTATGGAGTAGGAAAATCTCAGCCTCCATTCCTGACCAGAACTCACCTGGTTTATCCCACCTCGTGTAGTGAGGGAGTTGATATCAAAATCAGCCAGGATCCCTGCTCCTGTTCACTGAACCCTTGTGTAAGGAAATGTAATGAGAACAAGATTAGGCTCAGATACTGTAATCCGATGTTTGAACGGTCTGTTGACTCTCATAGTCATAATTGGGAATGGTAACATGGGAGTACAGTACTATTATTGTAAAATTATTTGATTTTTATTTTTAGTTCCATCTTGAGGTGTGTTTTTTTTAATCAGTTTTCAGTAGTGTTTGATAAAATTGGACACTTTTAGTTGTTTAAAATGAAATATTCAAATGCTGGCCTCTACAAAGCATAATTAAACAGAAGTCAATAACAACAATTAAGGCTTTATCTTGATTCATTTTCTTTCACGTAATCACAAACCTTTTGTCTCCCTGCCTTGCTTTTCACCTTTCTGCCTTTGATACGCTATCACCCTGCTCCCACAGTTCATCCCACAGACAAATGACATTGGTCAGCAATCTGCTTGACCATTTTTGAAGCCATGTGTGGCATTCTTAAAACTGACTGACTGAAAACATAAATTCTACACAGTTGTTGTTTATTGCTGGCACATTGTTTAATCGGTGAAGGGAAGTAAAAAAAAATCCATTTTCCAGATCGGCCTTCAGGGGAGTTTTTAATCAGTTAAAAGTGAAAAATGCAAGACCTAATAATCCTTGACTATTCTTTATATTCTGTGAGCTCTGAGATTGAAGCATAATTCTGTTAGATTATGGTGGCAACAATTTAATGATAAGTTTAAGATATTAAAAAGTAAAATGTAACAAAATTGATCATTTATTTCAGAGCAAAATGTGGAGCGACAGGTTCTACAAGCCCAGTGCAGACGCCTGGAAACCTTTCACTATAACCTTAGCCTGTCTGCAGAGCAGCTGTCCCTCAGCATGTCGGTAGGTGGTACAAAGAAATATCTTACGATACTCTTTCAATTCCAATGGATTGCCAATTCCCTGGGAACTGATTTGCATCTGTTTTCAGCTGGAATGGGATGGTACAGCAAGGGAAAATTGGGACACATAACTTAATGCCAACTTCCAGACTTCTGCCACCTTGGTAAAGTCCTTCAAGTGGATGGTGCGGCTGAGCACTTCAATAGCCCATGCAAATGGAGGTCCAATGGGATCACAGTCCAATTTTCAGGGGCAATTGTCCAAATTGGTCATTCCTCAACTTATAGAAATGGGCATGTGAAATACAACTGTCTTGAATTATGAAACAACCTTGATTTATTGGCTGAAAGTCAGTGTTGAGGTTATCTCAAAACATGTAGGATTGTTTTTGAGAATTAGTATGCATTGCCAACTGTGAAGTATTGAACATTTCTGCTTCTTTATTGGAACTCTGTGGAGCCTGACTTGATAGTTAACCTGAATGCCCAACACACCAAGTTCTACCATTGTGGGGTACAGAATTAGCTAATCACAGTTGGTCAGGGTTTGGTTTAGAAAAGAACAGTTAACCACAGCATCCTTGAGCAATTAAAGGGTTTGGCTCAGATCAAATAGGTTCATTCTCTGAGTCACACCTTAAAAATGGCCATAACCTTTGAACCATAATGTCAGCAAAAGCTATCGTCATCAGAAGATCCAGGAATAAAAACTGTAAGGAATTTAGTGTGAGTCATTGGGCTCTTGTGCATATTTAAAGGTTTGGATTCATTGGCGGATCATTTAAACAGGAACATTTTCATCAAATTGCTCAAATCATTGATTTGGTGAAAATTTTCCTGTTTAAATTGTCCGCCAATGAATACTAACCTTTAAATATTTTGGGGCGTGAATGCTGCAATTATTGCCCCAAGGCGTGGTAGTGGGACATTTCTCTGAAGCCCTAGTGATATCCCAATTATTAACCCAGTGACAATGACCCTGATACATAAGATAAGATCTCTTTATTAGTCACATGTACATCAAAACACACAGTGAAATACATCTTTTGCATAGTGATTTGGGGGGCAGCCCGCAAGTGTCGCCACGCTTCCGGCGCCAACATAGCATGCCCATAACTTCCTAACCTGTACATCTTTGGAATGTGGGAGGAAACCGGAGCACCCAGAGGAAACCCACACAGACACGGGGAGAACGTACAAACTCCTTACAGTCAGTGGCTGGATTTGAACCCGGATCGCTGGCGCTGTAAAGCGTTATGCTAACCACTATGCTACCATGCCTGCCCATGATTAGGTCAGAACAATGTGGGTGACCAGTAACAACTCCAGAAATTATTTTTCTTTTCTCAACTTTAAATTTCAATGGTGTGGCGGATGGGATTAGTTTAATTTGGCATCATGGTCAGCAAAGACATTGTGGGCTGAAGGGCCTGTTCCTGTGCTGTGCTGTTCTATGCTTTCTGTAAAACTTAGAAGAGAAAAGTGTGTCCACAGATGGTAAAAATCTACCAATTGTGTGAACTGTTGCAGCATTTATAGAATAATGGATTCCAGAGCAGGAGGAAGTTAATTTGCCCTTCTAGCCTGTTCTGCCATTCAGGGGAATCATTGGACAGATATCATTGAACAGATCACTGAAGCTTCCATGTACCCACCTTCCCCCATGTCCTATGTAACACCTTTGATTTATAAAAATCCATCCTAAAATTAACAACTAAGTATTAGTTCCAAGTTTCTACCGCCCTCTCCAAGTTTCTAATTTCATAATTGAAAGACCCCGTGATCCTAAACTCTGCAAAGCACGGCAAATAGTTGAAAGCTTCATTTGAACATTGGTGGTGATAATTGATGACATTGTGCACCTGGTTCTCTTTGAAATGCAGGAACTTTTGGCTCAGAAGCAGAAACTAGCCTCAGAAAGGGAGAGACTCCAGTCCGAATTGGACCACTTAAGAAAGTGCCTTGCACTGCCTACAATGCACTGGTCTAGAAGCTACTTCAAGTCCTATCCAAGGTGACAGCCCTGTTAGCTCGGCCATGGCATAGAGAGACTATTTTATTATCCTGGTATTTAAGATTCCCATTGGAATTGATACTCTGGGCAAGACCTAAGGAAACATGCCACATATGAAGCGAAGGGTAAAAGGATATCCTGCCTATTGGACGAACGTCGCATTGTAAAGGAAACAAGACTTCTGGATCTCTCTATTTTTTACATAAATTTGCTTAAAAGAATACTTTTTTTCCATCCTTGTTTGAATTTCTGATAATTATTTAGTCCCTCATCTTACCCCAATTCCAATTAAGAACAGTTTGCAGGGGGTGGTCTATTCCTGACCTCCAGAGCCAACACTAATACATCCAATGTAAACTCTTCCAAGTTGACTGGACTGTGTGAATATCTCTGTACTTCCTTGATTTGAGTGGCTACAACAACCTGAGTGGTTGGATCTCCTGCGTGGATGTCTCTTGCTCAGAAGACAAGAAATAGAGAGGAGCCAAACCCAATGGAGAACACCACAGATACTGACCACATGGGATTGAAGGATCCACCTCACTGAATACCATCCCCTTCCCCCACCCATCTCTCTCTCTGCAGTCTCTGCCAATTTTTCTGCCATTTAGCAAGGTTTGGAAATCTCTCATCTATACTGGCTCTCCCTCAGCCCCCTTGCACTGCAACCAAATCAGACCATGACAGTTCAAGACTCGCTCAGCTAACGAGGCTTTTTTTTTACAGAAAAATGCACTTAAGGCAATTGCAGGTACATTTTGACCCAGAGTCTATTAAATCACACTGATGCATGTTACAGCGCTGAGTGTGCGTTAAGTATAGAAAGACAGTAGCCTAAAGGGCGCTTTTTTAATTATTAAAAAAAAACAAAATAAAAAGGATTTTTTCACAAAACAAAAGATGCTTTGCCTTGTACTGTATATAAACAAAAAACAGATTTTGTATGTTTTTATTACTTTAATTATTTGTATTAAAGCTTGCCATTTTTAATATGTTTCTGCTTTTGGCAAATATCTTGCTTTTAGTGTTCGTACTGCTGCTGGTCAGGACAAAGAATCAAAGTGTTTTTAAAACAAAAATCCAAAAAAAAAATGAGAGCAAGAGGGTTTTCACTGGTGCGTAAGCTGTTCACTCTGTTTTGGCATAGCACCAGTTTAAGATTTCTGTAAGAGAGGATGCAAAGCCTCTACACCTCTTCCTCTGCCTGTCACCCCTTCCTCCCTCTTATTTATACTTGCTTGAGAGAGACAAGCACCAGTGGCGACTTGTGGCTGTATCAGCTGCTTTACTTTTTCTCCTAATGTACTGTAAGTTTTTGTATCTGATTTGCACTCGCCTGTGTTGGGCACTCGGTCCCTTCCTCATTTTCCACTCTGACACTCGTTAAAGTTAGAGAGCACGTCTGTGGTTGGTGTGTCTAGAAAGTTTTTGATGTAAGGTGCACTGGTCGTAGCCATCCACCCCTGCTTCTCCCAGCCAAATGGTGCATCTTGACCACAGAAAAATTATCTTGTGTTCTAATTTCTGTTTCTTATCTCACTGCGGAGTACTGGCTGTGATAGGGGTGTGCACTGAGGGACTTCTGCTGCATCTTGTTACTGGAAGGAGTAAATATGCATTCTCTGCCCCCTGAGATAGTAGCACCCTTTAATGGTTCTGGGTCCAGGCAACTGTTGCGAGGTGAGATTTAGCAGGATGTGTGGTGCATTATTATCAAAATCTCCAGACTCCCTCCCTGTGACATAAACCCACGGCAGATGACAGCATGACAGTCCAATAGAAAATACCTGCAGGACATTGATAAAATGGAGACAGTCACACAGGAGGGAGGTGGAGCATTCCTATGACCCTTCATTTTTCAGTCCTTATTCCAGACAAAAAATGAACAGAGGCACTCTTCATCCAAGGTTAGTTTCAATACCCTTTGATATGCAGGATAATTGAGGTGCAGCTTTTACCACTCAGTTGAAACCAGGGCTCATTTATATGGGAAAATTCGAAACATTAATCCCATTGTGATTCAAGGCTTTAATCATTAATCCCATTGTGATTCCCAGCTCTATTCCTCTTTTCAAAGCTTTGTTTTAATAAAGGATGGCCTCCCTGTCTCAGAGGAGGTAGGACCTTCCCACCAGCATGGAGGCAACAATTGTTCAACCATTCTCCTCACTCAAAGAAAGGCTCTCGTGCTATTTTAGCGTGTGCAGTGCTATGGAATAAGGTTTTATTTTCTAAAAAAGGGGGAAATAGTTGAAGACGTTAACCTGAAATGAAGCCATTAGATTGAACCAAGGACAACTTCTTGTTGATTTCCCAAACCTCAACATACAGATAGTATCTAAAGCCTACAGGAGGCATGAAGAGTCTGAGGGGATTCACGTACCTCAGGCTTTTTTTTGCAGTTGTTACTGTGCCCTGATTAAGAGGGTGCTTGTTAGCTTTTGCTGTTACTCAGAGCATTGTGTGTTAATGCTTAACTTATGAGAGAGAGAGAGAGAGATCGTTACCGCCATAGAAGGGCTGTCTGAGGTGAGGAGCTTGTAATCCTGAGGGAAACCCCTCATACCTATTGCTGTACCAACTGCAAAGCCCACAGCAATGTCACTACTGAAGTGTCCAGAAGCTAATTTATTAGGGTGATTAAGGCAAGTCACATTGATGATGCAGAACAAGTTGCCAGATAAACTCACGGTATTTATGTTGTATCAAACCAGATCCAAACCCTCCCAGATCTGACTCTATCGTCCCTGTGAACTGTACTTTTCAGTGTACAGGCCACATGGGACAATAGAGCCAGATATGGGGAGAGTTTTTATTTAGAACCGAAGTGCTAAGTTAATTGTACCTGGGAATGCATCTGCCAATCACATAGTGGTTCAGACCCCAGTGTTACTTTGCAGTTCTTCCTAAAAGGGTCTTGTGCCATACGTGCTCCTATTGAGAGCCCCATGTGCCGTGCAGGAGAGCTTGCCGCATTGACAGTCTGTCTTTTACTGCAAGCCATCCAGACTCTCCACCGGTATTCTGTGCTGGAGACATAATGAGGTAAAAGATTCGCCCCTGTTGTTAATTCATAACATATGTGCATTGAACAGCAGTTCTGTTGACTTCATTGGAATTAAGTTTCAGAAGCAGCATTCATAGTGCATATGTTACTACATTGTATATTCAGTGCATACAGCCAAGGACAATGCATCATACCAACAGATTCTCCTTCATTTATTAGGCTATCCCTCCTCATAGATAAACATACTTATGTTGTTTAGTTGGAAATTAACCACATTATCAAGCCTTGTACACTGAACAGAACCCAAATGATGCATGACTCCACACTGGACCAGAAGTAGAAATTCAACTGTTGCCTTGGGAAAACCCAGCCTGGTTTCCTGCTCCTGATCACAATACACAGCACCTCCTACTGGAGAGTGAATGTGTGTGCAATGCAGTGTCTCCCACACTGTAATACTTCTGACCCCAACTGCCATACTGGAGGAATGGGCCACTTGGCTGAGGTGCTGCAGGATGCTTGGCAATCGGCATCAAGCATCCATAACCTTAGCACGACACTGCCATTAGCGTCTGGTGGCAAGGCCAAGGACATTTCTCCACTCATCCAGTTTGATGAGTCTAGGTGATGCCAATTTGCACTGACAGGGTAATTAATGTCTCTTAATAATATACAAACACTGGAGGGGTGAAATCCCATGAGGATTAATACATGTATCTTCATCTCTGATGTTTACTAATGATACATGCTCAAGCATACACTTCCACTTGGGGTGGTGGATGTAATTGCTGCATTCTGAAGCTTACTAAAGCTTCTCCCCTCCAACCCCAATTCCATTTCTCCCCTGGTTCAGTGACCATTACAGACACCTTCTCACTCATCTTCTGTTTCCAGTCAGCCCTGCTGCTGTGCAGATGCCCCACCACTACAGCAAGCCTTACCATCCATCACCACTCCCCTAGAATGCAACCAGACCGGTTTCTCTCTTGACCATTTAGCTTGGCTTTAAACTGTCTGTAGACCAACATACAGCAACCAGCATTATCATCAGTGTGTCTAAATAATATGGTACAAAATTTGCTGCACCTAATGACAAATATAATCCAAAGACTGGGAAATAATTACAAAAGCTTAGGAAGCATATCTCCAGCTTTGTTCTAACTGTGGCAAAGCTGCAATTAACAACCTGTTACTTACTGAGTATTGTTTAGGCTCCATGAACTGACTTGAGTTGCTAGTGCACTGAGTTTTCTACTGAAGTTGTGGCTCATCTCAATTACCATTCAATGGTTCTTCAGCTTGATTACTGATTGATGCAAAGTTTGTGTTCTTCCAACAGACTTTCTCCCCCCTGACTGGAGCTTCCCAAATATAATTACTTCCTTCCTAGCAACCTTATCCCGATTGATCCTCAACTGCCAAGTGTGGATATTTCACTAGTTCCAAATTACAATCGTCTAGAATTAAGGCATATACTTAAAAGAAGATATTTGTAAGATAATCAGCACATTTTGAAATTACAAAGCAGAAAATGCTGCATATACTCAGCAGGTCAGACAGCACCTGTGGAGAGAGAAACAGGGTTAACAATTAAGGTCAATGGCTTTGTATCGGAACCCAAAATGACTGACCTAAAGCATTAACTCTGTTCCTCTCTGCGCAGTTGCTGCCTGACATGCTAAGTGTTTCCAGCATTTTCAGTTTCAGATCTCAAACAGTTGTGGTTTTCTTTTCCAGAAAATTGCCAGTGATGATCAAGGGGTTCTCAGATAGGAAGGTAAAGCAGAAATTCAACACCTGGTCATTAGCCTTCGCCCCAACACAATACTGAGAATGGCTTCTCCATCATTCAGTCCAATGAAGAGAATCTGTAGGAGCACAGTTTGCACCACTAACTTTTTGTACATCAGCATAGTTTTCCTGGTTGATATTTCTTATTGATGGGGGCACTTATGTGAAGTTTGGCTGAATGATCTGGCAACAAAGTCATCACAGTATAAATGGTATCAAAATACTGGCTGAAAACCGAAGTACAGGTCCTCCCCAGGTTACGGCAGGGTTCCGTTCCTTTGAACTGTTTGTAATCGGACAGTTCAAAAATCGGAAATGCAGCCGCAAACCAAGTTCCCGGGCGGCAGAAGATGCCTGCAGCCCCACAGCAGCCGTCAGTCTCCCAAAAACCCATTTTTATGTACAGGCTGCACATAAGTCAGCCATTCATAACTTGGGGAAGGCCTGTAATCCCCTTTCAAGAGGGGAAACTAAAGGTTCCATTGTCTTTTCACAAAGGGACAGTGACATTTTATGTTGACATCTTTTATGAATGTCCATTCTGTCATTAAGTTTTACTGAGGCCATGATGTCATAGGGCCTTCGATGACATCAGATGGTTGCCATATTCATTTGAAGTGGGCCTTGATTCTGGGAGTGAGCTGTTGATGGGGGGAATCCTGTTGTAAATCCACCCAAATCCTAGTCACAGTAAGAAACCCAGACACAGAGAGATCCTTTTATGTGAGGCAAAAGTGGGGTCATGTGATTTTGTTAGTCCAGGGAAGAATGCTGTGTTCCTTATGAAGTTTAAATAAGCATCCAGACCCAGACCAAGCAGTGACTGATAGCTAACAGTGCAACTGCTTTGACTGCCACAGTTTACACTGCAGCTTCACACTTGACATCAATCATAATGGCTAAAGACATGCTGGTAGATTATTTGGCTACTGTATAGGCAAGAGGATCAACAAGGAATTGATGGGCCATTGAGAAAGAATAAGTTGCAGGAATACAAGGAAATAAGAAGAAGGGAAATGGGACAAAGGATTACTCTGCTGGGAGTTGGCATGGACCTAATGGGCCAAAAGGCTTTCCATTATAAATAAGATTAGCAGACTGAAGGTTAGTGCAGAATTTAACAAAGTGCCCTACAACAGTGCAAAAACAAATGCCAATGGTACCATGTATATGCCTCCTCACACTTGGATCGAAGAGACAAGTGTTTCACTGCAGCAGCAAGTCTTCACTCAACCGCTACAATTCTCACCAGTTTCTATATTTAACACAGTTTGCCATCCAGGGCACGAAGAGTGCCCAAGGACTAGTGGAAATGCCAGTTTCTGAGCGGGTCTGGGTAGCAACAGGTTGCTTGCTGCAGAAGAATCGTCTTACCTTTGGGCTCTTGAGTTGCCAAACCACAGCAGGTACATTGTAGCCACCACACCTGGTTTACAGTCATCACACCTCATTGCCGATGATCCATTGCCTGTGCCTGTACCACACTTGCCACTCACTAGCAGATCTGCCTTTATAGGTCATTGTAACTGTAAACTTGCCACTGATTAGAATGAACTTTGGTTCTGCACTTCTGTTACAGCCTGTGCACATTTGATATATCATACTTCTTGAGGGAGGAGGAAGATTAGGCCTCCACTATAATTGGGGATGGGGATTGGGAGGGTGGGGGTTGGATGCTGTGAAAATTATGTTTTAAGTATATTGTTTGGATTTATTGTAATGTAATATATTATTTGTTGAATGTAGTAATTAGGTATTTATGAATATATTGCTGTAATTTCTGACAAAAATCAAAAAAATAAAATCATGTACAGAGTGATTAAATGAGTGCTTTCATTATTTTGCAGTGTAAGGAAATTGGTAATTGGTTTGTTATTGTCACATGTACTGAGGTACAGTGAAAAGCTTTTGTTTGCATGCCATCCGGACAGATCATTCCATACGTCAAGGTAGTGCAAAAGGAAAAGAAAACAGAATGCAGAATATAGTGTTACAGAGAAAGTGCAGTGCAGGTAGACAAATAAAGTGCAAGGGTCATGGTGATATAGGTTGAGAGATTAAGAGTTCATCTTTGGAGTATGAGAAGCCCATAACAGGGGGATAGAAGCTGTCCTTGAGCCTGGTGGTGTGTGCTCTCAAGTTTTTGTACCTTCTGCCCAAGAGGAGAGGGAGAAGAGAGGAGGGTGGGAGGGGTTTTTGATTAAGTTAGCTACTTTTCCGAGGAAGTGGGAAGTGTAGACAGAGTGAATGGAAGGGAGGCTGGTTTGTATAATGGACTGGGCTGCGTTCACAACTCTGCAATTTCATGAGCACTCTTGGTATGCTTTCTTCATTGCTTCATTCTTTTTTTGGGATCTTGGTATTATTGGCCAGGCCAGCATTTATTGCCCATCTCCATCTGCCCTTTATTAAGCTAATTGCCCTGTAAATATTCGGTTTATCAAAAGTGGTCAGAGTCACCGCAGTTTCCTCTTGTGTTTATTTTAACTGCCTGGGCAACATTTTCATCAGGTTCTGTTGAGTTGCCCATTTTCAAAGGTGCTAATCCCTCAGTACCTCTTCTTTTACTGTGTTTATCCCAGCCAGTACTCCACTCTTGACTCTAAAACTGCTACATCAGCATCAATGCCCCGTTTCATGAAGACAGAAGTATTCATTAAATCCTTTTCCACATGTCCACCTCCACACACAGGTTATCTTTTTGGTTCCTAATTGGTCCTATTTTTTCCTTAGTTATCCTCTTGCTCTTTATATACTTATAAAACATCTGTGGACTTTGTTTTGATCTAACTTGCTGTATTTTTTCATACTTTTCTCTTCCTCGCCTAACTTCTCTTTTACTTTTACTCCCACGCTTTCATAATCTTCTGCACTTCCACTGTGTTCTCTGAAGGAGAAAACTGTGAAATAATGCTTACTCATTCAAAAGAACTCTCTGTGTATGGGCCTCCACTCATTTTCTTTCCCATGATTTTCTTTCAAGGTCCAGATCTCATCAAAAGACTTAAATGTTCTGGCTTTCAAAAGCGAGGGCTTGGATCGGGTAGATAGTAGGAAGGGTCCTGGAGTGGAGCTTATCTCTCTTTTTTCCTTCTCACCAATTTTTTTTCTCCTTTTCCTCTCCTCCCTTCCCCCCATGCTGCCTGCCTCCACACCTTTCACCCATCCCCAGTAGATCTGTTCTCCCCTCCTCCCCCTGCACCAGCCTATCACTATCTCTTATCTGCATCTACCTATCACCACCTTGTGCCCACCCCACCTCCCCTCTTTTGTCCACCTATCACCTGCTCTGCTTTTTCCCCCCAAAATATTGGGCTCCCCCCTTTTCCTATCTTCAGCCCTGACCAGAAACGTTGACCATCTGTTTTCCTCCACGGATGCTGCCTAGCCTGCTGAGTCCCTCCAGAATTTGTTGTAGATGGAAACTTTCCCCATAGCAGAGATGTCCAAAACAAGAGGACATGGGTTTAGGGTGAGGAGTAAGAGGGTTAGAGGGCATCTGAGGAAGACTCTTTTTCACCCAGAGGGTGGTTGGAATCTGGAACACACTACCTGAGTGGGCAATGGAGGCAGGCATTCTCATAATATTGAGGAGGTATCTAGATGAGTACTTGAATCCTCAGGTTTAGAAAAACTGAGGGTCAAATGCTGGTAAATGAGATTATAGATGGCTAGCATGGACCATGATGGGCTGAAAGGTGTATTTCTGTTCTCACTAACTCTATGATTCTGTAATTCACAACCACCTTCTTTGAATCTCATCCTCCTCCTTTCCCTTTTAGAAAGCTAACAGGCACATTCACACTATTTTTAATTAATGCTAACCTGAATGGAGAAGTGGTTTTAACCATCTTCGAGGACACACTAATCAGCTTGTTGAAAATAAGCTGCTATACAATTTCTTTTTCTGAGCTGTCACTCTGAATTCTCAATAATCATGTAATGAGACTTCAGCCTAACAGCTTTCCCAGGAGGTTTGCTTTTTAATGTTTGGCATCGATGTCTCTTGTGTAAGTGCAAATTCTGAAGTGCAAAGCAGATGATTAAGGCATCTGTACAACTCAGCTTTTCAGTTATATAACAATTCTAGTTAAGCTAGTTAAGCAAATACAGTTAACCCTTTTGGTTTTAGTAACAAAGCACTTGTGTTCTGTATTTAATATTTAAGTGTTCATTCCTTGTTTGCTGATTTATTTTTGAAAAAAAATTAATAGACCGGTGTATTAGTGAGAGCCTAAAGTGTAGGATTGCCATATAGATAACAGGGGATGAAATTCATTCAGGATTAGTGGATGCCAGGATATTGTTTTAACACTCTGAAGATTGCACAGTCAGGTATAGGGATGAAATAAAGAGAATAGGAGTAGTGATATGTCCAAGAGAAACTGGAGCCCCTTTTCTGTTCCAATTACATAAATAAATTGAACCAAATGCAATGATATCATCATTTCTTAATGACACCAAATTGGCAAAGAGGAAAATTGGCAAGGGAACAGAAGTTAGCAAAGTAGGCAGACAGGTGGCAAATACAGTTCTGTGTGGAGAAGTGTGAAGTAATAAAAGAGCTGTTAAAGGATGAAAACATTTAATGGAGAAACAGATGATTCGTGGAGATGCTGAGGGCAAAAGTGGAGGTGGGGATGGGAGAATGGGAAGGCAGCAGATCTTTAAAAATGAAAAGACCATAAAATGAGGAATGGAGTTCTGCATTACAAATGGAGACACCGAAAATAACTGCAAAGATATTTGTAAAGGTATTTAATCATCCACAAATAAAATTCCATGCAGTTCTGAACACTCAGAAAATTTGTTATGTTTTACACAAGAGACCTTTGACAGGTCTTATAAAATTTGATAGGGCAAACATAGAGAAGATAATCTTACTTCCTAAGGAGGTCCACTAACGTCCTTTATAACTTCTCATATTTTCTTACAAGACAGAAAGAGGCCATTCAGCCCATCTAATTTATGAAGCATTCCATCAGGTTTTTCCCCCTCTTATTTCCCTTTAACCTATTCTCCCTCACATGAAATCAACTCCCCCCAATTCTCCTGTCACCCACCCACACCAGGGGTAATTTATAGTAGACAATTAACACACCAGCACATCTTTGGGATGTGGGATGAAACCGGAGCACCCAAAGGACACCCATGCGGTCACAGAGAGAACGTGCAAACTCCACACAGATTGCATCAAGGTCAGGATCGAACCTGGTCAGTGGAGCTGTGTGACTTCAGCCACAACTGCTACCACACCTGATTATGGTGATTGATGACGAATCCAAAATGAATTAAGGAGGGAAATTCTGTGACCAGAGAGCAGTTAGGAGGTAGGGATTGATGGAGGCAAGGAGCATCGATTGATTTAAGGAAAAGCTGAATAAACACAAGGGAAAGAGCAGAAGACAATTATGATGAAAGGGTGAGATAGAATAGTATTGGAGAAACCCCAAGAAATCACTGCTAATGTTCCTCAGAGTAGTGTCCTAGGCTCGCCTATCTTCAGCTACTTTGTCAGTGACCATCAAAGATGAGAAATGGGGATGCCAATACTAATTCCACTCACAACTCCTCTGCGAATGAAGCAGTCCAAGCCTGCATGAAATAACATTTACTTAAAATTGCTAAGCAATGACCATCCTTAATAATGGAGTGCCTCACTATCTGCTCTTGACATTCAATGGGATTACCCTCACCAAGTCCCATCACCACTGACCAGAAACTCAGCTGGACCAGCCACGTAAATAGTGTAGCTACCAAAAGCAGAGCTGAGGAACAGTATGTTATGGTGAGTGAAAGATTTGATACCTCAAAGGTGTCCCATATACAGGAGTGTGACAGAACACTCTCCACTTGCTTGGGTGAGTGCACCTCTGGTGGCACTCAACAATCCCTGCACCCTCCAGAACAAAGCAGCCATTTAGTTGGTACGTCATCCATATTTATGTCTTCCTCCACTAGCATACTGTGGCTGCAGTGTGTACCATCTACTGAATACTCCTACATTCACATGCAAATCGCTAATTTACAGTATATAATAAACAGTAAAGATCCCAACACCAAACTACGTAATACACCACTGGTCATAGGCTTCCAATAACAAAAACAACCCCAAACTATCGGTCTCTCCTTACTATTACAAAGCTAACTTTGGAGCCAAGGTGCCAAATGGCCTTGGATCTCATGAGCTTTTACCTTTTGGACCAGTTTCCCACATGGGACCTTGTCAAAAGCCTCACTGAAGTTCATGTAGAATACATCAACCACACTGCTCTCTTCAATATATTTTGTCATGTCTTTGAAAAATTCATCAAATTGGTCTGTCAGGGCCTCCCTCTAACAGAGCCATGCTGAATACCTTTGAAGAAACCTGTCTTTTCCAGTGTAAATTAATGCTCTCAGAATTGTTTCTAATAATTTTCTTATCACTGACATTAGACTCACAGGTCTGTAATTACTTGGATTATCCCTGCTATTTCTGCTGCTTTTCATGAATAAAGATACTACATTTGCTGCCCTTCGATCATCTGGCACCTCACCTGTGGCCAGTGAAGATTTAAAAATCTGTGTCATATCCCCACCAATCTGCCCCCTTGCTTCCCATTGGCAGCTTGCAAAATATCTCATCAGACCCTAGGGACTTATCCACCTTTCTTACTGTAAGTGTGTTAAGACACCTAATATATGCTTTTTAACAATATGTTCCAGAATTTCATCCTCCATTCACCCCCCCCCCCCCCACAACCCAAAAACAGATGAAAAGTATAAGACCTCACTACATCCTCGAGCACAGTTTGTCTCCTTGGTCCCAAAATGGTCCCTAACTCTTTCCAAGGTTATCCGCTTGCCCTTAATATACTTATAAAATGTTTAATGATTTTCCTTAATCTTGTCCACCAGTGATATTTCATGCCTTCTCTTTGCCTTCCTGATTTGCCTTTTAAGTACCCCCTGCACTTTCCACACTCCTGAAGGACTTCCCCTGTATTCAGTTATCTTCACCTGTCATATGTTCTATCGTTCAACATCCATTGATATCATTGGACTTGATAAGATAAGATTTCTTTATTAGTCACATGTACATCCAAACACACAGTGAAATACATCTTTTGCGTAGAGTGTTCTGGGGGCAGCCCGCAAGTGTCGCCACGCTTCCGGCGCCAACATAGCATGCCCATAACTTCCTAACCCGTATGTCTTTGGAATGTGGGAGGAAACCGGAGCACCCAGAGGAAACCCATGCAGACACGAGGAAAATGTACAAACTCCTTAAAGACAGCAGCTGGAATTGAACCTGGGTCGCTGGCGCTGTAACAGCGTTACGCTAACTGCTACACTACCATGCCTGCCGTGTACACTACCATGTCTGCTGAGTCCTGACCTTTCGCCCTTATGGAACTTGTTAGCCCTGAGCTCTCATAATTTCATTTTGAATGAATCCCACTTGTCCGATGTAAACCAACCCGAAGTGACTGCTTCCAGTCTCCTCTCACCCTATCCTGTCGTACAATATTTAAGTCAGCCTTCGCCTCCCCAGTTCAGGACCTTACTTTCCAGACCATCCTCATCCCTTGGCATGGACATGATGGGCCAAAGGGCCTGTTTCTGTGCTGTGCAAAGTTATGATTCCATGACATCTTCAGTAACGGTCACCATCTCCAAAATGGTTGCCCACTAATACTTCAACCACTTGCCCAGTTACATTCCTTAAGATTAGGTCCTGTACTGACCCTTCTTCAGCAGGACTACCTTCTGTCAGTCAACTGGTGGAGAACATCCAAAGAAGTACAAAGCAATGGAGGTTCAACAGCAGAAACCTGTAAAATGAAAACAATACAAGACATAACGTACTTTAATGAATTCACGGGATGACGATGAGGGTGAAAGAAGTCCAGATAGGAGAGTACTGGATTTGCTTTCTGCTGGAATGATTTACGACTATAGGTGGATAAAATTCTAATCCCATACTTTATCCTTCAGAACGATATCCTTGCAATGTGGCCTATCTCCAACATGATATCAGGTCCTGTTACCCATCTATCCTTAGCTCATTTGGTGCTCTCCTATCTGGACTTATAAGTTGACAAGGTTATGAACCATTCTCATACAATGAGCAGCTGAAAAGATATTGCCTGTTACCTCAGTCACAGGCAGCAAACCTCCATGTCAGCAGCTGACTGACTTGCTTTACAGAAGCAGTTTAAGGCCACCAGGGAGGGAGATGCTTAAGACATCCCCATGTCCATGTTGACCCCACCATCAAAGTCTGGGTGTCATGCCTGCCACAATTCCTCACGCATGGTCACGGTGGTGGTCTGGTTTACCTGTGCAGTCCCATGGGATCTCCTACATGACTTCAGGCATTCTTCTGCAGTGATGTGACAACCGAGGATGTAAAACATGTTGAAGGAAAAATGAACACCTTGACAGTGCAAAAATGTACCTGATCCTATACACTTTAAAATGAATCAATCAGGAGCTGAAATAACAAGAGGTTGTTGTGTTAAAAAGCATGAACCACAAGATATTTTCTATTTGAATCTAGTGCAGCAGATGATTTTTTTTTGCCACTGCAACAAGACAGTTGGATGTATCAGCAGTGAAATGAAAGGACCATTCCAATCGAGTTCAGGAAATACTTCTACCACGCAAGTCTTGGCAAAGACCAAATGTGGTGTTCTTGAAGCAGGAGCTGGCATAACGCCAGCTGACGGTACAGAACCTGGGCCCATTTCTGCACCCCACCTCAGCTGTCAAGCACTGAAAGTCACTGGGCAATGCCATTTTTTAATAAAAAAAAGTTTTTTCACAGTAAAGTTCTCAAGAGTAAGAGAAGCATCTGTTGACTTTGCAAGCAATATCCAGTGTTTGGATATTGGCTGCCATTTGGCAAAAGGAGAGAACTCCATCTGCTCCTAATTTTACCCCGAGAAATTTGCCCAACTATTTCCACAGGCTGTTGCAAATGCTGGCATTCGATACAAACGTTCCTCATTGTGACTGTGCAGTTGTTATAAATAACTTCATAAACCTTCAATGTCTGGACAATTTGGCAAAGCAATTAAGCAGTGAAAGGAACAATGAACTATGTATCTGGCATTGTAATGGCCTGTCAGACCACCCATGGTGGATGGACTATGTTCTGCTCTCACTGGGAGGCCACAAATTAAAATGGACATGCGTTGAGAAGGGTGCAGTGGAGGAAAGAATCACCTAAAGTGCCAAGGAATGATTCACAAGGGAGTGATTGGAGGAAAGTACGATTCATTTTCTGGGAAGAAGCTGGTTATGGAGACCACAAGCTTGGAAAGCCTCCAGCAGGTCAAATAGCATCAGTAGAGAGGAAACTGGGAGACAAAGGAACCTGGGAATACAGATCCATAGTTCCTTGAAAGTGGCGTCACAGGTAGATAGAGTCGTAAAGAGAGCTTTAGGCACTTTGGCCTTCATAAATCAGGGCACTGAGTCCAGGAGTTGGGATGTTATGTCATAGTTGTACAAGACGTTGGTGAGGGTGAATTTGGAGTATTGTGTACAGTTCTGGTCACCTACCTACAGGAAAAATATCAATAGTCTTGAAAGAGTGCAGAGAAAATTTACAAGGATGTTGCCGGAACTTAAGGACCTGAGTTACAGTGAAAGGTTGAATAGGTTAGGACTTTATTCCCTGGAGCGCAGGAGAATGAGGGGAGGTCTTATATAGGTGTACAAAATTATAAGGGGTATAGATAGGGTGAATGCATGCAGGCTTTTTCCCCTAAGGTTGGGTGAGACTAGAACTAGAGGTCATAAGTTTAGAGTGAAAGGTGAACTATTTAAGGGGAATCTGAAGGGAAATTTCTTCACTCAGAGGGTGGAACGAGCTGCCAGTGGAAGTGGTAGATGCGGGTTCAATTGTAATATTTAAGAAAGATTTGGATAGGTACATAGATAGGAGGGGTTTGGAGGGATATGATCTGGGTGCAGGTTGATAGGACTATACAGAAGATCAGGCGGCATGGACTTGATGGGCCGAAGGGCCTGTTTCTGTGCTGTAGTACTTTATGACTCTATGACTCTAACTAGTTCAGGGCAATAGCCTTCCATGAAAATAGAGCCAATGAGCCACTGAGACATACAGCACAGACACGGGCCCTTCGGCCCATCATGTCCATGTGAACCCACAAGTGCCCATTTACACTTGGATAGGAAAGCAGCAGAGGGATACAGGCCCAATGCAGGCAACTGGGAATAGTGTAGATAGGCATCACGGCTGGCATGGACGAGACGGCTGGTAAGGCCCACTTCTAGAACATAGAACAGTACAGCACAGGAACAGGCCCTTCGGCCCACGATATTGTGCCGAACTAATTAAGCTAGTAATTAAACGCCTAACTAAACGAATCCCTTCTGCCTACACAATGTCCACATCCCTCCATTCTCCGCACATTCATGTGCCTATCTAAGAGCCTCTTGAATGGCACTACCGTATCTGTCTCCACCACCACCCCTGGCAGTACATTCCAGGCACCCACCACTCTCTGTGTAAAAGACTTGTCCCACACATTGCCATCGAACTTACCCCCACTCACCTTAAATGCATGCCCTCTGGTATAGACATTTTGACCCTGGGAAAAAGATACCAGCTGTCTACCCTATCTATGCCTCTCATAATCTTATAAACCGCTCTCAGGTCTCCCCTCAGCCTCCACTGCTCCAGTGAAAACAAGCCAAGTTTGTCCAAACTCTCCTTATAGCACATGCCCTCTAATCCAGGAAGCATCCTGGTAAACCTCTTCCACACCCTCTCCAAAGCCACCACAGCCTTCCTGTACTGGAGCGACAAGAATTGAATGCAACACTCTAGATGCAGCCTAACTAGAGTTTATAAAGCTGCACCATAACTTCCCGACTTTTGAACTCAGTACCTCAACTAATAAAAGCAAGCATGCTATATGCCTTCTTTAACACCCTATCAACTAAGTGTAGCCACTTTCAGGGAGCTGCGGTCTTGGACCCCAAGATCCCTCCGTACATCAACACTGTCAAGGGTCTTGCCATTAACAGAGTACAGTCCCTTCACATTTGTTCTCCCAAGGTGCAAGACTTCACATTTGGCCGGATTAAACTCCATTTGCCATTTCTCTACCTATATCTGCAGTTGATCTATATCCCACTGTATCCTTTGGCAATTTTCTACACTATACACAACACTACCAATCTTTATGTCATCTGCGAACTTACTAACCCACCCATCTACATTTTGATCCAGGTCATTTATCTGTATCATAAACAGCAGAAGTTCCAGTATGGATCCCTGTGGAACACCACTGGTCACGGACCTCCAGCCAGAATAAGTCCCATCAACCACTACCCTCTGTCTTCTATGGGCAAGCCAATTCTGAATCCAAACAGCGTATTCACCTTGGATCCCATGCATCTTAATCTTCTGGATGAGCCCCCCATGAGGCACCTTGTCAAATGCCTTACTAAAATCCACGTGGACAACATCCACAGCTCTACCTTCATCAATCACCTTCGTCACCTCCTCAAAAACCTTCTGTGCTGTACTTTTCTATGATTCTGTATTAGTCTCATTTACCAACACTTAGTTTGGAGCCTTCTATGTCTTGGCAACACACAGCTTCTCTGGATACTTCATAAGTGTTGTGAGAATCTTTGCCTCCACCACCCCTCAGGCAGTGTGTTCCAAATTCTAATCACCCTCCTGGGTACCAAATTTTTTCCACAGATCCCATTTAAAATCCCTTACTCATACTCTAAACCCATGCTCTCTGGTTTCTTACACTTCTGTCATGGGAATATGCTTCCTACTATCTACTTCATAATACCTCCATCAGGTCCCCCCCTCAGCCTCCTCCACTGCAAGAAAAACAAATGCAGCTTGTCTAGTTTCTCCTGAAATGCTCAATCCCAAGCAACATCCTGGTGAATCTCCTCTGCAGCTTTTCCTGCGCAATCGTGTCCTTCCTACAGTGTGGTGACCAGAACGACACACAATACTCCAGCTGTGGCTTAAACCGATGTTTTATAAAGTTGTAACCTAACGTCCTTGCTTTTATACTTACTCAGGAAGGGTATAAACTGATAACAGCGGCATTAATCCAGAATCATATTTAAAGGACAGCAGGATCATTGGGAGGCAGTAGGAGAGGCACTGAGGTGGGAAATTGAGGTAGGGCGGGCACGGTAGTGTAGCGGTTAGCATAACGCTATTACAGCGCCAGTGACCCGGGTTCAATTCTGGCCGCTGTCTATAAGGAGTTTTTACATTCTCCCCGTGACTACATGGGTTCCCTCCGGGTGCTCCAGTTTCTTTCCACATTCCAAAAAGACATACAGGTTAGGAAGTTGTGGGCATGCTATGTTGGCGCCGGAAGCGTGGCGACACTTGTGGGCTGCCCCCAGAACACTCTACGCAAAAGATACATTTCACTGTGTGTTTCGATGTACATGTGACTAATAAAGATATCTTATTTTAAAAAATTTCTGATTTCTCTATGGGTCTGTCAGGAGCTCACCAAAGCAAACCAGTGGCTGACCACTGGGTGAAGAAAGAAACCCCATCCCAGCAGGGTATCAGGTTCCCAGACATGGTCCACCAGCAATTATGCCAAGGTTTCAGTGACACCCAGTCTATCCTGTGGAAAGCCCGGAGTCACTTGACCAGAGGATCCAAGGAATCCACTCTCAGTAAAGGAATGACCTTCTAACACGAGAAAATTTGATCAGTGCAGTTTCTTCACAAATGTATTAAGGCACAATATATATGCATCGAAAGAAGTGGTGGCTTATTTGTAAGGCAGAGCACCTAACCTCCATGGATGCTGCCTGGCCTGCTGAGTTCCTCCAGCATCACAGTGTTTTTCATCTAGATTCCAGCATCTGCAGTCCTTTATTTCTCTGACCTACATATGTGTTGAGTCTTCAAACTCCCTGCTACAGACTGAATGTCTAGCAATTGTTATACTGTTCAAAAGCACACCACATGATTCTCTTGTCAAATACGATCACAATATGTTTACACACATTAATATACAGAGTTCAACCTATCCATATTCAAAGATGTACTACAATCATATCCCTCTGCAGGGTTCTTGGGGTGTTTTGCACCCACACCTCTACTCAGTTCTGCTGGAGCACTTTGGCAATAAGAAAATCACCTCCCCAAGTGGAAATACATGGAACCAGACTATTTTTACTTGCATCTGGTGGATTGGTGAAGAACCCCCTGCTAACTGCCATTCACTCTTCAGCTCATCCCTAACTTCTGTGGTGTACACATTGAAACGGGGAAGTCAGAGATGAATTGGAGGTCAGATGTTGCCAATTCTGCCCTCCTGGTCCACCACATGTCTCATCATTATGTCTGGAAGTGAAGCGCAGGTGAACTGAGCAGGGGTGGGTGAGTGCTGTGTACACTTCACATCCAGCCCCTCAGCTTTACACAAACCAATCATGACCTTGTTCATTGGAATGATGTCACCCACACTAAATAAAAAGATAAGTGAAGATAAGTGGATTGCTTATTTTTCTTTATTTTACTTAATCTTAATGTTTTTAAATTCATTTCCAGGTGTTAAAGTGTTCTGAATTAAATTTTATTATGATTTTAATCATCTTAATTAATATTTTAAAAATTACACAAGCCTTTCTGAACTGTTTTTAAATGTCCCTCACTGTCAGAAGCACTGATAGGCAGGTCGAAAGCCTACAGCACCAATGAGCTGTCAAAGGAGCAATGGAGTGTCAGGGCTGGCCGTCAGACTCTGACACCTGAGGTCTAGTTGCTGTTCACTCATGGGATGCATCTCAGACATGGAGGGTCAGCTCAGCTGACTTTCTGTGAATAGATCAGGTTAGTGTGAGCAAGCCTTGGATCCCCCATCTCTCTCCTCCTGATCCAACTGGCCCCCTTTCACCCTGCGTCTTTCCCCTCTCTCTCCATCCCCCTCTTCGTCTGCCCATCACCCACATGCTCCTCCCACTGGTTCCTGTCCCCACCTCCCTCCCTTTATTCCATGCCCCACCGTCCTCTCCTATCAGATTCCATCACCTTCAGCCCACTATCATTTCCACCTATCACCTCCCAGCTTCTGACATCATTCCCACCTTCATCTGCTGATCACCCTCCTCACTTGAACCTACCTATCACCTGCCAGCTCTTGCTCCATCCCTTCCCCCTACTCTTCTATACCAGCTATCTCCCCTCTTTCCAGTCCAGATGAAGGGTCTCAACCCGAAACATCAACTATCCATTTCCCTCCATAGATGTTGCCTGACCCGCTGAGTTCCTCCAGTGTTTTGTGTGTTGCTACCTTGGATAGTACATTCAGGCAGCGGGATGGACCCAGTGTAATCTGGCCCATTGGAACCCCATCGTCGTCACTGTGACAGAAAACCTGGAACTCCCTTCTGACACTGTGGAACACCTTTGTCATGCAGATTGCAGAGATTCAAGAAAGCAGCTAAGAGAGATATCTCCTGTGGGGCAATTATGGTTGGACAATAAGTACTGGCCTCATTAGTAACACCACATACTCAGAATAAATAAATTAAAAATTGACTGTGTTAAAAAATATTCTGCTCCTGTCCCATTTGAGAACCCCTGCAGTGGCCTCAATAGGAATTTTGGAGTCATTGCGGTACCAAACTAACAGTCTGATGAATGGGCTACTTTTGGTTTGCTTTCCTTTACAGACACCCTCCCCTCTCTCTCTAATTATACCCAAGAATTAGAAACTTTTAGAAACAGCTTTTACTGATCATAGAATGGGAGCATCAATTATCAAACAACAGACCGTTAAAAAAAATGTGCAATACCTCAGCCAACTAAATGTCACAGATAATAAATTATCTGACTCACAATTCCCTCCAGGGTTCCCGCACAGCTAAAAGTAAAAAAAAACACAACATCCTGAATAAAATTAATACACATTATTATACATTTCATTGGGGTAAATTAATCTATCCATATCATCAACAGAGTGGAATATAATAAAATTACACAGAATCTGGGGTACTCTGGAGCCAGTTACCTTGTAGCTGGGTTACACGGTGGAAATCCAGGATATTACAAACCCTTCAAAATAACTTAGTAAAGGTTTATCATGTAGAGAATTTACAGAGATAGAGAAGAAAAATTAACTTTCAAATGGGAGAAATGATTGGTCACATTTCTTAAAAGCTAGAAACTACCCAATGAGATATGACAACAAGTTTGGAATGTCACAAAAGAAAACAGAGTTTTAGTTTCAAATTTCATGATGAAATTAAAATTACTTTCTTCCCCAAAGTTCACTGTTAAAGGGAAAGGCATTTGTCTTCACCCTTGTCTCAGACAGGTCACAAACCACTTCCTATATGACTGAAGGTGTTAACAAGCTAATATTTATTCGCAGATGGTAACCCTTTAAGTAGAACATAAGGACATAAAAACTTAAGAAAATAGGAGCAGGAATAGACTAATTGGCCCATCAAGCCTGCCCCACCCTTCAATATGACCTGCCCCAGACCTCAACTCTGGTTAGACCACACTTAGAGTACTGTGTCCAGTTCTGGTTGCTTCATGATAGGAAGGATGTGGAAGCATTGGAAAGGGTGCAGAGGAGATTTACCAGGATGCTGCCTGGATTAGAGAGTATGGATTATGAGGGAGACTGAGGGAGCTAGGGCTTTACTCTTTGGAGAGAAGGAGGATGAGGGGAGACATGATAGAGGTGCATAAAATATTAAGAGGAATAGATAGAGTAGACAGCCAGTGCCTCTTTCCCAGGGCATCAATGCTCAATACAAGAGGGCATGGCTTTAAAATAATGAGTGGGAAGTTCAAGGAAGATATCAGGAGAAGGTTTTTTACCCAGAGAGTGGTTGGGGCATGGAATGTGCTGCCTGGGATGGTGGTGGAGGCAGGTACATTGGTCAAATTCAAGAGATTGCTAGATAAGCATATGGAGGAATTTAAAATAGAGGGATACGTGGGAGGAAGGGGTTAGATAGTCTTAGGCGAGGTTTAAAGGTCGGCACAACATTGTGGGCCAAAGGGCCTGTATTGTGCTGTATTATGATTCAACTCCTTTGCTCACTCCCCATAGCCCTCAATTCCTTGATCTTTCAAAAATGTATCTACTTCCTCTAAATACCTCCACTGATCTAGCCTCCACAATCCTCCAGGGTGGGGAATTCCAGAGATTCATCACCCTCTGTGAGAAGAACTTCCAAGCACCAAGGTTTTAAGTGACCACCTCTTGTACCTATGTTCCCCCATTCGAAATTCTCCCACTAGTAGAAACATCTGAACATCTACCCTGTTGTGCCACCTCTTGATTTTTTATGCTTCAATACTTCTCATTCTTCTAAACCCCAAAGAATATAGACCGAATTTCTTCAGCTGCTCATGATAGGGCAACCCTCTCATCCCAAGAATTAGCCTAATGAACCTCTTTTGGACTGCTTTCAATGTCAGTATATCCTTCCTTAAATAAGGAGACCAAAACAGTGTACAGTACTCCAGGTGTGGCCTCACTGGTACCTTGCATACTTGTAATAATACTTCCTATTTCTAAACCCCAATCATCTTGCAATAAAGGCCAGTATGCAATTTAACTTCCTAACTACTTGCTGCACTTGCCTTTTGTGATTTATGTACAAAATGAAAGGTGTACAAGATAAATGACCAGTTATTCCTTTTTATCTGTTACTGATTGAGAGAAACAGTGGTTAGGCTATCACAAGGGAATCCTGGGTCTTCCAATAGCACTTTGGCATTCTCAGTGTTTGTCAGCACAGGTTAAAATACTTCACCTCCGATAATCTGATATTGTCTCAGTTTTTGGTGGCATTCCCAGAGTGATCTGTCAAATAATGATGTGAGGCTCAAACTTCTGATCCCACAGCCATCTGACTCAACAGCAGGAGTGGAATTGGCTGAGTTAAAACATCAGCAACTGTCAAATCTCACTGACAGTCAGTGACAAGAGTAAGTTAAGAGTGAACTCCTGACTGGCGCTGATCAGATGAAAGCAATCATAAGTTTATCAGTGAGAAAGGAATAGTTTTTAGAGTTGAATCTTGGCTGACCATATCAAGAGACACAGAGTGAGGTCACAAATGTTGGCCCGTACAGATAGACTGAACAAGTTTCTACTCTAGACCACATCTAGAGTATTACGTACAGTTTTGTTTACCCTGTTATAGGAAAGACATCATTAAGCTGGAAAGAGTGCAAAGAAGATTTACAAGAACGTTGCCAGCTCTTGAGTGCCTGAGTTATAAGGAGAGGTTGGGCAGGCTAGGACTTTATTCATTAGAGCGAAGGAGACTGAGGAGTGACCTTACAGAGCTGTATAATACCATGAGGGGCACAGATAGTGTGAATGCACACAGTCTTTTTTCCCAGGGAAAGGGAATCAAATACTACAAGGCATAGGTTTATGGTGAAAGGGGAAAGATTTAAAAGGGACCTGAGGGACTACATCTTCACGCAGAGGGTGGTACGGATATGGAACGAGCTGCCAGAAGAAGTGGTTGAGGCAGGTACAATAACAACATTTAAAAGATATTTGGACCAGTACATGGATGGGAAAGGCTTAGAGGGATATGAGCCAAACACGGGGAAATTGAACCAGTTTAGATTGGCATCTTAGTGGGCATGGAATAGTTGGGCTGAAGGGCCTGTTTCTGTGCTGTATTACTCTATGATTACAACTCTAAGAAAGGCTTGCATTTATATAGCACCTTTCACAGCCTCAGCCAGTGAAGTTGTGCATTAAATTAGGAAACATGGCAGCCAATTTGTACGCAGCAACCCCCACAGACAGCATTGTGATAGTGACCTGATAATCTACTCGAGGGATTGATTAAAACACAAACATTCCCAGGATACGTCTGCACTTCTTCACAAGACCATCAGTGATCTATTCTCTCTACACTCATGACCGTGTGGCAAGGCACAGCTCAAGCGCAATCTATAAATTTGCCGATGACACCACTATTGTTGGCAGAATCTCAGATGGCAATGAGGAGGCGTGCAGGAGGGAAATAGATCGGCTGGTTGAGTGTGTTGCAACAACAACCTTGCACTCAATGTCATCAAGGCCAAGGATTGTGGACTTTAGGAAGGGGAAGTCAGGAGAACCCACACCAGTCTTCATTGACAGGTCAGCAGAGGAAAGGGTGAGCAGCTTCAAGTTCCTGGGTGTCAACATCTCAGAGGATCTATCTTGGGCCCAAAACATTGATGCAATCATGAAGAAGGCACGCCAGCATCTCTACTTCATTAGGAGTTTGAGGAGATTTGGTATGTCACCAAAGACTTGCAAATTTCTACAGCTGTACCGAGGAGAGCATTCTGACTGGTTGCATCACCGCCTGGTATGGAGGCTCCAATGTGCAGGATTGAAAAAGGCTGCAGAGGGTTGTAGACTCAGCCAGCTCCATCACTGGCACAACCCTCCCCACCATCAAGGACATCTTCAAGAGGCGGTGGCTCAAGAAGGCGCCATCCATCATTAAGGATCCTCACCACCCAGGACATGCCCTCTTCTCGTTACTACCATCAGGGAGGAGGTACAGGAGCCTGAAGACCCACACTCAACATTTCAGGAACAGCTTCTTCCCCTCCGCCATCAGATTTCTGAATGGTCCATGAACCCATGAACACTACCTCGTTATTCCTCTTCTGCACTATTTATTTATTTTTGTAACTTATGGTAATTTTTATGTCTTTATGTCTTGCACTGTACTGCTGCCACAAAACAACAGATTTCACGACATATGACAGTGATAATAAACCTGATTCTGATTCTGATTTTGAAAGGATCCCATTTTAACAACTCAACTGACAGTTTGCTTTTCTGATGGGGTTTGGAATGCACTGAAGCATCAGCCTGGATTAGATGCTTCATACTTTGAATAAGACTTAAACAGACAATCATTAGAGTTAGAGATGAGTATTCTGTTAGTGGAAACACAAGAGATTACAGATGCTGGAATCTGGAGCAAAAAACAACCTACTGGCAAAAGGCTAATCTCTACAGTTTAGCAACACTATGACCACTTTGCGCTAAAGTGGACTTTGTTTTTTTTCTAAGTGTGTTCTTTCTTGTAAAAATTGTGTATAATTTATGTTTAATTTATGTTTTTCTTGTGAATTCTGCTTATATGATTCTATGTGCCTGTGATACTGTTGCAAGTAAGCTCTTCATTGCACCTGTGCATACATGTACTTGTGCATATGACAATAAACTCGACTTTGAGTTTGATGTTGACTTTGACTTCGAACTTATCAGGTCAGGCAGCATCTGTAGAGGCAGAGGGATAGTCGATGTTTCGGGTTGACACCCTGAATCCTGAATAATGAAACAGGATTAAAGAAATCTTAAGAGCAATATCCCAAGGCCAGCTGAAGTTTGGAACCATTTACCTAACATTAAAGAGCATTTGAAGTGCTGATGCTTAAGAGTGTTGAGGCTGAATTATCTAATATCCCACTGTAAGCCTGCAGAACTGATAAATTACTGCAAGACTGAGTGGAAAAATCACAACAGCAGTCCCAAAGGGAGCACAAAATGGGTAGATATTTTTTCAGTTCCTAGAATTTTATTGTTTCTCCATGTTCCGTGGGGTGAGTTGATGGAGTATGATGGAGTTATAGGTAGAAGACGAAGTGCTTTCTAAAATACTGAACTCAGGGCTTGGTGACACTACAGAGACACAAGAGACTGCAGATGCTGGAACCTGGAGCAACACACAAAGTACTGGAGGAACTCAGTGGGTCAGGTAGCACCTGTGGAGGGAAATGGACAGTTGACATTTCAGGTCAAGACCCTTCATCAAGATGAAGGGTCAAGATGAAGGGCCTTGATCCGAAACATCGACTGCCCATTGCCCTCCACAGATGCTGCCTGATCCGCTGAGTTCTTCCAGTACTTTATGAGTTGCTGGGTGACACTACTACTGAGTTCCTCCAGTGCTTTGAATGTGGCTGGGTGACATGCGATTAGCCAACACAGCACTCGGTAGCGAACTGAATTTGTTGCCCACTCCAGAGAACTAAATGAAAAATTTTGAACTGACACTTCAGTGCAGTACCAAGGGAGTGCTGCATTGTCAGAAGTGCCTTCCTTTAAACATAACGTTATATTAGTGACAGAAAAGGTCCTATTTCATTACCTTGAGGAAGATCAAAGGGAGATTCTCCCCTGGTGTCCTGGCTGACATTTATCCTCAATCCACCATCCTCACACCAAAACCTTTTGCTGGCAGTCTGGAAAAGAACAGTTGACACACTCTTGTAATGGGTCAGCATGCTTTTGACAGCTATGTCTGAGTACGAGGGACAGTCAGCATGGCTTTGTGTGTAGCAGGTCATGTCTTACAAACTCGATTGAGTTTTTAGAGGAGGTGATTGATGAAGGTAGGGCAGTGGAGGTCATCTACATGGACTTTAGCAAGGTGTTTGACAAGGTCCCTTATAGTAGGTTGATCAGGAAGATTAAGATGCATGAGATACACAGTGATTTGATGGTTTATATTCAGAATTGGCTTGTCCATAGAAGACAAAGGGTAGTGATGGAAGGGTGTTATTCTGGCTGGAGGTCCATGACTAGTGATGTCCGCAGGGATCCGTACTGGAAGCTCTGCTGTTTATGATACATATAAATGACCTGGATCAAAATGTAGATGGGTGGGTTAGTAAGTTTGCAGACGATATGAGGATTGGTGGTGTTGTGGATAGTGTAGAAGGTCATCAAAGGATACAGCAGTATATAGATCAGTTACAGTTATGGGTGGAGAAATGGCAGATGAAGTTTAATCCGGGTAAGTGTGAGGTGTTGCACTTTGGGAGGTCAAATGTAAGGGGACAGTACAGTTAATGGCAGGACCCTTAATACCATTGATATACAGAGAAATCTTGAGGGTCCAAGTCCATACCTCCCCGAAAGTGGCAACACAAGTAGATAGAGTGATAAAGAAGGCATACAGCATGCTTGCCTTCATCGCTAAGGAGCTGAGAGTATAAGAGTCAGGAAGTCACGATTCAGCTGAATAAAACTTTGGTTAGACTGCACGTAGAGTATCACATGAAGTTCTGGTCACCCCATTACAGGAAAGATGTGGAGACTTTGGAGAGGGTTCAGAGGAGGTTCACCAGGATGCTGCCTGGATTACAAGGTATTAGCTATAAGGAGAGGTTGGACAAACTTGGATTGTTTTCTCTAGAGCATCAGAGGCTGAAGGGAGAGCTGATAGGAGTTTATAAAATTATGAGAGGTATAAATAATGAGCCAGAATCTTTTTCCCAGGATAGAAATGTTGAATACTAGAGGGCATAGCTTTAAGGCAAGAGGAGGAAAGTTTAGAGGGGATGTGCAGGTGTTTTACATGAAGAGTGGTGGGTACCTGGAAAGTGCTGCCAGGGATAGTGGTGGAGGCAGATATGGAAGTGGCGTTCGAGAGGCTTTTAGATAGGCATATGAATATGCAGGGAATGGATCGATATGGCTCAATGGCAGGCAGAAAGGATCAGTTTAATTTAACATCTGCTCGGCACAGATGTCGTGGGCTGAAGGGCCTGTTCCTGTGCTGTACTGTTCTATGTTCTAGTATTGCTTGGGAACTTCTTGGAGCTCAGATGCCAGTGTGACTGACTTTCTCATTCCCCTGCTGAACTTACCCTGAGTTCAGGAACTTACCCACAACTCAGCTGTGTTGAGGAGTTAGAGACAATACCACAGAAAGGATGCCATTCAACCCATTGAGTGCTCACTTGCCCTATAAAAGAGCATTGGAGAGTCCTATTGCACACCCTCTCCTATTTCCTTCCAAATATTTACCTAGCTCCCTTCTGAACACTACATTTAAATCTGCTTCCAATATCACTTCTAGCATTCCAGAACCTAAACACTCTGTGGTTAAAACATTCTTTCCTCACATCCCTTTTTGTTCTTTTGCCAGTCACCATCATTGTGAGTCCCCTTGTTCTTAACTTCTCCACCAATGGGAACACTGTCTATTTACTCTGACTACACCTTCCATGATTTTAACTATCCTTACAAATTTCCTCATAGCCACCAACCTCCTCCCATTGACTCCAACTACACTTCGCTGCCTCGGGAAAGCAGCTAACCTAATCATGACCCCCCCACCCAGGTTATTCTTTCTTCTCCTCTCTCCAGTCGGGCAGAAGACACAAAACCTTGAGAGCATGTACCATCAGACTCAAGGACAGCTTCTAGCCCACTGATATCAGACTCTTGAACAGACCTCTCATATGTTCAACATGAATTCTTGATCTCCCAATCTACCTCATTGTAGCCCTTGCACTTTATTTGTCTACCCGCACTGCACTTTCTCTATAACTGCAACACGATATTCTATTTTCTTTTTACGACCTCAGTGTAATTATGTACAGCATGATCTATCTGGATGGCACCCAGACAAAAGCTTTTCACTGTATCTTGGTACATGTGACAATAATCAACCAATTCCAATACCTCCTCTGTTCCAAGGAGATCAGGTCCTTCAGCCTTGTATCAGCTATGGGTGCATATTTAGCATAACACCATTCATTTCTTTGGACTTACTGACCTAGAAGGAAAAAGTGTATGAAAGTCAGTGATTTATATGTCTCCTTTATTTTATGTCATGCTTTTAATTAGCTTACAACAAATAAATATATTTTAAATGAATTAGTCATGTTTACTTTTTAATTATGTAATTTTTGATTGTTTAAATCTATTTCAGTCAAATAAAAATCATACAATTCTTTATCACTAACACAAATGTGTCAAGTGAAGACAGAATTGAACTTGGCTGTTATATTGCATTAAGTCCAATAGTTCATCTGCTGTCTTGCATCATGCTGAAAGAACAGCTAATTATGTGGAGTGTTACGTACCTTGTGACAACCATTATGGTCAGACGATCAATCTCTGCAATAGAGAAGAGGGGCTGAGAGGGAGACGGGGTTGTGAGGTGTGGAAAGGCAGGGACAAAAGAAACAAAACCACCTTCACAGAATGAAAATCAGCCATTGGCTTGAAGCTTGGAATCTGCAGTCTGTCACCTTACCCTTTAAATCATTTTGGTCAGATCATGTGCAACACTGTGTACAATACTAAATACAATATCATAACAAGTATAACAAAGGCCTAGAGAGGATGCTAAAGGGATTTATCATTTCAGTGAAAAGGACAAGCATACTGAGTTTCTTATCTTTTGTGAAGAGAAGCTGAAGGTGGGAAGCTGGGGGTGGTGGAGAGAGAAAGAGAGAGGGAGAGTGAGAGACAGAGAGTGAGAGAGAGGAGAGAGAGAGAGTGAGAGAGAGAGAGTGAAATGCATCTTTTGCATAGAGTGTTCTGGGGGCAGCCCGCAAGTGGCACCACATTTCCGGCACCAACATAGCATGCCCGCAACTTCCTAACCCGTACGTCTTTGGAATGTGGGAAGAAACCCACACAGACACGGGGAGAACGTACAAACTCCTTACAGACAGTGGCCGGAATTGAACGCGGGTCGCTGGCGCTGTAATAGTGTTACGCTAACCACTACACTACTGTGCATGGAGAGTGAGAGAGGTGGTATAGAGAGAGAAAGAGAGAGGGGTGCTATCAGAGTAACAAAAAAAAACAAATCACAAGTTCAGATTCTTTTACCCAAAGTAGGTGAAAATTTGGAACGTATTGTTTAGAGAAGTTGGGGCAAAGAATAGATGAATATCGAAGAGCATTTCCTAAGAGAGGCAGATGAGAAGGGTGGGGGGAAATAAACACCAACATTGACAGTTTGGGCTGAATGGCCTGTTCCTCTGCAACATATTCTATCTAAATGACCTCAGCTGCTGACATGCAGCTACAATTACAGTGACCATGTAGACCAATGATTTTGAAAGAAAAAGTCAGCTTAGCAACTCCAGAAGCCAAACAACCCATCAGCAATGCCATAGGAGATCACAAGAGAGCAAGAGCGGGAGTAGACCACCAGGCCCCTCAAACTTGCCCCACCATTCAGTATGATCATGGCTGATCAATGCTGGCCTCAACTCGTCTTCTGTGCCATTTCCCCTTAGCCCTTAATTCCACGACCTTTCAAAAATATATCTACCTCCACCTTACATACCTCCATTGATCTAGCCAGCTGGGATAGAGAATTCAAGAGATTCACCACCCTCTGCAAAAAAGAAATTTCTATGCACCTCAGTTTTAAACGATCGGCCTCTTATCTTGCAAATATGTCCCTTCATTCAAGACTTTCTCACTTGTGAAAACCCCACAACTTCAAGCACAGAGTCATGGAGTCACACAGCATGGATTCAACCCTGGCAAACCCCTTTAGGATATTATATATCTCAATAAGTTCACTCCTCATTCTTCTAAACTCTGAAGAATACAAATTCAAGCTTTCCAGTCTCTCTTGACAGGACGACCCTTTCATTCCAGAAATTAGCCCAGTGAATCTCCTTTGGACTGCCTCCAATACTACTATATCCTTTCTCAGGTACGGCGACATTAAGTGCATGAAGTATTCCAGGTGTGACCTCACCAATACCCTGTACATTTGTAACAAAATCCTCCTATTTTTAAACTCCAAACCCTTTGCAACAAAGGTCAAAATACTGTTTGCCTTCTTAACTACTTGTTGGACCTTCCTGTTAACTTTTTTGTGAGTCATGCAGTAGAACACCTAGATCCCTCTGTACTTCACTTATTTGCAGTCTCTCTCCATTTAGATAATAATCAGTCTTTTGATTCCTCCTACCAAAGTGCACAACACATTTCCCCATTGGCAAGTTCTTGCCCAATTACTCTATCTGTCTATATCCCATTCCAGGGTCACAATACCCTCATCACAACACGCCTTTCCACTTTTTTTGTGTCATCAACAAACTTGGATACATTTTGCTCCCTTCCTCGGGTCATTAAACAGGAAATAATTGAGGGCCAAGAACTGATCCCTGAGTACTTCACTAGTAAAATCCTTCCAACCTCACAAAGACTCATTCCAGAATTAGAATCAGAATCAGGTTTATTATCACTGACATACATCGTGAAATTTTTTGTTTTGCAGCAGCAGTACAGTGCAAGACATAAAGACATAAAAATTACCATAAGTTACAAAAATAAATAAATAGTGCAAAAGAGGAATAACGAGGTAGTGTTCATGGGTTCATGGACCGTTCAGAAATCTGATGGCGCAGGGGAAGAAGCTGTTCCTGAAACGTTGAGTGTGGGTCTTCAGGCTGCTGTACCTCCTTCCCGATGGTAGTAATGTGAAGGAGGGATTTTCTGGGTGGTGAGGGTCCAATGATGGATAGTGCCATCTTGAGGCACCACTCCTTGAAGATGTCCTTGATGGCGGGGAGGGTTGTGCCCGTGATGGAGCTGGCTGAGTCTACAACCCTCTGCATCCTCCTTTGATCCTGCACATTGGAACCTCCATACCAGGCGGAGATGCAGCCAGTCAGAATGCTCTCCACCGTACGTCTGTAGAAATTTGCAAGAGTCTTTGGTGACATACCAAATCTCCTCAAACTCCTAAAGAAGTAGAGTGCCTTCTTCATGATTGCATCAATGTGTTGGGCCCAAGATAGATCCATTTATTCCAACTCTCCATTTTCTGTCTGACAGCCAGTTTTCAATCCATGCTCACACACCTCCTCCAAAGTCCATGAGCTCTAAATTTATGCACCAGTCTCTGATGCAGCAACTTTCTACAGAGTGAAATGTTGTTATATTGGGTGAACTAGTCCACAGCACTCAGTGATGAAGCTGGCCTTGATTTCTGGTGCTCTAATGGGAATATTAAGGCACTAAGTGTTCAATAGAGTCTGGCCTAGAAATTTCCATTTATAATTGCATCAGCTCATCCTGGTACTGCAAACAACACTTTCCTTGAAATAACATTGCTTCTTCCAGAGGCTGTAAAAGTATATCTTTGAGCAAAATGGCATTTTACAAGAAGCAGACATGGAAGGCAGAATGGAGCACATGAACTGTCAGGTTAACTCCCACCCCAGTAGAAGCATTGAAGTTTATTTAATATTTAGCCTTTTGTAATGATTTCATTTGCTACGGTTCTTCTGATCATGTGTCATCAAACGACTTTCTGTTGCTTGTGTCAACAGGCATTTAGTAAATCTATAATGGTCTGAGAAGACCTGCGGCAGTGAATCATTGCTTTGTAATGGCAGCTGTAAAATAGTGCAAGTTTCCAAAATGAAGAGAAAGTTTAATAGGATGTATAATGTAATTTCATATGCTGCATCGGCAAAACTAATGGTGCAGAATTTCTATCAATATAGTATAATGTCTGATGAAGATGATTTCATTCCACAATAATAAAAACTGTTTCCAACATTGTAGCATCGCATTAACCCTTTTAGATCATGGTGCCAGTTCACCAAAGGGGCTATCCAGTTACTCCCACCCTCCCTGCTTGTTTGATTAACATAGAACAGTACAGCGCAGGAACAGGTCCTTCGGCCCACGATGTCTGCACCAAATTCAATGCTGAGTTAAACTACATCTCTTCTGCCTGCACATGATCTATATCCCTCCATTCCCTGCATATTCATGTGTCTAACAGCCTCTTAAATGCCACTATTGTATCTGCTTCCACTACCACCACTGGCAGCCCGTTCCAGGCACCCACCACCCTCTGTGTAAAAAATCTGCCCCACACATCTCCTTTAAACTTTCCCCCCCTCACTTTAAACACATGTCCTCCAGTGCTTGACATTTCTACTCTGGAAAAAAGATTCTGACTGTCTACGCTCTCTTTGTCTCTCATATAGTTCAATATTTATCCAATTTCCACTTGAATATTACAGGTTGTGAAGAGGACATGAAAATCCTGCGAAGGAATATGTAATAAAACTCTGATTATCCACTAATTGACTATTTGGAAATTTCAGTGGTTTGGCATTTGGCAGTGTGGGAAAATGTGAGGTTATCCACTTTGGAAGGAAGAATGCACTTGGTGATGTTCCTTGCACTGCCTTGAAACCTACTGGGGTCCAGTTCCTATAGTCCCTGAAACTTACCAGGACTCCAGTTCTCATACTCCCTGAAATTTATAGGGGCCCCGTTTCCTATGCTCCCCAGGAATTTTCCAGGGCCGTCTTCCCATGATCCCTTGAAACTCACTGAGCCCTTGGTTTCCATGCCCCTTTAAACTTACCAGGTTCACTAGAAATGTGAACTTCAAACTTACCAGGTTGATCATGTAAGTTCTAAAAAAAAGTGAACTTTAAGTGTGTTGTGATATTAACAGGAATAACATCCAAATAATTTGGAAAATCTGCCAGTCCAAAGTCCCCAGCATGCCGGATCATCGGAGTTATTCTGTAAACAGGTTATGTGAGTGGGGCAAGATATTTATTAAGGTATTTAAGATATTTATTTATTAGTCACACGTCCATTGAAACACACAGTGTAATGTGTCTTTTTGTGTTACTGAGAATGTGCTGGGGGCAGCCCGCAAGTGTCGCCACTCTTCCGGCGCCAACATAGCATGCCCACAGCTCCTAACCTGTACATCCTTGGAATGTAGGAGGAAACCGGAGCACCCAGAGGAAACCCACGCAGTCATGGGGAGAACGTACAAACTCTTTACAGACAGCAGGCAGAATTGAACCCGGGTCGCTGGCACAGTAAAAACATTACGCTAAGTTGGCAGATGGAGTGTAGTGTGGGAAAATGTGAGGTTATCCACTTTGGAAAGAAGAATGCAAAAGCAAATCTTATTATTTAAAAAGCAGGAGGATACAAAATGTAATTCTCTCTTTCAGTGAGCTGTGGAGGCAGAGACATTGAATATATTGAAGGGGAGATTAACAGAAATTTGAACTACAAGAAGTCAAGAAGCATGGGGAGTAAGGGCGAAAGTGGTGTTGTTGCTAAGGTTAGACCAGTCACGATCTTATTGAATGGTGGAGGAAGCTCGATGGGCTGATTGGTCTAATCCTGCCCTTGTTTCTTATTTTCTTATGATCCATGGGGTCCAATTTCTTCAGTCATGCACACTTAAAGAGACTTACATGCAACGCCAGTGAACAGCAACCCCACATAGCCACGGATCCATATGACTTGATCACAGATTAATGGACAGAAGTACCAACATTGTTTAGGCTCAGTAGCAGTTCCTACAAATTGGAGGGTGGCAAATGTCGCCTCATGATTTAATAAAAGGGGGAAGAGACAAAACAGGGAATAACAGAGAATTTCTTCATCCAGAGTGCGGTGTACCTGTGGAATTCTCCACCACAGAAAGCAGTGCAGGCCAAATTATTAAATATGAAAAACGTGTTCATATTTCTTATGGCTATAAGTAAAATGGGAAATGGAGAGAAGGAGAGAAGCACTGAAGGAGTGATCAGCCATGATCACGATGAATGATACAGCGGGCCTAAAAGAACAAAAAGCCTGTTCCTGCTACTATTTCCAATCTTTTTACCTCAACCATTTCCCTGGAACAATCAACCTGATCCGATTCCAGTTGGGAAGCAGAATCCATTTTGAAATTTAGTTTGTTGAAGTGGGAAATTCTAGCAAAGCTGACAAATAAAGAGACAGAATATCCTGAATTCATTGCACCTGTTCTGAAGATCGGGAGATGATCACACTTAACCAGAAGGATCCAAACCCAATTACAGTCTATTCCAAAGAAATATGAGCTCAAATCTTACCATAGATGAGGAGCTTAAATTCAGTTAATTTAGTTTACACGTAGAATTTGGTAGCTAATTCATCTAGTTCACTCATGCCCTATAGGGAAGGAAGGCTGCTGAGGTTGTCTGGTCTGGGCTTTATGTGACCCCCCAACCCACCAACATGATTGATCTTTTACTCTGAAAAGGCACAGTTACAGTGACTCAAGTAGGGATGGACAATACTGTCCTTGCACATCCTGTGATTGAATAAGGAAGATCCCAACTATATTGGTAGGTCAGGAAATGCAGAGAATTTTATTCCCAGAGATGAGCACCTTCATGGGGAATGGAAGCTTGCTAAAGGAAATGGTGAAAGATACAAATAACACATATTGATTTATAAATTTAACACTTCAAGTTGATGACCTTTCAATGAACTGTATCTCTCTCCAAAGATGCCATTCTATTGATTTATAATCACAGCCTCTGAAAATCCATCTAAGTGCTGTATTAGCCCTGCTGTTAACAGTTCCATTTGTGAAAGAGACAAGAATGAAGGGTCATAAATATAAGATAGCTGTTGATAAATCCAAAAGGGAATTCAAGAAAGGATGGTGAGAGTGTGAGATGTTACCCCCCCCCAGAGTAGTTGGCATGGATAAACTCAGTAAGAATAAAAGGATATGTTGGATAAGGTGGAGTGGGCAGAGGCTTGTGTGGAGCAAAAACATTGGCATGAAACAGGCACAGTGTTGAAAACACATTTCTCCATCAGTAATACATGTTTGCAACAGTGTGTTGGTGTGGGAAGAATTAATGTCCCAGTCCAGATAAATACCTACCCTAGCCCTGACCCCTAATTCTGAGAGTAACAATAAAATACCCCAGGATGAATGTCTTTTTATTGCAGTAACAGCCTGGCCTGTTGCAGAAACATTTGATTTGTTGCCTCTGGTCCAGTCTCTTCATGTCAGAAATGTGTTTACTTTATTTCTCTTTACAATGTCATCAGAATTAGGCTTCAGCACTTTATTTCATTCCAGACAAGCCCAATTCCTGATGATATTACTCTCTGACCTCTGGAATTCCATCCCTAAACTTATCCACTTATCTCTAAGAAGTTCCATGAGACCACCTCTTAGACCAGGTTTCGATCTCTTACCTCTCTTTATAAAAGGACTTGTATTTATATAGCGATTTGCAAGCTTATTGCAAGGCATGTTACATCATTTACAAATCAGTTTTGAAGTGCAGTGTCTGTTGTATCATAGGGAACAAAATGCGCACTGCAAGCTCGCATGACCAATTGGATATTCTCTTTTAATGCTGTTGACTGAGAGGTACATTTTGCTTGGGACACTGAGAACAATGCCCTTGCTCTTCAAAAATCATCGCAAAATTGTCTCCACTAGTGGGACAATCTCAAACAAGAGGATGTAGGTATTAAATTTCTGAGTTGAATTTCTTTTTGCAGGTGGATCTCTGGAATTGTCTACCCAAGAGCACAATGAAGTGTTTAAAGGGGAGAGAGATAAATGTTTGAAAGATCGGGGAATTTAGGGCTATGGAGAACTGGCCCAGAAGAGGAGTTGATGCCTGGATTAGATCTCGCCATGATCATACTGAATCATAGCCTTGTGAGGCTGGGTGGTCTATTTTCTTGTGTTCCTGTGTATGAGGGGCCTTTTACATCCATCTGAAAGCGCAGACAGGGTCTGGGTTTAATGTATCATCCAATAGATGGCACCTCTGATGGTGCAGCACTCCCTCAGCATTGCACAGCTTGGTCCCTGGTCTCTTGGTTACAAATGATGGAACATGCCTTGCGATGGGCTTGCAAATTGCTATATAAGTGTTATCTAATAAGGTTCCTGTGAAGCACTGTGGAGTGCTCCATTATTTTTAACGGATGCAAGTTATTGATGGCCTCTTGCACCACACAGTATTGAATTAAGGGAGGACAGGTTTGGAGTCACTGTGATGTCTGCTGCCCAGTGACTGCCACCCCACCTCACATATAGGGAGGAGGGTGCCAAACCTGAGGCACCATTCTTGTAACCGAGAAGCGGAACAGCAGGAATGTTTTTTTGCTGAATGTATAAAATCAACGATAAAACACAAGGAGAAAACAAGTTAATCATAGAAATAAGTTTTTAATTCAACAGAGCTTGCTAGAAGGACAGATGGCTTGCATCCAAGGATCCTAAAAGAAGTGGTTACCACGACGGTGGTGCATTAGTTATAATCTTCTAAAAATCCTTGGTTTCTGGAGAAATGCCAGAGGATTGGAAAACTGCAAATTTTTCACCCCTATTCAAAAGGGAGCGAGATAAAAAGCAGGGAACCATAGGCTGATTAGCCTAACATCTAGCATTGGAAAAATGTGAGGATCAATTATTAAGGATGTAGAAGCAACACATTTGGAGAATCACAGTCTAATCAAGCAGAGTTAGTTGGCTTCATGGAGGAGAAATTGTGCCTGGCAAATGTATTTGGAATGCTTTGAGGAAGCCTTGACAGAGTGGGTAGAGGGGAACAAGTGGATGTATATCTTTCGACTTTCAGGAGGCATTCAACAAGGTGCCTCACAACAGGTTAAATCTCAACAGCCCACAGCTTTGGAGGTAACATACTGACATGGAAAGACGATTGGTTTATAGGCAAGAAACAGCGAGTTGAATAAGGGAGTAACTTTCAGGGTGGCAAGCTGCAACCAGTGGTGTACTGCAGGGATCAATGCTGGATCCACAACTGTTTACAATATATATTAATAATGAGGGCAGCATGGTAGTGTAGCGGTTAGCGTAACACTATTACTGCGCCAGACACCTGGGTTCAATTCCGGTTGCTGTCTGTAAGGAATTTGTACGTTCTCCTTGTGTCTGCGTGGGTTTCCTCCGGTTGCTCTGGTTTCCTCCCACATTCCAAAGATGTACAGGTTAGGAATTTGTGGGCATGCTATGTTGGCGCCGGAAGTGTGGCGACACTTGCGGGCTGCCCCCAGAACACTCTACGCAAAAGATGTATTTCACTGTGTGTTTCGATGTACATGTGACTAATAAAGAAATCTTATCTTATCTTAAGTTGGAGGAAGGAAGTAAATGTATGGTAGCCAGATTTTCCGATGATTCAAAAATAAGTGAGAGGGCAAGTTGCAAGAAGGATACAAACAGCTTGCAGACATAGGGTAGATTGGGTGAGTGGGCCAAAAAGTTGGAACAGAGAGTATAATGTTGAAAATAGGAAGTTGTTGATTTTGGAAGGAAGAACAAAAGAATTGAGAGTTGTTGAAATGGAGAGAAATTGCAGCAAGTTACAACACACAGAGATCTGAGGTTCCTTGTGCATGAAACACAGAAAGCTAGCACACAAGTACAACATATAATAGGGAAGGCTAATGGGATGTTGGCTCTTATTTCAAGGGGGTTGGGGTATAAAAGGAGGCAAGTACAAGGCCCTAGTGTGATCACATCTAAAATACAGTGAACAAGTTTGGTTCCCTGCTAAGGGAAAGGTATTGTTTCATTGGAGACAATTCACAGAAGGTTCATTAGGCTGATCCTGGGTATGGAGGGGTTGTCCTACATGGAAAGGTTAAATAAGTTGGGACTCATTGGACTTTAGAAGAATGAGAGGTGTTCATATTAAAACAACTCAGGTTCTTAGGGGGTCTAGACAGGGTAACTGCTGAGAGGATGTTTCCTCTAATGGGGACATCCAGAAACAGAGGGCAGGAGTTCAGAATAAAGGGCTGCCCATTTAAGACTGAGATTGGGGAGAATTTTTTTCCCTCTTAAAATATTGAATCTTTGGAACCCTTTGCCAGAGAGAGCTGTGGAGGCAGAGTGCTTGGGTATATTTAAGGCTGAGGTAGATCAATTTCTAATCAGTAAAGGAATCAAGAGTTATAGGGTAATGACGGGAACATTGACTTGATTAACATTGAACATTAACTGGATCAGCCATGATCCTATTAAATGACTTGAGGGGCTGAATGGCCTAATCCTGTTCCTTTTCCTGATCCAGTGTAAGTTAAGTCAAGTGTCTTTAATGGGGAGGAGAGGAAATAAAAAAGCTCTCATTTCATAACAGAGAGATCTTTTAAACCAATATATCATTCAAAGGGATGACACAGCTTCGATGGAGCAATGATCTCCTTTCGAGCCCCATGATTCCATTCCAGGGTGAGATTTGAACCTTTGTAGAGGGGTGAGGATTTGAATCTCTGTAGACCAAGGTAAGAAGCAGAAAATGTTGAGAGTAAGTTGTCTGACTTACAATTCTCAATTGGCATTACTGCACCTCGTCTCCTTGAAATTCACTAATTTTATAATAATTTATTTGAACTCTTTCCCCATCCCTGATTTCAGCCTGTGTTTTGATGTTAAAAATCAAAGCTGTTATAAAATGAGTTTTTTAAATTAGCAGCAGATTATCACAGGCCCTTCATCTTTGTGCTGCATGTTGTACTTGTTCCTGGGGCAGGGTGGCTCCCTCTGCTGTTGATTCTGGGTAGAGCAGCCAACGCTCCTGTTTAATCACCGATTCAAGGAGCTTGTGTTTGCAAAACACCATATAAATAATCGACCTTCTTACTGGGCTTAGCAGGGTAGATGGAGGGATGATATCTCCATTGGCTTGACTGTCTAGGACTAGGGGGTCACAGTCTTAGAATACAATGTTGGTCATTCAGGACAGAGATAAGAACGTATCTCTTCCACCAGAGAATCTTTGGCATTCTAGTGAATCGTTGTCATTCTTTACGCAAGAGGGCTGCGGAAGCTCAGTCTTTGCATATATTCAGTAAAGAAATCAAGAGCTTTTTAGATAATGAAGGGACCTGTGGTTGGTGCAGTGAAGTGGCACTGAGGTAAAAGGTCACTCCTGATCTTATTGGATCATGGGGTCGCTGTGGTAATCACTTAAAACTAACTTGCTTTCTCTCTTTCTCTTATGTCTTCAGCCTGAAACGTTAACATTGTTTCTCCACAGATGCTGCCTGACCTGCTGAGTGTTCCCAGCATTCTCTGTTTTTATTACAGAGTTCCAGCATCTGCAACTTTTGATTTTCATTTTTTTATTTGCTCCCTGAACTGAGATATTTTAGCACCACTTCATTGGTGGGTCTGGAATCACGTAAAAGGCAACAGCATTGTTGAAACTGGGTAAGTTTTCACAACCTTCCAGTATATTCATGGTCACTATTACTGATGCTAGCCTCTTGATACCAGATTTATTTAATCATTTGGGCGCCGCATCTTAGAAGGGGTATGATTGCACTTGAGAGGGGGCAGAGGTGATTCACTCAGGGTGGAGCATTTGAGTTGAGACTGGATAGGCTGGGCTTGTTTTCCTCAGAGCAGATGAGGCTGAGAGGGGACCTGATTGAAGTATACATAATTAGGAGAAGCGTAGATAGGGTGGATATATGCATATATTATCTTTATTGGTCACATGTACATGGAAACACACAGTGCAATGCACCTTTTGCGTAGAGTGTTCTGGGGGCAGCCCGCAAGTGTCGCCACGCTTCCAGCGCCAAGGTGGACAGCAGTGATGTCTAAAACTGGAGGACATAGCTTTGAGGTAAGAGGTAGAGGGAATCTGAGGAGGGTTTTTTTCACCTAGAGGTGGTTGGAACCTGTAAAACACTGCCTGAGGGGGCGGTGGAGGCAGACAACATTTAAGAAATACTTTGAATAACCAAGATATAAAAGTTATAGACCAAGTGCTGGTAAATGGGATAAGTACAGATGAGTGCTTGCTGGTCTTTCACGATGGGATAAACGACTTGCGTGACTCTATGACTTGAGTTCCCCCAGTGCCATAATGGAATTCAAACATGTCTCTGGATCAATCTTGCAGGCCTCTGGATGCCAGATAAGTAGCTTAACCACAAATGCCACCATATTTATCTGGGCCTAAACTAACCTTGGCGTAGACTACGAAACAAGCCTGAGAATAGGTAACAGGGTGGTGCGGCAGAGAGTGATGCCGCCTCACAGCTCTGAGGTCCTGGGTCCAATGCTGACCTCGAGTGGTGTCTGTGTGGAGCTTGCATGTTCTCCCTGTGACTCTGGGTGTTCTAGTTTCTTCCCGCATCCCAAAGATGTGCTGGTGGTTTAATTGTTTTTTTATTAATTTACCTTGAGCATAGATTAAGGGCAGAAAGAATGAAAGGGGAGTTGAAGGGCATGTGCTGGAGAGAATGAGTCACAGGTGTGTAGGGAAATAAGGAGAGCAATGGGACTAATGGGATACTCCTCTGGCAGCCCATGTGGGCCGAAAGGCCTCCAATGTCATTACAAGCAGCTTGCAATGTGGAGCATTCACCATTTAATCCATGGGGGCAAAGCTGCAGACATCACATCGCATCTGGTGATCTAATTTCTCTTGAAAACTCCACGCTGGCCATCAAACTTCATTTATGAATAAATAAACAGGTAGCATCAAAGAAGCAGATTCCTTTAAAATCTCGTAGGTAACTCGTTCATGTTTAAATGTGTAGGATAATGCTGTGATAATGCTTCCCAAAATACCCTTCAATAATTAATCTTTTTCAGAAAGCTGCATATGTCATTAATCTCAAATAAATTAGAGGCTGACTTCAACAACTGCACTTCACTTATGTGGTCAGAGCTAAATGGGACAAACTCAAGACTGCTCCTGATAAAGTATCAGCTCCAGATTTTTAATGCAATTTATTAATGAAAGTGAAATGAAGGAGGAACTGGCTGTCACACAGCTGGTCTGGAACTTCTTGCTGTCGAACTAATCGAATCTAATCGTGCCCTGATGTAATCCAAAATGTTTGCTTAACCGTTTGAGAACATATTGAGAATTAGTCTCCTGCACTCCCTTAATATCGATCACAGCAGGGTAGCTCTCTCAATTTCACTCTACAAGATCGAGGGTTCAATCTCACTCCTGAGACTTCACATGAGAATCTCCAAATCCAACTGTGAGGCGGTTGTTGGACGCCCTGTCTAAATGTAGAAATCAACATGGCATTAGCTTCAAGAACAAGGCAGTTCTTCTGACTATCCTGGGCAATATTGATCATTCAATTGATCATCCATTGCAAAATGAAAGACTGAAATATTGTCCATTTTTAGCCAGCATGTTCATAACAGGCCAAAAGGCCTCCTTCTATGCTATAAATTTCTGCTTCTTTTCAATTTTATTATTCAGTCATTATCACATTGCTGATTGTGGGAGATGGCTGTGCATGAAACTGCAGCCACGTTCTAATGCTGAAACAGTGACGACACTTCAAAAGTGCTCGGTTTGTACAAGGGGCAAAAGAAATATAAGCTCTTCTTCTCTTCTTCCTCTCTCTTCCTTAGGGCTCTTGTGTAGAATGCATATTAAAAAAATTTTCACCAAGAAAATATACTTGAACCATTAAGCACACAGAGGATAGGTCAGAATGTTCAAGATTGACAATTACCAAGTTACTGGGCCATTGACCATTAGCAGACAATTGGGACACCAATCAATTACTCTGAAACTATGGAAAACACAACATGGTCAAATTAATGCACCAATACATGCTCATAGTCATTTGTATGTTGAATATAGAACAGCAAAACAGAGAATATAGTTCCCGCAAGATGACTTCACATGAGATGAAAGTTATATTGTTAGTTTGCAACTCCAAATATCTGTGGCACGACATGGGAAGAAAGAACTTTACAAAGATCTTAATAGCTCCTCTGATATTCTTGGAGGGCTGTACTTGGGGGAGGATGGGGAGAGGGAGGAAGATGGTGAGTAGCAAGGGGATAGAGCAATGGCAGCTTTCCCTCAGATTGAAGACCTGCATTCATACACCACATTTAACATCAAACCTCAGGGCATCTCATTGGTTTACACCCAATGGAATAGTTCTGGCAGAAGCACTGCTGTAAAAGGGAAATGTGGCAGCCAATTTGTGCACAGCAAGCTCCCACGAGCAGCAACTTGATAATAACCAAATAATCTGCTTTTAGAAATATTATCTGAGGGACAAATATTGACCAGGTACCAGGTTTAACTTCTCCGCTTTTCTTTGAAAGTGTTTAACCCCTAATTTGAAAAGAAAATACACTTCTAATGGCGCAGCACACCCCAGTACTGCATGGCACTGTCAGCCAGGTTCTACAACAGGACTTGAAATGGAAGTGAATGGATAATTAACCCTGTCAGTCAAGTGCTGCAAATACTTTAAAAGAGGGCACAATGGTAGCACAGTGGCTAATTTTCCAGCCTAGTAGTCCATAGGCTTGGACTAATCATCCAGGGGGCAAGTTTACATCCCATTGTGGACATTAAATTTTAATGGTGTGGCATTCCAAAAAAAAATTAGTAATGATGACCACAAAACTACTGAATTGTCGTAAAAAGCCAACTGGATTACTAATGCCTTTCAGGGCAGGGAATCTGCCATGTTTACCAAGTCTGGACCCTATGTCACACCATGTGTTGACTCCAAGATGCCTACCTACTGAAACAGTCTAGCAAATCACTCAGTTCAAGGCCAATTACGGACGGGTAATGAAAAGCTCAGATCCTGTAAAATGAATAAACAAAATTAACTTCACACATAGAATTTATCTGTTGGAATTATCCTCCACTCACTGCATCTTCCAAGGGAAATCACCTCAGGTGTCACACTTATGGTTTCCAGGACATATCACCATAAGTCTTGATGCCACTTCCAACGGAGTGGCTGACACGATATTCACTCTGTACATTGCTCGGCATTAATAATAGGCAGATTTTATCATTTTGTTACTTTTAAAGAGAGTTTTCAGACCTTTTACATCCTTGATTGCTATAATATAATGTACATTTAATATAATTACTATGCAAGAAAGAATGGCTTAAGTGTGCTGATCTAAACTCAGCTGTTAGTGGGCTGCAGTGTTCAATTGTACTCAGCACGATTGAGTTAAATGGCAAGGATATCCACAGATCCATCAAGATGCATTTAGTGAATCACAAAGTGTAGCTGAGAGTCACTCACCCACATCAAACAGTAAGTGGTATGACAGGGGGATGGATGAAGCTGCTGTTCCAGCTTGGTTCAATTTCAAACCACTTTACAGTTCCTTCAGAAAAAGCTTTAGATTAGACTTAATGTACGCAGCTCTGTCTCTCCTGGGACACCAATAGCATATCTCTGCCTCATATATCATTGTCATGTAACATGTTCCTTTCTCTTTTTCCAAGTCTCTCTTTCTTCCATCTGACATTTAGTGTGACTCGATGGGCGTTGCTCTTATACCCGATGTCCCTGAGCACTGGACACATCCTGCTGGAATGCTATCCTGACTCTAAGTCACGAGGTGCCGTTCCAGAGATCTGAGCATAAAATTCATGGCAGAGGATCCAATGTAATAGTGAGGGAGTGTTGTACTGTCAGAGGAGACATTAGTTTGAGGACCTGTATACTCTCTCAAGTGGATATCAAAGACCTACTGGAGAAAGAGTGGGAGGGTGATTTCAATCAACATCACCAAACAGAGTACATTGCTGTTTGTGGGAGCTTGCTGTGCAAAATTTGACGTTGCATTCCCCTCGTCAAGCCATTGACAACACTTTGAAAGTGTTACATTGGTTGTAGAGGGCTTGGGGGCATCCTGCAAGGAACGTGACAGGTGCTATTTAAATACAAGTCTTTCTTCCTTAAACGCAATAAAGCAGGGTAGCTGTATCTTACTGCCGTCTTTCCTACAATGCCAAATGTGATGAATTGACCTGCTCCCCACTTAAACAGTGTCACTGGACTGACAAATGCTCCCTGTAACATTGAACTCTGGCCTATATATCATAATTGGTGAAATTCACTGGATGGATGCTGAAATGACTCTGAGGTATTGAAGTTGAGCGTGATGTTCACTTTAACAGGTACCAGAGAGATAAATTGAGCTGTGCGTTCAGGTCTTGCATAACCGCTCAGGGTTATGAGCGGTCAATTCAACTGTCTAGAAATTGGATTTCATCCTTAACTGGTGCTGTATTTGGTCCCACATACAAACAGAAGACAGCAGAAAGTTGCAACGTTCGTGATATCTACCTTTAAAGATTTATTACGGTGTTTATCCCTGCTTGTTGTGTTAAAATGTAATGGTGAGTGCCATGTCTTTGCAAAAAACACTTACGGGAAGTGGGTCGGGACCTTAAAGAAACATTTATAGAAAAGCCTGCCATGGAGATAAGGGAAAACGCAGGGGAGAGGAGGCACGTAATGAGGGTGTGCAGCCACTTCCACCCCCACACCCCACAATTATCATTATCGACCCTCTCCTGTGCCACAGTAACTCCACACCACTGCAAGGCACAGGCTCATAAACTGCACCTCATTGTGGTGAATGCTGGAATTACAGGCATTTCCTGCAATAAGAACATGAACAGGCCCTTCGGCCCACCATGTCTGTGCTGACCATGCCAATCTAACCAATCTCACCTGCCTGCCCGAGGCCCGTATCCCTTTATTTCTGGCCTGTTCATGTTCCTGTCCAAATACCTCAGAAATGTTGCTATCGTATGCTTCCACCACCTCAGGTGGCAGCCAGTTCCGGAGACTTATCACTCCTTGTGTAAAAAAACTTGCCACATAAATCTCCTTTAAACCTTCCCCCACTTACCTTAAAGCTATTCCCTCTAGTATTTGACATTTCCACCCTGGGAAAAAGACACTGACCATCCACCCTGTCTATGACTCTAGGCCCAGTTATATTTATTTCAATGTAAGGAGCAGTCCTGATTCATTCAGCTATGTGCATGAATCAAAACAAACATGTCCCAGACACTTCAATAGTGCCTGCTTTCTCCTTGTTTTACTAAGAGCTAAAAACACAGGTAGTGGGTTGCACAATCTTGCACCAATTTCTGTTGGAAAGGCAAAGAAAGTCACACATGTTGATGACATCACCACATGCCCAGTCCAATTTTCCGATGGGCAAGACTTCAACTGGAAATAGGTACAATTGAATTAAATCTCAGGCAAATCGATGTCTATGCCAATCTTATTTGTTAAAAATGGTTCCACTTTCTCAGCTGTAGGTAGAGAAGCAAACAACTAAAACTGTAACAATACACAAAAAGTGCTGGAGGAACTCAGCAGGTCAGGCAGCATCCATGGAGGGAAATAAACTGTCGACGTTTCGGGCCGAGACCCTTCATCAGGACTGGAAAGGAAGAGGGCAAAAGCCAGAATAAGAAGGTGGCCCTCTTCCCTTCCAGTCCTGATGAAGGGCTTCGGCCTGAAACGTCGACTGTTTATTTCCCTCCATGGATGCTGCCTGACCTGCTGATTTCCTCCAGCCCTTTTTGTGTATTGCTCCAGATTCCAGCATCTGCAGAATTTTTTGTGTCTCAACTAAAACTGTAACCTCTTCTGTAAGCCTGACAGGTAATAGTGCCACCTGAGCATTATTGATCTTTATGTATCATCAGGTCAGGGTTGCTACACACTGCTGGGTTAATCTACTTCTGCCCAGGAATTTCTGGGGCACTAGAGTTAGCCTCAACAACCTTGGCTGAGTGCTATAATTACAGCTCTACGACCTTACACCCAGGCGCAGTTCCAGTGCACGTGGATGCCAAATCCAGATTCGAACTTTGACTGCAGGAGTTCATTGTCTACTTGGGCAAAGTGTCTTGAGAGGAGGACAAGATGGATAGCCCAGGAAAGCAAGGAGACAAGACTGATAACAGCCAAACTGTACCCTGGCAGGAGTCACAAATTAAGGAACAATGAAAACTACCAGCAGGGGTGAGTGAAAGAAAGTCATTGTCTGGAACATCTTTGGGGTGCAAGGTTTTATTTAAAAATTGACTGGGGCACGGAAACCTGAGAGATTTGAAGTTGAACCACACAGGGTGATTGAGGGAACTAACAGTTGCACTTGAGGACAAATGTGGTAACAACACTAGGGAGAAGGAAATAAATCATAAAATTTTGAAAATACCCAGCAAGACAGGCAGCAAACTGGAGAAAAAGTCAGAGTTAACATTTCAGGTTCATATTTCCATACAACGAGGTCATCTGGCCCATCGTCGATGCCAACTCAGAGCAATCCCAGTCCTCCGCTAATTTTCCCAGTAACTCAAATCTCCCCACTCTCCCATTAACTCTTCCACCTTCTGTCACTCACCTACACACAAGAGGCAATTCACCCACCATCTAGGGCCAACTAACCTACCAACCCACACATCTTTGGGAAGTGGGAGGAAATCGGAGCATCCAGGGAAACCCACACAGTCATAGGGAGAATGCACAAATTCTGCACAGACAGCACCGGAGGTCTGGATTGAACCACGATCACTGGAGCTGAGAGGCAGCAGGTCTGTCAGGTGCCCTTTGACATGCTCTCAGTTTCCAGCATTGTATGTTTTTATTTAAAATTTCCAGCATTTTGCCTTTGGAGAGAGAAATGTTGGCTTGTTGGTAATATTGAAGGTAATAAAAAGGACCTTAGCAGCATGGACACAGAATGGGATGAAGAAGGAAGGAGAACAGTGATAAGATAAGGTTTCTTTATTAGTCACATGTACATTGAAACACAGTGAACTGCACCTTTTGCGTAGAGTGTTCTGGGCGCAGCCCACAAGTGTCGCCATGCTTCCAACGCCAACATAGCATCCCCACAACTTCCTAACCCGTACGTCTTTGAATGTAGGAGGAAACCGGAGCCAGAATTGAACCTGGGTCGCTGGCGCTGTAATGGCATTACACTAACCTCTACACTACTGTGCCTGTCCTGCGAGTTGTGGTGAATGGCCTTTAACCCAGGACATAGACAGCTCTGAACCAATGACTGGCAGGAACAACCAGGTTTGATTCTTGGTTCCAACTACTTCATCTATACAGGTGGCCCTTGGCTGTGGGAAAGCCAAACCAAATGACCTCACCATGTAGGGGGAGTGATCGGACTACTCCCGAGGAAGCCCACATGGTTGAGCGTTGAATAACAGAATGGGTTTAGCTGTGATCGTGTTGCCCTCAATGTCAAGACCATCTCTGATGATGGCTAATGCCCGCAGGACTTGGGATGACCACTGAATCATTCCGCACAATAGCAGGCCAATTGACTGAGAGTATCTTTGCCAGCTCTCCAATCGCACTCCTACACCTTCTCCAGATTCCTGGAAATACTTTCTCTTCAAGTGTCTACACAATTCCCTTTTGAAAATTACTATTCAGCTTGTGTCCATCCTGTCAGAAGAGATTTAATTGGAATACCAACAGTGATACTAGGATGTATTTGCATTTTAAAACAATTTTGTTCTCAGTGCATGCACACAGGGAAACCCGCGAGGTAGTGCCAACAGAACGGGGGCTTTCTCCTTGAATCACATAATCTTAGTGATGAAATATGAGCAGGGATTTTAGAATACTAAGCCAGCAGTAGTAGCAGCCATTGCCCATTGAAGGCAAATGATATCCCTATGATCTTGTTGGGGCTCATGTCAGTCTAGGGTTCTCATAAGCATAGGGAATAGGATCTAATGGGATGGCTAACAAGGGGAGTAACACAGGATCTTAATGGGACTGAAAGGCTCGAGTTATAAGGAGAGACTGGATAGGTGAAGGCATTTGTTCTTGGAGCGCAGGAGGCTGAGGGGTGATCTTAAGGAGGTTTATAAAATCATGAAGGGTATAGATAAGGCGAATGGTCATCGTCTTTTTCTCAGGGTAGGGGAGTCTAAAACTAGAGGGCATAGGTTTAACTTGAGAGGGAAAAGATTTAAAGGGGAACTGAGGGGCAACTTTTTCACACAGGGAGTAACGAGTTTGTGCTACAAGCTGCCAGAGGAAGTAGTAGTGGTGCGTACAATTAATAACGTTTAAAAGACATTTGGACAGGTACATGGATAGGAATGTTTTACAGGGATATGGGCCAAACTCAGGCAAATGGGACTAGCTCAGGTAGGCAACTTGGTTGGCATAGATGAGTTGGGCCGCAGGGCCTGTTTCTGTGCTGTATAATTCTAGAGGTGCATCGAACCTGGCACACATATCTCACGAACTGAGCTAATATGGGGACTAGGGTTTAATAAACTGAAGGGCAATAAGGTACTTGAGCTCCAAAGAAGCAGTGTTGGATTAAGATTTTCCTGCCACAATTCTTCACAGCAAGTGATTTTTTAAAAAAAATCCAGCATATTCTGCTGGCAAATGGAGAAACTAGACATCAAGGAGAAAGGCAGGTTCTCCAACAAAGACAAGAGGCAGACAGACTGGCAGCCTGGAACAGAGAGATATAGATAAGTTAAGTGAGTGGGCAAGGGTCTGGCAGATGGAGTACAATGTTGATAAATGCAAGGTCATCCACTTTGGAAGGAAAAATAGAGGATCAGATTATTATTTAAATGGTGAAAGATTGCAGCATGCTGTTGTGCAGAGGGACTTGGGAGTGCTGGTGCATGAATTGCAAAAGGTTGATTTGTAGGTACAACAGGTTATCAAGAAGGCAAATGGAATGTAGGCCTTCATTGCTAGAGGGATTGAATTTAAGAGCAGGGAGGTTATACTACAACTGTACAGGGTGCTGGTGAGGCTGCACCTGGAGTACTGCGTGCAGTTCTGTTCTCCTTACTTGAGGAAAGACTAGGTGACTGTTTCGCAGAACACCTGCGCTCTGTCTGTAACCACGATCTGCATCTCCCCATTGCCAGTCACTTCAACTCCCCCTCCCACACTATCACAGATATGTCAGTCCTCGGACTCCTCCACTACCAGAATTCCCAAGCGCAAACTGGAGGAACAGCACCTCATTTTCCGTCTTGGAACCTTGCAGCCGAACAGCATGAACACTGAATTCTCCCACTAAGTAATCCCCATCCCCCCACCCCCATCATGCCTCTTCTTTTCTTCCCTTTCCTAGCCTCTCTCTCTTTCTACCCTGCCCTTTTTTCTCCTTGCCTTTGACCCATCCCCCGGTGGATCTGCTCTCCCCTCCTCCCCCACACCTGCCTATCACCATCTCTTACCTGCATCTACCTATCACCACCCTGTGCCCACCCCACCTCCCCTCTTTTGTCCACCTATCACTGTTCTGCTTTTCCCTCCTATATATTGGGCTTCCCCTTTTCCTATCTTCAGTCCTGAAGAAGGGTCCTGACCCGAAACGTTGACCGCCTGCTTTTCTCCACGGATGCTGCCTGGCCTGCTGAGTTCCTCCAGCATCATAGTGTTTTTCATTGAGAAAAGATATACTGGCTTTGCAGGCGGTGCAGAGGAGGTTCACCAGGTTGATTCTGGAGATGAGGGGGTTAGCCTATGAGGACAGATTGAATCACCTGGGACTATACTCGCTGGAATTCAAAAGAATGAGAGGGAATCTTATAGAACATTATTAAAGGGATGAAAGGGATAGATACGACAGAGGCAGGGAAGTTGTTTCCACTGGTACTGTAAGTGAGATTAGAACTAGGGGACATAGCCTCAAGATTTGGTGGAGTAGATTTAGGACGGAGATGACGAGGAACTGCTTTTCTCAGAGAGTAGTGAATCTGTGGGATTCCCTGCCTAGGGAAGCAGTAGAGGCAACCTCATTAAATATATTGAAGACACAGTTAGATAGATTTTTACATTGTAGGGGAATTAAGGGTTATGGGGAAAAGGCAGGTAGGTGGATCTGAGCCCACGGCCAGATCAGCCATGATCTTAATGAATGGTGGAGCAGGCTCAACTGGCCTACTCCTGCTCCGATTTCTTATATTCTTATTAATTTTAAGCGTCATCAATATTGTAGTGTATGAACTGCAATGGATAATTTGTTCACAGCAAGATCGCACAAGCAGCAATTAATGCTGAGTAAGGGATGATATTGACCAGGGCACCTGTACCTCTATGAAATGGTGCCTGGGGATTTTTATGTCAACCTGAGAGTTTCAGTCTAACACCTCATCAGAAAGGTGATACCTCTGGCCATGCTACACTCACAGTGTACTGCACTGGAGTGTCAGCCTAGATTTGTGTGTTTGGTAATTGGTTTATTATTGTTACATGTGCTGAGGTACAATGAAAAGCTTTGTTTTGCATGCCATCCACACAGATTATTTCACCACATTAGTGATTCGAGGTAGTACAAGGGAAAAGCAATAACAGAATGCAGAATATAGTGTTACAATTACAGAGAAAGTGCAGTGCAGGCAGACAATAAGGTGCAAGGCCATGATGAGGTATATTGTGAGGTCAAAAGTCCATCTTATCCTACAAGGGGTCCAAGCAGGGATTTATTCAGACCCTCTGCCCTCCAACAACAGAGCTCTACCTGTGACTATGTTGTAGTCTGTCACTACTTACTTCTTGACATTCTTCAGCTTTTAGCACTTTCCGGTGTTTAATTTACACCACATCAGGGAACAGTTTTTCCTTTCATTGGAATAAACTTCTGTGCAAAAAGAGAATTACAACTACACAGGAGTTTATTGGGAAATTGAGTTCCAGTGAATGGGATTACAAGTTTAAAAGACTTAATCAAAATTTTATGTAAGAAGACACATAAAATCCAGAGGAGAATTTGAAAACCACTAAAATGTTTAATGTTTAACACTAGGAAGTGCAAACAGGAAGATTTCACACACAAAGTCTTTCACATCCTTAGAACGTCTCAAAGCACTTTGCAGCCAATGAATTATTTTAGAGGCTTAATCCCTGATGCAATGTAAGTAAAAAAAAATGAAAGACTGGAAACCGTCACTGGCTTGTCTTCCCACTTCATAGCCAGAGTGATTCTTTGTAGCCCTCTTTCACCATTCCAGCGGAGGGAAATCAGGATCAGAAACTTCTGAAAAAAGGTCAACCAACTCCGATTTACTCCCACCACAGATACTGACTGGCCTGCTGAATATTTCCAGTTTTTATATTCAGAACCCCCTCCCCACCACCAGTAGTCAGGAAACAGAGCTTTCTATATTGGAAATGGAAAAAGGGTGCATTTATAACCAGATTAATCTTGGAATTATAGAAGAAATATATTCATTTAAAAATAGGTTAATACCTATTGCAGTCTGTATTCCCACAGCAGAATTGGGAACAAATCTCAGGGTGGATTCCCAACTAATGCACCAGCTCATTTTCTACCTCTACTGTACAATAAAGCACGGTATTGAAGGAGAACAATAAACAATGGACCACTTTATTGGACCAGGCTTCCCAGTATTATTTACAATGGTGTTGAAGGGTTAGCAATAAATGCCCTTCTGGATCTGATCCATAATAAAAGTGTTGAGACTCAAACATAGCAAGACTGCAAGAGCAGCAATGTGCAAATGTTATAGAGTCAGAGTCATACAGCATAGAAGCAGGCCTTCGGCCCATCGAGTCTGTGCCAACTATCAAGCAATCAATTATATCAAAGGAAAATGGGGATAATGTGGGATTCTTCTTCCCTCATTCTCAACAACTCACCCCAGATTCCAACACTCTCCTACAGCCAATTAACCTGCCAACCCACATTTCTTTGGGATGTGGAAGGAAACCAGGAGCATCTGTAGAGAATCCATGCAGTCATAGAGAGAACGTGCAAACTCTACACAGACTGCACCCCGAGCCCGGTCTCTGGTACCATGAGGCACCGGCTCTACTAGCTGCATCAGTGTACCATCCCTATTAATGATAGATACTGGAATCGTCTTGGGTTGCCAGCAGCCCGAGACAAGTCCCTTGGGTTTGCAAGTTAACTTTCACTGCACCAACCCCAGGTAAAGCTTCCAGTTTCCTTTCTTCAACACCTGAAGGTGTCGACACAGACCTCGTCACACAGCACTGTAGCTGGCCCTTCAGCCCACCGAGTCCATGCTGACCATCAAGCACCCATTTACACTAATCCTACACTGATCACAAACAGCACCCCAGGTCAAGATTGAACCTGAGTCACTGGAGCTATGAGGCAGCAGCTCTATGAGCTGCTACACTGTACAGTCCTTGTATCTCTGAGTCAGGTCCAGGCTGGTAGATGGATGATGATGGGGAGGCGCCACTGAACCATGACAAGTAGGAACAGAAGGACCTACGCACATCTGTGCAGAAAGGTGGAGGGACTTATTGAGAGAATGGTTCTAATGCATGTGGGATTCTGGGCTTAAGTAAATCTTTACTTAACCTGACGTAGGACCTCCGCCTCCTGCGATGACCAGGACTGACAGCAATACTATCAATGAAGGTATACAGCGCAAAAGAATGGAAGTTATCCCGAACCTATACACAACACAGGTTAGGCCACTACTGGAGTATTGCTGTCAGTCCTGGTCATCGCAGGAGGCAGAGGTCCTACATCAGGTTAAGTAAAGATTTACTGCGCTGGTTCTGGGGATGAGGGAATTCAACTCTCAAAGGTTTGAATGGAAAAGTGGTGGCTATTCTCCTCGGAGCAGACCGTTGAGAGGAGATTCGGTAGATGTGGACAAGAATCCTGTAGCTTAAATGGAGGGAAGTTGCTCCCATTTACAAATGGTTCAAGGATCAGGGGTCCTTCATAAAGTCCCAGGTCACAGAGCCGGACACCACTAGCAGCAGCTACAAGAGACCTGGCCCTACCACCAGATGAAAGGTACTTTACCAAAAGAGCACTTACTTTTGATTCTTAAGCAACAGGCTAGCTCCCTGCAGGAGACGGAAATCTGAATAATTAACTTAAAGGTCTTCACAGAAAAGTTAATACCGAAAGGGCACCTAATGGAGATCATTTGGGGGCTTGACAGCAAAAGATGAAAAGGGGAGAAGTGAACTACAGGACATCGACACGTGATGGTCGATAAATCCAACAGGGAATTCCGGAATTCTTTACGCACAGAGTGGAACACACAGCCACAAGGAGCAATTGACGCAAATAATATTTAAGGGAAGGTTAACAAAGCATAAGGGGGAAATGCTGATGGAGTCAGACGACACTGTGGTGAGTAGCTGATTCGGTGCTCATCTTTAAGCAGAAGAAGCAATTGCCTATGTGTTTCCTCTGCCCACCTCCCCACTCTCCAAACCTTCACTGTAAAGCACCTCCTGAAATGAAGGCACCTTAATAGTCCTGTGACTGAGCCCTCTCCCCGGGCTGCAGGTTGGTACAGAGTCTGTGCATTTGATTCAGTGATTCTGTGAGGAAAGTCCCAATTGTGTTAATCTCCATTAGAGTGAGGTTGTCCAGCTAGAAGGGGAGGGAAATAAAGAGAGAGGATGTGAACATTGATTAAAAACGTTCTCACCAAACCATTACAAAACATAAAAAGCCAGCTGTGCCTACATTTTACTACGTCATTAGCACCGCTCTTACACACAGGTGCTCAGAATCATTAAACAGCAGCTTCAGGATGAAATGGAGATTCCTATATTTTCACAGGACACTGTGCTTTTAGTTTATTTACTGTAGTGCCCTTAAACATCATCTGCCTATTCCTGTGTCCAACTGGAAAAGGCAGAAGGAAGTGCCATCAGGGTCAATTCTCAGTGCTATCTTGTAGCTTGAGAACCGTATGTTTCAAGGAAAAGATATTTTTATTAGTCACATGTACATCAAAACACACAGTGAAATGCATCTTTTGCATAGAGTGTTCAGGGGGCAGCCCACAAGTGTCACCACGCTTCCGGCGCCAACATAGCATGCCCACAACTTCCTAACCCGTACGTCTTTGGAATGTGGGAGAAAACCGGAGCACCCAGAGGAAACCCACGCAGACACGGGGAGAACATACAAACTCCTTACAGACAGCGACCGGAATTGAACCCGGGTCTCTGGCGCTGTAATAGCGTTACGCTAACCGCTACACTACTGTGCCTGCCCCTGCTGTCAGACCGGCGTTCCAGAGATACAACATCACAGACAGTGCTCTCTGAGCACAAAATCAACATGTAATCCGAGGGAGAGAGGGAAATCCACATGGGGCTCTTGTGTAATCTTTCACCTCAGCTCCACACTGATTGGGTGCTTGAAGAAGCTGCATCACTCCAGATACGAGGGAGTTAAAAGGGACAAAAGGAGTGAAAACAAAAAAAACATGAAAAAGAGGTCAGGACAAAAAAAAATTGCACACTGGACTTTTGTGGGCTTCACTGACATTTATTACCCCAATACCAATTGCTCTTTGGAGAGTGGTGGGGAGCTGTCCTCTTATCCAGAGTGGTGAACATGCTCCCACAGTGCTGTTAAATCTGGAGCTCTAGAACTTCAACTCAGTGACAGTGAGGGAACCCCGATATAACTCCAAGTTGGGATGGTGTGCAGAGGGGAAGAGGAAGTGGGAAATGGCAACATTCTCCTCTGGGCTCAGACACCAACTGCTGCTCCATGTTATCTGGAGAAGGTCGGTGTTTCTCCAAGTCATTCCCCTCTTCTGCTTTCATGACCCTTGTTCACCATGGGACATCAAAAATTCATATTGTGATGGTGCATCTTCCTTCAGGTTTCTCCCCTTCCCTCCTTTTTTTATTCCAAAATAAACTTTATTCATCACAAAAAAAACAAACTATATAACAACAATAAAACAGTGCAAACCTTTACATTCGTGTATGGATCAATCATTAGTGTTACCTCTTTATATAAAAAAATACAGCACCGATGCCACTTCCCAATCCCATTTTTACAATATTTAAGGGGCTTCCTCACCTGACCCTGCCCCTCCCTCTCCTGTGGCAGAAGAACCCTAAACTGCAGTCCTTCCCCACCGAGCCCTTGCATTGGCTGCACCCAGCTTCAGTGCGTCCCTCAGCACGTACTCCTGCAGCCTGGAATGTGCCAGCTGGCAGCATTCCCCTACGGACATCTCGCAGTGCTGGGAGACCAACAAGTTTCGTGCAGACCAAAGGGCGTCTTTCACCGAGTTGATGACCGTCTCTGTGTGTGTCCCCGGGAACAGCCCGTAGGTCAGAGAATCCTCTGTTACGCAGCTGCTAGGGATGAACCACGACAAGGACCCTTGCATCTTTCGCCACACCCTCCTCACAAACCCACAGCCCGCAAAGAGGTGGGCGACCGTCTCGTCCCCAGCGCAGTCCTTTCGGAGGCATCGCGTGCTGGGAGTGATGTTCCAACCATGCAGGAAGGATCTGACTGGGAGGGCCCCTCTCACCGCCAGCCAGGCGAGGTCTTGGTGCTTGTTGGTGAATTCTGGCAATGAGGCATTCTGCCAGATGGTCTGGACAGTCTGCTCAGGGAACCACCCCACAGTATCCATCGAGTCCTTCTCCTGCAGGTCTGCAGGATGTTCCATGCTGACCACTGCCTGATGGACTTGTGGTCAAAGGTGTTGGTCTGGAAGAACTTTTTCACGAAGGACAGGTAGTGTGAAAACATCCAGCTGACTGGGATGTTGCGCGGCAACGGTGCCAAGCCCATCCTTTGCAACACTGGGACTCTTCGCATACTCACAGTTATTGAATAAGCATCAGAGTCGGTCATCAATGCTCTATGCTCTCTTCTTCCTCATCCCTTACAGACCACTGTTTGCACCCCAATCGCATTCTCCTCCTCTACTAATCTCCTTCAGGCTCCCACTCCACTCTACTCATCAGCACAGACTCAGAGCCACTCCACACATCTGCCTGGGCTTTATGTACAACAACAGACTGGCTGACGCGATAAAGGCAGGCTGCTGACAACAGCAACACAACTGTTGAATTGTACAGAACATCCTCTACCCATGCAGATCCTGCTCAAACTCAACTCACTGGCTCCCCCTCCAGGCCACCAACCAAACAGCTGCAGAATATCTCCAGCCGGGGAAAAAGAACCTGGGACTGTGTTCATTTAAATGACCATCAGTGACACACATGCAGGGCTCGTGTGTGACTCATTGTTCCACTCCAAAGCAGGATTTGGAGGCACACACAAGCACTCATTCACCTACCAAAAATCAGCCCTCCTGGCATTTTCTATCTCGTTCCCTGCACTAAGCCCTTATCTCGCCATTACAGTGTCTCTCTTCTGTATGTGGCTCCTGCCTCTTTGCAAAACATCTCCTTGCACAAGTAGAGTTGTACTCAAATCACAAGCTATCTTTGCTTGGAATTACAATAAGAGAACCATGATGTTGTAACAGTTAAAATGACACTCTAACAAACTTCTACAGATGTACTGTTGAAAGTATCCTGACTGGTTGCATCATGGTCTGGTACGGCAATTTGAACATGCAGGAATGCAAGAAGCTGCAGAGAGTAGAGGATTCAGCCCAATACATCACGCTAGTATCCACAGGAGGCACTGCCTCAAGAAGGCAACATCCATCATCAAAGATCCCCACCGTCTGGGCCATGCCATCTTCTCACAGCTACCATCAGGCAGGAGGTACAGAAGCCTGAAGTCCCACACCACCAGGTTTGAGAACAGCTACTTCCCTTCAACCATTCGGTTCTTGAACCAACCAGCAAAACTCTAATCACTACAGCTTAGCAACACTATGACTACTTTGCACTAAAATGGACTTTTTTTTGTTCTAATTATGCTTTTCTTGTAAAAAAAATTGTATAATTTATGTTTTTCTTGTGAATGCTGTTTACATGATGCTATGTGCCTGTGATGCTGCTGCAAGTAAGTTTTTCATTGCACCTGTGCATACATGTACTTGTGCATATGACAATAAACTCAACTTAAAACCTGTTTTTTGTTCATCTTTCCCTGCGTGGGGCAGAAGGTCATTACCACCAGTGCCTTTACCCCTCACAGTCATTCAGATGAAAGTCGAGGCTTTCTGGTGGGCATCGGTAAAATGCTGCCATTCACGAGGGGTTAATAGAAAATGGGAATTGTCTAGATTTTCTGTGAAAGGCTGTTGATTTTATGAGATGTAAAGTATACTCTCTTGTGCACACATTCATACATCAAGATTCCAAACTATTTTCCTCTCTTGCTCTCCTTCTGCAAGGAGCTGAACTTAAGTCACTCTACAATAAGATGGGTCCGAATGGGGTCAAGAAACTGAATACAGACAAAGGTCCAAGACTGACCCTAGTCTCACTATTAAATGGCTGGCATTAATGTAGGGGACTCGTGTCCACAATACAATGCTTCTCACAATAAAAGTACAGTGATCTGCAGTGAAAAGGGAATATGCACAATCTGAATTCTCAGTGCTAAACAGGTCAGCAACATTTGTACCCCTTCTCGACTTCACACTCATAGAGTCATAGAGCAATACAGCATGAATACAGGCCCTTCAGCCCAACCAGTCCATGCCGACCACTGTGCCCACTCAGCTAATCCCAATTTCCTGCGTTTGGTCCATATCCCTCAAAACCTACCTATCCAAGTGCTTCTTAAATGATACTGTTGTACCTGCCTCAACCACTTCCTCTGGCAGCTCATTCCATATACTCACTTTTTTTGCGTGAAAAAGTTGCCCCTCAGGTCCCTTTTAAATCTTTCCCCTCTCACCCTAAACCTATGCCCCCTAGTTTTGGACTCCCCTACCCTGGGGAAAAGACTGTTACCGTCCACCTTATCTCTGCCTCTCATAATTTAAAACACTTCTATAAGGTCACCCCTCATTCTCCTACGATCCAAGGAATAAAGAACTAGCCTGGCCAACCTCTCCCTGTAACTCAGGCCCCCTAATCCTGGCAACATCCTCACTAATCTTCTCTGAACTCTTTCGAGTTTAACCAGATCTTTCCTATAACAGGGTGGCCAGAACTGTACACAGTACTTCAAGTGCAACCTCACCAACAACTTATACAACTGCAACTCCTATACTCAATGCCCTAAACTGCAACTCCACTTGGAAATATATTGGCATTGTATAATTATCACTAAGTCTAAGTTCTGAATCTAAGTAGCACCGTGGGAGTACCTTCACCAGAAGGATTGCTCTTCACCAGTACCACCTTTGGGCAATTTTGTTTTGGACAAAAAAAATGCTGGCCTTGCCAGCAATGTTCACACCCAAAAAATAATTCAAAGGAACATTGTGTCTCAGGTGAAGGCATTTGGCCCATCAAACCCATGCCTGCTTCTATAAGAGGAACCCCTCCAATTCCATTTCCCATCTACTTCCACCACAAATTATTCTCATGCTGTCCAATTCCATTTGAAAGCCTCCATTGATTTCACCACCCTACAGCTGGCGTGTCCGACATAACCAAAAGATCTCCCTCACATCCCCCTTTTATCTTGTCCCAAACGATCGAGACATTTCCAAGCCGTGGGCACCAGGATTAAAATTTAAAGCTTCCTACCTTAGCGTGTGCCTCCTGCTGATTCACAAAGTTATCCGCAGACAACCGGAGCTTTGCAATCCGGGTATCCCAAGTATCCTTGATTAAGGTCCTGATTTCATCGGCTTTGGGAATGTTGTCCGAGGCGCTGGAGAGGGAAAACAAATTCAGTTTGGAGATACTTTGCCACCACTTGGAATCTGGCAACAAGACTAGGAAGTGAATGATAATTCTTGGGATAATGGTGCCACCAGAAGTCCACAGATCTGGATACCTTGATTTCTTAGTATTGAACCAATCAGACAGTATAGACAAGAACCATTGGCACAGCCACTATACACATTGAGTGTGCCCTGTGTGTGTGTGTGTGTAGATGGACACAAGCACAAGACAATAACTGGCTACCCAAGCTGGAAGAACAACATCTCATATTCCGCCTTGGGAGTCTCCAACCTGATGGCCTCAACATCAATTTCTCTAACTTCTGGTAACCTCACCCCTTCCGTTTCTTCTTCCACATCCCCCTCAACACTCCTTCATCTTCCCTAATTCCTGTGGCTCCCTTCTCCCACCTTGATGACCTGCCCATCCCCTCCTCCATCCTTTATTCCAGGGTCCACTGCCCTCTCCTACTGGATTCCTTATTATTCAGCCCTTTGCCTCTTCTACCTATCACCTCTCAGCTTCTTACATCTTCTCCCTCCCCTCCCACCTTCCCCCCTCACCTGAACTCACCTCTCCCCTGCCTGTGTGTGCTCCTCCCCTCCCTTGACCTTCTTATTCTGGCTTCTGCCCTCTTCCTTTCCAGTCCTGACGAACGGTCTCAGCCCAAAACAGCGACTGTTTATTTCCCTCCATAGATGCTGCCTGACCTGCTGAGTTCCTCCAGCACTTTTTGTGTATTGCTCCAGATTCCAGCATCTGCAGAATTTTTTGTGGCTACCCAGGTTGGTACTTAAAGTGAGAAGGATTCTAGGAATGCCTCCCTTTCTGACATTAGAGAATTACAAACAATTGACAGCAGAATGTTATGATGTTTATCTTCCCTCTGAGCCTTTTCCCATCCCATCAGCACTGCCACTTTTTCCATCCTCCATCTTATGTTGATGTACCACGCCCTTCGGTACGATGAACCTCAACTACTCCATTGGTGGCAAGTTCTATGGCTGGGACATTTCTCCTGGATTTCCTGTTAAACTTATTGATGCCTCTCCCACATTTAGGGTCCCTATTTATGGGTGATTAACTTTGTAACTTATCTCAGATCCAAAACTCTGCCTGAAACTGCTCCAAAGTGAAATCCACATTTAGAATGACGGGAACACTGTTATAATGTTGGAAACACGGCCGCTAATTTGGATGTTACAAGCAGCCACACGCGGCAATAGAGACCAGATAATCTCTTTTAGTGGTCTGATTAACAACAGATTTTTTAAAATATTACCACACACGGCACACTCACTCACCCAGCCCACACACTGCTCCCTCTTGAAAAATAAATGTTAGGCGAGAGTCTGGTACTCTTAAAGCCGTAACAAAATAGAGGAAGTGGGTCATCTGGTGCCTCAAGCATGCCCCACCATTCAATATAATCACAGCTGACGTGCCCCCAAATCTCAATGCCGTACTGCTCCCCCTATTTCTCGATTCCCCGATCCTTCAAAAAATTATCTTGCTCCCCTTTAAATATCTACACAATCCTCCAAAGCAGAGCATTCCAGAGATTTACCAACTCCTGCAAGAAGAAATTCAGTGGGTTTCAATATTGAAAGCTAAGAAATTGCTGTAATTATTTCCCTTCTTCACTTTGATGGCCCGGAACCTCAGGCAGTATCCTGCTGAACTGGGCACCCGGAGCTCCAGTACCCATACTCTTGTCCCCCGTTTTGGGTGGTTACTGGGGGAAAGAACAGCAAAAGGCGTGTCTGAGCTATGGTTAGAGTGAGATCCATCCCTCACCACCAGACTCTTGACATGGGGATACAAGTTTGAACCCAAGTCCCATGAATTTGCTGTGGTGCGAGTCCCAACAAGCTGATAGGTCTGGCTTCTGTGCAAACCCAAAGCAGCTGTACTTCCCTTCCCATCTGTTATTCAAGTTAGCGTCTTCAGCAGTTGTAATCCCCTGTTACCATGGTATCATTAATTAGAAAAGGAATCAGGAAAAGGGAGACGCTCATAATACCAACGGCAGTAAATTTTATTACTTTCCACGAAGGGTGATATACCAATGACCCAGGTTCAATTCCGGCCACTGTCTATAAGGAGCTTCTATGTTCTCCCCGTGTCTGTGTGGGTTTCCTCCGGGTGCTCCGGTTCCCTCCCACATTCCCAAGACATATGGGTTAGGAAGTTGTGGGCATGCTATGTTGGCACCGGAAGCGTGGCAACACTTGCAGGCTGCCCCCAGAACACTCTACGCAAAAGGTGTATTTCGTTGTGTGTTTCAATGTACATGTGACTAATAAAGAAATCTTATGTTATGCTCTGACGAGGGTCCGAGACCTGAAACATTAACTGTTTCTCTTTCCACAGATGCTGCCTGACCTGCTGAGTGTTTCCAGCATTTTGTACTTTTATTTCAGATTTCCAGCATCTGTATTTTTTGTATTTCGATTACGTCACCAAAAAGAGATAATCACTCAGGGCAGCTTACAAATTCTGAGGACATGGACTTAAAGTCCAGTTCTCCAATCAAATCCCAAATTTACTATGATGCTGGAGGAACTCAGCAGGCCTGAGTTCCTCTAGCATCATAGTGTTTTTCATCTAGATTACAGCATCTGCAGTCCTTTGTTTCCAAGTCAAAATTTATCTCCAGTGATCAGAGAAATACTGAGTGGCACAGACACAAGGAACAAGCTGTTTCAAGTTACACTGTAGTATCTTGTGATGGCAACACAAAAGTGCCCATGAACAGCAGAACAATGTGCAGCCCGAGAAAATGGGGATGCGATCCAGAGTTTGTAATATGCTTCAAAACCCATGGTTCAGTGTGAAGTCTGTACTGAGCTCAGACAGAATACTCAGCACCACGGATTGGGGATGGAAGTGGGTGGGGGACAGATGCAAGGAGCCATATGTTAGCACGAAGGCAACGACAAACAGAAGCCAAACAAAAAAGGTGCATATTGCACTTGCATTTGGCAGCTTGTGTATGTTACTTACTGATTCAACAGTAGCTTCGTCAGTTCCATGTAGTGAGGGCTGGGCATTGGGGTGAAAGTTTCTTCTTTACGCTCTTGTTCCCTGATTTGCTCCAGTTTTTCTGAAGGAAAGCAGAAAATTAACTCAGTGGTTATATCTGCAGTATGATCAAACCTAATTAAAATTTACATGTTGTGCTCCAGTTGAAAGCTCAATCACAGAACACACAGTTAGTTGGCATCATTCTGGTCTCAGGAGGTTGTTCCAGAGTCTTGGAACATAGAACAGTACATAGAACAGGCCCTTCGGCCCACGAAGCAGTGGTGAACTAATTCAAGTAATAACTAAATGCCTAGCTAAACTAATCCCTTCTACCTACACAATGTCCACATCCCTCCATTCATGTGCCTATCTAAGAGCCTCCTAAACACCCCTATCGTATCTGCCTCCACCACCACCCCTGGCAGCACATTCTTTGCACCCACCATTCTCTGCATAAAAAAACTTGCCCCACACATCTCCCTTGAACTTACCCCCTCTGACCTTAAGCATAAAAACCTGGTCCCACACCCCAAAGCGGGACTGTGGAAGTGCAACCTCTTTCAGATTAGATATTAAACCAGGGCATCAATCTGCTCCTGGGTGGCTACAAAAGATCCCATGGATTATTTTCAAGAAGAGCGGGGAAGTCATTTTAAGTTTCCCGGCCAGGACATTTATTGCTCAAACAAGATCGCCACAAATATCTGGTCTCCATCACACTGCTGTTTGGTGGGAGCACAATCAGCTGCCATATTACAATGCACTACAATGAAATTTGTTTATTTTTTGGTTCTAGTTATGTTCTTTCTTGTACAATTCTTGTATAATTCATGCTTAATTTATGTTTTTCTTCTGAATGTTGTGCCTCTAATGCTATGTGCCTGTGATACTGCTGCAGGTAAGCTTTTCATTGCACCTGTGCATATGACAATAAACTTGGCTTGACTTGAGTGGTAGTGGATGATTGTTTCTCAGACTGGAGGCCTGTGACTAGTGGTGTACTTCAGGGATCTGTGCTGGGACCATTGTTGTTTGTTGTCTATATCAATGATCTAGATGATAAAGTGGTAAATTGGATCAGCAAGTTTGCTGATGACACTAAGATTGGAGGCGTTGTGGACAGCGAGGAAGGCTTTCAAAGCTTGCAGAGGGATTTGGACCAACTGGAAAAATGGGCCAGAAAATGGTAGATGGAATTTAATGCAGACAAGTGTGAGGTGTAGCATTTTGGAAGGACAAATCAAGGTAGGACATACACAGTAAATGGTAGGGCACTGAGGAGTGTGGAGGGACAAAGGGATCTGGGAGTTCAGATACATGAACCTTGAAAGTGGCGTCACAGGTAGGCAGGGTTGTAAAGAAGGCTTTTGGCATCCTGGCATTCATAAATCAAAGTATTGAGTATAGGAGTTGGGATGTTATGGTGAGATTGTGTAAGTCATTGGTGAGGCCAAATTTGGAGTATTGTATGCAGTTCTGGTCACCTAACTATAGGAAGGATATCAGTATGATTGAAAGAGTGCAGAGGAGATTTACTAGAATGTTGCCGGGTCTTCAGGAGTTGAGTTACAGGGAAAGATTGAACAGGTTAGGACTTTATTCCTTGAAGCGCAGAAGAATGAGGGGAGATTTGATAGAGGTTTTCAAAATTATGAGGGGTATAGACAGAGTAAATGCGAGTAGGCTCTTTCCACCTAGATTAGGAGAGATAAGTACGAGAGGACATGGTTTTAGGGTGAAAGGGGAAAGGTTTAGGGGGGACATTAGGGGGAACATCTTCACTCAGAGAGTGGTGGGAGTGTGGAACAAGCTGGCATCTGATGTGGTAAATGCAGGCTGAATCTTAAGTTTTAAGAATAAATTGAATAGATACATGGATGGGAGAGGTCTGGAGGGTTATGGACTGGGTGCAGGTCAATGGGACTAGCGGAATAAAGTTTCGGCACAGACTAGAAGGGCTGAATGGCCTGTTTTCTGTGCTGCAGTGTTCTATGGTTCTATGAATGGTGACTTCAAAACTATTTCATTGCCTGCAAAGGTGTTTGGGAGATTGTGAAAAGCTTTATTTAAATGCAATTCTTTCTTGCCTTTACGCTGTTGATTGGTGGGGCAAAATTAACTAGACACACTGTGCAGGACTGAGCAATAAATAAAAGTGCAGAAATAGATAACCACAGATTTAGTTAGGACCTGGTGTCATCAAGGCACTCAGCACCACAGACTGGGGGAGATCCTTTGCTCAAGGTAGTTCAAAGTTTATGGCTTCAAGGCTGACTTTACCCAAAGGTTAAAAACTGTTCTGTGCTGGCATACTGGAGTTACCATCTTTAAAATGAAATGTTAACTTAAATCCTTGTCTGCATCCTCAAAGGGGGCATAAAAGATCTCATAGCACAAAAATGAAAGCAAAAGAGTCTGCCAGCCAATAATTATCCCTCTGTTGTTAAAGCACACAATTATTTGTGGGACTTTGCTGTCTTTCACTGTTACAGCACTTTAAAGGGGCACTTCATCAGATATTGTGATAATGTGAGGAGGTTTCACAAATGCCCTTGTTTCCTTTCTCAGGAATGGAGGATTTGAAAAGATTGCCACTGGACTGTACAACATGATGGCACAGTAAGGGAACATGAACAAGCACCCCAAACCCACTCATTGCCACCATTAAGTGTTACGAACCAGCAACAGAACAAACACACTGAGTCATGACTCAGTGTTAAAAACTACTTTATTAATAACTACTTATGATAATAAGAAAAATAGAAGTAAAAATGTTCGAATGTTAGAAGTAAAAATGTTAAACCTTGAACATTAACCCCAAAACTAAACTCGTCGTGTGTGTGTGTGGCAAAGTCCCAAACTCCAAGTCCAGGAATGGTTCTTAAGGTTCAGTTCAGCAAGCCATAAGGTGAAACATGAACAAAGGCTTCTTCAACAGCCACCGTTGTCTGAAGATAAGACGTAGATGTAGGGAGAACATAGAGAGTAATTACAAAATCCAAATGTTCCACGACGGAACCCAAACGACACCTCAGTGTTTACTCGGTAGTGATTTCCTCACCTCGAAAAGCGTCCGAATCGTAGCCGTCCACACAAATCCTGTTTCCCTCCACAGGTTAACGACCAAATGGACTCCACCAGATTACTCCCAATTTCCATACGTGGATTGTAGTGACAGACACAGTTATTGTTTCTCATCCATCGATAGAGAAACTAGCAGGCTGGTGTCTCTTTCTCTTCTCTCTCTCTCTCTTTCTGACTGACTGACTTCTTCAACAATGTCATGCCGTCCTTTATCTTCTGTTGACGTAAGCACGCCACACACACACACACACAACCACTATGCTCTATCTTAAAAGAACATTCACCTAGTCTGTAACACCTCCCACCTAAAAAGAAATTTTTTTCCAAGAAAAAATTTAACCGCGCATACAGTTAGTAATGTTAATAATTATCATTCTACACAATTACAGAATATCAAATTAGTAAAGATACATGTTTCCCATTTAACATCAGGAAAGACAATCAGTGATCACGTTATCTTTGCCTTTGATGTGAGTTATCATGAGATCAAATTTTTGCAAAATTAAACTCCAATTCTTGTTTTCCACTCAGCTCAGAAATACCCAGTGGGTTATGATCTGTATACACAGTCAATGGTTTCTGAGCGGTGCAAACGTATACACTGAAATGCTGCAAGGCTAAAACAAGTAACAGTAATTCTTTCTCTATGGCGGAATAATTCTTTCGATGCTCATTAAATTTCTTTGAAAAGTAAGCTACAGGATGGTCAATATCATCAAGGTCACCCTTCTGCAACAACACAGCTCCTGCAGCTTCATCACTGGCATCTACTGCTAATGAAAATAGCTTTTCAAAATCAGGTGATTTGAGCACAGGATGGTAGCATAAAATGGCTTTCAGCTTCTCAAATGCTTCTTGACAAGAATCTGTCCAAACAAACTTCACTCCCTTCTTCAGAAGATTAGTTAGGGGAAGAGCAATATCAGCAAAATTTTTAGAAAATTTTCGATAATATCCAACCATTCCCAAAAATCTTCTAACAGTTCTTATACCTGTGGGAACAGGAACCTCAGATATTGCTTGAACTTTTGCCTTAACAGGAGCTAACTTGCCTTGACCTACAACATAACCAAGGTACGTCACAGTGGCATGGCCAAATTCACTTTTAGCCAAGTTAACTGTAAGGTTAGCTTCGGAAAGTCTTTCAAACAACCTTTCTAACACAGAGATGTGATCCTCCCATGTATCATTCCCTGTCACTAAGTTGTCAATGTAGGCATCTGTATGTTTTAACCCATGAATCACCGAACTAATCATTCTTTGAAATGTTGCCAGAGCATTTTTCATTCCAAATGGCAAAACATTATAATCATACAATCCAGAAGGGGTTACAAAGGCAGAAATCTCCCTTCCTCTATCTGTTAATGGAACACACCAGTACCCTTTCAATAGGTCAATCTTTGTAAGAAATTTAGCCTTTCCCACTCAGTATATGCAATCATCCACCCTAGGGACAGGGTAAGCATATGACTTCGTTACAGCATTCACTTTTCTGTAATCTGTGCAAAATCTAACAGTTCCATCAGGCTTAGGCACAATAACACAGGATGAACTCCAGTTTGAAGCGGAACGTCTAATAATATCATTTTCTAACATATATTCAATCTCCTGGTCAACAAGCTTACTCTTTTCCACATTCATTCGATATGGGTGTTGTTTGATTGGTTTTGCATCCCCCACGTCAACATCATGAGTAATTATCGACGTTCTGTTGGGAACATCTGGGAACAGATTTTTAAATTTTAAAATTAATTCTCTCATCTGTTGTTTTTGTGAAACTTGTAAGTGGTCCAACTTCGTTTCAAGGTTCTCCAGGATATTTTGGTTTTTTAGTTTTAATGGAACAATATTTGGTCTAAATTGGCCTTCCTCAATATCAACATCAGACATCTTAGGAGCCACATTTCTGACATAATATCCAATTGGCACTTTCTCAATCTCATCACTTGAGAGTGCTTTTTCTCTCAACTCAGTAAGGTCAGGGTCTTTAGTCTGTTCCTCTATAAATTCTTTCCTGGACAAAGACAAATCCTTAAATTCAGGCTCAATACAAGGATTTTGATCCTCCAGTGAAAACAGAAAAGTCTCAGACAAGTCATCATAATTTTCCTCCTGTTTAGGGCTGTCACAGGGAACAACTTCAGGCTGCACAGGACTATCGGCCTTGGCTAATTCTTTAGCTCCAGCTTGAGTCACCGCACAGGATGAGTAAACATCTGCATCATTCTCAGACTCATCAACCCTTGGTTTGGTTGTTAACCGTACCACAGGGACAAATTCTCCATCTGCAAGGTCATTCCCCAATAACAGAGAAACTCCTTTCACTGGTAAACTAGGTCGTATCCCTATCTTGACAGGTCCTTCTACGAACTTTGACTTTAAAATCACCTTGTGCAAAGGGACATACATGGTGTCACCTGTAACACCTCGCACTAGATTTACCAGTGTCAGTTTCTTCATCAAACTTTAAAACACTGTCCAGCAAAAGAGATTGGCAAGCCCCAGTATCTCTAAGGATTTTCACTGGCACCTGGGGTGACCCATCATTCAGTGAAACAAAACCCTCTGATACATAAGAACGGAATTCCTTTCTCACCTCCTCCAACTTTTCAGCCTTTACTTTTGGGAAGGACTGATCTTTAACAACATCCCCTAAACCTTTTTGATTTTTAATTACCTGAAAACAAGCATTGAGCACGGCTTCCTTCCTTTTCTTCAAAAGGGCACAATTAGCTATTACATGGCCAGGTTTCTTACAGTAATAACAAGTACGCTCAACAGGTTTCTCCAGCACTGGCTTCTTTTCATCCTTCCCTTTTTGATTACTTCCCAATTTAATCTCCGGTTTACCTAGGTTGTCCTTATAACTTTTTTGAAAAGTTTTAGGTGGTCCCCATTTGGATTTATGGGTTAAAGCATAATCATCTGCCAACCTAGCAGTTTCTTGTAAAGTTTCCACTTCCTTTTCATTTAAATATGTTGTTATCTCAGCTGGAACACATCTTTTAAAGTCTTCCACTAACATCAATTCTGTCAATTTATCAAAATCCCCATCTACAGTTTTAGCCATGTACCATCGTTCAAAACATATTCTCCTTCCATTGGCAAATTCCATGTATGTCTGATCTGCAGACTTCTTCAAGTCTCTAAATTTTTGTCTATAAGCTTCAGGTACCAATTCGTAGGCCTTCAACACAGCTTGTTTTACCTTTGTATAATCAGCTGCTTCCTCAACAGACAAAGCAGAATAAGCTTTTTGAGCTTTACCTTTAATTACACTCTGTAACATAAGAGCCCATCCTTCCTTTGGCCAGTTTGGACTCACAGCAACCTTTTCAAAATGTTGGAAATACTGATCAACCTGATCTTCCTCAAAAGGATGGACTAATCGAACCTCCCTACTGGCTATAAAACCATCATCAGAATCAGATTCAGAACTCTCTCGATTCATTGCTAACTCATGCCGCCTCTGTCTCTTCCTTTCCTCAGCCTCTATTCCTAACTCAGCCTCTACCTTCAGCCAAGCTTGTTCCAGCTCTAGTTTCCTTTGTTCTGCCTCAGCCTCAAACTTCAACCGAGTTTGTTCTCGTTCAGCCTCTATCTTTGCCAGCTGCACCTGGGCCTCAGAAATTGCTGGTTCACTGCCAGGAAACTGTTTTAACTCCTCCTCCTCAAACACCTTCTTCTCCACATAATGACCAGCTATCAGTCTCTGAATATCTGCCTTTCTCATAAATCGCAATACTGCCTCAAGATGCAGCTCTGCAGCAATTTTCACCAAATCAGGCTTCCTCATCCCCTGCAATCCTCCAGGGGTGGGTTTTTTCAAAAATGTATCCATTGTTGCTGGTTTCCACACGCACAAACCAATTAAAAAACTTATCAGACCGACCACAATCAGTCGTCCACTAAGACCCCAAATTGTTCAAACTCAGAATTCCCTCATCAATCTTGGGAACGATCCCGGATGACACTTGTTAATCTTGGGTACGATCCCGGACGACACTCCCAATTTTGTTATGAACCAGCAACAAAAGAAACACACTGAATCATGATTCAGTGTTAAAAACTACTTTATTAATAACTACGTATGATAATAAGAAAAATAAAAGTAAAAATGTTAGAATGTTAAAACACTAACCCCAAAACTAAACTCGTCATGTGTGTGCGGCAAAGTCCCAAACTCCAACTCCAGGAATGGTTATTAAAGTTCAGTTCCTCAAGCCATAAGGTGAAACATGGACAAAGGCTTCTTCAACAACCACCGTTGTCTGAAGATAAGATGTAGATGTAGAGAGAACATAGAGAGTAATTACAAAATCCAAATGTTCCACGATGGAACCCAAACGACAACTCAAGTGTTTACTCAGTAGTGACTTCCTCACCCCGAAAAGCATCCGAATCGTGGCCGTCCACACAAATCCTGTTTCCCTCCACAGGTTAACGACCAAGTGGACTCCACCGGATTACTCCCAATTTCCATACGTAGATCGATAGAGAAACTAGCAGGCTGGTGTCTCTCTCTCTTCTCTCTCTCTCTTTCTGACTGACTTCTTCAACAACGTCATTCTGTCCTTTATCTTCTGTTGACGTAAGCATGCCCCACACACACACACCACTATGCTCTATCTTAAAGGAACATTCACCTAGTCCGTAACATAAGAAGCACCACAAGGCAATTAATGAACAGCTTCCACCCGATAAAGTTAATGCCCAGGTCTCCCAGCGAACATACAGTTCTCTCCCTTTCTGAATAGGACTGCAATTCTAAAACCTTGAAGCAATACAACAAGGGGACAACAGAGTAAGGAGAGTGCAAACATGTTCTCCTTAACCCAACTTAACAAAAAAAAACTTGCATTATGTAGCACCTTTCACAATCTTAGCCAATGAGTGTAGCTACTGTTGTAATGTCGGGAAAAAAAAATCACAACACTCAGGTTTCAGTGACAACTAGTCACCTGTTCTATGGAAGATGGGGAGTGTGGATCCTTAACACTGCCCATCCATCTCTCTAGTCCAAGAAAAGCATTGATAGCAACAAACAGCCCTTTAAAAGTATATATTTTTTAAAAAGTTCTCTCTGAAGCCCAGACCATGAAAATAACTCACCCACATCCATCCAGTCTGGTGGTATGATTCTGCATTTTTGTCTCTGCTTTAGATTAATAGCAAGCCACACTGGCACGTCGACAGGAAGCCCTGGATTGAAAGGTCCCAAATCCCCCTGGATAAGATCATCAAAAACACAACATGGCAATAATTTAAGTGCATTCTAAGTTTAAACACAAAATTAAGTACCAACAAAAGTAGATGAACCAGTCATTTTGTCCCCCGCAGCATGTGTGGACCCTTGCAATATAATTGGCTGGTGCATTTCATACTCCTGAAAATAAATAATCATTCATGAAACACTTTGGAACATTGCAGGAGTTGAATGCAAAACCACATTAAAGCCAATCTTTCTTCAATTCCATTGACTAAAAGACAAGAACACAAAACAGTACAGCGCAGAAACAGGCCCTTCGGCCCACCATGTCTGTGCTGACCAGAACTTAAACGGCACGTCTGCCTGCACATGTCCTGTATCCCTCCATTCCTTGCCTGTTCCTGTATATTTATAAATGTATCCTAAATGTGGCTATTGTATCTGCTTCTACTATTTCTTCTGGCAGCGTGTTCCAGGCACCTACCACTCCCTGTGTAAAAAAAGCCTTGTAAATCTCCTTTAAACTTTTCCCCTCTCACCTTTAATTTACACCCTTTAGTATTTGACATGTCCACCCTGGGAAAAAAAGACTCTAACAGTCTACCTGATCTATGCCTCTCATAATTATAAATACTTCCATCAGGTCGCCCCACAGTTTCCAATGCTCCAGAGAAAACAATCCAAGTTTGTCCAACCTCTCCTTATAGCTAATACTCTCTAATCCAGGCAACATCCTGAATGTTCTATGTTTTATGTTCTATGAACCCTCTCCCATAATAAAGTGACCAAAACTGCAGACAAGAATGCAAATGTGGTCTAACCAAAGTTTTATACAGCTGCAGTTGTATACATTGCAGCTATATAAAAGCTTTGGTTAGACCGCACTTGGAATATTGTGTGCAATTCTGGTCACCCTATTGCAGGAAGGATGTGGAGGCTTTGGAGAGAGTGCAGAAGAGGTTTTCCAGGATGCTGCCTGGATTAGGGGGTATGAGTAAAAGTCGGAGGCTGAGGGGAGGCCTGGGAGAAGTTTATAAGATTATGAGAGGCAGAGATAGGGTAGATGTCAGGATCTTTTTCCCAGGGTAGAAATGTCAAGTATAAGAGGACGTGTATTTAAGGTGAGAGGGTAAAGTTTAAAGGAGATGTGCAGGAGCAAATTTTTTTTTACACAGGGATTGGTGGGTGCCTGGAATGGGCTGCTGAGTGGTGTGGTGGAAGCAGGTACAATAGTAGCATTTAAGAGGCTGTTAGACAGCCACGTGAATATGCAGGGAATGTGGGGATATGGATATGTACAGACAGAAGAGAATTAGTTTAATTCAGCATTGTGTTCAGCGCAGACATTAAGGGCCAAAGGCCTGTTCCTGTGCTGTACTGTTCTATGTTCTTTAAAGAAATAAAATTAACATATGTAAATGTTAATGACAGCAAAGAAAGAATTCCCCTCAGTATATTGAACCTGTTCATGTGCCTCATAACGTCAATGATGCAGGTTCAATTGTGACCTCCGGTGCTGTCTGTAAGGAGTTTGCATGTCCTCCCTGTGACTGCGTAGTCTCCTTTCAGTGCTCAGGTTCCTCTTAGATCCCAACAGGTTGACAGGATAACTGGTTACTGTAATTCACTTGCTCCGGTTTACATCAACAATGTGGAGATCGAGAGGGTTGAGAGCTTCCAAGTTCCTAAGAGTGAACATCACCAAAAGCCTGTCCTGGTCCAACTATGTAGATGCCACGGCCAAGAAAGCTCACAGTGCCTCCACTTCCTCAGGAGGCTAAAGAAACTTGGCATGTCCCCTTTGACCCACACCAATTTTTATCGATGCACCATAGAAAGCATTCTATCTAGATGCATCACAGCTTGGTATGGCAACTGCTCTGCCGAAGACCACAAGAAACTGCAGAGAGTTGTGGACACAGCTCAGCCCATCATGGAAACCAGCCTCCCCTCCATGGACTCTGTCTACACTTCTTGCTGCCTCGGTAAAGCAGCCAGCGTAATCAAAGACCCCACCCACCCAGGACATTCTCTCTTCTCCCCTCTCCCATCGGGCAAAAGATACAAAAGCCTGAAAGCACGTACCACCAGGCTCAAGGACAGCTTCTATCTCGCTGTTAGAAGACTATTGAACGGTCTCCTAGTATGATAAAATGGACTCTTGACCTCACAATCTACCTCTTTATGGCCTTGCACCTTATTGTCTGCCTGCACCGCACTTTCTCTGTAACTGTAACACTTTATTCTGCATTCTGTTGTTGTTTTCCCTTGTACTACCTCGATGTACTGATGTGGTGAAATGATCTGTATGGATGATATGCAAAACAAAGTTTTTCATTGTATCTCCGTACACGTGACAATAATAAACCAATTTCGTGTAGGTGGGCAGCAGGAGAATCAAGGTGGGATTTGATGGGCATATGGGAGAGAACATGTTCCAGGGAAATAAGTGGGGGAATGGATTGAAGGGATTGCTCTGAGAGTCAGCACAGATCTGATGGGCTGAATTACCACCTTCTATGGCGTAAAAACATAAATTAAAAAATAATATCTAAATAACCTTAATCAGGAATCCAGTCAACATCAGGGAACTATTACAATCAGCAAATAGAAGATTGCAAGCCCATTCATAGAGGCACAGCCAAGTTTTATTCAAGTCTGACATGCCAAACAGAGCACACATATACATGAAAAGACTTGGCCAGTTACAGTTAAAACAGCTTACATTTGTGACCTGGAGCTGTTGAGATCAGAGCAACGTCATGAATCATCTTTAGGATAAAAAAAATCACTTAAAGATGTGCAGCTGGCTGATAAACGTGGCATTTAGTTAAAAAAGTTAAACGAAATTTGATTGACACTTGCTGAATCAAGACTTGATTTAAAGAAAATTTGGATTCAAACAATTTATCATGTTCTCTGAACCATGGGCAAATCTGCAAATTCTGCTCCACAGTCAAGATTATGTATAATTCTTTTTTGTTTGGGGGGGGGGGGCGGAATGGATGGTTACTGTGGCGAACTGTCGCAGATTAAGTTTACACAAAATAAAGAGTTGTCCTTTTCGTTCTGGAATAAACATCCTAAGCGAAAGTGCTGCAAGTTTACCTGCAAGTGCAAGCAGTAACAGTGTTAGAGCACACGCTGAGTTAAAGAATTAATCGGAAACAGGCCCTACTGCAAAAGAAGGCGCAGACTCACGGTGATTAAATAGATTTTATCCAGGCTAAAATTGGGTATGATGGTGACAGTCTGCTTCTCCGCAAGAAACTCCACTTCCAAGGGGTCCATCGCTGCCCACCGCTCTCTGCGCTGGAACCCGGAGACACCACTGGAACTCCCCCCGCCCGATCTTTGCAACACTTTCCCGCGCAAACGCAGCCCGCAATCAGCAGCGCTGTCACTCAACGGAGGTCTGCCCCGCCCCTTGGCCGCACGTCTCGCCAACTGAGCGGCAAGCCCCGCCTCCTGGGCACTCGCCACGCCCATCAAGCAGTAAGCCCCGCCTCCTGGCCACAGTCAGCGCCCATCAAGCAGCAACTTGCTAATCTTTTAAAGGAGCAAAGAATTTCTTTTGTCAAAATTTTTGACAAAATGTCAGCTTCTTGCGTTTTATTCATATTAAATTACATCGTTACTTAAGATTGTTCAACCCCACACTGGAACTGTGAAATATTCCAAATTTAAAAGGGGAATTCAGAGAACTTGCTTTTACACACTCTTACCACCTCTCCAAGATATTCCAAACCTCTCAAAACCAATGTATTGTTTTATTTGAAGTATTGTTATGTAATAAATTAAGGGATCCCGTTAGATCTATGGAAGCAATGTTACTGATTGCAGACAAAATGCTGGAGGAACTCAGCAGGTCAGGCAGCATCTATGGAGGGAAATTGTTTATTTGGGTCGAGACCCTTCATCAGGACTGATAGATGCTGCCTGACCTGCTGAGTTCCGGCAGCACTTTGTGCGTGTTGCTCCAGATTCCAGCATCTGCAATCAGTTACACAAGATATTCTGCAAATGCTGGAAAATGGAGCAACAAACAGAGTGCTGGAGGAACTCAGCGGGTCAGGCAGCATCTGTGGGGGGGGGGGACAAATGGACAATTGATGTCTACTTCCTTCCAGAGAAGCAGCCTGGCCTGCTGAGTTCCTCCCGCATCTTGTTCGTTAACTGATTCTGCATCTAGTATAGCACTTTTCATTGATGCAAATTTGAAAGTGCTGAGAATATGGAATTTATTACTCCATGGAGCAGTTGAACAGAACAGTATATCAGGAAACTGGATAAATTGATTGGATTAGACTAATGTCAGCTATGTCTTGATTCGCAATGTCCTTGCTTCTGAGTCCAGCAATTTAATTCCAGGGACAAGAACAACAATATTGAACAACAGACCACTGCTGTTGCGAGTTGTGACCTTGCACTTTATTGCACTGCACTTTCTCCGTAGCTGTGATACTTTACTCTGTACTGTTATTGTTTTTACCTGTACTACATCAATGCATTCTGTACTAACCCAATGTAACTGCACCGTGTAATGAATTGACCTGTGCGATCGGTATGCAAGATAAGTTTTTCACTGTACCTCGGTACAAGTGACAATAATAAACCAATACCAATACAGAGGCTGGAGTAATGTGGGAGCGGTATTCAACTGAAGCCTCAGATTCACTCTCAGAAGACTGCCAAGGAGTACAGAAAAATTATCCCTGGTGCCCTAGCCAGAAGTGTGTGCAGATTTGGCAATCAGGGACACACTACGCCCAGCAACAACCATCCAAAAAATGTACAGTCAGGCTATGGATACATGTGTGTGCACGTTCGCCTCCAACATTAAAGGCATGCACACGAGTGCCCCAACAGAGGGCCCATTTAAATGCCTGCACGGGCCCCTAATACTTATCCTTCTGTAACCATTACTGAAACAGATTATCTGGTCATTGTCCTATTGTTCCTTGTGGGAGCTTGCTGTGCACAGTTGGGTGTTATGTTTCCAATAGTTCTGTTATAATACGACAGTTGCGTTCCTAAGAAACCTCACCTCAGAAAATCGAGTTATAAAAACAATTGTGTCATCAGAAAGGGGGGGGTTCGGGGTTGGAGAGTTTCAGACTTGCAATAACAAAGTTATTTTTCCCACAGGATTTTCAAAAATAAAGGTGTTTTTAATAGCTGTGTTTATTTTGTTACTGCTAAAAATATTAAAGGCTGTGTGTTACATTGTTTAATGAAGTATCCTTACACAGGTAACAATAGAAGCGATTGCTTGTCAATTTCCATTGGTCTCCCACGGTGAAACTGCCAGCCTGTGTTCTTGGTGTCTGCTTAGGGTGGGGAGGTTACACGTAAAGAATTTTTTTCCCGAGACTTTTTCCCCAAGAGAGCTTTTTTGCTGCTTTCTTAATTTCCAAAGTAACTCTTAAGAGGTTCCCTAGTTCCCAATCGAAATCACGTTATAACCAATTGGGGCCGCATAATACAAATAGTGTTCCCTAATCCATCAATAGCATCATATTTATTTTTCATCAGAAATATGCATTGCAGTAGAACCACCTGTACTGTACTCTACTGTTTTCATACAAGATCATCTTCCAATCCAGAAGCTGCTCCATGGGCAGGATGAGACCCAATACAATAGGGAGTTCTGAGATCAGCAGCCTTAAGGGAGGGGATGACTCAGTGACATCCTCACAGACATATTAAGGACCTGCACATCTTCCACGCCTGCCTGTAGGACTGGAAGACCCAGACACCACAGCCTCCAAGGGCTTCCTGTGCTCTCAGAAGTTTTAGACAACATCAAGTGGGAAAGTCTGGACCAGACATTTTCCCAGGAGGGGCTGACAATCTCTGTCCATTCCCTTGAGATGAATAAAACTCCCAGCACCAGTGGCTTACTGGCTGGGTTGTACTTGGTCCTGTGGGACTGGATAGGCACAGCCTTGCTGGCAGTGTACAGCACTGTGTTTCTAGCTAGCAGCATGTCAGAATATTGAAAAGAGGCTTTATCACCCTCATCTCAGAATAAGAATCAGAATCAGATTTATTATCACTGACATAAGACATGAAATTTTTTGTTTTGAAGCAGCAGTACAGTGTAAAGATGTAAAATCTATAAATTACAAAAATAAAATTGCAAAACGAAAGGAATAATGAGGTAGTGTTCATGAATTCGTGGATCGTTCAGAAATCTGACGGCGGAGGGGAAGAAGCTGTTCCTGAATCATTGAGTGTGGGTCTTCAGGCTCCTGTACCTCCTCCCTGATGGTAGTAACGAGAAGAGGGCATGTCTCAGGTGGTGAGGGTTCTTAGTGATGGATGCCGCCTTCTTGAGGCACTGCCTCTTGAAGTTGTCCTCTATGGTGGGGAGGGTTGAGCCCATGATGAAGCTGGCTGAGTCTACAACCCTCTGCAGCCTCTTGTGATCCTGTGCATTGGAGCCTCCATACCAGGCTGTGATGCAACCCGTCAGAATGCTCTCCACCATACATCTATAGAAAATTGCAAGAGTCTTTGGTGACATACCAAATGTCCTGAAACTCCTAATAAAGTAGAGCTGCTGGCGTGCCTTCTTCATAATTGCATCAATGATAGATTTCTCTGTAACTGTAACACTTTATTCTGCATTCTGTTATTTTTTTCCCTTGTACTACCTCAATGTACTGTTGTAATGAAATTATCTGTATGGATGGCATCTGTATGAATTATAGGCCCATGATAGATACTCTGAGATGTTGATGCCCAGGATCTTGAAGCTGCTCACCCTTTCCACGACTGACCCCTCAATGAGGACTCTTAATGTGGATTACAATATTCTGTCCAAAGCCATCGCCATTCAGGTCTAGTCTTCCCTGGGGCAGGTGATTCACCCAGACCAGACCTGCACTGTACCTGACAGAGGGACCTCTGACAGTCTTGTGCATATCATGAATATGATCACTAACATGCAGGACAGAGGAGTGGACAGTCTTCTCTGGGAAGCAACCAGGATACTTTCCCTTGTTCTGTCCAGGGCATGATGCAATAGGAAGTAATTATTTGGTCAATTTCCTTCAATTCTTTCTGCACACATCTTTGATTTGTGCATGAAGCTGATATACCACTAACAATGGAGTGCTCTTTCATTACTGAATCCAAGCATCAGCCTGGAATTGTGTATAACTTCTAACCCCACCTTCAGTCTCAAATGTAAGAGTGAGTCAGGCTGACATTTTCTGTTACTTGCCGAGCAACTGCACCCATCTCTTTGGAAGATGATCTCTGATGCAGTTTGGCTCTAAGAGGGTTGGCAGCCCCTCAGTCACCTCCGGGTTGAAACATAAACAATGAGCTAAAGTTATTCAGCAGCTGTTGCCTGTGCCAGAAAATCACTGTACAAAATCATTGTCTTATGAGGATAGGTTGAACAAGCTCGGGCTTTTCTCTGTGCAGTGAAGGAGGATGAGAGGTGATTTGATAGAGGTGTACAAGATGATGAGAGGCATAGATCGAGTGGAGAGTCAGAGACTTTTTCTCAGGGCAAAAATGGCTAACACGAGGGGGCATAATTTTAAGGTGATTGAAGGAAGGTATGGGGGGGATGTTCAGAGGTAAGTTTTTTTACACAGAGAGTGGTGGGTGCGTGGAACGCACTGCTGGCAAAGGTTGTGGGGGCAGATACATTAGGGACATTTAAGAGGCTCTTAGATAGACACATGAATGATAGAAATGGAGGGCTATGTGGGAAGGAAGGGTTAGGTAGATATTAGAGCAGGATAAAATGTTGGCACAACATTGTGGGCTGAAGGGCCTGTACTGTGCTGTCATGTTCTATGTTCTAACAGCAAAACCTATAACAGAGGCTGCTGGATCTTGCTCCTTACAACAAAAAAAAATGAACAGCAACTTGAGGATTGGTAGGAGATATCGACATGGGACAACTTGCTAAAGAGAAATAAAAAGGTCCCAGGAGACCCCTGGAAGACTATTGAATGGTCAGTCCACTAGGACGATAAGATGGACTCTTGACCTCACAATCTACCTCATTGTGACCTTGCACCTCATTGTCCACCTGTACTGGCACTGCACTTTCTCTGTAACTACAACACTTCATTCTGCATTCTGTTATTGTTTTCCCTTGTACTACCTCAATGTACTGTTGTAATGAAATGATCTGTATGGATGGTATGCAAAACAAAGTTTTTCACTGTACCTTGGTACATGCGAAAATAATAAACTAATTTACCAATTTACTTCAAATGTAATAATTCTGGGTGAGAAAGGAAGCCATCACTAGTGATTCTCCAAATACTAGACCCAGGAGCACTAGACATGGGTCAGCACCGGAGGAAGATGGTGTGGCCCACTGTGTCATAGGTAGAAATAGGTCAAGAATGATGGAGAGGGTGATGCATCCAGGTCACACTTACAGGCAAGGAGGAGGTTTCCTGTTGCTAGACCAGGTATTGGTATTGGTATTAGTTTATTATTGTCACTTGTACCGAAGTACAGTGAAAAACTTGTCTTGCATACCATTCGTACAGATCAATTCATTACACAGTGCATTGAGGTAGTACAGGGTAAAAACAATAACAGAATACCGAGTCAGTGCAGAGGAAGTGCAGTGTAGGTAGACAATAAGGTGCAAGGTCATAACAAGGTAGTTTGTGAGGTCAAGAGTCCATCTCATCATATAAGGGAACTGTTCAGTAGTCTTATCACGTGGGATAGAAGCTGTCCTTGAGCCTGGTGGTATGTGCCCTCAGGCTCCTGTATCTTCTGCCTGATAGGAGAGGGAAGAAGAGAGAATGTCCCGGGGGGGTGGGGTCTTTGATTATGTCGGTTGCTTCACCGAGGCAGTGAGAGGAATAAACAGAGTCCATGGAGGGGAGGGCTGTGCTGGGCTGTGCCCACAACTCCCTGCAGTATCTTGCGGTCCCAAGCAGAGCAGTTGCTGTACCAAGCCATTATGCATCCAGATAGGATGCTTTCTATGGTTCATTGATAAAAGTTGGTGAGTGACAAAGGGGACATGCCAAGAAATGGACCCTTTAGCCCACTGTATCCATGCTGACGTTTTTGCTTATCAATCTATCATTTGGAAAGATTCAGATACAGAGGTGTGGATGAATAGGGCTGGATTTGGGTGACATTAAGGACATTGATAGCGAGGAAGCTGGAGAGGAGCAGGTTGTTGGAAAGGGAAAAAAAACAAGAATTCTTTTCCTAAGCAGGGGTTGATGAAGGAAGATTTGTAAGGAAGGAAGATAGTACCTGAGGACAGGGCCCTGTTTGCAATATCAGCTGGCATGGAATCCAAGATAAACCAGGTCCAATCTTTACATGCAAACATTAACAATATTCAATATGGAAGAGAGACACAAGAGACTCCAGATGCTGGAACCTGGAGCAACATGCGAGATGCTGGAGGAACTCAGTGGGTCAGGCAGCATCCAGGGAGGAAAGTGGACAAGATGAAGGGTCTCAACCCAAAACATCAACTGTACATTTTCCTCCATAGACGCTGCCTGATTATTGAGTTCCTCCAGCATCTTGTGTATTGTTCAATATGGAAGAGGTTGCATTCAAAACTCATATGCCTAGAATCTCATTTATTCCCAAGTACTTGTTTTCTCAATGTTCATGTTCTGATGAAGGGTCACTGATCTGAAATGTTATCTCAGTTTCTCTCTTTGCAGATGCTGCCTGACATTCTGAGTTTTTCCAGCACTTTCTGTTTCTCTTTTGGGTTTCCAGCATCTGCAATTTTTGTTTTTTTTTCAAGATTGAGAGGGAATTAGATCGAGATTTACACGATCATGATGGACAGGAAGAAATAGAGGGAAGAGCCAACAATCCTTTCGAGGACTAGGGTACGTGGTTTCAAAGTTACGTGTGAACAATACAGGGGGATAAATTCTTTTTGTGCAGAGAATGATTATGATATGTACGGCTGTAAGTGTGATGGTAATAGAATCAATCTGAATCTTAGAAGGAGAATGGACACTTGAGGAAATATAATGTATAGAGCTATGGGTAAAGAGTGGGGGGCATGGGATGGGACTGAACAAATACAGACTCGACAGACCTCCTTCTGTGCCATAACAATGCTACAGTTCTGTGATTTATACCTTTGAGCACGAATCACTGAGCAAATTTTCATGACAATTTGATGCTTCAGTGGAGAATGTGCAAATCAGTCATTAAGTCATGGTAAAACGTGAAACGTTGTGGAGTCGACCAAATAACTTTTAACTCTGATCCACTAAGATTAGGTCTTAACATCATTATTTTACAGCACCTCATTAGTTTGTCTTCAATACACCATCACTATTTCCCAGATGTTCACTCCTATCAAAATCAGATGTCATTGCAGGCTCACTACTGAATACAAATTCCAATAAATATCCTCCTGTGGTAGCAATCTTAACATGCTTAGTCAAGAGTCAATTATCTCAATAAATTCATCTAAATTGTTCCCCTCCTCCGTTAGCTGTCTAATTTTAGCCTGCCTAGTAGATGGATAATTGAAATTTCTACTAATAAATAATTTACATTATTTTGCTGCACCTTAATTAATTTATGAAACTCCATTTCCTCTTCAAGCTGATCATTCTGGAGACCTACCCAGACACAAGTTTTTATATCATAATTCATTCCGGGCTCCAAGGGCACCCAGGAGCAAAGCGCTGTTCTGGAAACTGAAATATAAACAAATGATACTGGAAATATTGAGCAGATCATGATATCTGAGGGGCAAGCTTCTCACACAGAGGGTGCTGGTTATGTGGAATGAGCTGCCAGACAACGCTGTAGAGGTGAGCACAATTACAATGTTTAAAAGACATTTGGAAAGGTACAGGGATAGAAAAGGTTTAGAAGGACATGGATCAAACACAGGCAAATGGGACTAGCTTGGATCTTGGTTGGCATGGGTGAGTTGGGCTGAAGGGCCTGTTTCTGTTCTTTATAGCTCTATGGATCTAAATCTGAGATCAGGCAGCACGTGTGGGGAAAGGAACAAAGGGAACACTTCATTATTTCTCAATCATATTTCATGTTCTCTGGATGGCCTTAACAATGGTATGTTTCAACAAAACTAAAGAACTGCACTTGCTGGAAATCTGAAACAAAAACAGAAAATACTGGAAGGAAGTTATTCAATGTGAGAACAAATTCAGCCATGTAAATGAGTGTATTTATTTCCGTTCAGCATTTCATAGAACATAGAACAGTACAGCACAGGAACAGGCCCTTCGGCCCACGATGTCTGCGCCAACCATGACGCCAAATTAAACTAAACCTATCTGTATCCTTCCATTCCAAGCGTGTTCATGTGCCTCTCTATATACCTCTTAAATGCCACTATTGTGTCTGCTTCCACCACCATCCCTGGCAGCACATTCCTGGCACTTACCACTGTCTGTGTAAAAAACTTACCACGCACACCTCCTTTAAGATTGCACAGCCCCCACCCCCCTTAAAGCTATTCTCTCTTTTTTTATTTTGGTACTTTGTAAAAGGTGGTGACTGAAATAGCGAAACTATTGTTTTTTATCTCCGAGTTCTGATGAAAGTTCATGAACCTGAAATGTTAACCCTGTTTTTCTCTCAACAGCTCTGCCTATTATTCCAAGTACATCCAGTGTTTTTGAATTTTATTTCACTTATGCTCAAATTGTTTCCACTGACTTCCCTTAATTATCCAGATCATTGCATTTTTGACTATGCGTACACCCTTTTGAAATTATCAACACCTCTTCTTCGAAGTCCTAACCTGTCCATCTGAGTTTTATTAACATCAGTCATGAGCATTACAGTCAAAACCAAATGTGGTCTTTAGTGAGGCAGTATTGGAAGGCAGAGAATATTTGCAACAAATATGCATTCCTTAAAGTAATAAAAGCCCCATAGGAAACATGGCCAGCTATGGATAACAGGAGAAGTGAAAAGTAGTATTGGAATAAAGGAAGTGAGTTATGTCAATGTCAAAATGAGTTGTATACTTGAAGAAAATACAGAAAATGCTGATAATTCATATTTCAGGTGTCAAGCATGATTTTAAAATTCTGTAAAGTATAACAAGAAAATGATTGGTGACAGAACATGAGAGTAAACCAGTAAGAGACATAAAATCAGATTGCGAAAGTTTCTGTTGAGATGTTTAAAAGAGAAATGCAAATGTGAAATTAATGGACTAAGAGCTGACAAACCCCTGGATCTGGTGCCCTACTCCCTAAGTGATCACACACGCTGTTAAATGCCTTGGTTTTGATCCTCCAGAATTCCAGGACAGTTCTTGTGGATTGGGATAGAGCAAATTTTATCCCGCTATCCAATTAAGCAGGGAGAGAAAAAAATGGGAATTGTAGGCCAGCTAGCCTGATATTATTCGTAGGGGAAATGCCAGAGTCTAGTAGAGTCACAGAGGTGTATAACACAGAAACGGACCTACCCCCTACCACCACCATCCAACCTACTGAGTATGTGCTGGCTATTAGGTACCTATCTATACTAATATATATGGGTTGTGATGATTAGTCTGAGTCAACAGGATTTTAATCACTACCTTCTCTCACCTTGACCCATCACCTCTTTTATTTAAAATTTCTACCCATCACAGAGGTTCTGTTTGGTTCTTTGCTGCTCTTCCACTTTTATCTTAAAACCTGTTTATCACTAATTTTTCCCAGTTCTGACCCCAAATGTCAACCTTCCGTGGGTGCTGCCCGATCTGCTGAGGGTAGTGTTGCACCTGTAGTGATGCTGGATTTTGGATGAGGTATTAAACCGAGACCCATTTTTTCACTCAGGTTGAAAGAAGAGATCCAATGGTACTATTGTGAAGAACAGGAGGACGGTAATTCCCATTGTCCCAGGCAATATCAATCCCTTATCCAACATTGGTGAGAAAACTGATTACCTGATCACTATCACATTGGCCCTCTCAGAACCTTTTATGTTTCAATGAGATCATTGATCTTACAAAACTCTAGAGACTATAGCCCCAAAAATATCAAAAACTTCCCTATAATCCAAGGATCAAATCTTATGAACCTTCTGAGTTCCACATCAAAAGGTTGTGGCATTCCAGAGACCTAACCACTAAAATCTAGCTGATTCTCTTGTGCAATACTGAGGGAGTGTTGCACTATTGGGGATGCTGCCTTGCAAGTGAGATGTGAAACCAAGATAACTTAACTCTCTCACGTGGACATAAAAGATGTTTTAGCATTACTTCAATCAAAGAGGATTAATAGACGTTACAGTGTCATAGAGATATACAGCACGAAAACTGGCCCTTTAGCCCAAAGTTGATGTGCTGGCTAATGTATATCCCTCAACAAAGGGGTACCTGGTCACATTGCTGCTGTTGAGAAGTAATTGGATGGTTTTTTCCCACATTATAACAGTGACTGTCACTGTAAATCATTATGGGATATACTGAGGTTGGGAAAAGCAGGCTGGAACTGCAAGAACATAGAACATGACAGCACAGTACAGGCCCTTCAGTCCACAATGTTGTGCCGACATTTTATCCTGCTCTAAGATCTATCAAACCCTTCCCTCCCACATAGCCCTCCATTTTTCTATCATTTGTGTGGCTATCTAAGAATGTCTTAAATGTCTCTAATGGATCTGCCCCCACAACCTCTGCAAGCAGTGTGTTCCACACACCCACCACTCTCTGTGTAAAAAACTTAACTCTGACATCCTCCTTATACCTTCCTCTAGTCACCTTAAAATTATGTCCCCTCGTGTTAGCCATTTTTGCCCTGGGAAAAAGTCTCTGACTGTCCACTCGATCTATGCCTCTTATCTTGTAGACCTCTATCAAGTCACCTCTCATCCTCCTTCTCTCCAAAGAGCAAAGACAGAGAAAGAATTTTTCATTTATCAGGTCCACTCTTAAGCTGCATATGTGTTGTGATATGTAGACTTTAATTATTCTGGTTATTATGAATTTCTACAAAAAAAAACCCTACCTGAAAATCTTAAGGCAATCCAGTCACATTGCACAATGTAGCAGCAAACTCTGTAGGAGGATATACCACATTATTCAGATATGGGACACTGATGTTTAAGATTATCGATCCTGTTAAACTGCTGTTTCCTTACCAACATGCACTGAAACCAAATAGTAAAAAGCTGCAGGTGCTGGAAATCAGAAATAAAACCAGAAAAAAGCTGTGGAGAGAGAATTCTGATGAAAGATCATTGATTTGAAATGTTACCTCTGTTTCTTTCTCCAAAGAAACTGCCCGACTTGCTGAGCATTTCCAGAACCTTCTGTTTTTGTATGCAGTGAAATACAGCAACATAACCTTACCCTTCAAGTCCAACATAAATTCTTTGGTTCTCTGTTAAGATGTACAGGAAACAATTTCCTCCACTGTTGATACCAAAACAACGTTTCTGCTTGTGTTTGCAATTTTGTTATGGATAACAAAGGGAAGAAATCTATCCCCATGTCGTTACAGAGTTATATTTTAGCTTAGCTCTAGGAAAAGCATTGACTGTTGTGCTTAACAGCAAGGTTCCCAAATATTGTGCTACACTAAGTATGCAATGTTAAACGAAATGCTAGGGGAGTTATATGTAGAAAATAAGTTATGTTTTTTCATATACAGATGCCACACAAATTTGGCCCAAGGAGTGCCAAAGTTTGACTTCAAAACCATCTTAAGCAGCTGTACTTTAAATGCAACTGAGCTTATGGTCTGCCCATGAGTGTGACTCAGTTCACTTTGCCTGCCATGTACAGAGAATGGCAATGCATACAGGTGTAAGGGCTTTTGTTGGCATTGTCAATACTCCACTTAGGTTACTCCATTGACAATGCCAACAAAAGCCCTTACACCTGTATGCACAGAATTCCTGCTGTACTCCCAGCAAAGTTATAGCTAAAGTAGGATGTAAGGAAGTTCCCACAGAATACTCTCAAGATCTGAAAATTGAACAAAAAACCAGTTAGGCTAAATGGAGTCATATAGTTATACAGGACAACTCATCCATGCTAACCAAGGTACCTACTAGAACTAGTCCCATTTGCCTGTGTTTGGCCCGTATCCCTCTAAACTTTTCCTGTCCATGTACTTGTCCAAATGTTGTTTAAACACTGTAATTGTACCTGCCTCCACCACTTCCTCTGGCAGGTGGTTCCATACACCCATCGCCCTCTGTGTGAAAATCTTTCCCCTCTCGCCTTAAACCTATGCCCTCTAGTTTTAGACTCCCCTACTCTGGGAAAAAGACTGTCAATCCTATCTATGCCCCTTGTGATCTTATAAACCTCCATAAGGTTCATTCGCTCCAGGGAAAACAATCCCAGTCTCTCCTTATAACTCAAGCCCTACAGTCCCAGCAACATCCTTGTGAATCTTTTTTGCATCCACTCTAGCTTAACCACATCCTTCCAATAGCATGGCAACCAGAACTGCACACAATACTCAAGCGTGATCTCAGCAACACCTTGTACAGCTGTAACATAACGTTCCAACCCTTGTACTCACTTTCCTGGTGAGTATACATCTTCTTCACCACCCTAACTATGTCATTGCTTTCAGAGAACTATGTATTTGTACCCCATGTCTCTCTGTTCTACAACACTCCACAGGGCCCTGCCCTTCAATGTGTACATTCTGCCCTCGTTTAACTTCTGTCATTTGTGCATGAGTCAAGCAATGCAAGTTGAGGAAATAGATTGTGTCTATTTTTTCACATAAGTTCCAGGAGAGCAAATTTTATTTTGCATCTCAATCTTTTGGGAATTTGATCTGTGTACTGATTTGTGAATCCTGAGGGCAAATTTCCATAATCCAAATGGTCGTAATGTGGGAGTCACCTGTACCATCGATTTTGGTGTAATCCATAAATTTACCTTCTCATCCAACTTGTCAATATATGTCATTTCACTGCTACCAATGATCACTACAGGAAGGTTTGCTTGTAAGTGATTTGTGTCACATAACCCAGCGGTGATATCCATTTGTGGAAGTTTTATTATGATGCCTTTCCTTGCCTCTTTACGAATGCCCCTCCTGAAGACTACGATTCCTAGCGCTCATGTCCTCACACATTGGTTGTGGAACTGGGAGGTGACCGTTAATGGGAAGTTCAACCATGGAGACCATTAATTATGTCTCATTCAGCTGAAGTCCATCCATGGATGCTTTCCAACAGGAGACAGCCGTAGGGGTAGAAACTCGAACTATTGCTGATTACTCCACCCATTCTGTACCTCTGTAGGCACACTGAGACCAATATTCTACACGTTCCCCAGCTGAAATCATTCAGCCTAACACAGGCCGAGAACCTAACATAGGCCCTTAAGGTTTTTCATTCCCACTGCCATTTGAATTGACCTGTACAAATGGTATGCAAGACAAGTTTTTCACTGTACCTCTGTACATGTGACAATAAGAAACTAGTACCAATTGATTCATTAGATGAGAGAAATCTTGTATTTATGTTTCTCTTAATTGGGTTTATCTGAAAGGAAAAGTATTCTTGTGCACCCTATTGGACAATTTCTTATTTGTCCTTTTAGTCATTCTGGTTTGACAGCCAATGGAACAAGCACCTTTTTTGTGGAACAGGATCAACAATCTATGGTGAGACCACACTGGGAGCACCTTGTGCAGTTCTGGTCACCTAATCTGGAAGGATATCATTAAGATGGAGGTGGTGTAGAAAAGATTCATGGGATGTTACCGGGACTGGAGGGCTTGAGTTATAGTAAGAGTCTGGACAGGCAAAGGCTTTTGTTCCTGGAGCGTAGGAGGCTGAGGAGTGACCTTATAGAGGTTTGTAATATCACAAAAGGCATAGACGAGCAGAATGGTCACAGTCTTTTTCCCCAGGGTGGGGAAGTCTAGAGGGCGTAGGTCTAAGGTAAGAGGGGAAAGATTTAAAGGAGACGTGAAGGGCAGTTTTTCTCTCCCACACAGAGGGTGGCAGGGAAACGGAATGAGCTGCCAAAGGACATGGTGGAAGTTGGTACAATTACAACATTTGGAGGACATGTAGATGGATAGAGAAGATTTGGAGGGATATGGATTAATTACAGACACATGGGACTAGCTCAGGTAGGCAACTTGGTCAGCATGGACAACTTAGGCCAAAGGGCCTGTTTCCATGCAGTACAACTCGGTGACTCTACGCCTGTTTCTATGTGGTCTTAGGCTGTAATGCAATGTGTTCATTTTCACAAGAATCAGGGAGAACCGTGATCTGATGCACACTGATAGTGGATGCAGAGACTGCACATTGATTATTCTACAAACCTTCAGGTTAAGACAGCACATCTGTTAAACCTGTCTACAAGCATGTTACAATAACAGACTTAGAACCAGGAAAAGAAATGCTTACAAGAAATATTGAAAAAGGTACTCATTTAATTATATCATTTACAAATATAATTTTTAAATGTGAAGCCCTAAAAAAAGATAACATTTCAAGCTGCAGTTATGGCACAGGATTATGAATTTCATTTAAATTAAAAAAAAATCATGTTGGGTGCCCATCTCTCCTGAAGGTGCTAGCTCTATTTATTGTTACATTGTGGACTGTCTATTCAAAGGTGCCTTACATGATAGGCTGTGCTTTATATGGGAATCCAAACTATTGGTGGAAGGCATCATGATTAAGTCCAAGCCTATGCGCCCACATTTCCCACAGAAATCAATGGATGATCTACCTCAGAATCTGGATAAATTTACTTTTTCTAGGCTAAAGGAACTGACACCAGTTGTGACTGTTGCACCATTTCAACTTGGTTTGAAATGAAAGGATTGGGACCACATGGATCTGTACCACTCAGTATTCCAGGAGGCACTGCAAGAATCCACCAAGTCAGCAAAGGGACCAGTTTGTGAACTGATTTGATGCTGGCTTCTTTCAGCATCTCAAGAGCTGACAGACTGGAGTTGACCAGTTCAACCAAACCATTTTACTGCAGTTCAATGAGTACATCAGCCTAGGACCTGGAATACATGGAGTTATAGAACGCCTGCAGATTGTGAAGCAGTAACTGTTGCTGACGTGCATAGTAAAACCACTTGAATGCTGTGTTTTTAAAAAGGAAATCCCATTATCTCTGATGATGCAAAAGCAGTTACATCTTCTGTCCTTTTCTGATGTTACCTAGATATTGCTTCCAAAAGTATACACTCCAATATAAAAGAGACAAACTGCATTTTAACGTAATAAAGATGAGACCCTCGTTGGGTACAGATGGATAGCATTCATTTTACTCTCTGCCGTCTACGTCCATGGATGATGGATGCAGAGCTATGGTGTCATAAGCAATGTTGTTAAATGTCACCTAACCTAAATATTCTTCATGCTGGGGCCTACACCATAGCTAGCATTGGACAACTTGACCATATTGAGCATTAGGTGAGGCAGTCCCTATCCTCATCCAATAGCCACTCTCTAACACAAGTCAGGGGGCATCAATGAGTACCTCCAGGTGATCTCCATCCTTTTCCTAGTCAAAGGGCATTGATGTCAATTGTTATCTCCAAAGAGGTCAGGGACCTTCTCCACCAGTGTGGCTCAGTGCCACTTAAGTTGATACAATGAGCAACTAGGGCACTATGCAAGAGTGAACATCAATGGATTTTTTATATGTTCACAAGCACAGTAGCTTTGATAACCTATCAATAACACAAAAAGTGCACTGTTTCCAATCATAAAAATACAAGAAATATAAAAGCCAGATTTGCAACCCTAACAATGGCATTCTCTAATGCAGGCTGAGTGAGAACAGATCTTCACGTTTGTTGCTGCGTACATCTTCAACTCAAAAGTGTAGCATCTCATTTGCCTTAAAACAAATGAGATTGGATTTCAGTTTCTGATGAATTGGAGAGGCAGGTTGGATTGAGAGACTCCGTTTTCCATTTGGTTGCTGACATTTTTAAGGAAAACATCTTTGGAATCATGTGCTTGTAGATTACACCTTTTGCCATCTGTTGCCTGTCAATGTGAATTAAAAACTTCCATCTGTCTGCCACTCCATGAAAAATTCCTTTAGGCATCAACAGTATCAGAATGAAATGGCACTCCATCTGGCCTTCCTTTGCAGTTCTGCAGTAATCTTTGCATGTTGATAATCTTATTGCATTATTGAAATCGTCTTTGGTCTTCTCACAAGTTCAAGGCAAGCACTAGGTCAAAACAAGTTAGGTGTGAACTGATGGTTTGGTTTCAGTGTTGCTTGAAACAGAATTCCTCTTTAGTTCGTTGCCATACTTCAGAAAGCGGAGCTGCTAAATAACAGTAACAACAATTTGCACTTGTAGCTTGCAGATAATAACTTATGAAGGTGCTGCACTTGGGCAGATGGATGGTGGGAAGGAGAAGTATGCAGGGCCCCACCAGAAAGAGGAAGTGAACGACTTGCAAGGCACAGATCAGACAGGCAGTAGTCTGTATTTTTTGCACATGGTTAAGTTTTAAATCCAGGCTCAATATTGCTGCTGTCATTAGAATTCATTTTTAAAAAGTTAAAAAAAAATCCCAGATCAATGGATAAATCTGTGTATAGTCTATCATTCAAACACAAAGTGAAATGAGGCAGATGGTGACTGTGCAATCTGTTCTTAACGCTTCTACAAACAAGAAGCATTCTTGATGTGATCTCGGTGCTTCGGCTTTTGCATAAATATATTTTTTTTTTGTAGCTAACATCTGTTCGGGAGAGTGTCGTCTAGCAGAGAGTCCCCATCAGCCTGCCTCAAGGCCCCGGCTGTTGAGAGAACGGTGGGTGTCGGAGGCGTTACTATGATATCAGGGACTTGGAGGCGAGTCTCTGCTGAACTGTTGCCGTCGGCACATTCGCCTTGTAAACATAATCTGCAACCTAGAGAGAGAGGAAGAAACACATATCATTTCTAATAAAACTGATTTCTTCAGAGTACAAAGGGACTGACAGCTGTACCAGAACATATTGTGTGCATTGAAAATCATTTCCTGTTTGACATGTTTCAACCATGAAGAACCAATGAACATTAGGAATTTTTCCAACATGCCAGTGAAATTTTTGAGCCACATTCTGATGCCATTCCCTTTTTGGTTTCCAAGCGCTGAGATGAGCAGAAGGTAGAATGACAAATTTAGCAGTTAATGGGGTACTACTCCAAACAAAAAGATAGACAATATCACTGGCTGCCTGTCCCTGTGCCAGGCTGCTCTATCCTAGCGTGGCCTCCCACAGGGAGCTCACTCCTTTCACCTTGCCCCGGCCCAGTGCGGACAGCGAGCTGCACTCACGTAACAGCTCCGACAGCTCGTCAGGCTCTGCCTCCAGGCTCACTGTCTCCACTCCCAGGCCCCCACCACAGTGTGATCAGGGCAATTGAATACAAGCGTCTTCGGTGTCCACAAATGCTCAGGAACACGTGAAATGTGTAAAATAGTGAAAACATTGTTTAATTTTTGAAAATTACATTCACAGAGCTAAAAAGCACACCCATACACTAAAAAAAACCAATATTATTGACAGTAACTTAAAAAAAATTAAAAGATATCTTTCACCCAGGTGGTGATCTCTCCCAGTCACTGAAGAAGATCTGCTGTGCTAAGAATAGGTTAAACTCAGTACTGATCCAGCTGGGAGATCTCCCAGCCTACATGCTGGGCAGCCTCAAGGTCATCGCACTCCTCTATGTCTGTGAACAATCCACCAGGGCAGCACCGAAACAGCCGCAGCTGGTGGGAGCCGAACACGGAGAGTGGGATAAAGGAGTGGAGAGGAAGGATATTAGCTCAGCTAACGAAGGCGGAGAGTCAGTTTGGGTGGAGCTAAGAAACAGAAAGGGGCAGAAAACATCATGGGAGTTGTCTACAGAGCCTTAAATCAGGATTAAGGGGTGCATGTAAGAAGTATTACTCAATAATACTTGGAGTACTGCGTCCAGTTCTGGTCGCCTCATTATAGGAAGGATGTGGAAGCGTTGCAAAGGGTACAGAGGAGATTTACTACGATGTTGCCTGGTTTAGAGAGTATGCATTATGAAGAAAGACTAAGGGAGCTAGGGCTTTACTCTTTGGAGAGAAGGAGGATGAGAGGAGACATTATAGAGGTGTACAAAATATTAAGAGGAATAGAGTGGACAGCCAGCACCTCTTTCCCAGGGCACCAATGCTCAATACAAGAGGGCATGGCTTTAAAGTAATGGGTGGGAAGTTCAAGGGAGATATCAAAAGGGAGGTTTTTTTTTACCCAGAGAGTGGTTGGAGCATGGAATGTGCTACCTGGGGTGGTGGTGGAGGCAGGTACTTTGGTCAGATTCGAGAGATTGCTAGATAAGCATGTGGAGGAATTTACAATAGAGGGATACGTGGGAGGAAGGGGTTAGATAGTTTTTAGGCGAAGTTTAAAGGTCGGCACAACATTGTGGGCCAAAGGGTCTGTGTTGTGCTGTACTTTCTATGATAATCATGGCAGACTTCACATGTGGATGGGGCAAACCAATTTATTACTAGAAGTGTGGAACAGAAATTCATGGAATGTATGAGAAATAGTTTATCAAAACTAATACCAAATGTTGAGGAACCAACAAGGAAAAAGACTCTTTTAGATCTAGCATTGTGTATTGAGAAAGGGTAAATTGATGATCTTAAGTTAAGGGGCCTTAAGAGAATAGTAATTATAATACGATAGAATTTTTTTTTAAGTAATTTAGCTCAATCTGAAACCAGGGTCTTAAATGTCATTAACACTAACTATAAAGAACACAAGGCATCAGTTAGCTATGATGGATTGGAAAAATACAATGAAAGGTATGAAAGGAAATAAGTAATAGCTAAGATTTAAATAACATATATATAATTTACATACATCTCTCTTTATGATAGAAAAAATAAGAACAGTCCAGCTATGGTTAGCAAGAGAAGTAAGGTTTAGATCAAAGGAAAAGACTTGTAATGAGTTTTAAAAAAAAAGTAAGCTTTATTTGGAAAGCAAATGTAATCCCACCATTTAACAAAAGAGGGAGAGAGAAAACAGATCAGCACAACATCATAGGCTGAATGGCCTGTCCAGCGCTGTACTGTTCTACGTTCTAAAACAGGGAACTACAGAACCATTAGCCTGAAATCAGTCATAGGCAATATGCATTGTTAAAGAAATGGTATCTATGCACTTAGAAAATAGATATAGCCAACCTGGATTTATGAAAGGAAAATCATGTTCAACAAATCTGTTTCCTGAGATCACAAAGGTGAACTGGTTGACCAGATACATTTGGATCCTCAATGAGGCATCACACAAAAGGGTCATTAAACAAAATACAGGATTTGGGGTAATACACCGGCATGGACTGGGATGTGGTTAATAGGCAGAGAGCAGAAATTAGGAGTAAACAGGTCATTTTGTGTTGGGATGGGCTGTGATCCATCTTGATCCAAGATGCCAAGAATATTCGACAAATGGAGAGATTTTTAGATATACAAGACAATCAAGGGATGTGGGGATCAGCCTTGGTCTTATTGAAAGGCCATGCAGACGAAAGACCTTACTATTGCTTCCATTTCACATATTCTTACAGAAGATCTCTTGAACCTAATCTCAACCCAATGCTGGAAACCAGAACTTCAGTAAGGATACCAAGGTAAGGCTTGGCACTGGTTCAGGCATAGGTGTGGAAAAAATGCTTGAATATTTAAATTTCATCAAGAAAGCCTCTGTCAAATGGAAAGTATTGGAATTAAGAATCAGGCAAGCAAAATAATGCAAACTCAGAATCAGAATGAGTGTGCAAATTGCTGTGACTGAGATAAGCCGTTGCTGGTCCCAGACAAAAGACACAAGCTTCTCATAAGCAGAAACAGATAAGCAGTTGCAACACACAGACACTGGAGGAAATCCGTGGGTCAGGCAGCAGCTATGGAGAACCCCTGATGTATCTTCACCATCCCCTCTGACCTCCCCCTCTCTGAGTCCAAACACCCTATCCTCAGCAGGGGCAGGACCTTCTTTCTCTTGTGCCTGCACCTCAACGAGTTCAGTGCCCGCCATAACACAGAGCTCTTCTTCCATCGCCTCCGTGCCAACTTCTTTGGCAAGGATTCCCCACCGCCCCCCAATGATGACCTTCTCCCTCGATTCAAGCCCTCCTCTTCCTCCTCTTGGACATGCCCCTATGGCCTTCTGCCGTCTCTGGGTCTTTTCATCTCTAACTGCCCACAGGAGACCAACCATCTCAACTTCACCAATCCCCTCACCCACGCCAACCTCAGCCCCTCCATAGATGCTGCCTGACCCACTGAGTTCCTCCAGTGCCCTCCAGCATGAGTTGCTCTTGATTTCCAGCATCTGCCGGTCTCTTGTGTCTACAGATAAGTAGTTGCTTTTTTTGTTAAGGTTGGAGGAGGGGGGTGAATCTTACCACCCAGGCACGACTGTCCCAGACCCATAGTTTCATCCTCTGGTGCAGTGCCAAGAGTGAAGCTAAACGACGATGTCCCAGATCCTGGTCAACAAGTCAACATTGATTTCCTGTTTCAGAAAGACAATTATCAACAGTTGTTATTCCTGGAAGCACTCCCTGGTTTTAATTAAAATCAGTCCTATTCAGAGTGGTGATGAAAGGATTAAGGCTAACTAACCAGGCCCCAGCCTTTCAACTCAAACAGGGAATGAACTGCTTCCATATTGTCTTAACTTTTCTGTCTGTTGGATATTAACCGATCAAAGTAAATTTCCTCAGATTATCTTTATGAAGTGAACACTATGAACCAAATTCAACCCACCTTTACAAGAGACACAGAGATGACTTGCCAGGAATTCTGGCTGATGCAAGACCCCCGTGTGTCAGATGCTTTGAACAGCTGCTTCTCATAAGCATTTCACCCAACCACAGTCCAGTACATATTTCTCATTGGGTTTATGAATCAGTTAAAATTAACACAGAGGGGATATTCCTAATTGAATCTGAGAAGTACTGAGGTGTAGCACTCAGCGTTTGGCAACAGCTGTTCAACTCCTGTGGTGTTTATATACTTTTTTTTCCTGCAGGATGGTTGGTATAAATTAGCAACAGGTTATGGTGAGAAATCTGCCAAACAATACATGCAGAAAGAACATCTTTACTTTGATCCTCATAAAAGAGCTTTATCCCTATTTACCTTTTGAATCCAATGAGATTCCATTAGCTTATTCTCTTGCTTTACAATATCAATTCTCCAGCAATACCTGAATTCATTTCTCAAGAACATAGAACACGATACTTGAACAGATTTGGAGACACAAGAGACTGCAGATATTGGAATCTGGAGCAAAAGCCAAGATGCTGGAGGAACTCAGCTGGTCGAGACCCTTCAACTGGACTCTGGAACGTCAACTGTCCATTTCCCTCCACAAAGGCTGCCTGACTCCCTGAATTCCTGTTTTTTTTTTGGATCAGATTTAGGCCTGGAAACAAAGGAGATATATCTACTCATCATCTTCCAACCATTCAGCTTGTACAGTGGGGTCTTGCCCAATCATGCTGAGCTCAGAACAGGAGGAACAAGTTGGGTGAAATAAACCGATTTGAATCCAGCCATCACTGCAGAATACTAACTGACACATCAGCAAAGAATGACATAACAGAGAGGAGGTAACTTGTCCCATTGTGCCTGTGCTGGTCCTAAAGACCTTTCTTTTCCCCATAACTCTGAACTATTGCCTCTGTTTCCATTAGTCTCATCAAGCAATATGCTCCAAGTTGTAGTGACTCACTACACAAAGACCTCCCTTAAAATACATCCCCTCTCTGGCTCCTTTACCTCAGCATTAGTTGCTACTTTGGTCACCATTGCAAGTGCAACAGCAACAACTTGTGCTTATAGATAGCACCTTTAATCTAGTAAAACGTCTTTCAGAGGAACGTTATTAAACAACATTTCATATTAAGCCACGTAAGAAGATATTAGGACTGGCATTTAGAGAGTTGGCAATGGGGGCAGGTTTTTAGGAGCATCTTGAATGATGAAATGGACAGAGGGGTCTTTGGAAATGGCTGCTACAGGTGGTGATTACAATTGGTACATACTCGAATGTCCTGAACTTGTTGACAGCCATTTGCTATCGATTTCCTGACTGTGCTCTGCTCGAAGAATCTGTGCTAGGTTAGACCTGGTGCAGGGAGACCTCTATTGATTACAATGGCCTTTGTAGCCCCATTCCCCTGCAGCACTACAAATTACTCCCGTCAAGTGTCTACCCAATTCCTTTTTGAAAGAAAGTCCTGGTTATTTGTTTTCACCAGCTTCAAAGGCAGTGAGTTTATATTAGAATCAGTCTAAATGTATTTCCTCCCATTCCCCTCCCTCCTCCCAAATGAACATTTGACCTTCACTGTTAATCTGTGTCCAGTCAGCCTTGAACAAACTGCTAATGACCACAGCTTCCCTCCATTCTCCCACCTAAACCTGTCACTGATTTCTATACCTCTTATCAAATCTCCCAGTCATCTTGCTGTAAGAAACCACAGCTTCTCTAGATCAACCCTGCAGGGAAGTCCCTTGTGCCTGGAACCATTTAACTTTGTCTTCCTTTTTTTTATTATTGGCAGAAGATGTGGGTTTTGAACAGGGGTTTTGTTGGTGCAAAGATGGAGATGTTGAGGGAGAGAGTGGGACTTAAAGCTACATTTTAACCAGGTGGTGAGGATGTCATGGCTGAATCTGAAGCCCATTAATTTTGTCCTTCCTGCTGTGGCATTCTCCTTAATAGAGAGTTTTGTAGATGTTTTTAGCCTAACTGCTATATAAATGTAAATTGGTGTTGTCTGTAGTGAGTTTATATGTGAACAAGATCTTTCTATTGTACCAAAACTTTAAATAGCTTTACACTCTGGAATGATTGAAGCACTGCCATGCAGAATGTTTAAACAGGAACATGGATGACAGAACTTAAAGTTCCAATCCAATGTTTTCAGGAAAAATACTTGGGATGAGAAATTGGTTCCAATGCTGTGCTAGCCAAATCCAGTAATAAAGTCAGTGTCACTGTGACCTAATAAGGTAAAATATACTTGTGCCAGCAACTTTTACAACCTACTAGTCTAAACAGACATAAGTCATGACAAAGTTGGACATTTAAACAACACATTGAGAGTTTACTAATGTGGGTAGCGATCTACATTGATTCATTAACATCAAAGGTGGAGATTGCTGGAATTTTTTTAACAAGAAGAGCTGGGTTTGCCCTGCTAAAGGCCTCTGTAAGTAATTGCACTGGCTGCTGCAGTACTGATTTATACAAGACCAGTACCACTCTTCTCTGGTTCGATCCAGTTTGCTGATCTTTGCATTTGGAATAGTTGTGGTTGACCAGAGTACACCTAGGTTGGGAAATGGCAAGACCGCCAGCACACCCTCTAATTACCACTTTCTGATGGATGGCTGTTGTGTGTGCGTTTCAATAAAGGTGGGATCAGACTCAATTCTGAGCTCTAGTCATAGTCTAAAGGCTTGCCAACACTTACTCACCTATATTCAAATATGAAGAATGGGTACCTGAACAATGCACTAGAAAGCTTGGCATTTGTGTACATAAATGATAAACAACCCATGAATGAGTCAGTACTCCCAGAAGAGGAGAAAATATTAGGGGAAAAGTAAAAGGAAGAAATGGATCTTGAATTCTGTTAAAGTTCATAACCTTAGCTCGGCTACACATTTTTAAAGATAGTCTCAATCAGCTAATCATAATTGAACCAGGATTGTTCAACTCCAGACAACATTCACTGGGATGTCAATTATTATAAACAATTCTATTCATTCCGTGAGACAGAATCGGCTTCCTCTGTCTGGACACACAAACCAGACTCCCTGTATTAGTACAAGGAAAGAGCACATGACATGATAAAAGCTGCTTTCATCTTTCAAACAACTATTCTCTGTTAATTGTCTGGTATAAGCATTAAAATTTAAACACTTACATATATATGGAAGAGATTTTGAGGCTGTAACCTACAATATATTTGCAGGAATTTACCAGTTTATATCAAACCACTGTGGTCCATTCACCATGGAGGTACAAAACACCACTGTGAGCACCACCTATATGTGCCTTATTACTGACACAGCCATTACTTGCCTTTAGAAGATCTGCCCTTGATGCTTTTTCAGTTATTGACATTATTTTGGCTCACTATCTAATCTGGTATTCAGTGGAACTCACACATCGCCTGCAGAACAAATCTTCAGGAAACTCAAACCACGTGTTCCACTTCCTCCTGTGTCTTTCCTACAATCAAATCCATGCACCATACAATCTTCTGCTTTATTGCTGTTTTGCCTGTGACCTGAGAGTTTACCCGGCTGAGTAATCTTAGTTACCGGCAATGCCATGAAGCAACAGAAAATTACATTAAATACCTGATATCTCTGAGAACTTCCTGACAATTGTCTTTTTTTTCTTACACATTTTTATGTACTCAAATTGGAGATCATAACAATGAAATTGCTCTTACAGACCATTTGTATACCACTATCAGTGAAAAATTGGAATTGCATGGAGGCAAATTTCCACAGATGATTTGCATTACAAATGTAAAAATAAAGATTTATAGTGTGAAACCAGGATATACCTATATATCTGACTGTGGCATTCACTGTTCCAACCTCTAATCCCAGTTCATATGAACACTACAGCTGTTTTTCTCTTGTATATGGCAATGAGATCAATCCCTAAGAATATAATAAAAAATGTTTGATTTGTACAGGAGGAGTTCTTTTTACATCCACCTTTGCCCAGCATTAACTGATCAGAAAACTGAAACAAGCACTAGAGTTTCTCATTTATTTGATGATTAAAAGTTGCTTGTAGTTAATTATTTGTTTGAGCAAACTTCACCTGAGTTTTTGTGCTTTTCAGTCATTACTTATCTTGCAGTAGATTGTGAAAGAGCTCAGTAATTTTGCAATCTGTCACTACATGCCATCAGCAGCTGTGTTCTGGAAAAAGTGTCACTGCTGCATAAAACACAAAGATGTACAACTTGTTCCCTTACATCCAAGTAACTAAAACTGGGATTGAAATTAACTCAGAAGAGCACCATCTCCAACCCTCAGTTTCATGTGGATTAATGATGTCACATGCTGATATTGGATGTGGAAGCGTTGGAGAGGGTGCAGAGGAGATTTACCAGGATGCTGCCTGGTTTGGAGAGTATGGATTATGAGGAGAGACTAAGGGAGCTAGGGCTTTATTCTTTGGAGAGGAGGAGGATGAGGGGAGACATGATAGACGTATACAAAATATTAAGAGGAATAGATAGAGTAGACAGCCAGCGCCTCTTTCCCAGGGCACCAATGCTCAATACAAGAGGGCATGGCTTTAAAGTAATGGGTGGGAAGTTCAAGGGAGATATCAGAGGGAGGTTTTTTACCTAGAGAGTGGTTGGGGCATGGAATGCGCTGCCTGGGGTGGTGGTGGAGGCAGGTACATTGGTCAAGTTCAAGAGATTGTTAGATAAGCATATGGAGGAATTTAAAATAGGGGAATATGTGGGAGGAAGGGGTTAGATAGTTTTTAGGTGAGGTTTAAAGGTCGGCACAACATTGTGGGCTGAAGGGTCTGTATTGTGCTGTATTGTTCTATGGTTCTATGGACATTGGCCTTCTGATTCAGCTGACAGCTTCACTGGAAACAGCACAAAATAAGTGAATGTAAATGTGTGTCCATCTACAAAATGTTGCCAGTGCTGAAATAAGAACAGAAAGCACATGGAATGTTTAGCTGGAAAGGCAGCACTGTGGAGAGAGAATAGAGTCAATGTTTCAGGTCAGTCACCAAATGGAAACACCACACTCAAGGAACTGAAACCCTGTTGCAGAGGCAAATCAATAAAAATAAAAATGGGATGATTTTAACCCTGAAAACCACTCTGAAATTAAAGCTATTTGCAGTTTTCTTAAGGATTTTATTCATTCATATTTCTGACAGTATTGTTCTTCAATTACATGTGCTGTAGCTTAACGTTGCCATGGATGGTTTTAATACCAGATGATTCAAGGACGATTTAAAGTGATAGACTTAAGTAATAGATTTAAACTGATACAGAAAATTATGCAGGAGGATGTGAAGAAAACTTTTGTCATGCAGAGAATGGCTACAATCAGGACTCTGGATAGGCATTTCTTGAAAAATAATTTACAGCACTATTGGGAAACAGCAGGTGAAAGCCACTGAAGGCCTTGTTCTACAGGAGGCCAACATGGACTTGTTGGGCCAAATGGTCTCCTGTTGAACCATTAAGATATTATATTTCGTATTCCTTTGCACATTGGCACTAGGTTTCACACAAGAAACTGCATTCATTTACTTCTATAACATAGGTATGCTTCTGGCAAGGAGACTGGAAGATTGACCAGTAGTACTAGAGTAGACCAAGCAAAACAGAAGTTAGTGATTGTGTGATGTGATGCACTGGTGAATTATATTGAAAAGCAAAACTGCAGATTCCAGAAACTTTAAATATTCAGGAGGCCAGCATCTGTGGACAGAGAGAGTTAATGTTTTAGAACAATGGCTTTTCAGTAGTTCTGGAAAAAAGTCATCGACTTTGTTTCCCTCTTCATGGATCCTGCCCAACCTGATGAGCATTTCCAGCTTTTCCTGTGTATAATCACACTGACATCCAACGTGTAGCTCTGCACTGTACATGGATTTGATTTTGTCTCCCGTTAATTGCTGGCTGATCACAGCTACATCCCCTTGACGATTTAACTCCACATTATATACATGCTAAGCAATGAATCAACTTTGGTGCAGTGTTCTGTACTCTATGGCCTCCTCCAAGGTGTTTAGCTGGAACTTAATTTCTGTGCTTAGCAGAGTAATTAATGGCAATGGAACATTTTTTTGTTGTTTTGTTTTTAAATCTTCAGTTTTTGCATCAAATACTCGCAAGTCAAGTGAGGCACTGAGTTTTACCCTAAGTTAATAATGTGCCTTAACCCTAAACTGAATAAGATGGCACTTCCAAGAATGTAATATTTCCATTTGCGAATTAACCATCCTTGCAAGCTTTCAGATGCCTTGTAGAAGCCAAACAAAAAAAGGTGAATCAAACAGAAAACAGGGTTGTGTTTGACTCTGAAACTGCATTCAACTTTGAAAGTTTTCACAACATTCTTTTTCAGTAGGTTTTCATTATTTCTATTTGCTAAATTCTCATCTTAGATGAGGCACTGCCTCGAGAAGGCAACATCTATCATCAAAGGTCCCCACCATCCAGACCATGCCATCTTCTCGCAGTGACCATCGGGCAGGAGGTACAGAAACCCCCAAGTCCCACACCACCAAGTTCAAGAACAGCTACTTCCCTTCAACCAACTGGTACAACCCTAATCACTACCTCAGCATAGCAACACTATGACCACTTTGCACTACAATGCACATTGTTTTGTTTTGTTCTAGTTGTGTTCTTTCTTGTACAATTTATGTTTAACTTATGTTTTTCTTATGGATGTTGTGTCTCCAATGCTATGTGCCTGTGATGCTGCTGCAAGTAGGACATGTCCATATGACAATAAACTTGACTTTGACTGTGATCTACTGACTGTATATGCAACAATGAGCTCCACAATTAAAGCTGCAGTCACTTCATGTAATCACAAGTGAATTAGTTGCATTTCTTTTTGTCTTCATGCATGGATGTGGAGGTCATTGACGTATCAGCACTTTTGTCCATCCTTAATTTCCCCTGAACTGAGGATTCACTTGAGAGTCAACCATGTCGGTGGGCTTGGAGTCACATAAAGGTCAGACCAGGCAAGGAAGGCAAAGTTCATTCCCTTGAAGATGTTAACAAACCAAATGGATTTTTAATGCCAATCCGATAGTGTCATGGTTACCACCACATGGATTGTTTTTTTTTGCTTAAATAAAATATTTATTTAAGTTGAATTTAAAATTGTCCAACTGCCATGGTGGCACTGACGTCCTGTTTTTTTCAAACATGCTGCCACTAGGTTTCAAAAGAGCAGCTTAAATTTTGAGAAAAGAAGTAATGCTATTGACAATGTTAGCAGTTCTGTTTAGAATCGTGCAGACAGAAAACATAAGTATAATTTAAATTTTCTAAAGAGGATTGTGCCAGATAGAAGCAGGACTAATACAAGTCACACTTGCTCTCCACCAACCCCTGTTGGAGAAAATGCATGTAATAAAAGGACATTACCAATAAGTGTTAGGGTCTTATGGTTGGCTTGACTAACCCTGGCACACGGACACAAGAGACTGCAGATATAGGAAGGGTCTCGGCCTGAAACGTCGACTGTTCATTTCCCTCCATAGATGCTGCCTGACCTGCTGAGTTCCTCCAGCATTTTGTGTGCATTGCTTGAGTAACCATGCCCCAGTGAGGGCGAACAATGTTCCCACTTTTAAGTCTTAATTCCTGCCAGAAAGTGTAACAGGTGTTATGTGAACACTGGGTGGCAGTGAGATGAGGCATTGCTCTAATGCTCGTTAGGGCTGAAAAATCTGCTGACACTTGCTGCCTAGTCTCAGAGACAAATAAAAGTGACTTGTAGAACTGCACATCAGAAAGAGACGAGAAGGACGGAGGAAGAAATAAAAAAAAACTGGGAAACAATGCCTCAGCGACTTCTAACCAAGGAACAGTGAGATTACCAATGGATTCTGAGAATGGTTTGACCTGTGATCTGCCATGGCAGGTAGGAATTAGGCTAAGGAGATTTATGAAGTGAATTCACCTCAAATATATATGCCAAAAGTGCATTCACCTCAGCAGCCCGGTCAGCATTCAAACCACAGGTATTAGCAGTTCACATATTGCATACCAATTCATACAAGTTATTTGGTAATTATGAAAATAAGTTTTAGCTGGTTAAGTGCCAACAAATATAAATGATCAATTTATGAAATACCCTTTGGTGCTGCAAATATTACTTGGAATCTTGTTTCCCCACCCACATCTCCAACTGAAACTCTCTTCCTAACCCTCACTTCCCCCGTGCCTCTCTCAGCATCCTCTCACCACCCGTAAAGCACTGTGGCACGCTTTACAAAAGCCACAAAATAAAGACGAGCTATCTTCCCCCGTTTCCCTGCTCCGAACTTGGGCCACATCCTGTTCACCCTTCACCTCTTTGCTTGCTAACCCACGTTGGCATCCAGAGAGGCCTTACCTCGATTTTAAGGATCCTTGTTTTTAAGCATCTTTAGTGGTCTCCGCCCCACCCCCCTCCACAGATACTGCCCGACCTACAGTATCTCGTGCGTGTTCTCCCCACTCTTTCGCCTTAAGCCCTGAAGTTTCTGAAACTTCGACACCTCCTTGCTCTGTCATCCGTAGTGTTGCATCAGCTGATAAGGTTCAGAGCTCTGGAATTTCCTCCCTACACGTTATCCTCTCTCCAAGCCGCACCTTAAAATGTTACCGTTTTGACCCAGGTTTTGGCAATCCCAACGTGTACCGCTGCCAAATTTAAACAGTGGTTCTGTCAAGCGCCTTGAGATGTTTCAATGTACGAAACACGCATTGCAAATGTAAGTCATTGTTCTTTCTAAGGCAGGATTGGCTTTATCGTGGATAAGTTGTGGTTCAAGGAAATTTGGCTGAAAAATCACAAAAGGGAATACAACGTGTTACCCAGCAAAGCACAACATGCAAACTCGTGGAGACAAGTATTTTTCACTGTGACACACACACACACACACACACACACACACACACACACACACACACAGTGGTTCTTAACGAATTGAGTTAGGGCTGAGATTGTTTCAATCCTTTATCATGTAATGTTTCAGCATCCAATAATGCAGCAGAGTTTTTTTTTAAAAAAATCATACAGTACATGTTCTCTCAGCTCACGTCACGCCTTTTCAAACCTTATTAAAATCCCTAGGCAAAAAAAAAATCACAACCGAACATACAAAGCCCTACCTGCAGCTGGGTGCAACCTCTGTGGTATTCTGCATACTGTAGCTTGTCCAGGGATCGGAGCAGGGGTGAAATGAGCCCTCCCTGTTCCCGGGTCCACTGGATATAACTCCACACTGCATACCTCCCGCGCAGCACCCACCCACCTCCACTCCCGTCCCGGCCAACAGGTTACATCAAGGAACAGCAAAAAGCCTGCGCGCACACACAACTGATTGAATACACGTATTTATATAAGCACGCGAGGAATTAAAAGCTGTAAATGTGCTGTCAAACAATGCTGAGAGTGAAAACAGGGTACACCACTCTGAGTTCTTTCCAAGATCTGCCTGACAATTACTAATGTTTTTGTGTTAGAAATAAAAGTTTAGTTTCCTCAAAATAACCAAGGGGCATTTCTGGAAGTCATTCTAGGACATTTTAGGGAACGCTCTTCAGAGGCACATTATTAAATGAGATGTTCAACCTTGTTCCAGTAATGGGACATTCAGAGTGGAGGCGGCAACCACTTGGTCAAAGGGTGGGCGCCTGGAGCCCGTACTTGTACTTTACCTCCCCGTGGACCCGCGTCTTCCCAGCGCTGCTACCACACTCTCGACTTCCTACGCAGAGGCAAGGTCTTCTATGCTGGCCAAAGGCGTCCCAACTACAGTCCCCCAGCAGCGGCCCGCATTAAAAGTCACCATTCCTTTAAACAAAAAGCACAAAAGGGTCACCAGATCGGCAGCACATGGCGAATGGAGCATGATTTGCTGAACGTTGCTATGCAGCGTGAGGTGATGTTTACCCAGGTTTTTCATGAAGGTGTGTCTGTCCCGTCTCCTCCCCTCGCCCAAGTTTTCTGGGGTGTAAACTTGCTCGCGCCGCCTTTCCCCACCCGGAATCAAGTTGGACTCATGCCTATTGATTGCAGCATTAGTGGTGTGGTGACACACGACTTGTAAATTTAAATGTTTATACGTTCTAACGTTGTGGGGAGCGGCAGCAGAGCGGAATATCTGTGTAAACCGGGAGGTAAGAGGGTGTCGTGGCTACGTTTCGAGAGTGAGGAGCAGCAGAGGTGTGCATTGGTCATCCTTCCTGTGACTCCTGGACAGATACTCAGACCGGCTGCAGCAATCTCTGCCCTCGCTGTGGGCGCAGAGCGATAGCAAAATGAAGATGTAACTAAGTCTCCTCCCCTGTGAATGTGCCATTCTGAATCTCAACGTGAATCATGACCTTTTGAAAAAAAACTACATAAACCAAAAAAGGTGTGTTCGTCTTATTTCAAATTATGTACGGTAATAGATACTTCTCCCAAGATGGCCTGTAATGGCTTTTACATTGGTCCATTCGTCACGCTGAAGACTAGAAAATAAGCATTTAAAGTGCTTTAGTTTTAATAATTAAAGGTGGAAATAAACAAATGAAAATTTGCAAGGAACGGTGAATTCGAGTGTTAAACAGTAGACGAAAAACAAAGAAAAAAAACTGCAGATACCGGAAACCTGAAAAAAATAAACGTTAAACTTTAATCTTTTTCATTGTGGTGAGAAATGCCCGCTCCTTGCCTCACAGCTCCACTACCACCGCCTTACATTTATATTGCAAACTGCATTTACGTGGCGCCTTTAAGGTGGTTAGAAGGTCTGGCAGTGAGATAACACTGGCCTGGATCATTAACGAACAAAAGACTCCGAGCCACACTCATAGAACGTAGGAAAGATGATGAAAAGATTAGCCAATGAGGCAGGAGTTAAGCAGCGTTTTCCTCTCCTTTTCTGGACCCAGGCCAAAGCCTTTGACATTTCAATGAAATACTTTTCGAAATGTAGTTGTTGTTTTTGTGCAAATAACTGGGATGCCAATTTGCATACTGCAAACAAACAAAAACAAGAATTACTGAAAGATTTTAATGAACCAATGCAGTTGTTTGAGAGATTAACCTTCCCAGAACAGTTAGTGAACACACCTGATCTTTGAATACTGGGATTGGATAAAAGAAAATCGCCTAGAATACAGAAATAATTGGTAACCTTACCCCTCTGATGGGAAAAGTTGAGGGATCACTCTGGTGTAGAAAGGGGTGCCCTTCTGCACTGTCACAAAGTAGGCTATCTCTGCCTTTATTGTATGTGATCTGGACACCTTGATTAGGCCACCAAGGTGCCCCATTTTCTAAGTACTAAGACATAGAACATAGAACACTACAGCACAGTACAGGCCCTTTGGCCCACAATGTTGTGCCAACATACTATCCTGCTCTAAGATCTATCTAACCCTTCACTCCCACATAGCACTCCATTTTTCTATCATTCATGTGTCTATCTAGGAGTCTCTTAAATGTCCCTAATGTATCTGCCCCCACAACCTCTGCAGGCAGTGCCACTCCACCACTCCCTGTGTAAAAAACTTACCGCTGACATCCCCCTTATACCGTCCTCCAATCACCTTAAAATTATGTCCCCTTGTGTTAGCCATTGTCGCACTGGGAAAAAGTCTCTGATAGTCCACTCGATCTATGCCTCTTATCATGTACACCTCTATCAAGTTCCCTCTCATCCTCCTTCTCTCCAAAGAGAAAAGCCCTAGCTCACTCAGCCTCTTATATTTGACTTCAGTAAATCTTTCAGTAATACTGAGACCTCTTATATTTGTAATACTATTCAAAGTTAATGCTACGAAGATCTGCTTTGCCTAACTGGAAAAGAAGTAGCATTATGGGTTTCTGTTTTAGTTGCATCTCATTTGGTTGGATAAGAAATTGGAATTGCTTGCTTTGAAGTCTTTGTAATGGAAACAATTTCCCTCTATAGAGTATAAATTCAATTGTCAACCAGTTGAATCAGACTCAGTTAAATTCTGTTCTTTAGTGATTTCAGGGGTGAAATTACAAATGTTTAATGGGAATGTTTAAAGGCATTATATGTGTGTGTATATATATATATGTATATATATATATACACACACATATAATGCCATATATATGTATATATATATATACACACACACACACACATATATACACACTGCAATTTGCCTACTGCCACAACAGGTCTACAGCAGATGCAATCTCACTGGCTCTCCACTCGGCCTTGGAGCACCTAGACGACAGCAAAACATACATCAGGCTGCCGTTTAATCGATTACAGCTCGGCAACCAACACTATCATCCCCTCAGTGCTAATCAACGAGCTTCTAAACCTTGGCCTCTGTACCTCCCTCTGCAACTGGATCCTTGACTTCCTCATTGGAGACCACAGTCAGTGCGGGTTGGTAGTAACATCTCCTCCTCGCTGACAATCAACACAGACGCACCTCAAGGATGTGTGCTTAGCCCACTGCTCTACTCTCTCTACACTCATGACTGTGTGGCTAGGCACAGCTCAAATGCCATCTATAAATTTGCCAATGACACCACTGTTGTTGGCAATATCTCAGGTGGCGACGTGGAGGCGTACAGGAGTGAGATAGATTGGCTGGTTCAGTGGTGTTGCAACAACAACCTCACTCTCACCGTCAAGGAATTGATTGTGGACTTCAGGAAGGGGAAGTCGGGAGAACACACACCAGTCTTCATTGAGGGGTCAGCAGTGGAAAGGGTGAGCAGCTTCAAGTTCCTGGGCGTCAGCATCTCAGAGGATTTATCTTGGGCCCAACACATTGATGCAATTATGAAGAAGGCACGGCAGTGTCTACTTCATTAGGAGTTTGAGGACATTTGGTATGTCACCAAAGACTCTTGCAAGTTTTTACAGATGGAGAGCATTCTGACTGGCTGCATCACTGCCTGGTATGGAGACTCCAATGCACAGGATCAAAAGAGGCTGTAGAGGGTTGTAGACTCAGCCAGCTCCATCACAGGCACACCCCACCTCACATCCTCCTGCATCTTTTGCTCATCACTTTGAACATGTGCCTTCTGGTTCTTGAACCATCCAATGATAGGAATAACATCCCTGCTTGCTCTGTATATATCTACCAAAATCTTAAACACTTCATGAAATTTCTTCTCAGCCACCTTTGAGGAGAACAATCCCAGCATTTCCAGTTTAACCTTATGGGGAAATTACTCATCCCAGGAACCACTTCCGTAAATTCTTTCTGCATCCTCTCTAGGATCTTCACATTTTCCTAACGTTAGGTAACTGAAATTGGACGCGATATTCTAGTGTTTTATATAGATTCAACTCAACTTCCCCCACCATTTATGAATCCCCAAATCCCACATGCTTTGTTGATCACTCTCCCAAAATTCCCTGCCATTTGTATACATGTGAACCCAAGTCTTTTTGTTCCTGCAAATGATAATGAAATTATTGGTTAATTCTAACAGTCAATCCCTCTTAATTAGTTTACAACAGGCCCATTTAAGAGTCAGGAAAGCAATGAAGTTACCTGCCCCTTCCAGACATGAAAGGGGTCGGTTTTGTCAGATATGGACAATGGAGAATGCTAGAATTAGGCAAAAATATTTTCAAACTAGAGTACACTTATCCTGTTCTTGGCAGGAATTTGTTCAAAGTCAACAGTAAAGCAAACCAAATATGTAGGTTCATCCAATAAGCTGCAAAGTTATAGACAATTCATTTGAGAAGTGCTGGATCTTGGATATAGTTACTCAAGATGCAGTGGCATAGCAGATGGTGCTGCTGCCTCCCAGCTCCAGTGACCTGGGTTCTATCTTAACATTCTCCCTTTAACAGTGTAGTTTCCTGGGATTTTCCACTTTCCTCCCACATCCTACAGAGGTGTTGGTTGGAAGGTTACTCGGTTGCTGTAAATTACTCCTAGAACAGGGGAGATATCTCTGATGCCCTGGCACATATTTGTCCGTCAAGATGCACCACACACACAGATTATCTGGTTGCATATCACATCACTGTTTGTGAAAGAATGCTTTATGCAAACTGGCTGGTGTGGTTCCTGCTTTGCAATTGTCACTACACTGAAAAAGTACTTTATTGACTGTAGAGAGCTTTGGGACAGTAAAAAAAAAGAAAATGTAGCGTACAAACACAACCCCTTTTTTAAATAGGTGCCTTGGAGACATAAAGAGACTGCAGATGCTGGAACCTGGAACTCAGTGGGTCAGACAGCTTCTGTAGAGGGAAATGAACAGTCAACATTTTGGGTCAAAACCCTTCATCTGGACTGAGAACAGGTGCCAGTTTGCAGGCAGCATGGCAATTACCCCTTTTGTTTGTTATTATCATCACTTGAGATTATTAGCCTCACTTTGATTTGGCACACCTCTTCATTGCCCTTGGTCTGATTTCAATTGCCCTTTCCACCTCAGATGGGGGTTATGTTGGAGATCTTAACCTAAACATCCTGCTTAATGGTGTTTAGCCATTAACTACTTTCTTACCCCACCAGAAATAGTACACATGGGAATAAAAAAAGGCACACAACTTTCTGGCAAATTAAAGCATATTTATATTTTACAGTGGGACACTTGGATCTAAAAACAATTACTTTGAGAAATACAAAACATCACATGGAAGATATCACTTTCTGGTGATCATCTGGGTCAATTAGAGATTCCAGTTATACTGGATCATTACAAAATGAACTCTAATCACTCAGATTTTATTCCCAATTGGAAAAAGTTAGGATCCAGTATAGCTGGAATTTCTAATTGTCCCAGATGTCCGAATGGTCACCAGAAAGTGATATCTTCCACGTGACATTAGTTTTATGGAAGGAAGATACATTAAAAGCCATTAATATTTCCCTCACACAGCTTAATAGGCCTTGAACTGGCAAACAAGAGCTGTCCATCACACAGAAAGAAACCCATTAGGTTTGGTTATAAGATATAGTCCTAATGTAGGACATTCTTTCTTGGTTATAAATCGATCAATTCAAAAGGTCTGGGGAAACAAAAATAAATTTTACTGCTATGTTGCCTAATCAGAGTTGAAACAGTTGATTGTTTAAATTACGAGGGTGAACAGTGGATTTGAGCAAAGAGACAATGAATTCATTGATTTAACAACTAAGTCTTTAAAAAGAGGAGGGGTAAATGTTGTTGAGAATAAAGTAAAATTTATAAATTAATCTCAACTTTGCATACATAATATACGAACACCTCTTTCCTGCTGTTGATGGACTAGTGTACTTTAACATTTTCTGTACCAATTATAATCATGTAAACAATATGGAAACAAAGGTAGAAGGAACTTTATTGGAATTTAAAGAATCTCAGAATCGCTATATGGCTACATTGGATGTTTATTAAGCATGATGGCTAAAAGAACCCTCCCCACCATTGAGGACATCTTCAAGAGGCAGTGCCTCAAGGTGGCAGCATCCATCACTAAGGACCCTCACCATCCAGGACATGCCTTCTGCTTGTTACTACCATCGGGGAGGAGGTACAGAAGTCTGAAGACCCACACTCAATGATTCAGGAACAGCTTCTTCTCCTTCGCCATCAGATTTCCTAACAGTCTGTCAACCAATGAACACCACCTCATTATTTGTTTTTTTTTTGCTCTATTTACTTTTGTAATTTTCAGTAATTTGTGTTTTTGCACTGTATAGCTACCACAAAACAACAAATTTCCATGTCATACAAGGTCAATGATAATAAATCTGATTCTGACTACCTTTTGCGAAAGCAATTAAACATCTAGGATAGGGGAAGATGCCTCAGATTGATGCAGCCACTTAACAAATCTTATTCTCTTTCCTGGTCTCCAGACTCCTTTCAATAACAAACTGAAAGTTCACCTGCCAATGTTTTTAAGTGAAGGACTCTGGTTGTTGCAGAACAGCTGCTTTCCACCATGAGCTTAAAGAAGGAACATAATGACACATCCTTAATGGACTGAAATATGATGCAGACAGTTTCCGAGAATGGATTGCACTGGTTTTGGGCCCATCCCTTGCCTTCTACAAGATGCATATTGGGAGCTAAGAACTTAAGGAACTAGAAGCAGGCACAATGGCCTCAATTTCTACATCAGCACCACTTTGCCCAACCTATTGCTATCTCCTTCAATTCCCTTAGTGTCAAACATTAATCAGCTTTGCTCTTACTGCTAATCAAATATTCACAAACCTCAGTAAACCAGTCTCAGTGCACATTTCTGAAATGTGTACATAAATCTGATGGGGCTCCTCATCAGAGAAGCAAAGTGTAGTAAAAACAGTCGTCTTTAGTTTGTTCAGTTTGTAAGTGTAATAGCTTAATAGAAATAGAATTATAGGGAAGTTAATGTTCCTTTTTTTAAAAAAGAGGATAAGATCAGATACCACGAATCTGGGGCTCAACAATACATTCACTAGGGAGCTTTAGGAATGGGGGAAGGGGCACTGTTTTTATTTTTCATATTAAGGCTTTCATTTACTTAAAGACACTAGCTCTAGAAAAATGGAACAACACTCCAGAATAAGCTCAAGTGACAGTCAAGATGTTCACTGCCTAATAATTGACTATCTTTTCATCACAGATTATTGAAAATGCTTGATAGCACCTTTTAAAACCTCAGGATACCCAGAGTATAGTGCACAGTTCTATATGCAATTACCATTGTGGAAAATGTTGCAGCAGTTCCCATGAACAAAGTGATGATAAATGATCTACTTTAATGATCTTGGATAAATAATCAGCAGGATGCCAAAGAAAACTGCTTTTCAAAGAGTGCTCAAAGCTAATGTAGCTGAATGTAAACAGCACCCCAGTTTATAATGTATTGGAAAGACAACACCTCTTATAATGCAGGTTCACTCAGACTTACTGGGACCTTCAGTAAAATTACACCTAAAATAACCAGGACTGGTAAGTAACAGGCATTGGATGAGAAACTGGATTAAGAACAGGATATGGAGACAACAGACTGCAGATGCTGGAATGTGGAGTACAAACAAAACTGCCGGAGGAAGTCAGGGGTGGGGGGAGGGGTCAGGCGGCATCTGTGGAGGGAAAATGACTGTCGATGTTTCAGATCGTAACCTGAGGCAGGGTCACGGCCCAAAATGTCGACCATCCCTTTGCTTCACAGATGCTGCTTAACCTGCCGAGTCCCTCCAACAGTTTGTTTTTTTTGCTTAGAGTAGGTTAAAGTTGCCCAAGTATAGCATCAGTCTAAATGAAGGGGCTTGTTAACTGGAATGATTCAAGAGCCTAGTGCTTAAATCCTTGCTACCGTCACACAGATTGAGTTTTGAAATGGCAAAGAAAACATGAACTATTACCTTCCAGGCAAATATAATAAGAGGAACAATTCAAAACTGATCTTTCTCAAAAAGGGGAAGTAAATATCAATTACCAAGGAAACAACCAAAGAATTTGGGGGATTTCAGAATGCTTTTGCATGACAGATTCAGTGGGTTTAAGTACTAGAATGATCAGATTAATTCAAAAGGGTTGTAACAACCTTTTTCCCCTCACTTAAGTATTGCACACTTTCTTACAAATCTACGCAGTCCTATTGAGAAATATTCCTCCCACAAAGCTTTGTTCTATGATTAATATTCACATTCTGTTTTCACAATACCATCATGAAAGTTAGTTCCTTATTTTAAACCATCCCACCAATGAGGCTAGCAAATTATCCTCCTGGATACAAATGGTCAAATGCAGAAGTTAAAATAAAACACAAGACTAAACTGATACCGTATACACTTCAGAGTGTACACAAAGAGTGGACCAAAGACAAACTTTTCACAGAGCTAGGCTTACATGACAAGAAGAAACATGTTGCAGATGATACATCAATACAAGGAGATTGTAGTCTAGGTGGCCACTCAGGAACTTATAACCACAGCTATGCACAATGAGGATAAAGAGCATTAGCATAACTGTGGTTGGCAGAGGTGGAACAACAGCTTGTACAGAGGCACTTCAGTCTGAATTGTCCATCCAGTCAAATGGCAAGTCAGTCTGGGCCACATGTACCAGAGAATGACTGCACACATTAACTATCAGCTAAGATGGGGATCCGAAAGTATACATAGCAGCTGTAGCAGGTGTAACAAACTCAAAAGCTATTTGGTTAAGGGATCCTTGTGGTTTGTCTTGTGAATGAAAGTGGAACTCAAAGAACAAAAAGCAGAAGAGTTGGGAAGGCTCATTTGAGTTTGGCTCTTTGAAGGCAATGGCTCACTTTGGTGGCAGCAGTCTTCCATTCACTATTCTTCATGTGTAAAGCAAGGGGTGCACGTCTGGACAAGGAGTACCAATCAGAGTAAAAGCACCATAATAGACATCTAGTTTTAAACCAAGCTCAAATTGAATTTACCAGCAGTCCAATGGATCCATTTCTTCTTAGGCAGTCCATCTAAGTAGATGATGTCTGTGTGATTTGTTTTAAACGCAGCATGGCTGTTACACACCAGTGACCACAATTAGAAATAGCAGCACTGGTCAATTTATTTACTCACCATTTACTTGTTGCTAGTGAGCTCAGTTGGAGCATTCCAGAGTGGAATTCAGCTGTGAGTGGGAACCAGCTAATGAACCCTGGACATTCCTAATTTAGAGCTTACTTTGTCACCAAAACAAAAGTGCAGTGGTCCAGACTTTGAGAATAATGACATGATCCTGATTTTGCAGCAACAGAAATTAGGAAGCTGCAGTCAGACGGGTTACACTAATAGTATCTTCTGCAAAAATTTATCCATAATAACCATGGGCATGTAGTACATACCACTAGAGGCAGGGCTAGTACATTCATATGCAAGTGAATTTTTAATACTGCAATACAGGGGACTTGTACGTTGTGTAGTGTTTCCAAGTGGACCTCAATGTAATGGATGAAAATAGAGCAATAAAGTCAAAGCATGTGGGGTCAAGGGACAAGCACCAATGGACAGCTAAACCAGCTGCAAGACAGCGCAACTAGGGTAAATAGCAGCCAGAATGACTGACATTATGAGAGTGGTCCTCCAATGATCAAAAAGTTTTCAACTAGATAAGCCCCAAGTACTGTGTCGGTAGGGTATCCTACAGTCGGTGACTCATCTCCTGACACTGCACCAGGTGTTAGGAGGGTGATCGAATATTTTGCACTTGGCTGGATGAACAAGCTCAAACTACTCAAGCAGCACACCACCATCCAGGATAAACCAATCCACTAATTGCTTTCATAGCCTACTCCAAAAGTAGCACCCAACCCTTCCAGCTCCATAGAGGACAAGAGGAGCAAGCACCTCAGTAGGGATTCTTGGGGGGGGGGGGGGGGGGGGGGGAGGTGAAAAAACACCACCACCTGCAGTTCAAGTCATACACTCTCTGGACTTGGCAATATTGCCATACCTTCAGTAGAATCCAAATCCTGGAACACTCTGCCCAATATTCTGAGTAAGGTACTCCTATAATAAAAGTTGCAATGGTTCAGGTTAGCACACCACCACCTTTGAGGATAACTAGTGATGGGCAATAAATCCCAGCCTCAGCAGCAACACCAGATCCTGAAAAATACCAAACTAACTTTTGGCACTGGACATTTTGTAAAATGAAACTCATTTCAAACATTTAAGGTTTTATTACAACAGTCATGGACAAGAGCATTGGCATTGATACTGTACTAACGTCCATACATTTTCAATCTTTTCAGGGGGTGCAAAACTCAAAAGGATGTACACAGTTTAGGCTGGTACTACAGCAAGAAAAGCCATTAACCACAAAGCTGTTCACAGTAGTAATGCAGGTCCAGCAAACACACAGATGTTAAATCAAATGATTGGGTGGAGTGCATGTGGCAGGAGGAGGGGGTGTGCAAAACAGAGCTGTTTGATTCAAGTAGAAATGCAAAATGTTTTCTCCTCCTCTGTGTAAGCAAATGATAACCTAAACAGAAGCATAAATTCTGCATCCCAGTGGAAGGACTGTCGTGATATTTTTAAGATGGAAAGATGAACAGCAGTGGTTGTTTAAGCTTAGGCACATGTACAGAAGTCCATGTGACCCACCATACATTATGCCAAGCAACTGTAAACTATTGCTGCCACCATTTCTCACCTTGCTCCAAAATAGTTAGCAATTTGTTTAAAACTGGATTTAATAACACCCCACAGAAAAACTGGATGCACTAATCTGCAAGAAAACTTTCAGTAAATTTTGTAGGAGCAATGCACTTTGCAGGTCTTCTTAGAAATAGTTAGAACTAGCTACAATCACTAACTACTAATGGCCAAGTTAGAAATGCACAGATCATTTTGCTGTGCAGTGGAAAACTGTTTTCCTTACAAGATTCGCAACCAAAATTTAAGTTGTAACAAGGAACAGAAATGTCAGTTGGTATAAAAGGTATGGAATCAAGATCTTTTACCAAAAAAAAGCACATTGATTCAAAAGCTTGGGTCAAAGTCACTCAACATAATGAAAGTTTAGAAATATACTCAATGTAGTGTGCCATTGAATTTATTCAAAATAGCATTCCTCAAACAGCAGGAGCAAAAAAAGTGTCTTAATGACATTTTGAGATGTTAGCCAAATCACTACATTCTGGCAATTGCAGAGGACTACTTGTATTTCAGAGAGCAGGAAAGACAGGGCCAGTGCACTCTATAGAGATGAAACCACTATGAACAATTCCCTCTGATGTACAGAACTGTGCTCTCAAGTGGCCTAAATGAAGTGGCCACCAATAGTTAGTGCTGCTGCAAAGCTCTAGATTCAATCCTGCCCTTGGTGTTGGCCATATGGAGGTTGCATTTTCTCCCCCCACCTGTGTGGGGTCCCTCCCACATCAAATGCATACTGGCTGTTGGTTGATTGCCAGCTGTTACCCCAGGATAGGCTAGTGGCAGGAGAAAAAGGAGGGAATTGAGGGCACAAGACAAGGTAACAAGACACAAGTGAAGGAAATAGGAATGCTGAGACCTGACAAATTCAATGAGGCAATTTATACTTTGGGATAAAAGATCAGGAAGTAGCATCACCACAAGTTAGAGCAATCAAGAACTTCTAAATCCAAAAAAAAACTTTCATGTTCCCCAGGCTGACACAGAAGTCAGTTACTTTTCCTTTGGGAAGTGTGATTAGGCTTGGTGAATCTTGCAAGATATCAGCAAAATCTTATTCCTGTGCTGCAAATCAAACTTCTTAGTTTAGAAAAAAAGACCACTTTGAAAATAGTTTTCAATATTTTATTAGTAGAGATGAAAATCAACTGGAATTGTGAAATAAATACATAAAATTCTAGAAACAGGTCAGTCAGGATCTGAAAAGGAAGAAGGATAAATGCTTTGAGTCAGTATCAAAACATTGATTCGAACCATAAACATTCCTCTTGCTGTTTCGGCTTTGTACTCTTAAGCTATTAAGAATTTTCTCTTAACTACTTCAACCTACAATTTGTCTTTCATGTTACCAGTTCTCAGTCCACACTGCCACTTTACATAATGGGCTTCAGCTTTAAATGAGTACAGTAATCATTTTGTCTGTTAAGAGGCAGAAGTTATTGAAAATAGTTTCAAAAATGTTATGGCAGTTTGTCTCCCACCATCATCCCACCTAAACCTGAGGCCTTTGTTATAAAGAATAAAAGTATTCCTTTGAGTTTGAAAGAGTAATGTTTACATTTAAATGACTTTTTTTTTGTAAATAGTAGATTTTCAAGTGGTTTGTTAGAACAAAGTCCAAAGCATGAAAACTTCAAAAGGAATCGACGCAGGCTACTTAGACCCTCAAACCATCATTCCAATGAGATCACAGCTGATCTGTGACCCAACTTCAAATAAAATCTTCTAACAACTGCTTTAAGAACGAGGAAGAATTATCTAGGGGGAATGAGTGACAATTGCCTCCTTCAGCAGAAGATAGATGAGATGTGACCAGTTTCTCTGGCTCATGCTCCATAAACATGCATGAAAGACTTCCCATCATGTTGAACCAAAACTCAGTAACAAGCAAAGTAGCTCTTTTGTAGAGCAAAACCCATTACGTTAACAGACCAAGCAGACTGCAGTTCCACTTGGAACGTACTTTAGGAAACAAGGGTGCAGCATAACTGAATTTTTAAAAAAAATCAAATCTGATTTGCTAGGAAATTGCTAGTATTGACCATTACAAGTAGATTTCCATTTCTTCTCAATAGAAAAATCTCACCTTCAAGTCTGAGCACAAAAACATGCTTGTTGGTACACAGTTAAGCACAAAATAAAAAAGTTTGACTACTCAAGCTAGTAGCTTGAACGAATTAAGAAAATGTGGTGGAAACCTTAAAGTGTTAGAAACAGATCAGAAGGCATCTGTGAAAAGAAAAAGTTAATATATCAAGCTAAAGACCTTCATGACAAAGATCTTACACAAAAATGTTAACTGTTTCTCCTGCCACAGATACCATCTGACAAGCTGAGAATTTCCAGCCTTCTTTAATCTATGGCTTAGTTGCAGAATATACATTCAAAACAATGCAATGGAGATTTTTTATTGTTCAGAAACTGCTGAATTGTAAAGAATATAGTAGTATAGGACTTACTGAACCATGACAGGTCAACTTTAGAACTAGAATAGTTGGCAAAAATATTTTAACATCCTTAACCAACCAGTTATAATCATGAGAAAAGCAATTACTTCATTGCCAAAACAGAAATTCAAGTTTCTTGAAATTCAAGTTTCTTCCAATGCAATAACTTAGCTTTTGAATTATTTTGCAGTTTTTACTTGGAAATAACTGTTGAAAGACAACTTTGTGCACAGTAGCCAAAATAGATTAAAGATAAAAACATGCCAAATTATTTGCAGATCCCAGATCCCAAAGTAAGCTCTTCAAACCAGAATATACTGTACAATTAGATTAGTTTATAAAAAAAAGTTTAGACACTAGCTTGCTCACAGATTTGCAATTTGAAGATCAGTTTATAAACAAAGCTTGGATGTAATATAAAAACAAATCCAAGGTGGATGGAACTATTACAATAATTAATCCTGAAAAAAAGTTATGAGCATTTCATGACAAATCATTTCATCTACTCCTTTAAAACATTCGATAGGTTACACAGACTACAAGGATCAAGATTCAGATGCTCAAGAATACCAATGTAATGCCTGAATACAATTTAAAAAATTGCTTTCCAACTAGAATGCGGTTATACATAGAACATCAGTTTCAAATTAGATTCCTCAGAATGCTATTAATATGAACAACTTATGCAGCACCTTTCTTTCAGAAACTCAGGCCAGCCAAAATGAAATATCTTTGAAATGTAGTCACTTTGGTTTGTCCAAACCCCAAGCCTCAAAAAACTCTTCCTCAACTCGAAGTTTGCTCACCAACCTGTGTGTAAATTAACAAGACCAATTGCCTAAAAATTGGAGGTGAACTGCATTAGCAACTGGAGTAAAAAGATCAACTGTGGCTATTGTTTGGAGCTGTTTAAATTGATTTAATCAAATAATTGTTTGAAACAAGTTATTCCAAGGGTGTAACATCTGATTGTATACCTTCAAAATCACACACATAATTCACATCTTTAGAAATATCCAAAATCTGATTTAACAAAAAAAAAAGTGGGTAATTTGATTTCAAATCCTATTTTCCTGAGAAAACCAAAGAGACCCTTGGCTCAATTATCAGGAGACTTGAAACACTTCATATCTTGGCACAGCAAACTGGAGTGCTCAATGTTTTGACTTTCATTTTACCGCTCAGACTTCACATTCAAAAGGGAAACTCATTACAGCCAAAGGCAGCTGTAGGTTTCCGTTTATCAAGAGAATGCCCCAGAATATTCACATAAAAGGTGCATCAGCAGAAATGGAGGACAGCTTTGTTGATCTCTGGGTTTGTCCAGTCATTCCTGAGATCATCCATGTGGTTATCAAAATCCACCAAGGAGTCATAGGATTTACCATCCAGTAGACAAGTTGTGATTCGCTGCACCTCTGACCAATCTTCACAGAAATCTCTGTACAAAAGAAATCACGCAGATGAATACAAGTTAGATATCAAGGATTTGTTCCAAGAACCAAATCAACACCAGGTATTGGAATGTACAAAAGATCTAGCCAACATTCTCTACAGGATAGCACAACTCAGCACAAAGTTTCAAAGTTAAATCCCACTCCTTCCCCTCATCACCATCAACCCCTACTCTTGTATATTAGATACAAGATTCTTTTTATTGAGGAGTTATTTGAAGTAAAAGTTGAATTTTATTTTTGGCCAATGGATAAATGTAAGGAACTTTCAGAGTGATGCAAGGAGACAGCCACATTCAACACTGAACATAGCTGATAGGGTAAACTTGTCAGTTGTGAAGAGGAGTTCAAAACCAACATTTTCTGTTCTTTCAGGTGCATTTCCAGCACCTTTGAAATGATTGATGGCTCAAGTTAGAAACAGGCAAGGCACAGTAACGAAGGGAGATAAATTTTACATTCTATTTAATTATATTGTTCATTGCACAAACCATAAAGACTTCTATCAGAACCAGGATCAGAAATGCCAAGGGATAAGAGAAGCAACTTAAGTACTCCAATATTGCACTTCCTGGAGAGAATGGCAACTATCACATGCATAATTAAGCAAAAAAAAGTTACCAAAAAGACAAATTAATAGCTTGCCATCAAGATTAAAGTCATTAAATGAAAGACAGTAGACACAGGAATAATAAGGCAAGAGATTTAAATATAATGATACAAATTTATTTTCCCAGACAAGTGTATAGTAAAATTCAAGGGTCAGTAGGTTCACAGCTTTTCCTTGTACATCAACTTGGGGGCACAATTTCAGGTTTTGCAATATGCAAATTTAGGGAGGCATAAATGAACCAAGGGTAGCAATAGGTCATAGATAAAACTGTCCACTTTACCAGGCTGTCAGGTGGCAGATGAGAATGCTGAGAAATGCAAAGTACTACATTTTTCATAGGAGAATAGAGGCAATATAAACAAGGCACAATTCTAAAAAGGAATACAAGAATAGGGTTTGTGTTTATTTTTTTCTCTCAAAACAGCAGGGTGGTTGGGGAATTAAGAAAATCATGCAGGATGCTGGGCTTTATACGTTGGCACAGAATACTAGAACAAGGAAGTCACAAGAACTTTATTTCATCCACAAGTGGAGTATAGTCCCCAGTTCAGGAAACATGCAAAGGATTTACAGGATGCAGAAAGGATTTACTGTAGATGAACCATTGGTGAGGAAATGTCATCACGTCAATAACTTGAAGAGGCTGGGGTTGTACTCCTTGGAACAGGTGATTACAAGGGCATCTAATAGGTGGCATTTAAAAATCATGGAGGTTCAAGAAAATAAATAATAGAAACAGTTTCTATTGGTAGGTGCTGGTGTGAGTCTTGAATGTAGATTCAGTGTTCAAAAGGAAGCCGAATAAATATGAAAAAAATCTGAAGGGCCAGAAGGATGGGGGACTAGCTGGATTACTTTTACATAGAGCGGGCACTGAACAGATTCCCTTCAGATTTTTCAAAAAGGCCATATTGATTACAGGCTAAACGTAGGAGAGTTGGGGGAAGATCACCCTGGTTGAAAAGTGTTAGGGAATCTTATTCATCCATCTAATTAGGCACTGTTTAAGATCTGACATTACCATGCTTCTTCTGTACTGTTACCCTAACTGATACTCTGGACCCTGGTGTGGGTCTTGAATCACAGCATTCCGATTCAGGAGACAGTGATATCATATGGAAAAAGCAATCAGTGCTCAAGTCTGTTTCAGGTAACCAATACAGATTAATATCTTCACTCACGTATTTGGGTCTTTGCATCGCCATTTGTTTTCATGGTGTTCATATACTACAATTGATTGTTCTTCACAGTCCATTGTAAATTTATGATTATCAACCTTAAAAGAGAATTACTAGAGTCAAAAAGTATTACAAGCAGGGCAGCCTATGACATGACAGAATCACAGCTGAAACTGATCTAGCATTGTTTCTCCCTTCACCACCAGCTTTTATCCCCTTTATCAAAAGTGCTTAGACTCGGTGTTACAATTTGTGGCAATCTCGCACATTGGTTCCAACCACAGATCTGCCTATTCACTACAGAAGGGAAATGAATATTTAGATCCCAGCTCCAAATTTCATTCTGAAAATAAAATTCTAATTGATATGAGAATTTTCTAATCTGCAATGCTCTATAGCCAACATTTTCAGTAATTGCCCTGAAATTCAATCACTAAGGGTACAACAGGGCAGACTGGCTGCCTGTACCATAAATGTTTAATTCTAATACTAAACAGTTTTGTTCTATTACCTAAACCCACTCATTTGCAACAATACTGTACCATAATAAGAGCTGCATCACTGAAGCTTTCAGCAATTCGAGAAGCAACCTTTTCAGCAACTTGGTTTGGACTGTGTAAAAAAAATACAACAATTGTTATAACCAAGATAACATTTACATTAAGAAAAGAATACTGACCACTTGTAGCACAGTACCCAAATTCTACAAAATCCAATAGTACACCAGGTTCAATTTCTGTTCCTCATCCATTTAAATGAGAAAGGAAGTCCTGGTCTACAATTAAGAATCAGTGTCTATTTCACAACAGGTCCCTCAAACAATGAATATATGCAAAGTTTAGGGCAAGACCACAAAATGATGGTCAACTTCAATCTAACCAAGGAATTAAAAATCTCAAACTTGGGATTCAAACCATTTTAACTCTTTCCTGATATTTTGATTTTCCATTCCCATTGTGCATGAAGTGGAGTTGGATGTTTTAAAGGTTTTTAGGAAGGCTTAATATCTGACCTGAGTCTGAGAAATAACTAAATAACAATGACCTTTAACCCCAGGATGTTTTGGTCCTGACTATCTGTGCAAAGACTTAAGTGAAAAATAATTCCAGTAAAATTATGGTTTGGTGCCAGAAACCCTGCCGAAATGGATAGGAGAAAAAACAAACAGGTAAAACAATCAAAATTTCAGTTAGTTTTGCATTTACTCCACTCCTTAGGAAGCAAATGGTTCCTCAGACAAAAGTTAGCTGGACTTTTCACAACATCACTTTGCACAAGGATCAGTGCCAACTATACTTCAGCTAGAGTACAGCACCACAGAAATGGTACAGCCCCACATCTGACCATCTAGGAAGCCACTTACTGGGAGGTACTTTTTTTTTTTAAGAAATGCAATTCATTCACCTTTCAGCATGCAGTGATCACTAAAAAGCCCAGACCTTTCTGCCCCATATTTAATTGCCGAGGTGATGAGGCCCCTACCTGAATTACTACAATCCTTCTGGAGGCTCCCTCACAGTCCTGTTGAATGGGAAATACCAAGGTTTAGCTTCAAAGGGAATAGATTTCCAAGTCAGCATGGTATGCCACTTGGAGGGGAATCCTCAGCTGGTGATGTGCCAATACATCTGTGCCCTTCTTGGTGGTTGAGTTCCTGGGAAGTACTGTTAAGAATAGGCCAAGTGACTAAGTGCAATGGATTTTGTAGAAGGCACACACTACAATGAAGCTCAACTGTAGTGGGCAGAATGAATGCCTAGTGGTGGATGGTCTAGTGATGGCAGGTCACCGTGTCCTGGATGGTGATTAACTTAGTGTTGTTGGACATGCACTCATCCAGGTAAATGACCAATACTGCCTAAAGTTTCTGACTTCTTCCCCCCCACCCCAATATTCTCTTTTATGACAGAAGGGACTGTTGAGCCATTGAGTCAACGTCAGCTCCCAGAACAATTCAATTTCCTTGTAACTACTCACGGATGTCCATAGCTCCAACTTGCCTACATCAGGGTTTATTTATTATAGCCTATTAACTTAAAACCATGCATCTTTAGGATGAGGGGAAAATCAGAGCACTTAGGGTAACACACATTTTTTAAAATTTTATTTACAGTGTGGTAACAGGCCCTTCCGGCCCAACGAGTCCACGCCGCCCATTTTAAACCCAAATTAACCTACCAGTACATCTTTGCAATGTGGGAGGAAACTGTAGCACCCGGAGGAAACCCACGCAGACACAGGAGAACATACAAACTCCTTACAGACAGCAACGGGAATTGAACCCCAATCGCTGGCACTGTAATAGTATCGCGCTAAGCAAACTCCACAGAGACAACAATTTCTGGATTCACAAGTTGAAGTTGTGTGGCAGCACCTTACCCACTGCATTATGAGGATGGCAACAAGACTTTGGGATGTCAGGAGGTTAGTCACTTATTTCAGGATACCCAGTCTTTGGCCTGCTTTTATAGCCATTTATATGGTTGGTCCAACTGAGTCCCCAAATATGCCAAAGACAAGGATGTTGAAAGGTGACTCAGCAATGGTAATGAATGAAGTGTCACAGGGAGATGGATAGGCTCAGATGACCATTGCCAAGCACCTGTGGTACAAATGTAAAATGGCACTTAACCGATGCCAACATATAGCCTGTGAACCACAATGTGACACAAACACAGCTTACCAAACAGTCAAACAAAAGCCCATTTATTCAGATTGCTGCCAGAAGCAAGATAGACATTTTTTGATGTAATACAATATCACTTGTTATAACAATCATGTGGGTCTGATATGGTCACATCTCACAAAGACAGAACAGAAACACAGGCAGATCTGATACTCATATCAGCTGATCTTCTACCCATCAAGTTCGTACTGTCAGAACTTGAAGTTGCCCCCCCCCCCAAAAAAATAATTGAATCAGTTTAGAAAAGTTGTGCAACGCCACACGATAAAGCAACAAATAATGCTTTTAGCAACAGTGTTCCCAAACCTGACTTACCGAACCCAAAGAAAATATTTTCAATTTTGAACTCATGATTCATCTCCCCTCAGGAATATGTGATCTCAGCTGCTCACAAAAACAGGAAGCCAAGTGTGCTGTTTTGTATATGGCAGTGAATTTGTTCACAGTCAATTAACTGTCATCTCTCAAGTTAGAGAGCAGGGCACAATAAGAAAAGCAGGTCCTCAAAAGGTTAGGAAATGCTAACGTAGCTTGAATTTTAACTTAGAATGATAACCCATCTCATGACCAAGGTATTTTACACACCTGGTGTCCTTCATGCGTTCATTTGCCTGGTAGTATCCTGCTATTACATAGTTATTTTCTTTACACCAAGAGTCCACCTGAGGAAAAAGTGCAAAATAAAAGATATTCAGGACATGTTCAACACTTACAGGAGGAGAAATAACAGTTGCTTGAGCCATGCTAAGTTTCCTGTAGCTAAGGGAAGACTTGATGGAACCCATGACCAAGTTAAGATGATGGGAAAATAGAAGGATTTCTGTGACGATAGCCAGTGAGAGTCAGGGCACAAGAGAAGGCAACATTGAGAAAATGTAAAGCAGGAGTAGCAGATAAACAAGCAGGTTGAGATTTCAGACTATGAGTAGAGTTCATCCATGTTTTTTTAAAACATCAAATAAGCAGTTAGCAAGAACGTAATAGTCTTTGCATGAAAGAAAATTTTCATCAACAAATGCAAAAGTGGATGTCAAGGTTCTAGAAGACAAACAAGATTAAGCCTTGGTGCACATAGGATGACCATATAACAAGACAATGCCTCCTCTTGAGGCAAACCAGAACAGCGCAATGAAATGGAGGTAAACTCCAGCAGGAGAATAGGTTGATCACTGGTTTTGTCACTGTCAAAAAAAAACAAAATAAATTGTCATAGCTGCATAAGGTGTTAAGTTTGGCAAGTGCAGCCTCTACAATAAAAACTGAAAAAAATAAGATGAGCTACTGAAAATTTTTAGAAAGTGTTTTGTGGAGATGCAATAATACTTTCCAGGGACTTATGGAAGCAGGAAGAATAAGATAAATACAAGATATCTTTATTAGTCACATGTATGTCACTGTGTTTCAATGTACATCTTTTGTATAGAGTGTTTGGGGGGGGGGGGGGGGTGGTAGGCAGCCTGCAAGTGTTGCCACACTTCCAGCACCAACATAGCATGCCCACAACTTCCTAACCTGTACATCTTTTAGAATCTGGGAGGAAACCAGAGCACCCAGAGGAAACCCACGCAGACACGGGGAGAACATACAAACTCCTTACAGACAGTGGCCAGAATTGAACCTGGGTCACTGGCACTGTAATAGTGTTATGCTAACCACTACACTACTGTGCCTGTCAAAGATAGTGTGCCAGTGCTACATAAAGATATCTAAAGGCCCCAAGGCACTTCATGACAAAATTTGATATTATGCCACAAGGACAGATGAGCAATAATTCAGGAAAAGCTGGAGGAAAATAGTGGTTTAGGAAAGAAGAGCTTAGCAGCTGAAAGTACAGCTGTCAGTACTTAAGCAACTGGAAGACTAAAAAACTAGAATGGAGTATAGAAATTGCAGGAATAGGGAGAGGCACGGCTATGGAAGTGTTTGAAAATGAGGAAGAGTCTTTTTAAAAAGAGGTACTGCTTAACTAGAAGCCAATGTAGCCGAGCAAACATAGGGGTGATGGGTGAACAGAGTTAGGATTAAAATACGTGCAAAGTTTTCAATAATGTGCACTTATGGAAGAATGAGAGGACAAAGGTTTTGCAATGGGAAAGAAAAAACTATCACTTAATTCTCTTCACCTTTATTTTATGAATGACCTTCAGTCCTTGACCCCTCTATAGGGAATACCAGCTAACTATCCTTTCTGTATAATCTTTCCTAATGCCAAATGCTCTGCAACTAGTTTTAATTCTATAATCCCTACCAGACCATTCAACTTTGCATCAGCCACAGTTTGTACTTCAAAAATAAGATTGTTCTTCAGTCCTATTTCCAACAATTTGCAGAACTCTGCACACTTATCCTCTTATTCCATTGATGTACTTCCAAAAAGACCAAATAAGGTTCAAAGTAAAAAATCAGTTCAGTTTTACTCCTCATCTCAGATATTTCAAGATCTAAATTTGTATTTTGATTCAGCTTGTTTAACAGTCCTCCTGCATTAAGATTCTTGTACTGTCCTTTACAATTCTTAATCTAAGACTATGACGAGCAACATTCTTATAATAGACATTCTTGGAGCAGAAAAATATCTCCAAGCTGTTTAAACTCCAAGTGATTTGTTAGATTCCCCCAACATAGGCAAGAGTCTGTCCAAATTGTTAGCTCTCAAATATGAACACATGCATCTCACCTTTACCTCTAGGCCATCAGGAAACATAATCAGTTCACTCCCATTAGCCCTTTTGTGACATCTCAACTGCATCTAGGGAAAATAACTTATTTATGAAGTCAAGGTGACCAGTTTCCACATCAGAATCCACACTAAATGCAAAAGAAAAAAGCACGAGTACTTCTTGAAATGCTTTTCAAATCACTGTAATAAAACGATGGATGGCTGTTTGGGGCTTCAAATCTTGGTAAAATATTTCCCAATCCTGCATATCCTTAAACTGATGCATTTGGTGTCAGCTTTATAAATTGTTTCATAAAATAATGCCAATCAGATGAGAGGGATGAAAAAAGTTAAAATCACTTCAATCACGCTTTTCAATATGGTACTTGTAATAGTACAATCTTAATTCATCACCTCCAAGTTGATCCAGTCACAAACAGTCCTGCAACCTGAAAAATTTCATGCCACAGCTTTAAAAGTTACACTGCCAACAAAACTACAGTGGATTGTGGAACGGTTCCCCACCCCCCCCCCCCACAAATCCCTTCCAGAAAATGGGGGAAAGAAAAATTCTGAATATATCTGAAATATCAAGTTGACCCCATGATCAAAATTTTAAAAAGTGACAAGTGCTTTTGATTGTCCTGCATATAAAAACGCACCATAAATGCAAACTCTCCTCTGTCTTAATTAAATTTCAACAAAACTACCTAATCATTACAAATGTTAAGAATAATTTATCATTGTGCTAGTGAAACACCATTGCAAGAAATAAGGGTGCCAAACCAAAAGTTGGTGAGGTGGCTAACAGCCAGATTAAAATGAGTATTTTGGAGCTCTGTGCTTTAAAACATATTCGGCAGAAGAGCTCTATGAATGGAGTAAAATGAATAAAGTTCCAGACCAATTAGTAAACTGAGGGGAGGAGGATACACAAGCCTAGAGTCAGGACTGAAATATGTGGCAAGATCATCCAAAGAATTGCATCATCTTGGCTCTGCAAGGTCACAGATAGGTTGAAAGTAACACATTTTTAAACTTGAGCAATGATATGCCATTAAAAATGAGAGTGATTGAAGCTTATGAGCCAGGACAAATGGAAACATGATTAAGAAACATTATTAAGTAGCCAGCAACAAGTTGGCCAGGATGGAAGGGACAGAAAGAAGACCTGATGCAAGACTGGAGATGGTCATGAAGTTAACAAGAATTCAAACTCAGCTTGGTCATGAATAACACTGAACATTATAGGAAAAACAATGTATTTACAATGAACAACAAGTATTCTGGATTCTGCATCAAGCAGTGATGAACAATGATTACTGTTGCACTTATCCACAAAGCACTGGAGGCTTTTTCGTAGACAATACTGAATTCGCTTTGACAAGAAATGGCAATGATTAAGACTATATAAAAAAAACTTTAAAAGTTGTCAAACTTCATACTTTTTAATATTTGAATGGCATATCAGATAGCACCATATCAGACAATACCAGTTCAAAATAAGAGCCCAGACCAGTTATCAGTTGTGGCAGGGCTTACATGCTTTTATGAGCTACAAAATGGTCAGGTAGTATAGTCAACAACATTGTATCCCTTCCTGATGAGCTTAATGCATTCCATGCACATTTTGAACAGAAAGTGATTGATTTGTCACCACTCAACCTGACAGCCTCCAATGCAACTGAACCCATGGTCACCGCTGAGGACGCAAGATCAGTCTTCCCGAAAGCATCTGGCCCGAATGGTGTCCCTGATCGTGTCCTCAGATATTGTGCTGATCAGCTGGCGGGGGTATCTGCAGACATATTTAACCTCTCCCTGCTTCAATCTGAGGTTCCCACCTGTTTCAAGACCACTATCATCCCAGTACTCAAGAAAAACAAGGTAACATGCCTTAATGACACCAGTGGCTCTGACATCCACCATCATGAAGTGCTTTGAGAGGCTGGTCACAGCACGCATTAAATCCAGCCTCCTGGAAAACCTCAACCCACTGCAATTTGCCTACCGCTGAAACAGGTCTACAGTGGGCACCATCTCCCTGGCCCGACACTCATCTCTGGAGCATCTGGACAGTAAAGACACCTATGTTAGACTACTGTTTATTGACTATAGCTCCACCTTCAATACTGTAATTCCAAGCAAACTCATCATCAAACTCCAAGACCTAGGACTCAACACCTCTCTCTGCAACTGGATCCTGACTTCCTGACCAACAGACCGCTATCAGTGAGGATAGGCAGCAACACTTGCAGCACAATTATTCTCAACACTGGTGCCCTCAGCCCTTTACTCCCTATATACTCATGACTGCATGGCCAGATTCTGCTCTAACCATCTACAAGTTTGCAGATGATACCAACATGGTAGGCTGTATCTCAAATAACAATGAGTCAGAATACAGGAAGGAGATAGAGAGCTTAGTGACAGGGTGTCATGATAACAACCTTTCCCTCAATGTCAGCAAAACAAAAGAGCTGGTCACTGACTTCAGGAAAAGGGGTGGTGTACATGCACCTGTCTACATCAATGGTGCTGAGGTCAAGAGAGTTGAGAGCTTCAAGTTCCTAGTAGTGAACACCACCGATAGCCTGTCCTGGTCCAACCATATGGACACCATGGCCAAGAAAGCTCACCAGCGCCTCTACTTCCTCAGGAGGATAAAGAAGTTTGGCATGTCCCCTTTGACACTCACCAACTTTTATCGATGCACCATAGAAAACATCCTATCTGGATGCATCACAGCTCGGTACGGCAACTGCTCTGCCCGGGACCGCAAGAAACTGCAGAGAGCTGTGGACACAGACCAGCATGTCACAGAAACCAGCCTCCCCTCCTTGGAGGCTTGTCTTTACCTCTCGCTGTATTGGTGAAGCAGCCAGCATAGTCAAAGACCCCACCCACCCAGGTCATTCTCTCTTCTCCATTCTGGCAGAAGATATAGGAGCCTGAAGGCACATACCACCAGGCTCAAGGACAGCTTCTGTGATAAGACCATTGAACAGTTCCCTTATACGATGAGATGAATTCTTGACCTCACAATCTACCTTGTTATGACCTTGCACCTTATTGTCTACCTGCACTGCAGGTAGACACTTTACTCTGTATTCTGTTTATTGTTTTTACCCTGTACTACCTCAATGCACTGTGTAATGAATTGACCTGTACAAACAGTATGCGAGACAAGTTTTTCACTGTACTTCGGTAAAAGCGACAATAGTAAACCAATTCAAATTCCCACCAGCACACTGTATACTCCACCTACGATGAAACCTTCTGATAGTTCGCTGGAAATTGTCACAAGATTAGTTGCTCCAAGGGTTCCAACGCTTTCCGCACTTCCGCTTACCAGAGTGAGAGCCACCTCCAGCATGGGTGCGAGGGCCAGGGTGCCGTGGAAGAAGGGCACGCAGTCCACGAAGAGCACGGGCTGGCCGTCCTTCCTCTTGTGCCTTTCGGCCACCAGGATGCCGTTGACGGCGCAGTGCGGGTACTTGGCGGCGTGCAGCAGCATCTTGCAGTAGGCCTGGGTCGTCAGCCTGAAGACGGTCATCGTGCCCGGGCCGCCCTCTCTCGACGTCCGTCCTCACAGCTCAGTCCTCGCTCATCCCACCCGACTGCCACGACACCGTTTCCCCTCGCTAGGCCTCACATGCTGACCGGACACCACCGTACCGCCCAGGCGGAGGGAGAGTCAAGCCCAACCGATACCCCCCTCACCGCGGCCTCCCCCACACGTCCACCGGTACCGCTGTCGCAAACCAGGCGTCGCAAACTCCTGGGAGGTTGCGGAGAGGAGGCTGCGCCAATGATTGGAAGCATCGCTTTAACCAACCAATCATTAGGCAGTGTACAAAAATTATGGACCAATGGAGAAAAGAAGCGTTCCATAATTGACCAATAGAGCGGAGGTCTTAAATGACGTGTCATTGCATCTGACCAATCATATGGAAGTGTCTTATTTGAAGGTCCAATAGGGAGCAAGATCCTATGCTCATGGGCCAATAAGATGGATTTGAAGGACTAATATTATGCGGACGGGCTTCATTTGAATAACTAGATTGAAAGGCAATAATGGAAAAAAAAGCCTAATTTGACAGTATTTATTACCACGCCGAAGGTCATTGGGTCCCTTGAGTTCATGCCGGCTCTCAAGCATTTGATGGACTAATAAAGAGCATTCTTTACATTACAAATAATGTGCTGGAAAACAGGTGAAGCAGTATCTGTTTTTGTTTAGTTAGTATCTGCCTTTGTTTAAATAATCAGTATCTGCCTTTGCTTAGATAGTATGTATAGTTTCTTTTGCCTATCGATGTAGAAATTTTAGTATCTGTCTCTCGATAATTAATCAACAATTTATCCATTAAATCAAGGGCTATTGTGATGGACCAATAGGATGTAAAGGATGCAATTCGGACTCACCAATAAATGGGAAGGGCAACTCCTATGATCCAATAATAATGTACGGGCTAAATCTATGGACCCTCCCTCACACTGTTATTACAATTATAAATACGCAACGGGTGTTGTGGGTTTAACCGAAAGAAAAAGCTCACGTCTCAGTTAGAGTAGAAAGGTTCAGATTTTGTGTGACCCGAATTCTGTCCTGATCCTTGGTACTGTCTGTAGGGAGTTTATGCGCTTTCTCTTTGACCGTGTGCGTTTCACATGTTCTCTGGTTCGCTCCCTCATTCCTAAAGATATGCTGGTAGGTTAATTGGCTTCTATAAATTGCCTGTAGGTTAACGGCAAAAAAAATCAGAAGGGGTGGGAATTTAATGTCGCATTTGTGTGAGAAACTAGGCTGCAAGGCTCCAGGGAAATAAGGGGATTAGGACTATGGGGATAGCTCCCCTGGCGCCTAGCAATAGCCCAAACGGCCACCCTCTGTCCTTATAAATATGTAATAAATACTTTGGTTACTATTTTCACTGGATGACCATTATTTATTTGACCATCCCCAATTGCCTTTGATAAAGTGGTTGGTGGGCTACCATCTTGAACCACTTCAGTCCTTCTAGTGAGGCACGTTCCACAGAGCTTTTGGATAGAGAGATCCAGAATTCAGACCCAATGACAATGAATGATTGGCAATATAGTTTAGAAACCAGAATGGTGTATTTTCTGGAGGGGAAATATACATCTGATCATGTTTTCTTGGGCCTGAAGCCCTTATTTGGTGCTAAAGATTGCAGGATTGGGAAGTGCTATTGGATTAGCCTTGGCAAGTAACTGCAATGTACATTCAGGATGGTATACACTGCAGTCACTGTGCTAGTAAGGAAGGGAATAAATGTTTTGGGTGGTGGGAGGGATACCAATTAAGTGGACCAGTTTGTTCTGGATAATGTAGAGCTTCTTGAATGTTGTTGAGCTGCTTTTATCCAGGCAAGTGGAGAGCCTTGGAGATGGTGGAAAGCAGTTGGAATGTTTGGAGCTAAGTCACTTGCCACAAGATATCCATTTTCTCACCTGCTTTCATAGTCACAGTATTTATATGGCTGGCTCAGTTGAGATTCTTGCCAGGATGTTTATGGTGAGGAGCTTGGTGACGGTGATGCCATTGAACATCAAGGGGAGGTGGATGGACTCTTATCTTGGATATAGTCAATGTCTGATACCTTTATGATGCAAATGTTACTGGCCACTTTCAACCCATGCTTGATGTTGTCTAGGTTTTGCTGCATGCAGGTGGACTGCTTCATTTGCTGAGGAGTTGAGAAAGGAAACAAAACTGCATAATTATCAGCAAACATCTCTACTTTTGACCTTATGATGGAAGGAAGGTTATTGATGAAACAGCAGAAGATGGTTGAGCCTAGGACACTGTCCTGAAGTACTCTGCTTGATGCTGTACTAGGTCAATGATACCCCGAAGACAATGTTATTTTAAAGTCAAGGCAGTCACTCTCACCTCACTTTGGCTCTATCATCCATGTTTGGACCAAAGCTGCGAGGTGGCCTGAAGTCATGGTCCTGGTAAACTTAAAATTAGCATTGTTGAGCAGGTCATTGGTGAGTTAGTACCACTGGTAACACAGTTGACAACACTTTCCATCTCTTTGCTAATGAGTGGGAGTAGACTTATTAGGCAGTAATTAGCTGAATTGAATTTGTCCTGCTTTTATTTTGAACAGGATATACCTGGCAAAATCTCCTCATTGTTTTATAATTGTACTGGAAGAGGTTGACCAGAGGCGTGCCTCGAGGATCAAGCACAGGTCTTCAGAACCAAAGCTGGGATGTTGTCTGGTGCCATTAGCTGTATCCAGTCCTCCTAGCTGTCCAACGATATCATATAGTGAACTGAATTGACTGTGATGATGGGATTCTCAGGAGGAAGTTGAAGTGGATCATCCACTCGACACTTCTAGCTAAATGTGTCAAACACTTCAGCCTTTAGGAATCATGCTGGGCCAGGCCATTGGAGAAGATGTTCTTGAAGCCTCTTCCTTCTGCTGGTCGTTTAATTGCCCAACACCATTCACAACTAAATGTGGCAGGACTGCAGAGCTTTGATCTGATCCATTGATTTTGAGATTGCTGAGAAATGTCTATTGCTGTCTGCTTAGAATACATAGTGTGTGCTGTAGCTTCACTAGGTTGGCACGCATTTTTAGGTACACCTGGTGCTACTTCTGGCAAACTCTTGTGCACTCCTCTTTGAACCAGTGTTGAGCTCCTATCTAGATATTAAAGCTAGGGTGAGGTATATGCTTGGCCAAGAGGTTACATATTATGTTGGTTTATCTTTCTGCTGCCTATATATAGGTAAGACAGTCCATTAGCTACACTATTCCTGGATTACAAGTGGCGGGAGAAGGTGGAACTGCCAGAGGATTTTTTTTCTGAAAGTTAAGACTATAACAATGTATCTAACATCATTTACTGAGATATGGCTGTGGAATATGAGGAATATAAGGACAGTCTTTTTTAAGTACCCTGAATTTCCGAAGTTGAATTTGAAAAGATTTGTTGTTAAAAGTCAATTATTTAACACTCTAGGTACGTGCCAAGACCTGGAAATACATCAAAGGAGCTGACATTGTTTCCCTCATCCCCTGAGAAATAACCAGGCCACCACTTCTGGAATTACCTCAATGGTCACACTTCCAGATCAAAGCTCCACTGTAGTTTCTCAAGTCTTCACCACAGAAATATTCTCCTTTCCTCCAATCCCCCTAGTTCAAACTGACACCTTCATTCAATGTTGCATTCTCCTCCATCAACTCACTGTGATTGCATTGTTGCTCCCTCTCTCTCAGGGTTCATGTTGGCACTTCTTCACTTCCTTCATATTTGTCATGTTCTCTTAGTTAGTGCTGGCCTTCCACTTTCCCCACTCGAAGGGGACACTCCAAGCCACTCTTCTCCACCACCGCCCCACCCCCCCCCCCCCAACTTCATATCAAAAATGTTTTTACTGCATTCTTCAATCTTACTTCCAAATGCACCCCTAACTGTGTTATATATGTCTTCCATTCATTTGCTTATGGTATTGCTATCCATTCTCTCTTCTATGAAATATCATTTATGTATCTCTGCCTCTATCTAAGTCCAATAACTTATGTGCTAGGACAAGACTTCTTATCACAGTACTGTTCCCAGGCAAGCACTGCAACTCGTGCACATGTAGGTGTGTGATCCCTATTCTCACAGTAGCACTTATTACATGCATCCATCTGTCGCTCAAAGGACAGCCATCCATATTCTAACATGCTAAATTCCATTCGCCCATCACCACAATGCTCATTAACCAATGTGGATTCTCGGTCCTTAACAACTAAGCCTTTATTCAAAAATAGCATTTCCTATCTCAATAATCTCTTTCAGTCCTAAATCCACTTCACCCAACGCTGTGATCTCATGCTCATCAGCACTGCTCTTTACATAGAACTCTACAGCACAGTACAGGCCCTTCAGCCCACAATGTTGTGCCGACATTTTATCCTGCTTTAAGATCTAGCCAACCCTTACCTCCCATATAGACCCTTATTTTTCTGTCATTCATGTGTCTATCTAAGAGTCTCTTAAATGTCCCTAATGTATCTGCCCCCACAACCTCTGCTGGCAGTGCGTTCCACGCACCCACCACTCTCTGTGTAAAAAAAACTTACCCCTGACATCCCCTTAATACTTTCCTCCAATCACCTTAAAATTATGTCCCCTCATGTTAGCCATTGTCACCCTGGGAAAAAGTCTCTGACTGTCCACTCGATCTATGCCTCTTATCATCTTGTACACCTCTATCAAGTCACCTCTCATCCTCCTCCTCTCCAAAGAGAAACGCCCTAGCTCGCTCAACCTCTCATAAGACATGTTTTCCAATCCAGGCAATATCCTGGTAAATCTCCTCTGCACCCTCTCTAAAGCTTCCATATTCTTTCTATAATGAGGCAACCTTTAGTCTGTCATTAACAGCTATACATCCATGTTCCACAATTTCCCTCTTTCTTTAAATCCTTGCACAAAACCTACCTTTGAACAATTTTTCTGTACAGTTTGAACATTTGCTATTTTTATTTATAACCAGAACTCTATCATTTAAAAATACTTCAAGGTGGATGTCAGCCTGTACAGTAGGCTCTTACAGTAGTAAGTAGTTACCACAAAATTACTCCAGACAATATTTTGGGGCTTAATTAATTTAACACAAATACCATTTACATGGCTTTAATGTGATCCAAAACCTTTTCCAAACCTTTTGCTTTTAGCTGCTAAACAATGATATAGAGAGTTTCCTTGGAGAACATCTGCTTTTTATCGCAGCCTAATTACAGATGTATTGTAGGCAGTTTCTTTTTAAGTTACTGCCAAGTATTTCTGAAATAGAGCAAATAATCTTTGGAAGCTAAACAAAGTATTCCATTTTCCAGAACTGATGTCTCTTACAAAAACAGATGTTCTGAAAACTCAGCCAGATAGTATAATTGACGGACATCCAACAGAAGTATGTTGTAATTGGCTTTGTCTCAGTTAGGCACGTTGTAAAACACAGATAAGCCATCTAAGCAGACCAATCAATATAGCATAATGCCACAATGTATTTATAATACAACTCAAGCCATTTGTGGCCAGTTTCCTTTACACGTTTCTGTTTTGGCAGAGTAGCTGTTTCAAGTACATCTGGAGAGGTTATCTTGTTGACCTCATTATCTGCCATTTCTGGTTTTAGAATATCTAACTATACAAACTGTATTTTGGATTTGAGTATATAGTATCTACCTATACATGCAATATAAAATATTCACTCATGCAGGTGTTATATAATAGAGTATTATATGGGTATAGTATCTAATTGGACATGTATAAAGTATATAATAATCATGCATGCAGGTGTTATATAATACTGAGTCGTGTAGCAGGAAAAGAGGCCAATTGGCTGCGGAGGTTGTGCCAGCAGTCCTCAAAATCAATCCAGTTAATTTCACTGACTTCTTCTTTCTCCACATCTCAGCAACTTTTCCTCTTTCAAGTTTTTATGCAGGTACTATTTCTAGGCTATTCCAAATCTGACACATTGCAAAAAAACAATTTTTCATATGTTGCCTCTCGTTCCTTCAGCCAATCACCTTAAATCTATATCCTCTAGTTGTCAACTCTTCCATCAGTGGATACAGTTACTATCCTGTCTGTGAAGAATATTGTACTTACAGCACATGCAAAGGAGACAGTGAGATGAAAATCAAACCCTCATGAAAAATCTGCGAGTGTTCACACTATCTGCCCTACTATAAGCAATAATAACCTCATTTATAACTTGTACAAGGACGTATTTTATACTCGCCCTAGATACTCACTGCAAAAAACAATAATATGTACATATCATTATATAGAACCAGATTGTTTTCGATTGTCCCATATACAAACTTTAATTTCCATTCTATATCCAATATAAAGTCTTTATGAACAAATACACCATGCTCACTTCCATTCACAGTCCTTAGGTGAACATTCCAGTTGAAGGGTCTTGACCTGAAACATTGAACATCCATTTCCCTCCATAGATGCTGCCTGACCTGCTGAGTTCCTCCAGTACTTTGTGTGTTAACCCATTTACACTACTTCTACTTTATTCTCCCCATACTTCCATTAACTCCCCTAATTTCTGCCCCTCACCTGCACATGGTGGGCAGTTTGCAGCAGCCGATTAAACTACAGACCAGGGTGTGGGAAGATGCCCGGGGGAGGGCAGGGGGTGTGTGAGCTCTATGTGGACAGCACCTGCAATCAGCATTGGGCCTGGGTTGCTGGAGCTGCGAGGCAGCAGCACTACCTGCTGCATCACTGTAGGCTGAAGCAGTTCCACCTTCACAAACCTCAAGCTTGTGGTGCTTTTTCCCCCACACTGCTCCATGTGGCTTCAGGAGGTGAGTCCAGTGCGACTTCCTGTCAGGCACTCCTGGCTGTTGCTGTGGATGGTTTCAAGAATTCTGGTAAGATCAGAAGGAATTTAATGGTGATCAGTGTGAGGTGATGCACTTTGGGTGGTGGTGGGGGTGGGGGGTCCAATAATATTAGGACAAGCACAGTGAATGGTAGGGCCACAGGGAGTGTTGAGGAACAAGGGACTTTGATATAGGTCCATAGATCCCTGAAGGTGCAGCACAAGTAGATAAGATGGTTGAGAAAGTGTATGGGATACCTACTTTCATTAGCTAGGGCATAGAACATAAGTACAGAGAAGTATTGGTACAACTTTATAAATCATTTGTTAGGCCACAGCTGGAGTATTGTGTGTAATTCTGGTCTCCACACTTACAGGAAGGATGTGATAGTGCTGGAGAGGGTGCAGAGGAGATGCTCCAGGATGTTGCCCGGGACGGAGTATTACAGTTTTGCAGAGAGACTGGATAGGCTGACTTTGTTTTCCCTGGAGGGGGGGGGGGGGTGGGGGGGAGATGGTGACTGACAGAGGTACAGAGAGGGTAGATAATAAGAAACTTTTCCCCACCATGGATTTGTCTAAGACCAGCTGGCACAGGTTTAAGTTAAGGAGTAAGAAGTTTAGAGTGGATCTGAGGGAGAATGTTTTCACCCAAAGGGTGGTTGAAACCTGGAACAAGCTGCCTGAGAAGGTGGAAGAGGCAGAGACTCTCACATTTGGATGAGCACCAGAATGGCCAAGGTTACGGACCAAATGATGGTTAATGGGATGAGTATAAATAGGTACTTGACTTATAGAGGTGTATAAAATCATGAGGGGAATGGATAGGGTGAACGCACATAGTCTTTTTTCCCAGGGAAGGGGGGACTAAAAACTAGAGAGCATAGGTTTAAGGTGAGAGGTGAAAGATTTAAAAGGGACCTAAGGGGTAACTTCTTCACACAGAGAGTGGTGCGTACATAGAATGAGCTGCCAGAGTTGAGGCAAGTACAATAATAATATTTAAAAGACTTTTGGATAAATACATGGATTTAGGGGGACATGGGCCACAGATGGGCAAATGGGACTAGCTTGCTGGGCACCATGGTCAAATTGGGCCGAAGGACCTGTTTCCATGCCATATTACTCTATGGCTCTATAACAGTACAGCAGAGGAGTAGGCTCTTTGGCCCACCAAGTCTACTACACATAGATATACAACACACAGTTCCATATACAGCCTATTCCAGATAGTTCCATTTGGAAACTACATGAATAGCCTTTCCATACTTCCATATACAGCCTGAGACACTCTACTCTGAGCACTGTCATGAGAAGAGATTACCAGGTGGACAAAGAAAAAAAAGTCAAGGATGTGGTTAAAGCTTCATTGAAGAAGACTACATCCCAGTGACTCCTGGGAACTTCTGGTCTGTGAGCACTCTAGTGGTGAAGGAGTATTCAGGATGGTATTGGGAACCTTGAGGCCATGCAATGAGAGCACAAAGAAGCCGAATGAGCTCTTAACCACATAAAGAACAAAGAGGGGGAACATTTCTTTATAAGTACAAAAACCTTCTTGATTAGTATGTGTAGCCTGGATATCATTGTAAAGGAAATCTTTAAAAATGTACCTTTTACTACCTGAGGGCTTTATAGTGGATTAAGTACTTTTGAAATGTAATCACTGGTGTGATATGGCATTGGGCAGTGAGGTGAGCCAAGTATAACATGCTTCAATGGTAAAGCATTTAGGGAACAGCGACCATAATATCATCTGGAAAGAGTGCACACCACCTCAGAAGCTGCCCACTTGCCCATCCCATTGCCCACCTCCTCCTGCCCATCCCTTTGACCTCATCAGCCACTGCTGAGCACACAAAGCTGAAGTGGAACCAGCTCATCCTTGATCCCAAGGGACTGCCTAAGAAGAAGAAAAGTGCATTTTCTACACATACCCTGTATGATGGACAATTTACAGACAGTTCACATACAGTCTGAATTAGTAGACATTCCACAGTCCTATATACAATCAATATGACTGCATATCATACACACAGTCCCATATACGATCTGTATGAGTGAATATTCTGTGTACAGTCCACAGATTATCCTCAACATGGTTAAAGTCCTGTCCCACTTGGTTGCCATTGGTTACCTTTTCCTGCAATGCTTTGCACGCCGGGCCCCTCCCCCCGGCTGCCTTGTCGTCACTTCCCTCTTGGTTCGGGCGGCGGAGCCGGCGTTAACGGTCCTGTGGCTGTTGGTGCGCCGTGGCTTGGAAAGTGAGTGGGTGCTGTTGGGCCGCCGCAAGCCGACAGGTGCACGGACCGCAGTCGGGTGCGGCGCCGAGCGCCCCTGCAGCGTTGGGATGCGGGTCTTTGTCCTGGCGGCCGGTGGGCTGGGGGGACGACATGGCGCCCGTTCCCCACCCCCCCCCCCCCCCCCGGGTGTCCGCAGCCCCTCGTCCTCTCCCATCCCCTTCCCTATCACCCTGCTCTCTTATCCCGCAACCCCCGCGCCCATCCCTCTCTCCTCGCGTCTCCGCGCGATGCCCTCCTTGAACATCCCTTGACCTTGGGTGTGTACTGAGCTGCTGCGGCAGTCTGCAGCATCCTCCAGCAGGCGAGCCTTGGGGCTGTGCAGGAGGGTGTGGGGGCTCGGGGAGTGAAGGAAGTGGAGTCCGTGAGGGGAAAGGAGGCAGCGTCTGGGAAGAACGTGTGGAGGGCATTGGGTTTTGGTGATGGATGGGGAGACACAGTAATACGCCTGGTAGAATGGAAGGGTCCCCTGGAGGGATGATTCAATGTATACTGTAATCCTCGAGTCCTTCATAAGCCAGGTGGAAACATTTCTGCGTTATGTCAAAGTAAGGTATCCCTGTCCTGGGATTGATTTTGCTATCTTTGAACATTTCTTATCCATTCATTCTGGGGATGTGGGTATTGGTTTATTATTGTCACATGTACAGAGATACAGTGAAAAGCTTTTGTTTTGCATGCCATCCAGACAGATCATGCCATTCGTAATTACATTGCGATAGTAATAAGCAAACAGAATGCAGAATATAATGTTGTATCACTGCAAGGCTGATGTTCTATTGTCTGTCGTTTCATGATGACCTTGATTGACCTTGTATCTGGTAGAATGCAAGGCTGTATGATAGTTTAATTAATCTTTAAGTTGCTCTTTATTTTTAAAATGTTGGTTGACTCTTGATGGTCATAGGCTAATGAGATAGGAACAATGTCTGTCCTCTGAACTATTGAGAGTGCCAGAATTGGAAGTTGTTTTCCCAATCCGGTCTTGCAATTAATAGTTTGCAGAACTGGTAAATTGAGGTTTGTTTTGACAATGGTTTCTGATGTCAAAACTTTAGGGTATTTTGAATTTTATGTGCATTATATTCCAGAACTGGCTTGCCTGTAGAAGACAAAGGGTGGTGGTGGAAGGGACTTATTCGGGCTGGAGGCCTGTGAATAGTGGTGTTCCGCAGGGATCTGTGCTGGGACCTCTGCTGTTTGTGGTGTACATAAATGACTTGGGTGAGTATGTTGATGGATGGGTTAGTAAGTTTGCAGACTATACCAAGATTGATGGAGTTGTGAATAGTGTAGAAGACTGGCGATGGATACAGTGTGATATGGATCAGCTGCAGATGTGGGCAGAGAAATGGCAGATGGGGTTTAACCAGGATAAATGAGAGGTGTTGCACCTTGGTAGGACTAATGTCAAGAGACAGTACACTCTTAAGGGCAAGACCCTTAACAGTGTTGAAGAGCAGAGAGACCTTGGGGTGCAAGTCCATGACTCATTGAAAGTGGCTACACAGGTAGACAGGGTGGTTAAGAAGGCTTATGGAATGCTTGCATTTATTAATCAGGGTATTGAGTATCAGAAGTTATGATGCATCTCTATAGAACTCTGGTTAGGCCGCATTTAGAGTATTGCATGTAATTCTGGTCACCTCAATATAGGAAGGATGTTGAGGCTTTAGAGAGGGTGCAGAGGAGGTTTACTAGGATCCTTCCTGGATTAAAAGGGTATGTGCTATCAGGAGAGGCTGGACAAACTTGGGCTCTTTTCTCTGGAACAGCGGAGGCTGAGCGGTGATTGGTTGGAGGTGTATAAAATTATGAGGGGCATAGATAGGTTGGACAAGCAACATCTTTTTCCCATTATTGAGCGATCCAATACCAGAGGGCATGCATTTAAGGTGAGAGGAGGTAGGTTCAGAACAGACGTGAGGGGTACGTTTTTTTACTGAGAGAGTGGTGGATGCCTGGAATGCGTTGCCTGATAGGGTGGTGGAGGCAAACTCATTGGGGGCTTTTAAGATTGGATTGGATAGGTACATGAATGAGAGGAAAATAGAGGGATATGGGCATCCTGTAGGTAGGAGGGAATAGCTATGTCGGCATAACATTGTGGGCCGACGGGCCTGTTCTCTGCTGTACTGTTCTATGTTCTATATGGTAGAGTTGTAAATGGAGTAACTGAGCTAATTTATTACTGTAGGTTTTTGACGATATAGTTATTCTGGGTAAAGTATATTCTGACATTGTTCTAAATCTAATTAAATTCAAATTTTTCTTGTATGTGTGGTTCTAAGATTACTCTGCAAGGTCATAAATACTATTCAGTCAGCTGTACTTCAGATACTAATAGAGTTGTACAGAACAGAAACATGTCCTTTGACCCACCATTTTCATGCCGACCCTGCTTCCCATCTACACTAATCCCATTTGCCCATATTACGACCATATCCTTCTATGCCTTGCCTATTTAAGCCTCTGTCTAAATGCCTCTTAAATGCAGTAATTGTACCTGATTACTACCATCATCTCCTCTGGCAGTGTGTTCCAGATATCAACCGCTCTCTTTGTAAAATACCCCTCAGATACCTTTTAAAACTTCCTCTTGCCATAACAACAAGGATGCCCTCTTGCTTTTGATACCCCTACAATGCCTCTCATAATCTTGTACTTCTATCAGGTTCCTTCTTTGCTCCGAGGAAGACAAACCCCACTTATCCAATCTCTCCACCTAACTAAAGTCATCAAATCCAAGCAACAATCTGGTGAATCCCCTGTGCTCTTTCCAGCTAAATTACACCCTTCCTCTAGTGTGGTGGTGATCAGAACGGCACACAGTACTCCAAGTGTGGTCCAACAAGTGTTTGGTAAAGTTGCAACCTAATGTCTCAACTCTTATATTCTATGCCTTGATCTATGAAGGCAAGCATGCCATATGCCTATCCATCTGTGTTGCCACTTACAGTGAAAAATGGACTTGAACCCCTTGGTCTCTTTGTCATCAACATTTCTTGGTGCCCTTCCATTTACTGTATATGTCCTACCCCTATTTCCCATAATGCGTTACCTTGCACTTGTTGGGATTAAATTCCATCTGCCAATGCTCTGTCCAACTTTCCAACTGACCTATATCCTGAGACAACCTTCCTCGCTATCCACGATATCACCAATCATACTGTACCATATTTTACTAATCATACCTCCTATTTTCACATCCAAGTTATTCACGTATGTCGCACACAGTAAATGTCCCAGCACTGATCCCTTGGTACACTACTAGTCATAGACTTCCAGTCAGAAAACATCCTTCCACTACTACCCTGTGCCTCGTGTCACTGAGCCAATTTTGGATCCAATTAGTCAGCTTGCCTTGAATCCCAGCCTACCATGCAGGTCAAGTGCCTTACTAAAGTCCATATAGTCAATTTCTACTGCCCTGCCTTCATCAGTCTCCTTGGTTTCTTCCTCAAAAGAGGAGGAACAGAGGGATCTTGGGCTCCATGTCCATAGATCCCTCAAGGTTGCTGCACAGGTCAATAAGTTTGTTAAGAAGGCATATGGTGTGCTGGCCTTCATTAGTCAGGGTATTGAGTTCAAGAGCTGCGAGGCAATGTTGCAGCTCTATAGAACTCTGGTTAGACCACGCTTGGAGTATTATGTTCAGTTCTGGTCACCTCATTATAGGAAGGATGTGGAAGCTTTAGAGAGGGTGCAGAGGAGATTTACCAGGATGCTGCCTGGATTGGAGAGCATGTCCAATGAGGATAGGTTGAGTGAGCCGGGGCTTCTCTCTTTGGAGAGAAGGAGGATGAGAGGTGACTTGATAGAGGTGTACAAGATGATAAGAGGCATAGATCGAGTGGACAGAGACTTTTTCCCAGAGTGAAAATGGCTAACATGAGGGGGCAAAATGTTAAGGTGATTGGAGGAAGATATAAGGGGGATGTCAAGGGTAAGTTTTTTTTTTACAGAGAGAGTGGTGGGTGTGTGGAACACACTGCCAGCAGAGGTTGTGGGGGCAGATACAGTAGGGACATTTAAGAGACTCTTAGATAGGCACATGAATGATAGAGAAGTGGAGGGCTATGTGGGAGGGAAGGGATAGCTAGATCTTAGAGCAGGATAAAATGTCGGCACACATTGTGGGCCGAAGGGCCTGTACTGTGCTGTTATGTTCTATGTAAAAGGCTCGATCAAATTAGTGAGACAGGAATTCCCCCTCACAAAGCTGTACGGTCAGTCGCTAATCAGCCCTTGCCTTTCCAAATGAATATAAATCCTGTCCCTTAGAATTTTCTCCAATAATTTCCCTACCACTGGCCTGTAGTTATCTATCCCAAAATACTGTTACCTTAAGGATTGCTGTAGATAACCTTGATTGTAACGCAAGTAGTATTTTTGCATTTTTGATCAAGGCTTTGATTTTGCTGTATTATGAGCTTTAACAGCCAACAGTATTGGCGTACTGAAATGAGAAGGAAGAAGAGTCAAAGGACTGCTTGTTCTCAGGTCATGCAGTATAAAATTTCATGCTCCATTGTGTTACTATCTTCAGTTAAGCTTTTGTGAGACTGAGGAATGGATACATGTTGGGAATAAAATTTGATCCCATCAATATATAGCTCAGCCTGTAGGAAGATGCTTAAAAAGATAATTTGCAGATACTTATTAATGCAGCTTGTAGTTCTATGGGTAAGTTATTCTGTTCCACATTTAGTTTACTAATGACTGTTTGCTTTTAATCTTGCCTGTCTTATTTAGTGATTGCATTTGAACCTTGGACTTGATTTTAAATGATGAAGGTAATTGGAATTGGTTTATTATTGTTACATGTACCGAGGTACAGTGAAAAACCTGTCTTGCATACCGTTCATACAGATCAATTCATTACACAGTGCATTGAGGTAGTACAAAGTAAAACAATAACAGAATGCAGAATAAAGTGTAACAGCTACAGAGAAAGTGCAGTGCAGGTAGAAAATAAGGCGCAAGGTCATAATGAGGTAGATTGTGAGGTCAAAGGTCCATCTTATCGTACTAGATAACAGTTCAATAGAGTTATAACAGTGGGATAGAAGCTGTCCTTGAGCCTGGTGGTATGTGCTTTCAGGCTTTTATATCTTCTGCCCGATAGGAGAAGGGAGAAGAGAGAATGACCGTGGTGGGCAGGGTCTTTGATTATGTTGGCTGCTTTAGCGAGGCAGCAAGGAGTATAGACAGAGTCCATGGAGGGGAAGCTGGTTTCTGTGATCTGCCACGTAGATGCCATGGATAAGAAAGCTCACCAGCGCTTCTACTTCCTCAGGAGGCTAAAGAAATTTGGCATGTTCCTGTCCACCATCACTAATTTTTATCGAGGCACCATAGAAAGCATCCCATCTGGTTGCATCATGGCTTGGTATGGCAACTGCTTAGCCCATGACTGCAAGAAACTGCAGAGAGTTGTGGACACAGCTCAGCACATCACAGAAACTAGCTCCCCTCTGTGGACTCTGTCTATACTTCTTGCTGCCTTGGTAAATCAGCCAGCATAATCAAAGACCCCAACGAGAAAATGTTATAAATAGCTAGCTGGTTAGACATCATCTACAGAGAGAAGCAATTAATAGTTTGGGTTGTTCACTTTTCTAAAGAGCTATCAGTTATTGACCAATGAAAGGAACCAGAAATGGTATTGCTGTCTCCTTATGGATGCTCACTGACCTGAGATTTTCCAACACTTTGTTTGTTTCAGATTTTCGGCATTAACAGTGGGTTTTGCTTTTGGATGATGGCATTTGCAACTATGAAATGTTGTGCTGAATACTTATCTTAGAGTGTATTTATGAAGTGAACATCTATTTCTGCCATAGACAGTTGAAAATAGAATCTGACATGTATTTTGTTCAAATATTGCAGGATGTTGGCTTCAAGAGCCCTGAGCCTTGTTACCAAGCGTGCACTTTCCACTACTATGTGCATGCAAGCTCATGGACGTGGTGAGTTACAAGTGATTATCTGTGGTTAGATTTTCTAAATTTGAGTTAATGTAGAAAATGCTGGTTTGGCATTGTTTGATATGTTCTGAATCTACAGTATCTGTATTCTGGTCCTTGGTCCTGTTATGTGACTAATATTTGAAATCTGGATTAATGAATAAGTTTCAATCAGAATTTGGTTTTATACTGTAAAATTGACTTTTAGGAGCTTTAGTTTTTTCTATTGCATTGAACTCATTCAGTAGATCGAAACTATTTATGTTTCAGTTAATAAACTCTTCAATCACTTTGACCAGTGTGGTAGTTCCAAAATTAAATGTTTGAAGCGTACCGCATCAAAATCAGTCTAATCATTTTTCTTCACTTTTTGAGGGTTTTGTCTACAGTTTTCTGCAGATTGTATCCCAATACCACATGCGTTCTATAAATGAGTACCTTGTCTGTATTGTCCTTTGGTACGTGTATACAAATTGATTGAGAAACTTAATGAACTATTTTCGTATAAAAAGAAAAATCAAGGAAGGCTATTAAGCTCAATATTCATTTACTGTTTTTCCTCTGGACAGTATTTTCCAAATGCTCCAAATGCCAATTTTAATTCTGCATTTAATTTGAGTTTCTGAAATTATGTTTCTTATGCTTTTTAATGTAATGTCCTGTTGGTTATTTGTTCAATTAAATATCTTGCATAATGTAAAGATCCCCTTCAAAGCTTCATTCAGATTGTGAGCCATTCTGATTGTTATACCTAGTTCTTTTGTGGACCTTTCATAGGTGTGCATAATTATAGTAACCCTAAGTACTGTTCTGTAGGTTTTGCCTTTGCACCAAATCTCTTGTTAATTTCTATTCAAAAAAACTGATATTTTTGAAATTAAAGTTGACATATACAGTCCAGATTCTCTGTCCCAGATCAATATCTAGATCAAATCTGGATCAGAAACACTGACATGTCTGATTGTGGCAAAAAGATGGGTAAGAAAACATTTAAGATCATAAATTCTAGCTATCATCTGGAAAATAACAAGCTCTCAACAAATGATCAATAACAAGTGATCCTTCATTTGAGCCAAGGATTGGCAGACTGCAGGACGATGAATGTTATTACAGTGGAATTTAATCCCTTTTGTTGCTTTCAATGCATAGTTTTGGGTAGTAGTTACAAAACTGGAGAATTTTACAGCCCAGGCAGTCAATCAATCTATCTTGTATTTGAGGATTTTAACATGTCATTATGTAGTGTTGCTCATCATTCTTCTTCACTGGTGTGATTAGTAACTGGGTTTTGCATTTTTAGACTTTATATTAGAGTAGAGAAAGCCCACAAGATGAAAGTTGTGCTGTATGCTCCCTTTCTTTGGGTACCTGTGCTTTCACTTTTACCATGAAATCTTATAACTTTCTGCAGGTGTCGCAAAGTTTGATTATTCTCTTCCACAATATGTTGATCGTAGAGATGAGCCCCTTCCAGCCATTGATTTTGTGGGACACCTGTCAGGAGAGCAGAAGTCCTTGAAGGAGAAGGAGAAAAGTTCCTGGGTTTCTCTTTCTGGTGAAGAGAAGCTGAAATGTAAGTTACCAAAGTGACACAATGTGCATTGCTTGTTGACATTGCATATAAAACTGTCTGAGCTTAAGGCAAGAGAAAGGCTGGAAACCGACTTCTCTCCATTCAATTACAGCTTTGTTGCTCTGAGGAAATATGACATGCGTCCACCTGATGTTTTAGTCTGCTTTACTACGACTAGAAACAACACATTTATTGCTAGTCTCTCTTGGGACCAGAAGGATCTTGCCTTGTGAGAAGTTTGCCATTTTTGCCACTTTTCTGTCAAAGACTTGAGTAAAAGGCTTTGAGCCTCTTCTTGGAACCTCAACCAAGTGATATTTTATTTGAGTCAAGATTTGGCATACTGCGTGACTATGAACGTCATTACAGTGAATTTGCAATTGATGAAGAGTTTTGAGAGAACTCATTGTATATAATTAAGCAGGAATCTCTTGCAGAACAGAATTTTATGGCCCAGGAGGCTATTGAATCCATTGTCTGCGCCAAATGTTTTTAAAGAGCAGTCTACTTATTCCATTTTCCCTGCCCTTTTCCTGATATTTATTGGCTACAACTGTTGCCCTAATCGAAATGTTAGTACAGACTGGAAATTGAGGCTATGATTGTCTGATCTGTACAGCTTTTTATGTTCATAATTAAACCTTTAATTTCTCCATTATTGGGTTAAATGTCTTTTGTAGCTGGTAATTGCAATCGTATAAGTGAATGGTGAAGTCATTCTGTGTTTTGAACTGGCATTCGGAGGTATTTCTTCCAGACTAGTCAATTCAATAAAAAGAAATCCATAAATAAAAGAAAGGCAATGCAGTGATCCACTTAAACATTTTTAAACTCAAAATAATCCTCGTATGAGCAATATCGATCAACAGAGAATGCATGCTTCTTAAATAAACTGTTCTTGTTAACAAGCTTAAGTGGAGCAGCACCTCTGATATAACACCAGCATATTATACACTGATCATTCCCTCTGACTACTGTCCTGAAAAATAGTTCAATAAGTACCAGTTTAAAGGTTGGAGGTTTTAACTGTCCATGGTAGTTGCAAATAATTACTGAGTGCATTAAGGCTTCAGATTTAAACTATTTGAACCTAAAGCGAAATCTCCATCAGCTTGATCAACCTGATTTGGAACATAGAAGTTGAGAACTTATTGTTAACTATTATGTACTCTTTCTTGATGATCCTTGCTGTTCCTTAAACAGTACTCCCTCTTCCTCCTGCTTCTGGAATATACCTTGGTTCATTGGCACTCAGATGTGCACTGACAGGTTTACATGTGTTGAAACCTAATTTGCAAGGCTATTTTTGAGGAATCTTAATTTTTGTTCAGAAATTCTAGAGTTTAAAAACTTCGAAAAAGGGATACAATGCAACAAGAACTAAAAACATCAGGATTGTAGGCTACTTTAAAAGCAATTGATTTTCCATTTGACCGTCTCCCATATTCCTAAATAATGGATTTCAGCATTTTTCCAATAACAGATGTTTCTTACTGTTTTTATTTCCTCAGTGTATCGCATTCGTTTTCAACAGAGCTATGCTGAGATGGACAAATCATCAAGTGAATGGAAGACTGTTGTTGGTGCAGTGTTTTTTTGCCTTGGTTTTACTGGGCTGATTTACCTCTGGCAAAGAACTTTTGGTGAGTGCCTTTTTGATTTGTGATATTACCAGAATTCTCTGTTTCTCCCTGTAGGAAATAAAAGTAACGTAAACCTTAAATGGGTCATGTTGTATTTATATATGCAGCACAATTTCTTGTATTAGTTGTACTTTTATGGGTACCCAACAGTCAGGGAGGAAAGGCTTAGCATTGAAGTTTAAGGAAGTATAAACTTCAGCAGGATAAAATGTCGGCACAACATTGTGGGTTGAAGGGCCTGTACTGTGCTGTAGTGTTCTATGTCTATATACTTTAGAGTGTTGGATTGATTAAATACTCTTGAATCTTTTCAGATTGCAGGCTCATAGATCTGTATCATATTAACTGCATTTGCTTTCACTTCAAGGTATATCAAAGTGAGGATATCCTTCATTGAAGTCAGAAAATAACTGGCACATTTCATATTCTATGCAACTATTAATTGTCCTTTTTGACAATGTAGAAATACCCATAAAAAAGAAAACATGTATAATAGATTGGTGCTGTTATCAAAAATGGGATTAAGATGCTAAATTAAGGTAGTGTGACTTCCAAGAGAGAAATCTATATCTATTAACTTTCTCAAGTATGACAATTTAACTTTTCACTAAAAGGGCAAAAAACTTTCTGATGTGGTTATTAGTTACAGCTGAAGAAGTTAATTTATTTAGGTGGCCTAATTTGTGTCCATTATGCACAGTATATGGACCTGTTCCTCACACCTTTGATGACGAATGGAAGGCTAAGCAGACGAAGAGAATGCTGGACATGAGGATGAACCCAGTTCTTGGCATTTCTTCAAAATGGGACTATGAGAAAAAAGAGTGGAAGTAATAAATGTACCAGGGAATTAAATCTACACTGGAATTCTTAATATTTAGTTACTTGTTCATGTATGAGCTTTATTCAAATATGAACTTTAATGTGTTCAAGAAGTTAACTTGGAATCTGGACTTAATCTGTAAATCTGCTAATAAACTCCTCGTTTACGTGAGTGTCTGCTGGTGTGTATATTTTTAAAAGCAGTCAATTCTAACTGGGGGGGGGGTGGAGGGAAAATGGCAAATTCAGACACATCCTCATCCTTTTAAAGTCTAGTTCAATATTTGATTTTGCTGTAAGATTTGCCTTGATGTGCCTATCTTTTCAGGAGTGGCATGCTATTACTTAATGTGTTGAGAGATTTCCTTATAGAACCATACAGTTGTACAGCAGTAATAGGCCATTTGGCCCGACTCATCCATGTCAACCCTATCTATGCTAATCCCATTTGCCTGCATTAGGCCTGTATCCCTCTACTCCTATTCAAATATCTGTCTAATTGCCTTTTAAAAATTGTATTTCTATCTGCCTCCTCTATTTCCTCTGGCAGCTCATTCCATATAACGATCACCCTCTCTGTGGAAAACTTGCCCCTCAGATCCCCTTTAAAATCTTTCCCTTCTCACCTTCAACCTATGCCCTCTAGTTTTTTCACTTCCCTGCCCTAGGAAAAAGACTCTATCCATGCCCCTCATAACTTTATAAACCTCCATATGGTCATCTCTCAGCCTCCTATGGTCCAGTGAGAATAAACCCAGTCTATCTGATCTCTCCTTATAATAAAGCCCTCCACCCCAGGCAACATCCTGGTGAATCTCTACTGCACTCTTTCTAAAGCTATCACATCCTTCCTGTAGTTTGGTGACTTGAACTGTACACACTACTCCAAGTGTAGCCTGACCAATCTTTTGCACAGCTGCAATATGAAATCTCAACTCTTATACTCAATGCTTTGGCCTAATGAACCCCAAATGCCTTCCCTCACTTAGCTATCCAGCTGTGTTGACATTTTCAGGGAGCTATGAACTTTCGCCCCCAAGGTCCTTCTGTACATAAGTACTCCTGAGTTCTCTGCCATTTACTGTGTATGTCCTGTTAGTATTTGACATCCCAAATGCATTATTTCACACTAGTCTGGATTAAATTCCATCTGCCACTGGTCCATTCAACTTTCCAACTGACCTATGAACCTCTGTTTCCTTTCACAACCTTCTTGGCTATCTTCCACTGCAATTTTTGGGTCATCAGCAAATGTACTAATCAGTCCACTACATTCTCATATATGACAAACAACAATGTTGCCTGCACTAATTCCTTGTGGTACACCACTGGTTACAGACTTCCAATCAGAGAAATAACCCTTGATCACTACCCTCTGCCTCCTATTACCAAGCCAATTGTGGATCCTTGGATCCCATGCCCTAACCATGTGGAACTTTGTCAAAAGCTTTGCTAAAGTCCATGTAAACCGAGTGTACTGGCCTGCCTTCATCAGTTTTCTTAGTTCCCTCCTCAAAACACCCGATTAGATTTGTGAGACAGGATATTCCCTGCACAAAACCATGTTGGTTCCTAACCAACCCCTGCCTTTCCAAGTAACCATAAATCCTATCCCTCAGAAGTTTTTTTCCAATAATTTCCCTTCAATTGATGCAAGGCTCACCAGCCTGTAATTTCCTGTCTTAGCCCTACTGCCCTTTTTTAATAAAGGAACAACGTTAGCATGGGAAATCACACTTAACCACCCATCTGCTTTTGTGCCTGCTTAGGGTTGCATTGGTAGAAACTGCAGAGTAAGTTTTATTCCTGCATTTATTAAATTCAATTGGAATTTAGTCTCTCTTGTCTGTGCTGCATTCTTACTTGATTTGGGTAACATATGCCCTATACATGGAGATAAGAGGACTGTGGAATAGATTACAATAAAAGAAGTTTGAAGACAAAATAATTTTGAAAGTAGTCAGTAGAGCTTGGGTCTATATCTTTTGTGATTTCATTATGATTTTCCTCCATCAAGATATTGATGCCTGTTTGCTTTTTTCTACGTCTGCCTTAAGCTTTTATTATTTTAAGCAGTCATTGATATATCCTATCATTTTCTTGGAGATTTGTAGGGAATTTGACTGCAAGGCACATGACTGCTGAGCCCAGCATTCAATTTTGTCTTCTGAAGAAAAGTCACTTCCTTATCAGGGCAAATAGGAATGGGCAGCTGATCTGATATTGCTGAGTCCATTTTCCTGCCCTTTCCCTATAATCCTTGATTTCACTTGCTGATCTGCTTTGAATATACCCATAACTCTCAACCCTCTGGGAGAAAAGATTCTTACTTTCCTCAATCTTAAATGGATGCCTTCTTATTGTGAGACCATACCTTTGGGTTCTGGACTCTCTCATTGGAGGAAGCATCCTCTCAGCATTTACCCTGTTTAGCCCCCAAAGAATCTTGTATTTCAATAAGATTGCTTATCATTCTTCTAAATGCCAATGAGTATACTCCCAAACTATTTAACCTTTCCTTGTAGGACATCCCCTCTATACCCAAAATCACCTTAGTGAACTGTCTCACACTGCCCAGAGATCTTTAAACTTTTTTTTGTTGGAACCATAGAACCATGCAGCACAATACAGGCCCTTCAGCCCACCATGTTGTGCTGCCCTTCAAACCACACCTAAGACTATCTAACCCCTTCCTCCCACATATCCCTCTATCTTAAATTCCTCCGTATGCTTATCTAACAATCTCTTGAACTTGACCAATGTATCAGCCTCCACCACCACCCCAGGCAGTGTATTCCATGCACCAACCACTCTCTGGGTGAAAAACCTCCCTCTGACATCTCCCTTGAACTTCCCACCCATTACCTTAAAGCCTTGCCCTCTTGTTTTGAGCATTGGTGCCCTGAGAAAGAGGCACTGGCTGTCCACTCTATCTATTCCTCTTAATATCTTGTATACCTCTATCATGTCTCCCCTCATCCTCCTCTCCAAAGAGTAAAGCCCTAGCTCCTTTAGTCTCTCCTCCTAATCCATACTCTCTAATCCAGGCAGCATCCTGGTAAATCTCCTCTGCACCCTTTCCAACGCCTCCACATCCTTCCTATAATGAGGCGACCAGTACTCTTAAGTGTGGCCTAACCAGAGTTCTGTAAAGCTGCATCATTACTTCGCGGCTCTTAAACTTGATCTCACGACTTATGAAAGCTAACATCCCATAAGCTTTCTTAACTACCCTATCTACCTGTGAGGTGACTTTCAGTGATCTGTGGATATGAACCCCCAGATCCCTCTGCTCCTCTACACTGCCCAGAATCCTGCCATTTACCTTGTACTCTGCCTTGGAGTTTGTCCTTCCGAAGTGTACCACCTCACACTTCTCTGGATTGAACTCCATCTGCCACTTGTCAGCCCAGCTCTGCATCCTATCACAATCCCTCTGTAAGCTTCGACAGCCCCCCACACTATCCACAACACCACCGATCTTTGTGTCATCTGCAAACTTGCTAACCCACCCTTCCACCCCCTCATCTAAGTCATTAATAAATATCACAAAAAGTAGAGGTCCCAGAACCGATCCCTGTGGGACACCACTAGTCACAGTCACAGTTGGGAAATGGTTAATTGAAAATAAACTATAATCTAAGATCCCATATAGCTCTCTTTCTGAACTAACCCAATTTTCTGACGTCTTGACCTTCTCTCAACAGCTGATTATAGTCAAATTGCCCAAGTATAAATTTGACAGCCTGAACTTACTTGCATAATAGTCCCATTAATAACAGTTCTAAACATGGAACATAGACTCAATGTGTATTTTAGCCTGTTAAATCATTTTTACTTTGTGCTTTTCAATTTCCTTAAAATAAAAATATTATTGCCACTTCCAAACCTCCCAGAACACACAATTATACATCAGTTAACTATCTACATCAATATACATTTGTAACTTCAACTAACTATAAATTTGCTCATTTTCTTGGTCTTTTTGTTTGTTTTAACTTTTCACTGCAAGCTGTACTAAACATCTTCATACACCAGTAATTCCAGATAGGCATACATAAGTGATCTTGCCTCCAATTCCGCAATTGTCTTTAAAATGATAATGTTGTGTTACTTTGTCCACATAAAACGTGTTAACCATCAACAGTTACCACAGTCAAATTACACTATGAATTTGGTACATTAACAGATGTCATAAACTCAGTACAATCTCTACACTTTCCATCTTTGTCTCTGTTTTCACATTGCTTGTACCTACACTCCCACTTTAACTCACTGTAGACAGTGGTCCTTCCTGCTGTCGCCTTTGAAGTCACAAAGTCGTCATTTCAGATTTTCCCCTTCTGGATTGTATTCAAGGCTTTTGACTCTGTCAAAACTGTTTTCAGGCTGTATTGGGCTTGCATTAAGTCCATGCCAGCTGTGATGTCACTCAGAGGAGCTTTGGTGCTTTGGAGCTGTCTCCATGTTGCAAGCAGTCCTCTTTGCTGGGTACAGCATGAAAGGAGACTATTTGATCTGTTGAGTCCATCCCAGGTCTATGCAAGAATAATTCAGCTATTCCTGCTACCCTGTCCTTAGCCCAGCAAACCATTTCCTTCTGGATACTTATTCAGCTGTCTTTTAAATGCTCCATTTAAATATACTTCCACTACTACCCCTGGTGGTGCATGGGAGAACCTAACTGCTTGCTATATAAAAGTTTCCTTGGTTCTTTAGCCAATCACCTTTATTCCATGTTGACCAATTCTTGACCCCTCTACCAATAGGAATAGTTTCTCTCCATATATATTGTCTATATCTTTAAAAGATCCAGTAGCTATCTTCAACCTCCCCTATTCTAAGTACCACTCAAGTTGTTCCAGTCTATCCACATAACCCTTAGTAAAATGGAGGCATAAGAGACTGCAGATGCTGGAATCTGGACCAAAAAACCAAACTACTGGAGGAACTCAGTGGGTCAAATAACATCTGTGCGGGTGGTGGGGGGTGGGGGGGGGGGAAGGAATTGTTGATATTTTGGGTCCTGATGCAGGATCTCGACCCAAAACGTCAACAATTCCTCCCCCCCCCCCCCCCAACAGATGCTGCTCGACCAGCTGAGTTCCTCCAACATTTTGTTTTTAACTCCTGGTAAATCACTCCTGCATCCTCACCAAAGCCTTCACATCATTTCCAGAATTAGGTACAATACTCCAGCTGTGACTGAACCAGTGGTTTATTAAGGTTTATCATGATTTCCTTGCTCTTGTACTCCAGGCTTCAATTTATAAAACCTAGCATCTCAGACATTTTTTACCATTTGTTCTTGGACTTCTTTTGGAACAGTGCAACACACACAATATGCTGGAGAACTCAGCAGGTCAGGCAGTATGGAGGGAAATGAACAGTCGATATTTTGGGTCGGGACCAAAATTTGGAACAGAGCTCTCTCTTTCTTTGTCTCTTTCTTCCATCATGCCCTGGTATGGAGGCTCCAATGCACAGGATTGCAAGAGGCTGCAAAGGGTTGTAGACTCAGCCAGCTCCATCATGGGCACAACCCCACCATCGAGGACATCTTCAAGAGGCGGTGCCTCAAGAAGGTGGCATCCATCACAAAGGATCCTCACCATCCGGGACATGCCCTCTTCACGTTACAACCATCGGGGAGGAGGTACAGGAGCCTGAAGACCCACACTCAATGATTCAGAAATAGCTTCTTCCCCTCCGCCATCAGATTTCTGAATGGTACATGAACCCATGAACACTACTTCGTTATTCCTTTCGTTTTGCACTATTTATTTATTTTTGTAATTGAAAGTAATTTTATGTCTTGGTACTGTACTGCTGCTGCAAACCAACAAATTTCACGTCATCTAAGTCAGTGATAATAGATCCGATTCTGATTCCCATCAAAGTTTGTTTTGACATAACCAAGTCACTGAGTAAATGATGCTTTTGAATCAGGCTGTTTATAATAGACTGTCTTCCACTGGATCTGGACTTTGAATATCTTTTCCTCTGAGATCCCTCAGCCTTCCCTAATTTTCTGACCAGCTTGTTACCTCACCTTGCAGTACTGTTTCCCCAAATCATAGTGGGCTCTCCTGGCGCTTTTGTAATTAACACCTTTTGCCCATGTATTTTGGAGCCACCATGATGCAATATCTGCTTAACATGTTGACCTGAAGCAGAGAGTAGCGAATGATAAAACAGACAGTCAGAGCTTCTACAGGTATATGCAAAGGAAGAGCATGGATAAAGTAAACATTGGTCAAAAGGAGGGTGAGACTGAGAAATCAATAATGGAAAATGAAGGAATGGCAGAGATTCAAAATAGTTATTTTCCATCAGTCTTCTAGCTGGAAGATACCAAAAACATCCCAATAGAAAGAAATAGAAGGAACTTAAAATAATCTATTTTGCCATATGTAATGCACCAGATAGTAATCAGACAAGTCCAGATGAAGGGTCTTGACCTGAAATTCGACTGCCCATTTCCTTCCAGCAGATTGGTTTTTGCTCCAGATTCCAGCATCTGTAGTCTCTTGTGTTTGCACTCTGAGACTGCTGCACTTCGAGATCTGCTGTGAAACTGCCTCATGTTTTTATGCTCCATCTCCACAGTGGTGACTTTTCTACAAACTCTCTTGAATGTTAATTCTGCAGGATTAAATAGTTTTGTCTGAATTCTCTCATTTGTCAGTTTGCAGACTAAATAATCCCACAGTGCCTGCTCCAGAAAGGTCTGGAAATAGTAACTTTTTACCAATGTCATTAGCCTGATTACATAATTCCTCAGGTCCCTGATTGGGGACTTGTAGATCTCACAAATCTATAACATCTGGATTAAAACAGCCCTGCAAGGTTTTCACAATGTCCTACTACGAGACCTTGCTCGTTGTTCATGATGCTAACAGATTCACCAAGGTGTCATATCTCTCCTGCCCCGTCACCACCAACAATATTGCCTTCCACTTCTTCTGTCTCACTGTGTTTCTTTGTTCTGTATCCTCACCCATGACCTTACCAATATTGTTGGTCCTCAGGAACATCCCCACTTGTTCCATACACAGAACGTATGCCTGCCTATGGCCATGCTAGCCTGAAAACGCCCAATCTCGTCTGATCTCGGAAGCTAAGCAGGCTCAGGTCTGGATAGTACTTGGATGGGAGACCGCCTGGGAATACCAGGTGCTGTAAAGGGCAGGCACGGTAGTGTAGGGTTAGCGTAACGCTTTACAGTGCCGGCGACCCGGGTTCAATCCTGGCCACTGTCTGTAAGGAGTTTGTACATTCTCCCTGTGTCTGCGTAGGTTTCTCTGGGTGCTCCAGTTTCCTCCCACATTCCAAAGACGTATGGGTTAGGAAGTTGTGGGCATGCTATGTTGGCACTGGAAGCATGGCGACACTTGCGGGCTGCCCCCAGAACACTACGCAAAAGATGTATTTCACTGTGTGTTTCGATGTACATGTGACTAATAAAGATATCTGATTGTGTCTGTCAGACTGATATCTGGCGGCAATTATCACTGTTCCACTTAGAGAACCATATTCCCTACTTTCTTGCATTAAATCTTTCTCCAGCTACTACCTCAAGCAGTGACATCTCATCTTCATCACCACTATGTTGTCTGTAAGCTCTTTGTGTTGCTGCCTGCATAGCAAATAAGCAGGGATAAAGCTATCAACAGAACATCCTAAATTGATGGCAGGAACTCCCAATGTATAACAGTGTCCGGTACAGCAATGCATCGTCATATCATATGGCATTCTGAGTTCTGAGAGGTACACTTACACACATAAATACTACATTTTCTAACCAACAAGGCATTGTAGATAGGCAGGAAATGTGGTAGCCAATTGGCGCACAGCAAGGCTCATCAACAGCAATTAACAAATAACCTATTTTATATATTAACAGAGCAATAAATATTGGCCAGAATAACTCACTTGCTTTTCAAAATAGTAGCATTGAATCCTTTATGCCCTCTTAAGAGGGCAGACAGTGCCTCAGTTCAATATCTCATTCAAAAGGAAGCCTCGCTGACAGCATGGTAATCCCTCAATATTGCCACCAATTGGACCGTCTAGACTGAAATTTGAACTCCCAAGGCTTTGTGACTCAGAGACGTGATCCAGAAAGTCGTAATTAACTCACTTCTTCTTTGGCTGTCCCTTGAGGTTGAGAATGTCTTGCTTCCATTCCAGGGGGTTCTGAGAGAGCTGATGAGGCCAATGTGTGACCCTTGGTGGGGCAGGAGGTGCTTATTGGACAAGTGGATGGGTAGAGTCATAGAGTCACACAGCACGGAAACAGGCCCTTCGGCCCAACTTGTCCATGCCGTCCATAGTGCCCACCAAGCTAATCCCATTTTCCCGTGTTTGGCCCATATCGCTTTAAACCCTCCTATCTATGTACTTATCCAAATGTGTTTTGAATGTTGTTATTGTACCTGCCTCAACCACTTTGTCTGACAGCTCATTGCATATATGCACCACTCTCTGTGTGAAGAAGTTGTCCATTAGATTCTTTTTAAATCTTTCACCTCTCACCTTGAACCTATGCCCTCTGGTGTTTAGTTCCCTTCCCTGGGAAAAAAACACCCTACCTCTGCCTCTCAGTCTCCTACGTTCCAAGCAATAAGGTCCCAGCCTGCCCAACCTCTCCCGATAACTCAGGGTCTTAAGTTCTGGCAGCATCCTTGTAAATCTTCTCTGCACTCTTTCCAGTTCAATGATGTCTTTCCCATAACAGGGTGATCAAAACTGTACACAATACTCCAAGTGAGATCTCACCAATGTCTTGTACAACTGCAAAATAACATCCCAACTTCTGTACTCAGTGCCTTGACTGATGAAGGCCAGTGTGTCAAATCCTTTCTTCACCACATCATCTATCTGTGACACTGCTTTCAGTGAACGATGTACTTGTACTCCTAAGTCCCTCTGTTCCACAACACTCCCAAGGGGCCAGTCATTTACTGTATAAGTTCCTATCCTGGTGTAATTTCCCAAAATGCAACACTTCGCACTTATCTGAATTGAAAGCCATTTCCCAAACCTTGGCCCACTTACACGGGTGATCAAGATTCCCCTGTAATTTATAATAACCTTCTTCACTGTCTACGATACACCTGCTTTAGTATCATCCACAAACTTACTAACCATGCCTTGTGCATTCACATCCAAGTCATTTATATAAATAACAAACAGAGGTCCCAGCACTGACCCCTGTAGCACACCACTGGTCACAGGCCTCCAGTCCAAGAAACAACCTTTGTCCATCACTTTCTGCTACTTAGCACTGAGCCAAGTATGGATCCAATTAGCTATCTCCCTGGATCCCATGTGATCTAACCTTCCAAACCAGCTGTCATGTGGGACCTTGTCAAAGGCCATGCTAAAGTCCATATACAGAAGTCCACTGCCCTACCCTTATCTACCCTCTTGGTTACCTCTTCGAAAAATGCTAAGAGATTTGTTAGACATGATTTCCTATGCAAAAAGCCAGGCTGACTATCTCTAATTAGACCCTGCCTATCCAAATGTTGATAGATCCTGTCCCTCAGAATCCCATCCAGTAACTTACCCATCACTGATGTTAGACTCACTGACTTGTACTGGCTTGTCTTTGCTGACCTTCTTAAATAACGGTACAACATTAACCACCCTCCAGTCTTCTGGAAGTTCACCTGTGGGTAAAGGTAAAGCAAATATCTCTGCAAGGGCCACTGCAATTTCTTCCCTGGCTTCCCACAAGGTCTCAGGATGTACTCTGTCAGGCCCTGGGGAATTATCCACCTTAATAAGCTGTAAGGCCACCAATAGCTCCTTGCTGGTCATTCATATGTGGTCCAAGACAATATCTTTCATTTCTTTAGCATCCATCGTTTTCTCCAGGGTAAAAACTGATGAGAAATATTCATTAAAAATCTTGCCCCTCTCCCGTGGATCCACTGATGATTCCCTCCATAGCCACCATTTTACTCTTAATATACTTATAGAATCTCTTGGGATTTTCCGTAAACCTGCCTGCCAGATCCATCTCATACCCTCTTCTTTCCATCCTGATTTCCCTAGTTTAGGAACTGGTGTGTGGCTTTAGCTGGTTTTACTGGACATCTGTGTGCTCTCAACAAATGGAACAGGGACCCTGAATGCTCCTTCTTCATTTTGAGCAGTAGCGAGCCAGGGATTCCCACGTTGATGGGGATGTTTTACCATTTCCAAGATGTAATCACAGACAGGTGCCTACGTGCATGCCCCCCTGTATATGCGTGCTTATATCTGTGCAGCAGAGAATGGTCTCCAGTTGCTTTGGAACCCATTGCCACAGGACCAAGGCCTTGCTCTATCAAACCTCTGTGGTAGCTGGTGCACAATGTCTATTCCACTTTAAAAGAAGTCATTCACAGGCATCTTCCACTCCTCAATGTGAAGTTTGGGATCTGGAATGACAAAACCCTCATGGACAACTCCAACAGTGACAGACCTGGACACTGCCTGTCATGGTCCAGGAACTCAGATGCTTTGGCATTGACATTGCCACCCTGACTGAGAAACAATGGGCAACAGCTGGCCAGCTTAAAGAACAATGCAGTGGAAGCAACTTCTTCTGGAAGGGCAAACCAAGACAGGAATACCGTCTTCCTGACGTTGGTTTTGACATCAAGACTAAGTTGGTCTCGTGTCTCACTGACGCTCCTGTGGGCTAAGTGAGTGCCTCATAATCCTCTGCTTCACTCTAACATCCAACCCTGGAAGCTACAGATGTGGTCAAGGAGGACTTCTACAACCTTGGAAAAACCCTGGCCTGCATCCCATCAGGAGACAAACTGATTTTCCTGGGTGATTTCAATGCCAGCATTGGAAAAGGTGCAACAACTGGCAAAGTGTGGTTGGGTGGAAGGGAGTAGGGAATGTATCTCTAACAGAGTCCTTCTTTTGATAAGATACTCTGAGTCTTGTCTTGACCAACATGTTTCATCAGAGAGACAAGCAGAAGATTTCATGGTCCAATCCGGGCACTGGCATCTTATAGTCATAAAGTTACACAGCATGGAAACAGGTCCTTCAGCCCAATTCCTCCATGCCGACCAAGGTGCCTTCCTGAGCTAGTCCATTTGCCTGCATTTGACCCATATCCCTCTAATCCTTCCCAATCTAAGAACCTGTCCAAATGTCTTTTAAACATTGCAATTGTACCCACCTCTACCATTTCCTCTAGCAGCTCTTTCCATATACCCACCACCATGTGTGTTGAAAAACTTACCCCTCAGATCCCGTTTAAATCTCTCACCTCTCACCTTCATCTATCTATTAGATTCTATCATTGCCTTTATGACAGACTGCAAGGAAGTTTGCAACATATATACTATGGCAGGTACTGATGCTAGTTGGACTAATTATTGCTTAATCTGCTCTTTGATCACTATCAGCCAAGTCCCAATAACAACTGCAGAATCTAAAGCATTGCCACACCAAATCATCAGTGCTGAAGGCCCTTTGGATCCTGCAAGGAAAGTTCTTCTCATTCAACATCTCATAGACAACCTGAAGACCACCAAAAAGACCTGTAGAATGTCTGCCTCAACTGCCCTGAAGTCCACCATAATTAGCACTGTTAAGAGATGCTTGGCCTCTTTACCGCAAAATAATAGAACAGTTTTGATGAGAATGGTCAGGAGATCTGACAGCTAAATTAACTGCAAAAGGCATTTGGAAACACTGCCATCCCTTCAGAGAAAAGAAACTGGTTACTGGCACCCAAAGGCTGAAGTCCCTGATCTGCTGAAGAGTTGGTGGGTGGAAAGAACATTGGAGGTCCAGCAACTCACTGATAATCATGACTTGCATGAATTTTTCAGTGCTGCCAAAGCCATCTCTGGTCCACTGCACCAAGAACCAACCATTATGGTGAACATATCAAGAGGCCATCTGTGCCAATGGAAAGTACACCCCTCAACACTGACTCAGGGTTTTGCCTTGAACCATTGACAATTCCTTCCCTCCCACCTCCCCGCAGATGCTGCTCGACCCGCTGAGTTCCTCCAGCAGATTGTTTGTTGCTCCAGATTCCAGCATCTGCAATCCCTTGTGTCTTCAACCCTGATTCTAGAACACAGAACATAGAACACTACAGCACAGAACAGGCCCTTTGGCCCACAATGTTATGCCGACATTTTATCCTGCTCTAAGATCTATCTAACCCTTCCCTCCCACATAGCCCTCTATCTTTCTATCATTCATGTGTCTATCTAAGAGTCTCTTAAGTGCCCCTAATGTATCTGCACCCACAACCTCTGCAGGCAGTGCGTTCCATGCACCCACCACTCTCTGTGTAAAAAAAAACTTACCCCTGACATCCCCCTTATACCTTCTTCCAATCACCTTAAAATTATGTCCCCTCGTGTTAGCCATTGTCGCCCTTGGAAAAAGTCTCTGCCTTCTGTTCTTGACCTGAGCACCCATGATTCCATTCCACAGCAAGCTAACCGGGTCTACCCTCGCCACCACCCCTGACCAACAAGGGGTCCAAACTAACAGGAGCAGATGGCATCCCTGCTGAAGTTCTGAAACTAACATGGGATGATTGAAGCGAGGTGGAGTCTGTCCCTTTAACTACCGCGGGACCCACCCAGTGGTGATGTCAGTGTGTTGATCTGTTGTGCCAGGAAGTCCGGAAGAGAAACGGGATTCATGTGCTGCCTAAGCGGGTGACACTGCTCCATGTAGTCGAGATTTCCTCGACCCTCCTCGAAAGCTTTTTGGTAATGAAACCTTTCCTCCATTACCGAGAGGCAGCCTCCAGATTTCTGTCCGTTTTGCAATTTCTTGAATTATTGACACATCATATTTTCGTTGCAGATCTGGTATTATAGAAGCTGCCAGCCATGGGCACTGGAATGTCTAAGGTACGTGATATGCAGGGGAGTCTGTTTACACCGTTGCCGATGGTGATGTCTCCAGATTTGCTGTGTGATTTGTGGCATGCGTGACATTGCAGAGTATGGAGGCTGAGGGGTCGCATTTCCCCGCAAGATAATACAAGACGCCTCCTTCTGCTGACTGCTATTAATATTTCAAAATAAACATATTAACAGGACATTTTACTGGGATTCTCCCTGACTTCCTCCCATGGCCACAGGTTGAGTAAAACACCTGCAAAATAGCCAAAACGTTTCTGTTTAGTATCAACCTCCCGTTTGAATTTCTCTTTGGCAGCTTCGTTTAAATTTAGGAGTTTTTGTGTAGGCGACCGAGCTCCTCTAAACGCCCAACCACAATGTGTTGAAACCGAAGCTGTTATTAAGTAAGATTGGAGGCAAAGTGGATTTGTTGTGGAAACCATCAAATACCGAAGGCTTGAGAGAGTTGGTATATTTGGGAGATGATCGTCGGTTAGACTTTGGCAGGATTCCTGCTTCGGTTTGTGCAGGGGATCCGCATTTAAACCGCCTTAGTCATCAGATCCATTCCAAGGTCGTGATTTCAATGTGATCGCTTTCAATAACAAGGACATTAAGACTGCTCGTATCGCTGACTTGTTCTGCAACACAGCCAGTGTTCTCTCCCACCCCCATTTTTCCAAGTCTTTATTTTCTCTCTTCCTGCGGATCTCTATTCTAATTTTATTTTACAAACGCGATGAAGGAATGCAGGGGTTGTCTGCCTTAAAGGGACAGGCACCTCATCAGGTTTGTAAATTGTGCAAAAACGGTGTATGACCTGACACTTACAATTGATTAGGCAGAGGAACACAGTGTGGAATGGTGTGACTGTGCAGACTTTAGATTATTTTGACGTGGCTGGGATAAAGTGATGGTGGTGTAAGTTTCCTTTCACAGCTCTATGTTAAATTGGTTTGAAAGGCCTCTTTTATCTGTTTTTCTCTGACAGATAGGGGCCTTGAGCTCCTTTGGACTTGTATTATGGCTAAGGCCTGTTGCTGATGTTTCTACTGTAAAGTTATGTGAGAGATGACTGATGCTTAGGATGGTGCAGCATAGCAAAGTAAGCAACTTGGCATACATTCAGCCATGTTTAGGCCATGTTATTTTGGGACCTTGATCTTGGAAAGATGCCTCCACAAACTTAGGCACTGAGATACTTTAAGTGAATGCAGGAACAACCTTCCTTTTCACCGCTTTTGAAAGAACCTTATTGTGGGCCCATACCATGAAGGAAAAATAAGTGGTGCATTTTTATGGCAAATGACACAACCTTTGGACTTTATTGGTGAACTAATCCTACAGTCACTGTCTAATGTAGGACAGCCGTCAGGCAAGGCTGTGCAGTTACAACAACAATTCGAGCTTATAGAGCACAGTGCTACACAACATTGTCCTCTTCTCGATGCTGCCATCAGGCAGGAGGTACAGAAGCCTGAAGACCCACACCTTAAGGTTCAACAACAGCTTCTTCCCCACTGCCATCAGGTTCTTGAACTGATCTGAAAAACTCTCACGCTACCTCAGACTAGATTTTTCTCTCTCTTGCTCTTGAACTAATATCATTTTGTTTATTTTGTTGTTTATTTTTTGTGTGTGTGTAAATTATGCATAATTTATGTTAATTTAAGTTTATGTTAAATTATCCTTGTCATGTTTGTAATGTACTGTGCTGCAAAAGGCTAATTTTCATGGTATTTATACCCTGTATATACATGCCTGTGACGACAATAAACTTGAACTTGAACTTGAACATTTTTGTGGGGAGTGCTAGATTCACAATCCAAACCAATTATGAGGGCCACTCATGGGAATTGCATTGTATTTTAAATATATATTACCAGATACTAATATCTTTAATGACATTTAAAGACACAAATGCCACAGTCCATTCAGGAATCAGGGAGGGGAAAACAGGAGGCAGTCACATCCCTTAGAATAGCTGCAGGACTGGTCAACGCTGAGAGACAGGAGAGGCTGACTGTGAATGATGCTTGAATGGGAGTCCTGAAGGTAGCAGTGCAGAAGCCTCAGCCCTTGCACTGCCCCAACAGGTACACCTGTGCAGACAGGAGCTGCGACTGTAGAGAGGATGAGCAAACTGATGACAGCAATGTGTGGTACATGGAGCCATTTGAGTTAGGGTAGTGGAAAGGAAAGGAGTGGTGATGGGAGACAGTATATTTAGGGGGAGTAATACTGTTCTCTACTGTCACAAGCGATAGTCCCTTAGGCTGTTTTACCTGCCAGGTGCCAGTTGTTAGGGTGAAGGGCATCTTCTCAGGGCTGGAATAGCACTTGGAGGGGGGAGGAGGGATCTAATTTCGTGATCCATGTTGGAACTAACAACATAGATAGGGCAAAGCAGAAGGTGCTACTGAAGGAGTATGAACAGCTAGGGCACAATTAAAAAGCAGAACAAGAAAGGTAATAATGATTGCTACCTGAGCTACGTACAAATTTGGGTCAATGAAATCAAAGATGCGGCTCTTAGACTGGGGAGAGAGAAATGGGGTTCCATTCCTGGGGCACTGACACCATTACTGGGGAAAAAGGGAACTATTCTGTTGGGATGGCCTTCACTTGAATCAGACTGGACCATTGCCTTGGCGAATCAAGTAACTGGCCTGTAGATAAGGCTTTAAACTAAGTATTGGGAGGGGGAGAAGGTTCTGCCAAGAGGAACTTAGCAAGTTAAAGACAAAGGATATTGCAGGGTAGTGAAATGGGTAATGATAACCAGAGTCCGTCAGGGAGAGACAGAACATACAAATGTGTGTGCTTTCTTTCAATTAAAGTCAGAACAGGGAAAATGGTATAAAGACAAAACTGAAGGCTTATTATTTGCATACATGCAGTATCTGTTTCTGGTTTGATGAATTAATGGGAACACATGGAAAAAATACTTCTGATCTAATAGCCTTTCCAGAAATGTGTTTGCAAAATGACCAAGGTTGGTAATTGAATATACCAGGATACTTTTGGAAGAGATAGTAAAATGGAAAAGTAGGAAGGTTGCCCTGATAAAGATGGGACGAAGGTATTAGAGAAAGTATCATTACTGAGAAGATCAAGAAGTAGAGTCAAGTTTGTAGGGAGCTAAGAAATAGGAGGGGAAGAAAACATTATTGGGATTTAATGTAAGCCCACAAACACTATTGGCAATGTAGAGTACAGTGTGAATCAGGAAATCAGAGGCACATGTAACAAGACTAATACAATAAACATATGGGATTTTAATCCGCAGAAAAACTGGGCAAACCAAATTAGGAGTAGTAGTGTGGAGGTTGGAGTATTTTTGAGATTGTTTTCTGGATCAATATGTTGAGGAATCAACATAGGGACAGGTTATTTAGATTTAGTATTTTGTGATGAGGAAGGGTTAATTAAGAATCTAGAAGTTCAGCGTACAATCAGATTTTATATGAAGATTGAAAGTGATTTAGTTCAAACTGAAATTAGGGCTGTAAATCTAAACAAACTACAAAAGTATGTATTGTGAGTTGGCTATGGTTGATTGAGAAACTACATTAAAAAGTATGACATTAAACAAATGATGGCTAACATTCAAAGAATTAATACATAATTTACAACCTATATATACCCCCCTAAGGCATCAAAAAGCTAATAGGAAAAGTGGTTCAGCCATGGCTAATAACAGAAGTTAAACATTGTTTTTGATCAAAGGAAAATGCTTATAAATTTGCCAAAGAGAGCAGTAAGCCTGAGGACTGCCAACATTTCAGAACTTGACAAAGAAGGATCAAGAAATTGATAAGGAAAGGGAAAGTAGAGACTCTAAAGCTGCAATAGATACATAAATAGAAAAGGATTAGTAAAAATTAATGGGGTACCATACAGACTGAGGAAGGAGAAATTATATTGAGGAATTAGCAAAGGAATTAAACAAATATTTTGTGTTTGTCTTCATGAAAGAAAACACAGAAAATCTTTGGAATTCAATTGGTATTGGTTTATTATTGTTACATGTACCGAGGTACAATGAAAAACTTGTCTTGCATACCGATCATACAGGTCAGTTCATTACACGGTGCCTTGAGGGAGTACAAGGTAAAACAATAACAGAATGCAGAATAAAGTGTCACAGCTATAGAGAAAGTGCAGTGCAGGTAGACAATAAGGTGCAAGGTCATAACGAGGTAGATCTGCTGGAAATAGTAAAGAACAATACTTCCAGACTGGGTGAGCAGCTGAAAGAAAGTAGCATTAGTTAAAAAAAAGTATCGAAGAAAGTAATGAGGCTGAAAGCCAATGGATGTCCATTACCTGATGAACTCATCACAAGGTTTTGAAGAGGTGGTGATGGAGATAGTGGGTGCACTGGCTAAGATTCCGGAATGGTTCCCACAGTTTGGAAGTTAGCAAATATAAAACCAATATTTAAGAAAGTAGGGAGAGAGAAAACCAGTTACTTTGACATCAGTAGTATGGAAAATATTAGTCTATTATTATAGAAGTGGTAACAAGGTACATAGAAAATAAAACAAGGCTTAGCCACATTGACATGGATTTATGAAGGGAATTATGCTAAATGAAAGGTTGCCCTGATGTTGAGAGCAAGTAACTGTAATCTCATCCTCATTTGGACCAAATATGTAACAAGGCCTAGAAATGGATGTTCCTGATGCAACTCAAGCTAAACATTGGTGAGCAGGATGGTGGTGAATAAGTGTTGCTTGATGGTATCTTCACCATCCCCTTCCATCACTTGGATGACGATTGAGGGTAGATGATATGGTGGTGATTGGTCAGTTGAATTTATCCTGTTTTTTTTTAGAGGTTTCCCAGTTTGCAAGATAGTTGCCAGTGTTATGACTGTGGCCCAGAAGTATGAGCAGTTCTTGAGCACATGTCTTCAGTATTGCAATCACAATGTTTTAGGGCTGTAACCTCTGCAGTATCCTGCTAACTCAGTTGTTTTTAATGTTGCATGCAGCGAATCAATTTGGCTGTATACTGACTTCTCTGATGGTGGGGAGCTCAGGAGGAGGTTGAAGTGGGCCAAATACATGGTACTTCTGGCTGAAGGTGATTGCAAACACTTCAGCCTTTCCTTTTGCGTACACATACTGGGCTCTGCCATTGTTAGGGATGGAAATGCTCATGGAGCCTATGAGTCTCATTAGCTGTATAATTGCCTTGTGCTATTCATGGCCGGATATAGCAGGACTTTCACTTATTGGTTCTGATGTTGCTTCAGTCAGACTGCTGCATCCTAATTTTGATATTTGGCTAGCATTGTTGCAGCTTTACCAGTTGATACCTTGTGTTTATGTCCCCTTTGACACTCGCCAACTTTTATCGATGCACCATAGAAAGCATCCTATCTGGATGCATCACAGCTTGGTACGGCAACTGCTCTGCCCAGGACCGCAAGAAACTGCAGAGAGTTGTGGACACAGCCCAGCGCGTCATGGACACCAGCCTCCACTCCTTACACTCTGTCTTTACCTCTCATTGCCTTGGTGAAGCAGCCAGCATAATCAAAGACACCATCCACCTGCATCATTCTCTCTTCTCTCCTCTTCCATCAGGTAGAAGATACAGGAGCCTGAGAGCATGTACCACCAGGCTTAAGGACAGTTTCTATTCCACTGTGATAAGACTATTGAACGGTTCCCTTATATGATGAGATGGACTCTGACCTCACGATCTACCTTGTTGTGACCTCGCACCTTATTGCACTGCGCTTTCTCTGTACTGTTATTGTTTTTACCTGTACTACATCAATGCACTCTGTACTAACTCAATGTAACTGCACTGTGTAATGAATTGACCTGTATGATCGGTTTGTAAGAAAAGCTTTTCACTGTACCTCAGTACAAGTGACAATAATAAACCAATACCAAGCTGCTGTCTGCAGTCTTCACACTCCCCTCTCCCCACCTTGCTCCATCTATCTTTTTTGCCCTTTCTCCTCTTTCCCCTCTCTCTTTCTTTGCCTCCATCTATCATTCACCTGTCACTCATCTCCCAGCTCCAACTTGCTCCCCTCCCCTACCCATCGCAACCTGCCTGTCATCTTACACCTCTCCTAAATCCACCAATCATCCTGGGCTCCTTTCTCACCACTCCCCTTCTCCTCTTTAGTCCTGATGTGGGGTTTCAACCCTAAACGTCGACAATTCCTTTCCCCCCACAGACGCTGCTCGACCCGCTGAGTTCCTCCAGCAGATTGTTTCCTGCTCCAGATTCCAGCATCTGCAGTCTCTTGTGTCTTCATACTTTCCTCATTGCTTACTACATTGTAGTAAGCTGTCACTGTTTCTCTTACTCTATATGTTTTCATTTTGCTAACATCTATTATTTGCTATTTTGCAGCAGTATCACAGCTGGTAGAGTTACTAACTCACAGCTTCAGCAACCTACATTCAATCTTGACCTCTGGTGCTATCTGTACGGGGTTTGCACATTGTCCCTGTGTATTATTTGCTATTTTGCAGCAGTATCACAGCTGGTAGAGTTACTAACTCACAGCTTCAGCAACCTACATTCAATCTTGACCTTTGGTGCTATCTGTACGGGGTTTGCACAATGTCCCCGTGACTGTGTTGATTTCCTCTGGTGCTCCAGTTCCCTCCCCACATCCCAAAAACCTGCGGATTGGTTGGTTAATTGGAATTAGAATTACAATCTGATTCTGATTCTAATTGGCCAGTGTAAAATTTCCCTTGGTGTGTTGGAGAGCAGTAGAATCTTGGTCAGCAGTGTGGGGGTTGTATTGTGGAGGGTCGTGGCTGTCATGTGACAACACTGCCCCTACCTGGTCAGAAGACACACCACTGTCAATCAAGGTTTGGCTCCACCCCACCCATCAGTGCACACCTGACCATTGGTCCCTTTAAGCACCTTTGTACCTGGCCTCAGGCCATTGGCCTGTTTGAACTACCGGGCTAGACCCCCCCCCCCCCAAGCCCTCCAGCAGTATAAAGAGTGCCACGTGCTTGGTTCTGTCTATTTTGTCTCCGAGGGATGCCTTGTTGGTAAGCTGTGCACTGTTTAAGAGAAGTTTGTTAAGTATCCCTGGTAGCATAGAGCCATGCCTGCACTGAATCAAGGGGTGGCGGGTAGCGTATTGCTTTTCCTTGATTGCTTGTACCCAGTTCGTTGTGCACGTGTGTGTGTGTGTATTTTACCCTTGTTGCGATTTTCCCATGCTCGCTATCACCGGTGTGTGTGTGTGTGTGTGTGTGTGTGTGTGTGTGTGTGTGTGTGTGTGTGTGTGTGTGGCCCCGTTACCTTTTCCCCACATTTACCTTTGTAAATAAATCATTTAATTCTAAGGCTGTGTTCAGAGTCCTTCACTTTCGAGACCTTGAACTTGTCCCACAACAGGGGTGGGGTTGGAGTTGATGGGAATATGGGAGAAATTAAACGGGTTAGGGTGGGATTAGTGTAAAAATGAGTTGGTGTGGACTCTAAGAGCCAAAAGGCCTGTTTCTATGCTGTATCTCTCTATGACCCATTTAAAGTGCCTTTACACAACATCAGCTGCACCATCTGTTTCAACCTTCTGTTACTTTTTGGAAGTTAGATCAACATGATTTGCCTTTATTTCAATTATAATATGTTAAGTTCCAACTAATTTTGCCTCAGGTTATTGTGGCTGACTTTTCTGTAGTTGCCAGATTTATCCCTTTTTAAAAAGCTGGAGCGTCATGCTTTATTGCTGCAGAACTGTGGAATTGGTATGACTTAGAAGATCGATGGATTGTGGGGTGAGCTTCTTGCAATTTCCATCCTCACTTCCTTCAGTAACATAGGACACATCCACTTCAGTGAAGGCTGCCAGCCTTTAGAGTACTATTTTAATTTTTGTCCTGTTCTTTCACTGATGCCTCCTCCTTGGAAGCATCAATTTCTCCACTGAGTCAGCAGTGAGAGCACGACACATCATTTCATCTCAAAAGTACTTCATTGCCTTTTAAAGCACTTTGGAATGTCACCAGTTTCATTTTATTTATACATTGTGTGGGTTGGCATTAGTTGCAGATCCTTAATAGAGAGGCTATGCTTCACTCACATCTTCTTAGGTGGCCCCTTGGGATTGAGGATGATTTGTTTCCACTCTGGCTTTGAAGGTAATGAGGGCCAAGTTGGTAACTGCGGACTCTTCCACAGATGGAGCAGGAGGTGCCTGATGGGGCAGGCAGGTGGGGATGGTGCGCTCCTTCTGCAGGGCTTCTGTGTGCTCCCACTTCATGGCCTTGTGGTTCTCAATGCTCTATCCTGAATGTTCTTTCTCGCATTGAAAAGTCATGGGCCAAAGATTCCCAGAACTTAATGGGGATGTTGCATTTCTTCCAGGAGGCTTTGAGTGCACAGAGTCATAGAGTCTTACAGAATGGAAACAGGCCCTTTGGCCCAACTTGTCCATGCCGACTGTGTTGCCCAGCGAGCTAGTCCCATCTGCCCATGTTTGGCCCATGGTCCTCTAAACCTCTCCTATCCATGTACTTATCCAGATGGCTTTTAAATGTTGCTCATGTGCCTGCCTCAACGACTATTTCTAGCAGTTCATTCCAAATACACACCACCCTTTGTGTGAAGAAGCTGCCCCTGATGTCCCTTTTAAATCTCTCACCCCTGATCTTAAACCTATGCCCTCTTGTTTTTAGCACCCCCTCCCTGGGAAAAAGACTATGTGCGTTCACCCTGTCTATGCCCCTCATGATCTTATATACCTCTATCAGGTCACCCCTCAATCTCTTATGTTCCAGGGAATGAGGTCCTAGTCTACACAACCTCTCCTCGTAACTCAGGCTCCCAAGTCCAGGCAACATCCTGGTAAATCTTTTCTGCACTCTTTCTAGTTTAATAACATCTTTCCTTGAATCTAGTTTAATAACATCCTTGAACCTTTTTCTCTATCCTCCTCGTAATCCCTTCCCAAGGCAGAGCTTGAAATAGATTACCTGTTTCAGGAGTGTGCTGTCAGTCTTTGAATGACATAACCTACACAACAAAACTGTGAGAGTAACTAGGGCCTCAACACTGCGGATGTTGGCTGGGAGAGAACTCTCATATTGGTTTCCTTACCCTTCCAGTGAATTTGGAGGATTTAGTGGAAACAGTGTTAGTGGTATCTTTCCCGTGCCTTGATATGAAGTCATAGAGCACTACAGCACAGAAACAGGCCCTTCAGCCCATTTAGTTCATGCCGACCTGATCTTTTGCCTAGTCCCATTATATTCCTGCTATAAGTAGTCCAGGTATCAGAAAAGCCTATAGAAGAGGGATCGCTGCTGCCCGATAGACCATGAGTTTTCTGCCAGAGCTGAGCTGTTGATATTCAAAAACCACTTTCCTCAAATGACCATAGGTTGGCCATTGCTCAGACCACTTCTGTGATATTGTCTCTAGCATTGACCTGCTTATTTAAGGAAGGATGTAAATGTGTTGGAAGTGGTTCAAAGTAGGCCTACTGGACTAATATCTGAAATGGATAGGTTGTCTTTTTGGACAGGCTGTGCTTGTCTCTGCTGGAGTTTAGCAGAGTGAGAGGGAATTGCATTGAATGTAAAAGATCCTGCCGGGTCTGAACAGGGTGGATGTGGAGGCGTTGTTTTCTCTTGCGAAAGAATCCAGAACTAAGGGTCACCCGTAAAGCGTTGCCCATTTAAGACAGAGATGATGTGAAATTTTTTTCTCAGCGGGTCTTCAGTCTTTGGAACCCTTGCTGAAAGAGTGATGGAAACAGAGTCTTTGTGCATTTGTAAGGCAGAGGTAGATGGATACTTGATAAGTAAGGGAGTGAAAGTGATTGTGAAGTTGAGATTAAAATCAGATCAGCACTGATCGTAACTGTAGGAGCCGACTGGCCTACTCCCACTCCCAACTTCTGTGCTCATATTGTGCTTGAACTGGGAAGTGTTCACCAGGCCATTTAAATTCAACCGCATTGCCAGACAGAATAAGGGGAATAAAGCTTCCTTCAGGAAACAATAGTCAACCAGATGTGCTTTTTTAAGACAATGCGATAGTTTTATGGTCACAGTTAGCATTACATAATATGGCATCATATAATTCCAGATTATTTAATTAATTAGTAGTTGGTTCCTCCATGAGGGGCAGGCACAGTAGTGTAGCGGTTAGCATAACGCTATTACAGCGCCAGTGACCCAGGTTCAATTCTGGCCACTGTCTGTAAGGAGTTTGTACATTCTCCCTGTGTCTGCGTGGGTTTCCTCTGGGTGCTCTGGTTTCCTCCCACATTCCAAAGACATATGGGTTAGGAAGTTGTGGGCATGCTATGTTGGCGCCAGAAGCGTGGCAACACTTGCGGGCTGCCCCCAGAACACTCTATGCAAAAGATGCATTTCGCTGTGTGTTTCGATGTACATGTGACTAATAAAGATATCTTATCTTAAGCTCATGCCTCAAGGTTGTCCATCAAAGGCCGTGCTATGTGGCCTACTCAGGAATGGGTTGTGGTACAGAGGAAGGCCTTAGCTCTAACATGGTGACATGATCAAGGAAGATTTCAAGGAGTTCAGCAGTTCCACTGATGTCTGGGAGAACCCTGCCCACACCCACCCCATCTGGAGAAGCTCGCTCAGGGCTGGTACATTGAACCACCAGATGGCCACGGCTGAGGAGGCCTGCAGATGAGTCAGGAAAGAGAGTGATCTCCGAAACTCGGGATGACACAATGACATAGCCAATAGGGGTGCTGCCTCACAGCTCCAGTGACCCTGGTTCAATCCTGACTTCTGGTGCTGTCTGTGTGGAGTTTTACATTCTCCCTGTGACTGCGTGGGTTTAGCCTGGGTGCTCCAGTTTCCAGCCACATCCCAAAGATGCGGGGGTTAGTAGGTTATTGGACGTTGTAAATTATCCCTAGTGTGTAGATGAGTTGTCCAATCTGGGGGGAATTTATGAGAAAGCTGGCGGGGAAATGAGATGTTTGGATAGGATTAGTGTAAAAATTAGAGTTTGATGGCTGTAGTGGACGGTGGCAGAAAAGGCCTGTTTTCGTGTTCTATCTCTCTATAGGTGAGAGGGAGTAGGTTCAGAACAGACGTGACGGGTTTCTTTCTCAGAAAGTGGTGGATGCCTGGAATGCGTTGCCTGATTGGGTGGTGGAGGCAAATTCATTGGGGGCTTTTAAGAGGGGCTTGGATGGGCACATGAATGGGAGAAAATTAGAGGGATATGGGGCATTCTGTAGGTAGGAGGGATTAGTTATGTTGGTACAACATTGTGGGCCGAAGGGCCTGTTCTGTGCTGTACTTCGATGTTCTCTGACTCCTGGTGAGCGGGCCTGTAGTCACTACAGCAAGGTTAGCTCCATACGCGGACAGCCTGTTGTGTCTGCCAGGATTTCGGATGGCCTTTGACATCTTGTCACACTGACCATAGGCCATGAGGGGGGCACCATATAAATGCCAGCTGTTTCTTTCTTGCCAGTGTCAATATATACCTTGCCAGAGGGACCTGAAAGGGGAGGCGGCAGGGTTAAGCTGGAGCGGACGTGAAAGGGAGAAGGAAGGCTGGAGCTCCAGCGGACGTGAAAGGGGGAAGGAAGGCTGGAGCTCCAGCGGACCTGAAAGGGTGACGGCCTGACGGACCGTGTAGGGTGAACCGGGAGCAGGGACGGACGGAGAGAAGGGGCAACTCGCCCGGGAAGGCGCAGCAGTAATGGGTCGCAGGGTGAGGCAGGGAGAGCGTGGGGGGGGGGGGGGGGGGTGCGATTGGAAGTAGACCAGGCAACGTGAAGAGGTGCTGGGCGACCACCAGCCAGTGCAACAGGTAAGGTGGGGAAGCATGGACCAGGCTGAGAAGGCAGAGCGGGGGCGAGGGCGAACCACGTGGGGCGCAGAGGGAGCGGGCGGCGGCGGGGTGACCCGGAGCGGACCCGGCAGGGTGGAGCTCAAAGCGGACCGTGTAGGGTGGACCAGGAGCAGGGCTGGAGGGCGGGGCGATTGGAAGTGGTCCGCGAAATGTGCTGAGGGAGCGGACCCGGCGGTATGAAGCAGAATCGATGCGGAGACGTAGAATTAGTGTAGATAGTACAAGGGCGGCATGGACACGGCGGGCCGAAGGGCCTGCTTTCTATGACTCTATAACTCTTATTAGCAGCGATCTCTTCTGCTCACAGTAAACAAGCAAGAAACCTCTGCATTTGTAAAATGAGTGAGGAGATTGTCTCCTATCTTTTCAATTATTTAATTTATCTGGAGCAGTTAATTCTTCTCTCAAACATTAAAATGGAAGACTGGCTGAAGTCCTGCAGATTTTGCTCAATGCTAACGTGGCTCTTGCCTTTAGTGTGCGATTAGTTTAAATCCTTGCATGTAGGAATGTGCAGCAGGAATAAAATTCAGAGCAGTTTTGATTGAAATCCAGAAGGGCAGAGTATTACAAATAAAAACCGTCTGCAAGCAAGTTCTTCTTTCTTGACAGCTGGTGGTCCCAGACAGCATTCTACAGAAAGATCAGTTTGTGGTCAGGCAGGAGCACATGTTCTTGTGCTGAGGATTAACCCTGAAGTGTGTTCTTTCATAATATGTATGACCCTTACAGATCCAAACCCAAGAAGTTCTTGCACTCCCTGTATCTGAGAATTTGTTGTCCTGCAGTGTCATGGGTAATCAGTGCTATGTGGTAGTGCGGTGGTGCACAGGTGTATGCATTCATGATGTGTTAGTGCTGTCTGTGAGCTTTGCTGTCCTTCCTCTCATCTGCATCTCCATTGTTGTACTTAGTTGGCAGTTTTTGCTGTGTAACGATCAGCATTGGGATACCCAATTGGTAGCTTTAAATGTACCCCTACCACTATCATCCTGGTGCCAAAGGAAAATAAGGTAATGTGCCTTAGTGACTACCGCTGGTGGCTCTGACATCCATCATCTAGAAGTGCTTCAAGAGGCTAGTCATGGCACACATCAACTCAAGGCTCCCAGACAACCTTGACCCAATGCAATTGGCCTACCGCCGAAACAGGTTCATGGCAGACGGCATCTCCCTGGCCCTACACTCATCCCTAGAACATCTGGATAACAAAGACACCTTCTACTTACTAACTATAGTTCTGCCTTCAACACCATAATACCATATAAACTCACCTCCAAACTGCTAGACCTAGGACTCGGCACCCCCCTCTGTAACTGGATCCTTGACTTCCTGACCAACAGACTGCAATCAGTAAGGATAGGCAGCAATACCTTCTCCACAGTTATCCTCAACATCAGTGCCCTGCAAGGCTGTGTCCTCAGCCCCTTACTTTATTCCCTATACATTCACGAGTGTATGGCCAAATTCTGCTGTAACTCCATTTACAAGTTTGTGGACTGGATCTCAAACAATGACAAGACAGAGTATAGGAAGGAGAAAGAGCCTAGTGACATGGTGTCAAGACAACAACCTTTCCATCAATGTCAGCAAAACAAAAGAGTTGGTCACTGACTTCAGGAAGTGGGGCAGAATGCACGCCCCTGTCTGTGTCAATGGTGCTGAGGTGGAGGTGGAGGTGGAGTTCCTAGGTGTAAATATCACCAGCAATCTGTCTTGGTCCAGCCATGTGGACACTATGGCCAAGAAACCACACCAATGCCTTTACTTCCTCAGAAGGCTAAGGAAACTCTGTTTGTCCCTGATGACTTTCACCAGCTTTTACAGATGCACCACAGGAGTCATCCTATCCAGCTGCTTCACAGCTTGGTATGGCAGCCACTCTGCCCAAGACTGGAAGAAGTTGCAGAGAGTTGTGTACGCAGCGCAGTCCAAGTTACAAACCAGCCGCCCCCCCATTGACTTTGTCTACACTTCCCGCTGCCTCTGGAAAGCAGTCAACATAATCAAAGCCCCCTTCCATCCTGGTCATTCTCTCTTCTCCCTCCTTCTATCGGGCAGAAGGTACAAAAGCTTGAGAATAAGTACCACCAGGCTCAAGAATACTTTTAGCTCGCTGTTATCAGACTCTTGAATGTATCTCCTACACACTAAAGATGAACTCTTGGTCTCTCAACCTATGTCGTTGTGGCCCTTGCACTTATTTTGTCTACTTGCAGTGCACTCTCTCTGTGACTGTAACACTTCTGCATTCTGTTTTTCCTTTTATTCCTACCTTGATGTACTTGTGTATGGAATGATCTGTCTGGATGGCCCACAAACAAAAGCTTTTCACTGTATTTTGGTACATGTGACAATAATAAACCAATTACCATATTATAGCATCAGTGCATCCCACCCTGTTTCTGAAATTCACTCCATTATCATCAACTGAATGAATTTTGGAAATGAGGTTCAATGTGTGAATACCTGGGGTTGAACTTCCAGGCTCACAACCTCCGCAGAGACCAGGAGAGCAGAGATCAGTTGTAAAGCCTCTAGTAGAGTTCATGTAAGATCAACAAACCCAACACAGAATGGAAATCAGGACCAACAGTAATTTGTATTTATACAGCATCGTTAATGGAATAAGATGGTCTTCATCACTTCACAGGAATATTATTAGAAAAAAATTAACCTGGAGGCATGAAAGGAGATATCAGGGCAAATTAAGTAAAAGCCTGGAGAGTGAATCGGGTCTTATGAAGCGGCTTAGGGTGAAGCAGAGAGCTGGAGAAGTTCGGGTGCTCAGGTCCTGGGTGACTGAAGGCACAGTCACTAGTGGTACAGCCTTGAAAACTGAGGTAGGAGAAGATGCCGGGATTTAGGAGATGCAGATATTTTGGAGTTCTATATGGCTGAGGAATGGGTTAATGAGGGTGGGGAGAGGTCATTGAGGGATCTGAAAACAAGAGTAAGAATTTCAAAAATTGAGGCTTTGCTGGATTGGGTATCAGTGTAGATCAGTAGAGCTGGTTGAAATGGAGAGTGTGAGTCAGGACTTGGGAAGCAGATTTTTGGATCAGTTCAAGTTTACAGAGTTTGCTGTGTGTGATGTGAGCCAGGAGATCATTGGAATAGACCAGAAGCATTAGCCTGATACTTGATATTCTTGTGCAGCTGGAGAATATGTATCATATTTAACACTATTATAAACATCTCACAGTCTGTGCTTAATGTGTAATCCTGAGAGCTAATGCCTGTTCTGCAAGTTACTGCAAAGTGTTGCTATTGTGTGATTACAACCATCTAAAGCTGTTCTCCTGAAGGTACTGATAATTAAAGTGATAGATCAACATCTATAAGTTAATGATGGATGCCTGTGAGTTAGAACAGTACCTATTTTGCATTGTGCTATTAGGAAGTTCTCAGGTTGGGTATTCCAATAACACATGCTTATACAAACTCTGATGAACACACATCAATCTGAAATGTTAGTGTCTCTCATTGTTTTACTTTCATGCTGTGCATTTCCATCATTTTGTGTTTTTATTTTATATCTCCAGCATCACCAGTGCTTTGCTTTTGTATAACTGCTTGTGCTTTTAACAGAGTAAAATGTTTAAGGTGCTTTACAGTAGAATTATCACACACAATTTAACACACAACCACACATGGCGAACATAGGACTGGTGACTGAAAGCTTGGACAAAGAGAGATTTTAAAGGATGAAAGAGAGGCACAGAATTAGGGAGGGAATTTCAGAGCAGAGAGATTCTGAAGGCATGAACAACGATTGGTGGTTGATTGAAATCTGGGATGTGCAAAAGGTCACAGTTGGAGTCAGAGTCATAGAAATGCAGAAATATCCAGGAGGGTTGTAGGACAGGAGATAGAGAGGAGCAAGACCATGCAGGGATTTGAAGTCAGGATGAAAACTGTTATCTTATTTGAGGCATTGACAGACCAGGGACCAGTGTGGGTCAGAGCACATGGTATCAGGTTTCACACTGGCCTCATCAGTTATGTTAGAGTCCACAAAATGTAAGTAGAAGCAAGTGATACTCAATCCTGAGGGATTACCTGAAAAATCGATTGGTCAAACGGACATTACTGCCCATCCACAAAAGGGTTTTGAACGAGTGAACATTCTGCAAGATGGACTGTGGATACATCTGCACCAATTCTCCCATTTCATGTCTTTATTGTGCAGTTCCAGTCTTGGCTTTGAAATTCACAGAGCTGCCCCTTATTTGGGCTCAAGTCTTCAGCCCTGTGTGACATTGTCTGTAGGTGCTGGGGTAATTGCAACTCAGTTGGGGTAGTGAAGGGGACATGGAGGTTTTGAAGATGTAACTAAATTATGATTTTTAAATGGAGCTCTGTCCCTATGCAAAGTTCTTATGTAAAAGAATATTTTTGGTATTTTATGATCATATTTAGTTGTACAGTAAAAGTGTTGGAATGCAGAGGTACCTCTGCAGATCAGAAGTTAAAGGGCTGCACTGCCACTACTGGCGGGTCATTGTAATTACAACATGACACGTTTTCAGCAGCAGTTACCATGATGAAGATGAGTATGTTGATGTAATAGTGACACAAAGCCAGGGTGCAAGGGTTCATAAGTAAGTGTTATGAGCAAGATATATATATTGTAGATAATAGCAAAGTAAAACATAAGTGTGGAAAGTCAGAGAAGTTGACAATACTTTCACATAGAGGACTCACGCAGAGATGCTTGTTCACTTGATCGCTTACTCAGCGATCACTCCTTCACAAATAGGCAAACAAGCACTCAGTCCAGATGAAGGATCTTGACCTGAAACGCTGACTGTCCATTTCCTTCCATGGGTGCTGCCTGACTCACTGAGTTCCTCCAGCGGTTCACCTTTTGCTCCAGACTCCAGCATCGGCAGTCTCTTGTGTCTCCATTATTCCTCACTATCTTACTGAAGAACAGACTGCAGCATGCAGATTGAGACACAACCTCAGGTATTGTCCTGCTTCACAACAATGAACATGCTTTGCTTAAAGGGTTCCACCTCAGAGCCAATAATCCATTGAGAAGAGTAGTAGCCCCAGAGGTGGTCTCAGAATGGACTGTAAACTCCAGCTACAGTATTTCCATATGGACACACAGGAAGACAATTCCCTTAAATTACATTACTCCAGACCAGGCAAATTTGCCAAATGCAAGGAATCATATGTAAATAGACATTCTAAACCCAAAATTAAGCAAAGACTGCTGTCTCAGTAAATAATGAATGCCGATACTGGATCATATAATGCTTTTTGCAGCACCATATGATCCAACATTGATGTAACCTGCAGTAGATCATCCCAAATATGAATGTGGATCAGGAACTTCTGGATCAGCATAGATCCCAGCGTGTGCAATGTTTTCCAGTGCAAGACATGCACCAAAAGACACCAATCATCATGCAATGCACATTGTAAGCTTTCCAGACATAAACTGGACTCTGCTTTAGAAAACTGTTGTCTGGCTCTTGGCAAAAAACAAGGAGCACAACCTTTTGTGTTCTTCATTTCAACTCATTTAAAGGGCCACTCAGCTCACGGGCATTTCCAAAACGCACTGGAGACTTGTCACACACCTCCCAAGGTGCTCAAATTTTGTTTAAAGAGTGATTTTTTTGGAGAATTTAAATACTAAGGAACTAATTTAAGATAAGATAAGATTTCTCTATTAGTCACATGTACATCGAAACACACAGTGAAATGCATCTTTTGTGTAGAGTGTTCTGGGGGCAGCCTGTAAGTGTACGGCGCCAACATAGCATGCCCGCAACTTCCTAACCTGTACGTCTTTGGAATGTGGGAGCAAACCAGAGCACCCAGAGGAAACCCACGCAGACACAGGGAGAACGTACAAACTCCTTACAGACAGTGGCCGGAATTGAACCTGGGTGGCTGGCGCTGTAACAGCGTTACACTAACCGCTACACTACCGTGCCTGCCCTAATGAGTGTCTCAGTGGTGCCTCCACCTACAGAGAAGGGAACCCTCTCCTTCAGCACTCCACCTGAGCAGGCCCTCTCCTGTCTGGGTTGATGCTCTCCTATTCTGGGTAGTTACCTCGATGGAGGATGTGAAGCAAATAAACTTTTATTTTATTTGTACTACTTACGTGCTTAATGTACATGTGGGGAATTGCAATGGGAGGTCTGTGGAAAATAAAGATGAAGGGATTGTTGGGCGTGTGTGTGTGTGTGTGTGTGTGTGTGTGCGCGCGCACGCACATGTCGACAATATGATGTTATGGTCATCTTAACATATATTGCAATGTTGCGGTATTTATTCTGGCATTAGTCCATTCTACATGGGTTCTTCTGCTGATACACTGAAGTACCAGTGAATGAGAACGTATCTCGCAGAGAACCTTGATGCCCCCTGCATGTTCTATTGGAAGGCTGCCTTTAAGGACTGTTGTTCTTCTGATTGCTGCTTAGCAAGATGGTTGCAGCTGCAACAGGCCAACCTAAAAGGTGCACTAGAAGGGCACAGTTGCCATCTGTAATGTCTTCACAAATGCATTAAGGCATATAATACTAATGGTTTATTTGCAAGACAATACACTTAAACTACTTGCACACTGATTGCTAAACTGGTAGATTGATTGGTTCAGAATGTGATATTGCTGCAAAGCAGGGACACCACATGACTCTCCTGACTCTTCTGTCAAACATGGTCACAGCATGAACAATCACAAAGATACTCAGAGAATGGAGCATCTGCTTAAATATATACTACATTGCTCCAACTACTTTAAGAAGCAATGCGGTACCAATATATGTATTTAATGAACAACTACAAATCTAGCCTAGTAACTAGTTTTAAACCAATTAAAACTAGTGGTAAACCAATACCAATAGTTTTCAGAGACTTCCTGATCTTCCTTCAGGTTTTGGTGTTGCCTCAACTTTTGGGCTGCCTGATCCTGGAGTGGATTTGGTACTTCTCTTTCAGAAAACAAGTTGGACACAATTTCATTATCGAGTGGTTCACCATTCAGATTTCATCCACCTCCAGCAGATATCAGATTGGCTGCACAGTGGCACAGCTGGTAGTGCTGCTGCCTCACAGCTCCAGCAATGCAGGTTCAATCCTGAGCTCAGGTGCTATCTATGTAGTGTTCTCCCAGTGACCATGCAGGTTTCCCTGGGTGTTCTGGTTTCTTTCCACTGGCCACTGAAACTTGTCAGTGTGTAGGTAGGTGGAAAAATCCAGGAAGAGTTGATGGGAATTTGGGGACAATAAAATGGGATTAACGTAAGTAGTTGTTTGGGAGCAGGTGCAGAACCTGGAGGTCAAGGGACATGTTTCTGCTCTATGACTACTTGAGCAACTTATATTCTGATGCAAATGTCAACCAAATACCTCTCGGTTCCACAAACCTTTATGCTTCCTACCTCCCACTTGAGAGAGGTCAATTTGCTAGGAGGGCTAAGAAGACAAAACGTGCTTGTTTTGCTTGAAAGCGCATTCTTTCTGATTAGGTTCATGATAACATTTTTTGGCTCAACTGCTTAACTACAGAAGCCAAATGTGACCGAACAAGGCTCAAGTGTGTTCTCACTCTTTGTTAAAAGTTATGAAGGCGTATGTCCTGTGGTACTGTGTGGAGTTGTTCTGTACTTCACCAAGAAAGTAGTCAAGCAAAGTTTCACCCTGAGTTTGAATATTCCTGTTGCATTTGTTTCTTGAGGGTTTCCTTTACAATTATGACTGAACTCTCAGCCACTTCATTTGAAGCTAAGTGATAGTTGGGAATGGCAATATTTATTCGATATCATTCTATTTGCTCAAGTTTTATTCTTCTGTACTTAAGGTCACTAATAGATCATCTTGGTTAGGCAAGCAATGATCCCCTCATTGCAATATCTTATGGCCTGGAAAATGTGAGGCAAATATTTCACTCGTTAGGTTAACCTTGTGTATGAGTAGAGCCCTTTGTGTGTGCTGACTATCGTTGTCAACATCCAATTGTGCTTAGGGATGGGAGAAATCTAATTTTACCAATATCTTTGATTCTGCTAACGCTAGATGCACGTCCTGCAAAGTGTGCATATTGTTCATTGTCTATTCTTGCTTTAGTTGACTTTGCTGTCTCCACACAGCCACATTTTTTGCCTGCTTTAGGGACAATGACCATTAGCATGGCCCACACTCTGATCGGGTGACAAGCATGCTATTCTATTCCAGCCTATCCATTTCCATCTCATACAGCCCTGGTCTGAGCTTGCAATAGATTAGCTCTGCATTTGGTCTGATGTGAATGTGTGCATTGTTATTCAGGTGGAGCTATCTTCAAACATATAGTAATATTTATCCAACAGTGTGCCAATATTATGACCTTGGATTGTCATTGCTGAGAATCTTCTTCCAGTATAGCACAAGCTATTAAAGGTGCCCATTTTCAGAGTCTGATGCATTGATGGGTAGAACATAAAACATAGAGAAACTACAGCACAATTCAGGCTCTTTGGCCCACAAAGCTGTGCCGAATATGTCCCTACCCTAGAAATTAGGCTTACCCATAGCACTCTATTTTACTCAGCTCCATGTACCTATCTAACAGTCTCTTGAAAGACCCTATCGTATCTGCCTCCACCACCGTTTCTGGCAGCCCTTTCCATGCACTCACCACTCTCTGAGTAAAAAACTTACCCCTGACATCTCCTCTATACCTATACCCCAGCACCTTAAACCTATGTCCTCTTGTGGCCACCATTTCAGCCCTGGGGAAAAGCCTCTGACTATCTACCCGATCAATACCTCTCATCATCTTATACACCTCTATCAGGTCCCCCCTCATCCTCCGTCTCTCCAAGGAGAGAAGGCCGAGTTCCCTCAACCTGCTTTCATAACATGAGCTGTACTCATTGTCTGTTGTGTTTCATTGTGAGCACCATTTGTCCTGATGTCAGTACGACTTCACCAAAATAGGTTTTCAGTGTAACATTTTCCATCAACACCATCTGGCTGAACTTGCTGAAGTAAGGTGCCTTGATTCTTGTCAAACGATTTGTAGTGGTATCAATACACGTGTCAATGTGTGGTTGTTAATCAACACCTTTACTCAAAAGTCTGTCTGTTTACTACTGCTGCTGCTTGTGGCATAGATCTGTACAATGCCAGTTCTTCTTTGTCTAAATGCACTGCCAAACCATGGGGAGGTCTTTGTTGTCTCAGATTGTCAATTAAAATGCTTTTGTTGCTTGAATTTGTGGGCTTGTCAAAAAGTGACCTTTCTGTTGGCAAGGTAAGCACTTGGACTTTCCCTTAGCTCACTCACTGTGGACTGCAATTAGATCAGTTTCTTGTGGTGAACAAAATTCTCTTGCAATTGACACAGCAATTTTAAATGCAAATTCAAATGTCGGTTCTCTGTATTCAGTGGCTTTGATGGAATTCATTAGTCAACACGCAAACCTATTGTGTGAAGCAGGACCTAAAAAGTCACCAAAATTGCAAAGCAAGGATAAGTTATTTTAATGAAACAATGTCCTCACCACTTGTCTCACTCTGCTTTTGTTTCTAGTCACTTAGATTTGATTTAAAACAAACAATTGAAAATAACATGTTTCACATTACTGCCGTATTCCAAGGGCTGCAGATGTTGGCTTGTCAAAACTGCTAGTCGTTTTCTCAGTAATTTCCAATTTATTTTTTGCCTTCATTTCCTTCCTTTCTTGTTCTTCTAGTTCCTTGGGAACTTGGGATCTTTGACCCAAAGAACGGATTTCAGCTTTTTCTAACAGCTTCAGGTTAAAGTAATCTTATAGTTTCTACACATCTTTAAGCATCTTCTGTCTTGCTAGAAGATTTGTCAGCATGCTCTCTGTTTCTGGCAGAATTTCTTTCAAGGTTATTGCCTTTTCATGCTCACATTCTTTTGGACTCTTTAAATATCACATTCTTCTTCAACCTCCAGGATATTGTTCACTTTAATGAATACTTCCATTCGTTCATTTTCCTGAATGTTTGCCAAATCCTGTCATGGATGCTGAAGCTCTCAATACAGCATATTGGGGCATCCCTGTTGTACCACTCCTATTCAGTAGTGATATGGTTAAACTTGGAGCCCAATGATCAGTCAGTGCTGCTGTACTATGAACTGTTGTTAGTATACATGGAAAAATAAGATTCCATGCCAGTGGTTTCCAGAAAACATTAAGGGAAATCAGTTTTGGTGTTACAAACTCATCTAAGTCTTGACAAGAGAGAATCATCAATGATCTTCAACAAAACCAAACAGAACTACCATCAGCATCGCCAATTTTTAACATCTTCACATGGCATTACACAAGATTTGATTTGATTTGATATCTTTATTGGTCACTTGTACATTGAAACACACAGTGAAATACAACTTTTGCGTAGAGTGTTCTGGGGACAGCCCACAAGTGTTGCCACACTCCTGGCGCCAACATAGCATGCCCACAACGTCCTAACCCGTACGTCTTTGGAATGTGGGACGAAACTGGAGCATCTGGAGGAAACCCATGCAGACATGGGGAGAACATACAAACTCCTTACAGACAGTGGCCGGAATTGAACCTGGGTCGCTGGCGCTGTAATAGTGTTATGCTAATTGCTACACTACTGTGCCTGTAGACAGCACACTTAAATTATTACCCTTTAAGACTTCAAGCTAAGTGTTCCAGGCTGTCTATGACAAAGTTGATTTGCAAAAAGTAAGCACACCACATTGACCAATAGGCCAGTGCATGGACACACAGTGATGCACAGAGACCAGATACAGTGCACCACCTAGGAATTCAAGGGAAGCAGGTCAATGAAAACACCACCACCACCTGCAGGTTCCCCTCTAGGTCACACAGAATCTAAATTTGGAAATATGTCACTGTTCCTTCATTGTTCTTGAGTCTAGATGATGGAACTCCCTCCCCACTAGCACTGTGGATGTACCTTCCACATGGTAGTGGCTCACATCCACTTACTCAAGGCCAATTAGGATAGGCAAAAAAATGCACCAATAACCAGATCCCATAAATGAATAAAAATGTTTGTTGTTGTAATGGGGGAACCAGCAGCAGATTGGTGCATAGCAAGCTCCCCGAAAACACCAATGCACTTCCTCTTGTTTGGAACTGTAACAGGCTTCATGGATGCTGTTCCTGTATGATTGACTTGGAGACTGCACAGGGTCGCTCATGGGTCAATCCCAGACATGACATCCAGACATGACTTGTCCATTGTTCAATCTACGACACATATCTTGAATGAAACGCACATTCTTTGTGATCCACGTGGAATGTTGCCCGTTTTCTTTACATTTTGTCTTTCATAGAATTTGGTTTGTATAACCACAAAGATGTGGACCTCAACTAAATACTTAAGCAATTAACCAGTTGCGTAGGCAGATTGCTAGAGTACAATTCAAGGCCTAGGTGTTTGTTATTGTTTAGAGTTCAGACTTTGCAATTAGAGCCTTCAAAGATTAATTAAATCTTTCTGAAGCATTGCTGATTAATTTTGTAATTTCACTAGAGTTTCCATAACTCATTTTGATTAACATGTAATATAAATATCCAACATTGTTTTATCTTGATAATATGGGTCATTGAGAGTTGGTCATAAATTTTATAAGTTATCTAACTTGGGTAAAAGTGTGTTCTGGTAAACACTTACCCTGAATATTGTTTCAAGCCAAATATTAAAATAAGGACATGTTCTGATATTAAATGGGTCACAATTGATTTTAATAAACTGGAAGAGTATTTTTTTTGTGCTAACATTAGGAGACATGGTCCATTGGTACCTAGCGTACATATGTGTGAAGTTCAGGGATCAAGTGCATGAGTTCTACTTTCCATTGTGTTCTGCATGTGGGGATATTATGAGGGTTACTCTTGTGGAGACGTGAAAGAGAAAGTGCTTGCATGTAAACACTGATCCTAAGACTCACCTCCCCCTCCCCCTGCAAGCTTCAGCAGTGCATAATCCCTTTTGCACATGCTACATGATAGATCAGGAGATACTGTCCCGAAAAATACAAAAGGCATTTAATGCGTAAAAGATTAGTCCAGCCAAGTGTGTCTGGTTCTTGTATATGACAAGTTGTTCACAGTTAGCTTCACATCTGTGAAATTTTACAAAAGGCACAAATATGAACAGCTGCTGACTCCAGATATGCGAGATCTATTACAAATATCCAAAAAAAATAGATGGGGAGGAGAGGGGGGTCATTGCTGAAGATTCCTGAGTCTGTGATATGTCAGCAGGCAGGCACTCACCATATTCAGGATATTTTGGGCAGAACAGAGTAAAATTAAAAAAAAACCTGTTGGAAATATGGATGTAAAAGATTATGGGTAATTTTCTCCAAATCTGCAAATAAATGGTTCAGCACTCTCCTTCCTCCTATCCCTTCTCTATTAATGACAAAACTTATTCGCCTGGATATCGGATTGTGTAGTATTTCACTATTAGCTGCTGCGATGCAATTTCAACTTGTTCTGCAGTGGATTGTACTGCAGATCATTTCTGAGTGAAATGATGCCAGACACAAAGTTGGATTGGGCACATCCATGAGTTTTTCATGTGACTTTTTCTGGCATCAGGTGCACTCTAAATGACATCAGTATTTGCATTAACGCCCAGAGGGCAGTCTGCTGACATGCAGCATCTCTCTGTTTGTAATTGGTTTATTATTGTCACGTACTGAGATACACAGTGAAAAACTTTGTTTTGCATGCCATCCATACAGATCATTCCAAAACATCAGTACATTGAGGTTGTACAAAGGGAAAAGCAATAACAGGATGCAGTTCCAGTAACAGACAAAGTGCAGTGCAGGTAGACAAATAAGGTGCATGGGCCACCACAAGGTATATTGAGAGATCAAGAGTTCATCTTGAGCATATAAGGGGTAAATTCAATAGTCTAATAACAGCTGGATAGAAGCTGTCCTTGAGCCTGGTGATAGATGTTCTTAAGCTTTTGTACTTTCTGTCCAATGGAAGGGGAAAGAAGAGAGAATGTCCTAGGTGAGAGGGGTTCTTGAATATGTTGGCTGTTTTTAGAAACAGTGGGAGGTGTATACAGTGTCAGTGGAAGAGAGGCTGATGTTTGTGATGGACTGAGCTGTATCCACAACTCTGTGATTTCTTGCGGTCTCGGGCAAAGCGGTTGCTGTAGCAAGCTTTGATGCATCCGGATAGGATGCTCCCTATGATGCATCTCATAGAGTACTACAGCACAGAAACAGGCCCTTCGGCCTACCTAGTCCACGCCGACCCGATCTTCTGTCTAGTCCCATCTACCTGCACCTGGATCATATCCCTCCAAGCCCCTCCCATCCATGCCCCTATCCAAACCTCTCATCAATGTTACAATTGAACCTGCATCTACCACTTCCACTGGCAGCTCGTTCCACACTCGCACCACCCTCTGAGTGAAGAAGTTTCCCCTCAGATTCCCCTTATATATTTCATCTTTCACCCTCAACCTATGTTCTCTAGTTCTAGTCTCACCCTACCTGAGGGGAAAAAGCCTGCATGCATTCACCCTATCTATACCCCTCATAATTTTGTATACTTCTATAAGATCTCCCTTCATTCTCCTGCACTCCAGGGAATAAAGTCCTAACCTATTCAACCTTTCCCTATAATTCAGGTTCTCAAGTCCTGGCAACATCCTTGTAAATTTTCTCTGCATTCTTTCAAGCTTATTGATATCTTTCTTGTAGGTAGATGACCAGAACTGCACACAATACTCTAAATTCGGCCTTACCAATGTCTTGTACAACTTCAATGTAACATCTCAACTCCTGTACTCAATGCCCTGATTTATGAGGGCAAAGTGCCAAAAGCTCTTTTTATGACCCTATCCACCAGTGATGTCACTTTCAAGGAACTACGGACCTGTATTCTCAGGTCCCTCTGTTCTACCGCACAACTTGGAGCCCTACCATTCACTGTGTAAGTCCTCCCAAAGTGCATCACCTCACACTCGTCTGCATTAAATTCCATCTGCCATTTTTCAGCCCATTTTTCCTATCTATAAAAATTGGTGAGGGTCAATGGGGAACAGATTGCTTATGATGAATGACACCCCTTTTGCTCTTGGAGAACCATAAGTTGCTCCTGAGTAGCATCTCTGTGTCCAATGAGAGCAGCAATCTGCTGATGAATGGCATCTCATGGTGCACGGAGGACAGCAGTCAGCTCACGAGCAGTATCTCTGTTCATTGAGGACGGCAAGGTGTTTCCTGATGGTACTTTGCTGTTCCTGAAGAGCTTCAATCTGCTCCGCTGTGGCAGGGACCAGACCTCTAGCAGGATCAGGTGAGATTGCTTATAAGCAGAAAGACTCCATCTGTGCCTCCTTGGTAGCTGTCACTTGCACCAGTAGGTGCTGTGTGATAGTTTTGTTGCTGAGCCCTTGTAGACAAATTGGACATGGGATTCATGGTCTCAGGGATCTACACAACACCCTCTGAGAGCATAGACATGGATTTCATTGTGCATTTGCATAGGCTTTGTTCTGAAAGCATACCAATGGTTGACTTCATCTCTTCATCTGAATGGATGTATGGAGACCCAATCCACTGAACCCTTGCCCAATATTTACTATACCTGATGCCAGATTACAGGCTGATTGTGTCTGATGCATCTGACAAAAGCCCGTTCCACCTAACCTGCTCATCCCCCACTGTGCTGGTTTCTGAGGTAATGCGGTTGGGTTTCAGGTACAATGACGCATCAACACATCCCTCTTCTGTTACTGTCTCTGCTCTTCCTCGTGCTCTGACTCTTCCTAGTGATGGTGTTCTGGGGATGGGGAGACAAGGCATCTGCTAATACAGAAGGTGATTGTACTTTATCATGCAGCCAAAACATCCAGGTACTGATGGAGTTACACAGTAATTAACAAGGGTATTTACTGTTGATGAAATCAACAGGGTGTAGTCATCACAAGAAAACATTGTTAGAAGGCTTACATGGCAAAATTCTTATACCCTCTGCTCTTGAGGTTTTTGGGTCTCTGTATCTCCCTTGTCCATGAGAAGGATCATGGTTGTATCCAGTCTTATAATGGACCTCAGTGAGGCCTTTGACAAGGTCCCACATGGGAAGCTGGCCCAAAAGGTTAGGGCCCCGGGGATGCAGGGCAAGTTGGTAAATTGGATCCAAAATTGGCTTGTCGATGGGAGGCAGAGGGTAACGGAAGAGGGAAAAAGAAACACAAACTGCTGGAGGAACTCAGCGGGTCAGGCAACATGTAGGAGGCATCATCAGCAAGTTGGTATTGGTATTGGTTTATTATTGTCACTTGTACCGAGGTACAGTCAAAAGCTTGTCTTACAAACCGATCGTACAGGTCAATTCATTACACAGTGCAGTTACATTGAGTCAGTACAGAGTGCATTGATGTAGTACAGGTAAAAACAATAACAGTACAGAGAAAGTGCAGTGCAATAAGGTGCGAGGTCACAACAAGGTAGATCATGAGGTCATAGTCCATCTCATTGTATAAGGGAACTGTTCAATAGTCTTATCACAGTACAAAGTTTGCAGATGACACGGAGGTTGGCGGAGTTGTTGGTAGTATGGAGGGTAGTCTTAAGCTGCAGGGTGATATCAAAGTGTTGGTGAAATTGGCTGAGAAATGGTAGATGGAGTTTAACCTTGATAAAGTGAGGCAAAGCAATTTGGGAATACTAATGAGGCTAGGACATACACCATGAATGGTAGGGTCAAAGGGAGTATTGAGGAACAGAGGGACCTAGGTGTACAGGTCCAAGGATCCTTGAAGGTGGCAGAACAGGTGGATAACATAGTTAAGAAGGCATATGGGATACTGTCCTTCATTCGTTGGGACATTGAATACAAGAGCAGGGAGGTTGTGCTCCAACGTTATGAAACATTGGTCAGACCTCAGCTGGAGAACTGCATACATATCTGGTCATCACACTGTAGGAAGGATGTGATAGCTGTGGAGTTCACCAGAATGTTGCCTGGGATGGATCATTTCAGTTATCTGTGGAGACTGGATAAGCTAGTCCTGTCTTCCCTGGAATGGAGGAGGTTAAGAGGGGACATGACAGAGCTATATAAAACTATGAGGGATACCGTTAGGGTAGACTGCAGGGAACCTTTCCTCAGAGGTAGAACACGTAGACGTAGGGTATGGGGGAAGAGAATTAGAGGGGATCTGATGGGGACCTGTCTCACCCAGAGAGCGGTGAGTACCTGGAACACAATGCCTGGGAGAGTGGTGGAAGCAGAGTCACTGACAGCTGTTGTCGGGACAAACACTTGAATCATTCAGGAATGGAAGGTTATGGGCCAAATGCTGGAAAATTAATACTGATGGGTGCCCACTGGTCGGCATGGACATGGTGGGCCAAATGGCCTGTTCCCATGCTATATGACTCCAATTGCTGCACAGGAAAGTGTCGCCACCTGTATTCAATAGGATCTGGTCCCAATGGAAACCATGCAGGTCCTGTCCTAACCTTTGCTTCAAGGTGGAAACCACTGTAATACTGTTTCAAATTGGACTTTGATAAATTTTGCATTTTTTTTTCCTCAAGGAACCCATTTGGCCATCAGTGCTAAATGCAGACCTGTTTAACACACCAAAAACAGGTGAAGGTATACAATTGTCCTGAAGTTGGATTGTACATCGAAACACACAGATGCATTTCACTGTGTGTTTCGATGTACAATCCAACTTCAGGACAATTGTACTACTTTTTAAAAGTGGTTTGTAACCCAGTCCCCCATCCCCACTCCCATCTATAATGTTCAGGCTTTCAAAATCCAAACTGGGAATGCAAAGCTTCTTGTTTTCTCACCAACATATCTTAAATTTTCTGTATTTCCATACAACATAAAAGGAGGCCATTTTAGCCCATAGGGTCTATGCTGGTTCACAGAGCAATCCTGTTCCTCCACGAATTGTCCCTATAACCTATTCTCCCCACATTCTCATTAACTCCACTCCCTCCCCCACCTCCCGTATTCTACCATTCAGTTATACACTGGGGGCAATTTACAGTGGTCACTTAAGCTGCCAAGTTGCACTTCTTTGTGGTGTGGGAGGAAACCAGAGTACGCAGGAGAAACCTGTATAGTGAAAGTATGTGGAAACTCTGGAGACAGCACCAGAGGTCAGGATTGAACCCAGATCACTGGAGCTGTGAGGCAGCAGTTCTACTAGTCATTGTGCTTGTTGATTGGTTGTGTTCTGTGTTACAAGCCTTGACCATCTAATCTGAAAGGGAAATGTGAATAATGGAGTAAGCACAGTGATGTTAAATGGATGCAGTGCTTTCTATTTGCTTTCTGAGTGCAGCATCAGTAACACCAGGACTTCAATGCTAACCAGGACAAAACAGTCCACTTGATGGACAGCCATCTATCTCCTCTACACCCACTTCCTCCACCACCACTGACACAGCATGGCTGCAGTGTGTGCTGTTGTCAACAGTTCTCTAAGGCTTCATTGACAACCCTTCCTGAAAGTACAACCTCTATCACCCAGAAGAACAAAAGCAGTGGGAGAATGGGAATGCCGCACCTCCCAGTTCTCCTGCAAGTACACAGCCCCATTTCTACAGCTGACAACAATTTTTGGTGCCTCCAATAAGTGATCATTCCTCATATATGATCCCAGTCAATAAGTGTCATCAGTCGGACACACGAGAGACGGCGGATGCTGGAATCTGCTGGAGGAACTCAACGGGTCGGGCGGCATCTGTGGAGGGAAATGGGCAGGCGATATTTCAGGTCATGAGACTTCATCAGCACTGTTATCAGTCTTTTTGTCTCCTGGGGAAGTAGTGTTGAGCCTGGTTTCACTTTTATCTGATTCCTTGGCATGTGCATCTTCAACAGGAGCTGCTGGCTGGCCAATAGGAATAGACACATTAGGCTGCCCTATCTCCAACTCCTTTCCCCACCTGCACCCAAATCTCTAACTGAGGGTGTTTGAACTGGCACAAGTGCTGTCTCACTCAAGGTTACCTGATAAATGTAGACTGGGAAATGGTGATATCTTTTGCTCGGTGTAGCTCTTATTTAAATTGTGCAGTGCGTTGAGCTTATTATTGATGGATTCTCAATTATGATATAATGCCAAATGTGCTTGCTGATAGCTGAACATACTGCCAAGCCTGAGCTTGTGGGTGTATCGTTAGGATTTAGAATTTGATTCCTCATTTAATCTTTTTCTCTTGCTAGATTTTGGATGGCCTCTACCTGGGAAATATTAGAGGTAAGTGTGGTTATTACTGGTTAACCAGAAAGTCATATTTTCAAAATCACCATGGGTTGAAGATGCATTGACTGTTTTCCCTCTTGGTGGGATCACCTTCTCCTGGTTCCATCTTTGTCTCTCATAGTCAGAGAATAATCTGCATGGGTTCTCTTCCTACTCTCGCACTATTACCTTTATTATCCCCCTAAGGATCTCCCCTTGGCTCCCTCAACCTCATTCATATGCTGCCCCTTGGTAATATAATACAAGTATGCCGTATCACTTTAAACTTGCAGCTCCACCTCTCTTGATTCTACCACTGTCTCCACGTTGTCGGACTGCTTGTCCTATATCCTGTACTGGATGAAAAGGAGTATCCAAATAAACATCAGGAAAATAGAGCCTTTGTCTTCCTTCCCTGGCCCAAGCTCCATTCCCCATCCATTGACTCGCTCTCCCTGGCAAAAATCTGAGACTGAACTATAGGGAGATACTTTGGGGATGCTAGCACTAGTACAGTAAGTGCTTCTGACTAGTTTTCAGACAATTTTTGAGCGTATTTATTTACAGTTGCAGGCTAGTAAAGTTGCAGTGTGATTGCTGTTATAGTCACAGGAGCTGTCAAAATGATTCGGAGAGGGACGCACAGGCTCATAGGATTTACAAGAGAAGGGAAAGATCAATGGCAAAGGAATTTGAGGAGACAGGACAAGAAGAATATTTTACAGTCGAGTCATTGTGACCTAAAACTCACTTCCTGAACAGATGGTGGAAAGAGATCCAATTGGAATTAGAGGGGGACAACATTTACAGAGCTGTGGGGCACAAGCAGGGAGCTGGGACCATTTGGATGGGTCTTTTGAAGGGTTTACAGAGGCTGAATGGCTCTGTTGTAATTTTTTTGTGGTTCTAGGAGATTATGTGCAGTAGAACAGTGAGGAGGACAAACTATACATTGATAACCTCTACCCAATGCTAAAACAGTATGGCTGATAGAATGATCTCCTCCAGCTCCATATAATTCATGGCTGTTAGTGTGGTCGAACCCCCAAACTAAGGTTAATTAAATCTTCAATTTATCTCCTTGTTTTAAATGGTAATTAAATATCTGTTTTCAACAAGCAATTTAACGCCTCCCAGATTTCATGAATAATCTGCCTACTCTGTTTCCCCTGTCTCAGAATGTACTGCGTTGAAGAAAAATCTCAGTGTATACACAGCAGCAGAAGTCATTTCCTTGACTATATTTCACTGCTTGAAAATTTGCCATGGACATTGTGAGGTTTTCAATATTTCCTGTGTGTATTTTTAGTGTTATTGTGTAACTGTCAGGATTAAGCGACAGGATGTTAATCAGTGCTCAGACTTTACTTTAACAATACCTGACTTTCCCTATGCTGTCCTGCTATAATCCATGCAGAGCAACTGCAGTGGGCCACTCAGTCTTTGTGCATGTTTTGTCATTCAGCTGGATTATGGCTGAATTTTAGCTCAACTTCCTTTACTCCCTGGTTTCCATATGCTCATATACCCTTACATAGCGAAAGTCTCAGTTTTGGAATTTTAAATTGATTGCAGTCCTTATCCTTTGCTTGACTACATCTCTGAATGTCTTAGATCTAATTTTAATGTTATTCCCACCTGTCTGGACACCCCCTCCAGAGAAAGGAGTTTCCATTTTATCCGATTTAATTATCCAAATCATCTCTCAATCTTCAACTCTTAAGATAATACAAGCCTTTTGCATTTTCCATTATTTTTGATTCATTGCATGCCCAAGGAATGTCAGATGAGGGCAGGGCAGACTTGAGGTCTCTGGTTAGATAGGTCCCTGCACAAACCTTGTGAAATTGTGGCAAAATCTGTCTGATACCCATGCAACTGAACCTGCAAGGACCAGTTCCTTCAGGAGAGGAACACAGACAAATGAAGGGAAAGAAAATCATTCATATTGCGTCTGTTTTTTTTAAGAAAGACAGAGGCAGGGAATTTTTAATGAAGCGCACAGAGGAAGTTAAAGGTCAGTGTATGGATAAATGCCAGCAATGTTCTGATAACTTCTGGCTGTTAATATTGAGTAACGTTCTTCACACAGAACAAAGCAGAGACCTATAAACATTCAGTTCAGGGGCTTGATTGAAACAGGCAGTGATGATGCTTTCTTTGCAGGCATTCCAGGGAATGAGATTTATTTTTGGAACTTTTTTTTTCTGCAGAAGTGCAGAGAGACAGGAAGACAAGATTGGAGCCCATTGTCCTCTGCCACCGTTTAGGCGGGGCGTTCATCAGGATCATTCTGATAGCGGACCCCACCCGTAGCAATACCCTGTACCCCAGTTCCAAAGCACATCAGTACACTGTGCATTTTCGGTGATTTCTGCCTCATTATTGGGATTTCCAGTGCTAGAGTTAGCTTTTCGTTTTAGTGTGCTGAGCTTGGCTATTACCTTCACTGTGCCCTGTCTGAAAATGGAGCAGTTTCAATAAAAAATGGCTTTTGAAATCCCCAAGTTAAATGTGACCGTGTGAGCTATTGTAAACTAACCAAGGGAATGATTTTAAATAATTCCAGTTACATAAAACTTGGATTATAACATTAACTCATGCTGTTCATTGCACAGTATTGTTTTTGCACAAGTAATTTGTCGTTATAAAGTTTGTCATTGTGTTACCTTTCCCCACCTGTAGACTCCCAGGACAAAGACAATCTGGTTAAGAATGGAGTCACACACATCCTGTCTATTTGCAACAATGCCAAGCCTGTGCTTGAGGTAAGCCTCACCAATCAGCAGAAGCTGCCACAATTTTGTAGTGTAATGTTTGGCTGTTGAGGGGAAGTAGTTACCACAAACGTGAGGACTTTGCTGGATATCAGCTGTGGTGTGGTGGTGAGCAGTAGTATCTCTTGAGCGACTGGTCCTGCATTGAAGTCCTAGTCCAGAGTACAACAACCCATAGGCTGTTGCTTTTGTGCATTGAGGGAGTGCTGGATGAGATGTTAACTGCTCTCTCAACTGGATGCAAAAGATCACATGGCATTACTTCAAGGAAGAGCAAGGGAATTTTTCCCACTGTCCTGCCCAATGTTTATCGCTGGATCAACACTACCAGAACAGATGACCTAATCATTATCACATTGCAAATAACCTGCTGTATTTCCTTCCATTACAACAGTAACCTTCTGTTGGACATCCTGAGGTTGTAAAAGGTAATTCGTAATTGGTATATTATTGTCATATGTACTGAGATACAGTGAAAAGCTTTTTTTACATCCTATCCAGACAGATCATTCCATACGTAAGTACATTGAGGTAGTACAAAAGGAAACAAAAAAAAACAAACTGCAGAATATGGTGTTACAATTACAGAGAGAGTGCAGTGCAGGTAGACAAATGAGGTGCAAGGGCCATGACAAGGTAGATTGAGAGATCAAGAGTTCATCTTTAGCATATAGAGTCATACAGCATGGAAACAGGCCCTTCAGCCCAACTGGTCCATGCCGACTGTGTTGCCCAGTGAGCTAGTCTCATCTGCCCACGTTCAGCCCATAGCCCTCTAAACCCCTCCTATCCATGTACTTGTCTAGATGGCTTTTAAATGTTGCTAATGTGCCTGCCTCAACCACTATTTCTGGCAGCTCATTCCAAATACACACCACCCTTTGTGTGAAGAAGCTGCCCCTGATGTCCCTTTTAAATCTCTCACCCCTGATCTTAAACCTATGCCCTCTTGTCTTTAAGCGCCTCCTCACTGGGAAAAAGACTGTGTGCTTTCACCCTGTCTATGCCCCTCATGATCTTATATACCTCTATCAGGTCACCCCTCAGTCTCCTGTGTTCCAGGGAATAAAGTCCTAGTCTTACGCAACCTCTCCTTGTAACTCAGGCCCCCAAGTCCAGGCAACATCCTGGTAAATCTTTTCTGCACTTCCTAGTTAAATAACATCTTTCCTACAATAGGGTGACCAAAACTACATAATACTCCAAGTGAGGCCTCAGCAACGTCTTATATAACTGCATCATAACTTCCCAACTCCAATACTCAATGCCTTGACTGCTGAAAGCCAGCGTGCCAAATGCCACCTTCACCACCCTATCTACCTATGATGCCACTTTCAGCGAACTCTGCACTTGCACTCCTAGGTCCCGCTGTTCAATAACACTCCCCAGGGCCCTACCATTCACTGTACAAGTCCTACCCTGGTTTGATCTCCCAAAATGCAATACCTCACATTTATCTGGATTGAAAGTCATTTGCCAATCCTCAGCCTGCATACCTAGTTGATCAAGATTCCCCTGTAATTTTTCATAATCTTCTATGCTGTCTACAACACCAGCTATTTTAGTATCATCTGCAAACTTACTAACCATGCCTTGTACATTCACATCCAAATCGTTTATATAAATTACAAACAGCAAAGGTCCCAGCACTGATCCCTGTGGTACACCACTAGACACAGGCCTCCAGTCCGAGAAACAACCCTCGACCATCAACCTGTTTCCAACTACTGAGCCAATTATGAATCCAATGCACTATCTCCCCCTGGATCTCCTGCGATCTAACCTTCCAGACTAGCCTGCCATGAGGGACTTTGTCAAAGACCTTGCTAAAGTCCATATAGACAACATCCACAATCCTATCCTCATCTACCCTCTTGGTTACCTCCTCGAAGAACTCCAAGAGATTTGTCAGACTGGCTTCCCATGCACAAAGCCGTGCTGACTGTCCTGAATCAGACCGTCTCTGCAAATGTTGGTAGATCCTGTCCCTCAGAATCCCCTCCAGCAACTTACCCACCACCGATGTTAGACTCACCGGCCTGTATTTCCTGGCTTGTTTTTGTTACCCTTTTTAAAGAATGGTACCACAGTAGTCACTCTCCAGTACTCCGGAACCTCACCTGTGGCCAGAGATGAAGCAAGAATCTCTGCAAGGACCTCCGCAATTTCTTTCGTAGCTTCCCACAAGGTCTGGGAATGCACCAGGTCAGGCCCTGGGGAGTTATCCACCTTAATTCACATTAAGGCCTCCAATAGCTCCTCCCTGTTAATTCATATGTGGTCCAAGACAATACCACTCATTTCACCCATTTCTTTAACTTCCATCGTTCTCGCCACAGTGAAAACTGAAGGTTAAAAATCTCACCCATTTCCTTTGGTTCCAACACAGATGACGATGCTGATATTTAAGGGGACCTATTTTCTCCCTAGCCATCCTTTTACTCTTAATATACTGATAGAATCTCTTTGGAATAGGTGGTACAAGAGGTCCATTCAAGAGTCTGAGAACAGCGGGATAGAAGCTGTCCTTGGGCCTGGTGGTACATATTCTCAAGCTTTAGTATTTTCTGTCCGATGGGAGTGGGGAGAAGAGAGAATGACTGGAGTGGAAGGGGCCTTTGATTATCTTGGCTGTTTTCCTGAGGCAGCGGGAAGTGTAGACAGACTCAATGGAGGGGAGGCTGGTTTGCATGATGGACTCGGCTGTGTTCACAACTCTCTGCAACTCCTTCCGGTCTTGGGCAGAGCAGTTGCCGTACCAAGCTGCGATGCATCCGAATAGGATGCTTTCTATGGTGCATCTATAAAAATTGGTGAGGGTCAACAGGGACATGCTGAATTTCCTTAGCCTTCTGAGGAAGTAGAGATGTGCAATGGAAATGAAACCTCTTACTTTATATCCACAACTTTTGTTTAATGTTGTTACATGACCATCATACCAAGTTTTCGTTTCTTTTCTCCCCGGTGCTTGCATTTTTTTTGTGTGACCTGTGCTGGCTTTTGCTTCTTTAGTTGCTGGTTATCTTCCAGTCTGCTCGTTTTCTCCATGTGAATGTGAGCCAGTTGCACTATCCCTTGGGTGCTCCAGTGGCAATCGGCTAATGCATCCCAGACAAATTTATTGCAGCTAATTCATCTCCTCTCAGCCTGTGTTCCTTCTCCACTCACTGGACAAGCTCACAGAACTGCTGGTCAGTCATGCCGTCACTATGAATTATGAAGAGATTTGCGAGGAGGTGAAGGTGGATGAGTGTTAAGAGTGGGGAGGGGGAGGGGGCAGAGGAAATAGAATAGAGTGTGTGTTGGAGCACAAATCAGTAGTCAGTGAGAACATAAAGGGCATGGATAGTTTCATGTCTTCTGTTCACAGATAACTCTTTAAATAAATCAGGACCAACCTTCAATGTCAGCATCTGTAGAAGCTGATGAAAAAAGTTTACAAACTAAAAGCTGAATTAAAGCTCGGGAGAAATGTCTCATTGTAAGTTATCTAAGATAAGATAAGATGTCTTTATTAGTCACATGTACATCGAAACACACAGTGAAATGCATCTTTTGCATAGTGTTCAGGGGGCAGCCTGCAAGTGTCGTCACGCTTCCGGCGCCAACGTAGCATGCCCACAACTTCCTAATTTGTACGTCTTTGGAATGTGGGAGGAAACCAGAGCACCCAGAGGAAACCCACGCAGACACGGGGAGAACGTACAAACTCCTTACAGACAGTGGCCGGAATTGAACCCGGATTGCTGGCACTATAATAGCATTATGCTAACCGCTACACTACCATTCCTGCCCTTACCGTGGATTCAGAGAGGTACAGGACTGAAACAGGCCTTTTGGTCCACTTACTCCGCACCTCCCACCAAGCACCCATTTTTCCACCAATCTTGCCCTAACTCATTTTATGCTGACCACATCTCCATCAACTCCCCCCCCGACTCTACCACTCTCCTACACATTAGGGGCAACTTACACTGTCCAATTAATCTACTCATATGCACAATCTTGGGATGTGGGAGGAAACCGGAGCACCCAGAGGAAGCCCAAGCGATCGTGGGGAGAACACGCAAACTCCACACAGATGACACCGGTCAGGATTGAACCAGGATCTCTGGAGCTGTGAGGCACTGGCTCTGCTGGCTTCACCACTGTGCCTCCTATAAACTAAAATTTCACCAAGACTATTTCCCCTCCATCACAGTTGCTGGGTGGTGTGGATGAATGGTCTCGGAATCACTAGTTAGAAGTTGCTTCTTTGTCTCTTTCTCAGGATAAAGGAATGCTTTGTCTAACTGTGTAAGCAGGATTGAGGTGGGTGAAATGTACTGTGTGATAGACATTGCCACATAACCACATTACACCACATAGGATCTTATAAGATATAAGATATTTATTTATTAGTCACATGTACAATACATCGAAACACACAGTGAAACATGTCTTTTTGTGTTACTGAGAATGTTCTGGGGGCAGCCCACAAGTGTCGTGAGTCTTCTGGTGCCAACATAGCATGCCCAAAGCCCCTAACCTGTACATATTTGGAATGTGGGAGGAAACCGGAGCACCTAGAGGAAACCCACGCAGTCACGGGGAGAACGTACAAACTCCTTACAGACAGTGGCCGGAATTGAACCTGGGTCGCCGGCGTTGTAATAGCGTTATGCTAACCGCTACCCTACCGTGCTGCCCTTCAATGAGTGCTCCACAATATACAATGTTAGTCAGAATTTCAAGTGAAAACCAAACTGCTGGAGGAACTCAGCGGATCAGGCAGCATCTGTGGAGGGAATTGGACAGTTGACGTTTTGGGTCGAGACCCTTCATCTGGACTGAAAGACAGAGGGGAGATGGTCAGTATAAAGAGGTGAGGGGAAGGGGTGGAGCAAAAGGTGGCAAGCTCTAGGTGGATCCAGGTGAGGAAGGCTGATGGGCGAATGGGGGAGGGAAGGGTGGAAATAGTGACAGAGGCTGGGAGGTGATACATGGAGGCAACAAAGGGCTGCGGGTGATGGAATCTGGTAAGAATGCAAGGTGGAGCATAGAACCAAATAATCCTTTTTGCTCCAATTCCAACATCTGCAATCTCTTGTGTCTCCATTGGTCAGAATTTCCATTGGCGTTTGTATGCAAGGGCATCCTGAAAGCTTTATGGACTGATAGAATGAACTAGCATAGAAAGAGACCATCTAGCTCCTTGTGCCTAGGCCAGGTCTTGGGAAGAGAGGTCTAATTAGTTCCAATCAGTGGACATTTTGGTCAATGTCAGATGGCCACAGTCGTATCTCTGGGTCACGCTGTGGGTTCAAGTCCCACACCCCAGAGATGTGAACACTAAGATCCAGGTTGATGCAGTACTTGAGGAAGTGCTACACTCTCAGGGGTACTGTTAAAGTGAGGCCCTGTCTGCTCTCTCAAAGATCCCATGGCAGTACTTTGAAGAAGAGCATGGGAGTTACCTGCCTTCCCCTGGTTTCTTGCTAAGGCATGTGGGCTAGAAGGTTAACTGGCCACAGTAAATTGCCCCTGGCGTCCAAGTAAGATATCTTATCAAATGGGAGAATCTGAGGGGAGTTGATGGAAATAGAGGGGGGAATAAAAAGGGACGTGAAAGATTAGTGTAAATGGGTGCTTGATGCTTGGCGTGGACACAGTGGGCGAAAGGTCCTATTTGTGTGTTGTATGACTCCATGACTCAACACCACAAAATCAGATTATCTTGTCATTATCAAGCTGTGGGAGCTTGCTGTGCACAAAATGGCATTTCCTACAACTGTGATTATAGTTAAAAAAAAATTTCATTAGTTGTACAGCATGTTGGAAATACTGAAAGGGTTATGAAAGGCGCCTGGTAAATGCGACTTGTACAAGTGTACAGGGCACAGCATCCATATTTGCAGATGATGGAAAACTTGGAAGCAAACTAAACTGTGGTGAGTTTAGTGATAAACTTCAAGCGAATACAGACAGACTTGTAGAATGTGTAGACATGTGGTTGGTGAATTCTAAAGAAGAGAAATGTAACATGTTTTATTTCAGCAAGAAAAGGAGAAGAGGCAACGTAAACTCGAGGAAGATTCTAAAAGGGGTACAAGAACAGAGATCTGGAGATATCTGTGCCTATCGCCTGTGCTTCTTATGGGCAGGCACGGTAGTGTAGTGGTTAACGTAATGCTATTACAGCGCCAGCGACCCGGGTTCAATTCCGGCCACTGTCTGTAAGGAGTTTGTACATTCTCTCCGTGTCTGCGTGGGTTTCCTCCGGGTGCTCCGGTTTCCTCCCACATTCCAAAGACGTACGGGTTAGGGAGTTGTGGGCATGCTATGTTAGTGCCGGAAACGTGGCGACATTTGCGGGCTGCCCGCAGAGCACTCTACTCAGAAGATGCATTTCATTGTGTGTTTCGATGTACATGTGACTAATAAAGATATCTTATCTTATAAGTCTTTGAAAGTGACAAGGCAAGCTGAAAAAGTACTTAAAAATGTATATGAAATCCTGAAGAAACATAGATTAGAAGAGCAAACAAGCTGTGATGTACATTTGTAAAATACTAGTTCATCCAGAACTGGAATATTGTGTCCAGTTTGGGGCATCACACTTTTGGAAAGCTATGTAGGCTTTAGAGGTGGCACAGAAGAGCTTTACTGGAATGATTCCAGGAATGGAGGGATTTTAAATTTGTGGATAGACCGGAGCAACTGAGATTGTTCTTCTCAGAACAGAGGAGGTTGTGAGGGGATCTCACTGGGGTATTTAAAATCACGAAGGGTCTTGATGGAGTAGATACAGAGAAAAGGTTCCCACTGATGAAAGGTCAAGAACCAGAGGACACAGGTGATTGGCAAAAGAATCAAAGGTGACAGGAGGAAAAACATTTTTATGCAGTGAGTGACTGGAATCTGGAATGTATGGTGACGGAGAGAGCGATAGGTGCTTAGAATGCGCTGCCAGTGGTGGTAGTGGAAGCAGACACGATTGTGGTATTTAAGAGGCATTTAGACAGGCACGTGAACCTCCAACGAATGGAGGGATATGGATCATGTGCAGGAAGATAGGTTCAGCTTAATTTGGTGTTATGGTCGGCACACACATTGTGGGCCAAAGGGTCTGTTCCTATGCTGTGCCCTTCTATGTTCTAGTGAGGACAGATTCAATTGTGACATTCAGAAGTAAAAACAGGGCAATGGGGTGAACGCTGGGGGTGGGATGAACTGGAATGCAGTTGCGTAAAGCAGCTGAGATAAAATGGCCTTCCTGTGAATCTGACTCTCTCTTGTTCCCACTGGTTTTTTTTGATTGTTTCGAGCCTATAAATAAATATCTCAGATCTCTCAGTGGGCACTAATTTCAGCCCTAATTACTGAAGGAAGTCGAACACCATTATATGTGCCATTACTTTACAGTATGCAACTCTTTACAGTAAGCTGCTCTGTAAGTTATAGCCTACAGTGCCAGTGTGGAATTACTTATGATGTATTGCAGGCTGCCTGAAAGTCCCGATGGTGTTAGGTTTCGAAAGCCCTGTCCGATCCATGCAAGCATGCAGCTGTTTTGAATCAAGTGGACGACACAAATGGTGCAAATTAATTTTCACAATGTTTGATTGGAGCAAGCCCTCCCACTTCCTGAAACTGGCCACAAGCAAAACCAGAAGCAAATTAATTTGAATCAAGCTCATGTAAACAGTTTAATTAGGACGCTGTCTACACAATTTTCCTGTCCTGTCTGACAAACCAGAGGGCAGGCCAGGTGGGTGGTCTGACACTGCCCAATGAACAACACCATCTCCATGGCAGCAGGCAACTGGAATGAGTTTAGTTTAATATATCTGAATTGGATCAGATTGAGCAATGATACACATGGAAAGGTAGTAATATTTCAGGAAATAAGCAGGTATAGATCAGCAGGAGCTTGTTTGGGTGATGTTTTGAACGGTGTTTCCCTCACTTCTCTCTCTGTTACCCCTCATTGCTCTCAAACCCTCTCTCTTCCCATCTCCCCTTCCTCTCCACATCACTCCTCTCTCACTCTACCTCTCTGCTCTCCCCGTCACCCTTCTCACTTCTCTATTTTTCTCCCCACTACTCTCTCTCCCCTTCCACTGCCTCTCCACTCCCCATCTCCTTCCTCTTTCTCCCCTTCCCCTTTCTCCCTGCCTTCATACTTTCCTCTCTCTCCTTGCTCACCCTTTTCCCCCACTGGCTCCCACTCTCCCATCTTTCTTCACACTCCTCCCTCCCTCTCTTTCCCTCTCCCCACCTCTCTCTCCTCCTCAAACTTTCCTACATTGTCTCCTCTTCCCATTTCTCCTTTCCCCTTGCACGACCCCCTCTCCTCCTCACCCCTTCTTTCTCCCCACTCTCACACCCTTGCTGTCTCTCGTCTCTCCTCTCCCCTCACCTCCCTCCACTCCCACCCTTACCTCTTTTGCTCCCTCTTTCTTTTCCTTGTGCCCCAATTTCCCCCCTTCAGTCCTGGTTCACCTCTCTCTGTCTCACTTTCGTACTCCTGTCTCCTCTTTCTCTTGGTGGTGTGATGTTACCTGACAGTTCCAGGGACCTTAGGTGCTATCTGTGCAGAGTTCCCTGCTCTCCGTGAGTTTGCATGGGCTTCCACCGGATGCTCTGGTTTCCTCCCACATCCCAAAGGCAAATTGATGACTGCAACCTATCCACACGAATGGGTATGTTGCAAAGAGTCAATGGAGTCTTGAGGTGCAAGAGAGAGGCGGACTAAGTTGCAGGACTGCAGGAAAATGAGAGGGGGAATTAGACTGATGGGATTGCCCTGTCAGGTGCTGGCATGGACCTTGTGGGCTGACTGGCCTACTTCGGTTTCATAAGTAAGTCTTGGGTTCTTTCTTTGTCTCCTCCCTTGTTCCCTTTCTCCCCTCTCTCCTTGTTCATCCCCCTCTCTTCTTCCTGCTGCATTCTCTCCTCCCAGCCTCTCTCTCCCTTCTTTCCCTGATTCCTCATCTCTTCTCGTTCATCCCTTCCTCCTCATTTTACCCTCTCTCTCACCCCCTCTCATCTTTTGCTCGTTCCTCTTTTCCCCTCCATCACCATCTCTTCCACTCTCCCTCTCTTCTTCTCTTCCCCAATCTTTGCTCCCTTGATTCTCTCCCCTCATTCATTTCTCACTCCTCCTCCCTGCTATCCTTCTTTCCTCCTCTCCCCGCCCCAACTGCTCTTTCCTCTCCTCACTCTTTCCTCTCTCCCACTCTCCCTCTATCTCCTCCTGTCCTCACTCATGTATCTCTCCTCCTTTCTTCTCGTTCACCCGTCACCCCTTTCTCCCTCCCTCGCTCTCCTCCTCTCTCTCCCTCTGTCTTCGTTTCTCTGCTCTTCTTCTCCCCTTTCCTCACTCTGCTCATCTCCCTCTCCTTCTCTCTCCTTCTTCTACTTCTTTTGTTTTTCTCTTCACTTTCCTCGCTTGCCCTCCCTCCACTCTCCCTTCCTCATTCTCCCTTACCCTACGTTGTTTATGCTCCAACTGAGCATCCAGTTTGTCGTGGATTTAATTTTGCCAGGAAGGACTGGTTATTACGAAATGAAAATCACCATCTATGGATGTGAAATATCTGTGGGTTCTGGGTATGTCCACACTCTGTAAAGTGGCAAAAGTATAAAGCTGGACATTCAGACATATTATATTATGGATGAAGCATTGCAAGCAGCTGCTTTTGAGAGAACAGAACACACAGGGGGATAGGAGCCACTTGACCCCTCAAGCCTGTCCTGCCATTCAATACGAACATGGGAGATCTGTCCCTGGCCTTAACTCCTCTTCTGTGCCAGTCCTTCATAGCCCTCAGTTCTCTGATCTTTCACAAATGTATCTACCTCTCCAATAGGTCCTTCTGAATAGGTATCCTACTCAGTGACTCTTGAAAGCATTTTCCTCAGTAATGTCTGAGGTGAAGAATCCAGTCTCTCAGCAGACAAATATCAGTGACAGAGATTAAACGGAGCCTCTCCCACTTCAAATACAGCTCACTTGTATTGCAGGGTCCGGTAACTCCTCAAAGGGGTTATTAATGTCGATCAATTTCTTTTTTTAAAAAAATGGTTTGCTAGTGTTGGCAAAATTTGCTTTTTTTTTCAATTGGAAACTTGCCTTCACATGAAATGCCTCTCAATGGAAAGTTGGTTTGATTTTTTTTAAGCTGAATCTGTGGAGTATTTGAGATACCGCAGGAAAAAAACTGAAATAAAGACATATGTGTGAGCGTGAGAGAAAGAAATTGATTTTAGATGTGCTGTAGTGCAGATGATTTATGTTCTGGGTCCTGGGTCAGTAATGGTGAGGCAGTAAGGTAATATGTGGGGGTATTCATAAAGTAATTGAATTTACGTTGCCATGTCGACATTCACGGAAAGGGGTAGATATGTTTGAGTCTTAGGTTCAGGCTGGTTGCGGTTTTCTCTTTTCTGTAGCGCATTGTGAAGGAGTTAAATGAGCCCCATTTATAATAGGAAATTGGGGAAATTCTATCAACTGTACAGGCTGCTGACTTTGTTTGCAAATTAACATTAGTATCCAAGTTTCACAGCACTAAGGAATTCTGGTCTTGCCAATAACTACATCTAGAATTACCATGTTGTATTCCAAGTAATTTTAGCATGCAGTTGGGGTAAGCAATTCTTTTTGGTGGCAAAATGGGATATGGCCAATGATTGTTCTCCTATTTACCCCACCCTCAGCATGCCTGACTTCCTAGTGGAGTAGTAAAGTGGAGACACAAGAGACTGCAGATGCTGGAATCTGAAGCAAAATACAAACTGCTGGAGGGACTCATCGGGTCAGGCAGCATCTGTGGGAGGGAATCAGAGAGTCAACATTTTGGGTCGAGAACCTTCAGCTGGACTGAGAGTAGAGGGGAGATGTGGGGGGGGGAAGGAGCTGGGGCAAGAGCTGGCAAGCGATAGGTGGATCCAGGTGAGGAGAAATTCAGGAACCTGCTCCCCCTCTGTCCCTTTCTCTCTCCTCCTGATCTACCCAGTTCCTCCTCCACCCACCCACCATCCCCACCAGCTCCCTTGCACCCAGTTTCTTGCCCGTCCTCCACCCACTCCACCTGCCCACCACCCACACACTCCTCCCACTGGGTCCCCTCCTCCCAATGTTCCCATCTGCCCACCCCACCTCACCTGCCTTATTTGGTTCCATGCTTCACCTTCCTCTCCTATCAGATTCCATCATCTGCAGCCCTCCGTTGCCTCCACCTGTCACCTCCCAGCCTCTGTCAATATTTCCACCCTTCCCTCCTCCATCTGCCCATCACCCCTCCTCACCTGGATCTGCCTATCACTCGCCAGCTATTCCCCCATCCCTCCCCTTCATCTCTTTATACTGACTATCTCCTCTCTATAAAGTCCAGATGAAGGGTCTCGACTCGAAACGTCGACTCTCCATTTCCCTCCACAGATGCTGCCTGACTTGCTGAGTTCCTCCAGCATTTTGTATTTCTACGCACTTGACTTCCTGCCTGCGGTAGTGTAGCGGTTAGCGTGACGCTATTACAGTGCCGGCAACGTGAGTTCAATTCCCGCCTCTGTCTGTAAGGAGTTTGTATGTTCTCCCTGTGTGTCTGCGTGGGTTCCCTCTGGTGCTCCGGTTTCCTCCCACGTTCCAAAGACGTACGGGTTAGGAAGTTGTGGGCATGCTATGTTGGTGCTGGAAGCGTGGCGACACTTGCGGGCTGCCCCCCGAACATTCTATGCAAAGATGCATTTCACTGTGTGTTTCGATGTGCATGTGACTAATAAAGATATCTTATTGCCCCTTTCCACCAGTGAATCCTGAGTGGCTTAATTAGCATATATTATAATATTATAATGAGGCCCTTGGTGCTCAAGGCTAATTTTGTCGTGTTACTGAGGCTGAGAATCTCAAGGTTCAGCTCAGTCTGGGGCCGGCAAAGACAGGGGAAGCTGGGGGTTGCTAACCCTGTGGAATGTGGAGAGTTTCACTAGCCACTTAATGGGTACTTGATGGCCGGCATGTACATGGAGGGCTGAAGGGCCTGCCTCTGTGCTCTATGACTCAATAACTCAATGACACTTCTGCAGCAGGGAATGACAATTTGTAATGGATCCAGGACATGGTGGTGGGACAGTGGTTAAATTACCAGACAGTAATCTAGAAACCTAGACTAACAATCCAGAGAGTGGAATTTAAACTCAGGTTCAAGTTTATTGTTGTCACAGGCATACACACCCAGGGTAAAAATGCCATGAAAATTAGCTTTTTGCAACAGCAGCACAGTATATTACAAGACAAGAACACACATAATTTAACATAAACCTAAGTTAACATAACTTATACATAATTTACACATGTGCAAAATAAAACAACTAAATAAACATGACAACACTAGTGCAAGATTGAGGGGAGGGGGAGAGAGAGAGGGAGAGTCTGAGGTAGAATTAGGGTTTTTCAGGTCAGTTCAAGAACCTGATGGGAGTGGGGAAGAAGCTGTTGTTGAACCTTGAGGTGTGGGTCTTCAGACTCCTATACCTCCTACCTGATGGCAGCATTGAGAGGATGGCACAGCCCAGATGGTGGGGGTCCCTGATAATGGATGCTGTCTTCCTGAGTTAATAATCAACAACTAGTAATTAAAATTTCAAGGATAGACATCTTGGTTGGCATGGACAAGTTGGGCTGAAGGGCCTGTTTCCATGTTGTATAACTCTATGACTCTTAAAATTGATGACTGCAAAAACAAACCCCAGCTTGTCAAGAAGAACCCATCTGGTCCACTGATAACCCTCGGGGTGCCATCTTTCTCTGGTCTGGGCTTTTGGGCTTTTTGTGACTTCAGACTTTCTCAGTGTGGTTGATTATCAAATGTAAGTGGTAGAATCTGGAGAATGTTGATAGGAATAAACTAAAACGGGATTAGTACAGGATTTATATATATATATATATATATATATATAGGTGCCTGCTGGTTATATGGGCTCAGTGGGCTGAAGAGCCTGTTCCTGTACCGCATTGCTCGATGACTCTACGCCCTCTGAAATGATGTAACAAGTCACTCCGTTCCAGGGCAGTTTGAGATGGGTGATCCCAAAGCACTTCACAAGTCAGCATCAGTGTCCTGGGTAATTGCCACATTCCCTTGGTGTTGGGAGTGTTGGGGATTTCCTGATAATGAATAGCCCAACACTTTGGGGATGCTGTATTTCCTTGGGAATCCTGTAGCTGGTGGTACTTACATGGAGAATGTCGACAGTCTTACACAGAACTGTGAGTCTGGTCCATAATAAGTTACAAAAAAAAACAAATTGCTGGAGGAACTCAGCGGGTCAGGCAACATCTGTGGAGGAAAGTTAATGGTAGACATTTTGGGTTGAGACCCTGCTTCAGGACTTTCGGTTGTGACCCCACATTAAGTTCTGACACAGGGTCTGAACATCAAATGCTGACTTCCTTTCCCTCCACAGATGCTGCCTGACCCATTGAGTTCCTCCAGTAAATTGTTTTTTGCTCCAGATTCCAGCATCTACAGTCTTTTGTCTCTCCATAATGTTAATTCATTTTGTGAACACTGCAGCACAAGAAAGTACTCACAAAGTCTGAATGTAATTACTTTATATGTTTAGAAAAAACTGGAAAGAAGGTATGTTTAATTTCTGTACCACAAAACTAAATGTCTGCTGGCCAGTATGTTACAGCACTTAAACAGCAGGTGGCAGTGGTAAACCACGAATGCATCATTCAGGATCCAGGTTCTCCGCTCTCTCTCCAATCCATAGATCTGTTTGGTTCATTTAAGAAGTAATTTGTACACTGAGAGCACAACCTCTCCAACTGCAAGCATCCTCTCTGCAGATTAACACACTGCATGATTCAGAAAAGTGGCATTTCTGCAGGTGTGGATCATAATCTAGCAAGCTAAAGTGTGCGAGGTTGTTTGTTCAAAGAGGTGGTGTTTTAAGGGTCGTCTTAAAGAGGGGTAAAGAGGCAGAAGGGTGTTAGGAGGGAATATGGGAATTCCAGAGATCAGGATTTTGCCAGCTCAATGCTTAGTTCCCCAGGAAAGAGAGAAAATAAATTAGTTTTCAGTAGCAGAGGAGGTGGGGCCGGGAGAGGTAGAACAAAGGAAACATCTCTGATAGGGTGATACCAGGTGCATTAATGTAGCTGTTAGTATCAGATTGTACTTCTATGCCTGTGTAACGTGTAACTAACAGCAAAACTGTTGAACATGCCCAACAGGCCAGACTATACTAATGGAAAAAATGACAGGCAGAAATGGTTTCAGAAAGAAAGAGTGAGTTACTTAAAGGTCAGAGTTTGTCATCTGAAGGTAACTTAGCCCGTTAGCTTCACTTTCAATATAAATTTAATGGTTTGGGTTTTGAGGGTAGGAAGGGAAATATGTGGGATAGAGCATTCAGAAGCTACACATTATGGTTTTCACTATTCTTGCTTTGATGGGTCGTTCCAGTTGATCCCAGCATTTTGTTTTGGGAATCCACAGACTCAGCCACAGATTTTGTTACGGATAGATTTGAGAAGTGACTGCTATGGTTAAAATTTATCTTTCACTTTCTTTCCAATGATTGCTTTAGGCAGTAATCTTGCAGAACTGAGTACACTTCAGGAAGGACGCGGATACTGGAATTGTGCTGGGGTTGGGGTGTTGGGGCATTGAATGGCGGGGGATGGACGAAATATCCTGTTCAATTACAGGATGCTGGCAAAGCCAGCAGTTACTGTCCATCCCTAATTGCTCTTCGGAAGGTGATGACGTGACACCATCGCAGCCCTTTTGGTGAAGGTGATCCCACTATGGTGCTGGGCAGGGAATTCCAGGATTTAGATCCAGCGAAGATTAGGAATGGCAAAATATTTCCACGACTCAATGGCGTGTGGCTTAGAGGAGAGCTGGCAGGTGAATGTGGTCTGCGCCTCCTGCCCTTCTCTCTCCAGGCCGTGGGGTTGAGAGGTGCTGACGGAAAAATGTTGATGCGTGCAGAAGGTGCAGTCTGTGGGAATGGGATGCCGGTGGGGGAGGGAGGGAATGCTAAGAGAAGAAGCTGGGATGAGCTATCTGGGCCCCATTGGATCATTTCATGACATCTGAGCAACAATCAAGATATCGCTGCTTTCTGATGTGTGTGAGTGGTGCCAGAACTTCAGGAGAGGTTCAAATAAATATCAAAGAGCTGCCGGCTAAGTCTAAACAATGGCTGAAGTGCCGCATGGCACCACTGTTTGGCTGATTCATATTGGCACCATATTAATCAGCTGCAGTACCATCTCTTTGTCACAGGGGTCAGTATGGTCACATGTCATTGAACTAAACCATTATCACTTTGCAATAGCATTTCATTGGGTTCATTGGAAAAGATTTGAAACTCCTAAACCTTGTTGCAGTCTCTGCTGCCGCTGAGGGGAATTAACAAGGAAGTGTGCAATGGGTTGTAAGTTTATTAATGTAGAAGCTTGAAGTGTATGTTAATTAAGGGAGGAAAACCAGAAAGGAAGCTTCCTTCCAAATCTATTGGTGAGGACTCCTTTCATCCAGCACCCAGCTCAAGCCTTGGGCATAACTCAAATGGAAAGAGACGTGGGGTGGGATTGTTTGAGTTGGTTTGGGGTTAGGGTGTGGGCAATAAGCAGTTGTTCCTCCTTATGATCACTGGTCGGTGATACCCTGTTGGAAATGGGCAAGTTTGAGTCTGAGATGGTTGATGGTCCTCACGATCCAGCCTCCTGTGTGAAGGGTATGCACAGCTGGTCAGCACTGTCAGGCAACATTTGCCATTGGGTCACATAAGGAGCTAGTAAGACAGGTGAGCAAAGACTGGGTGAAAGGGGTGGGTTTTAAGGAGAGCCTTAAAGGAGGGTAGAGAGGTGGAGAGATTTAGGGAGAAATTTCCAGAGCTTATGGGCTTGGCAGCTGAAGGCATGGGCACCAGTGACCAAGTGAATAAATTCGGGAGTGAGCAAGAGGCAAGACTGGAGGATGGCTTCCTGGGATGGTGGTAGGAGGCTGTGCCTGTAGGGATGATGGGTGAGTGAAAGTTGGTGTGGTGGGTAAGAGATCATCCAACCATATCCTCAAGTATTATTGGGCCAGGACGGATGCTGAGCTAAAAATGCAAGATTATAAAGGCGATGATATAAAATGTGGTCCACAAAATAGATTAACAATAGTTTTAAAGGAGAGCATTTGAATGCAAGAACTATAAGAGGGAAGAAAGAAATGGTATTTTGTTATGACCATTTGTGACCTCAGGATGTCCCTACACACCTTGCAGCTAATGTAGTTTTAATTGGAGTCAGTGTTATAAAGAAGAGTGGCACCAATAGCTCCCTTGTGCTGATGAAGCCAGCTGCAGGCAAGGAAATTCATGAACCGTGGATAGGGCTGATGAGTGACATTGATACTAAATGAGGCGGAACACATCCTGCATCTTGAACAGGATGACTGTGAGGCGAGAGATTGGGATGTGTGCAAACACTGTTTGGATCCTGGTGCGTCTGATGCTTCCAGGGTATCGACGTACAATGACGGCTGCAAGCCAACATTCCCGCTTGTCTGAATTCCTTTTAAAGCCCCTTACAGGCAGGTTTGAAAATTCACTCATTTCCCATTCCCGGGGATATGTTCTCTTCTCTCCCACAGGTCCCTTTCTCCCTGTACCACAGAGTAATTTTTCCAGCCTTTAAGCTTAATCTTTATGGAGATCTCCGCAGTCACAGAGCTGGATAGACCCATTACAGAAGTGAATTCCTTAACCTGTCAGTGGCCCAGCCTGAAACATATACTGTACATACTTAGCTGTGTTTGGCGATATTGCATTGGATGTCCAAATGATCATCTTTCTTTAGTTTGGAAGCTGTCACCTCGACACCTGGATTGTATTTCCTCAAGTTAGATTAGATCAGGAAGCTGCTTTTGACTTAGCTTTTCCAAAAGTCATTTTTTTTTAACAAAACACATTCCACCTTCTGCTCTTTCTCCAGTAGGAAGAAAACACCCATCTTTCTCCTGTGGGTTGGTTATTGTCTCACAGGGCGTGCTACTCTAAGGGGGGGGGGGGCTTCTTCAAGCAGTTGCTCTTTACATGTTGGATGATTTTTACCAAGGGGACTAACCCTATTAGTGGTAAAGAGCAAAATTCCCATTGGGGAGCGGGGATGGGGAGTGAGGAGATTTCTTTGAGAAACTCAGCACTGGGTTTTCAGACTTTCCTGGACAGGACTGTTAGCCTCCTGGCTCCCAATGCTCCTGTGCAGGTGAAGGATGTCAGATCTACAAGGAGTCCCACTGCTGATGTATAGAACTTCAATGGTCACAGTGCATGCATACATCTTCAGTCTCCTATTGTTTATGTAAGCTTTCAATGTCCCATTGTACATATACACCATCTGCATCCTACTGTACATAAATGCACAGCTTCCTATTTTATATGCACATCCTTAGTATTCTACTGTACATGCAGACCTTCAGTGTCTCAATTATGCATATACTTTTATTGTCTCACTTAATGTACAAACTTCTATTGTCCGTCTCTACACTCTTACTACCTTAAGCAAATTCTTCAATATGACTAGAAGATGGTAGGTGAGCAGGGCAATTGGCAGAGAGATATTAATTGAACAGGTAATGGTAATTTTATATACTGGTATTATACACAGGGAGAGAGCACACTGACTGTCTTATACTTCACTATCGTACATGGGGAGAGTGCACATGAAAAGATTTGTACTCCAATATCCCACACAAAAAGTCCATAATGAGTGATTTGTACTCCACAGAGAGTCCAAAATGAGGGATTTATATTCTGATATTCTACACACAGAATCCACACCGAGAGGCCTATAATCCAATATCCCTTATAGAGAGATTACACCGAGAGATTTATGCTCCATTATCCCACATGAGGATCCACAACTGGGAGTTATCCACCAACATCCCACAGGGAGTTCATAATGAAAGACCTGTACAATAATTCCTCAATTTGCAAAAGGGATGTGTTTCTGAAAAAAAACCAGATGAAAATCAAAACTAACCGCAGATGCTGGAAATCTAAAATAAAAGCAGAAAATGCTGGAAATACTCAGCAGGTCATAGTGGCAAGAGAAACAGAGTCAAAGTTTCAGGGTGAAGACCCTTCATCAGAACGGACAGGACTTCTGACAAAGGGTCTTCAACCTGAAATGTCATTTGAAAAAGTTCGGTTAGGTGTAGTTTTGTGAATTGAAGTGCATCATGGGTATTGCGATGGGCATGGAGTGGGACACTATTTGTTATAGTAAAAAATAGCTTTGTAAATCAAAGACATGTTCCCAAAGTGTCAATGGCGTTAAAGCAAAGATTCAAAAATTGAATGTTCATAAGTCAAGGACTTATGGTTATGGAAAGTCCACAGCGTAAGATTTATCCTTCAGAATTCCACATGGAAAGTCCTCTGAGAGATTAAAGCTTCAATATCTGGCCAAAAGAGAGGGATTTATACCTTAATATCCCACAGAGTCCACACTGAGGGATTCATACTTGAACGTTCACACTGAGCCAATCACACAAGTATTCCACATTGGAGTCCATACCAAAAGGTTTATCCACTTATGCTCAACCCTCTGTAAGTTCATCTCAGAATGCTATCAGAACCTTGTTGACCTCCTTAATCCCATTGACAGGAGATCATTCCCTGGGAGTTCAATAGAGAATGGTGTTCTGGACGATGCAGACCCAGGGAGTGCTCTGACACCCCTGCCAATTGGCAAGCCCACGGTTCCAAAAGTCATGCTGAAGTCTCTACACGCAGCCAGATGCTAGTAGTAGGTTGAGTACAGGGATAGATTTGACTTCAGATGTGCCTGTGTCCTAACATATCATCTCGGAAGTCTGGCTCAAATCCATACCATCCTGACTGGTGTAGAGTAAAGAGGGAGTGTTTAACATGAATACTAAGCAGCAAAGATCCCTTGTTAACTTAATCCCCTTCAACTAACCCCATTGCTATCAGTGCATGAAGTAAAGGCACATTTAGCTCAATGAAGAAAGGGGTCATAGCAGATGGAAATGGTTCATTCAGGTTTTTCTTTTTCAACCTGATCCCAGGGGATTCCACTGCTGGTACAACTGTTCTTCCATATCATGGATTTGGGACCATTGGATGGGACGTGATGTTACTGCTGTAATCAAATTGACCAAGCCCACCAATGGCCCAAGGTGTGGTCAGCGGTGTCTCTGCTTGTACAACCTACAACTTCCTGGAAAATATTAATCCCCTTATCAAGTTGGTGTACCCCCCAACATAGAATTTCAGCTTGAATGCAGTTGTAATATAGGAGCAGGAGATCAGTAGCTCATGGCTGATTTGGGAACTAACTCTTCTCTCTGGCTCTTTGGCTATGTGCATTAAGGCTGAATTTCAGAAGCAGCCCGTGACTGGCGCAGCCATTGCAGACCACTTGTCGGCTTGTAATGTGATCTGGATCATAGGCCTGATCCCACAACTGGCAATAATCATACTCTGCCTCAAAACATTGCTCTGTTTTGGATGATGCTCCGTAATAGCCAGCTGTGTGTCCATTTGGACTGTAAACTTAGCTCTCTCTGGTCTCTCAACAAGCAACTGCTGCAAGGCTCAGAACATGTGCCCCTTGATGCCAACACAGGCAACCTATTGACAACACAGGCAATTTATCAACAATACAGGCAACCTGGTGCGAAGAAAAGCAATCTATCAACAACACTGGCACCAATCGCCATCACGGACAGCTTATCACCAGCACGGGTGACCTATTGCTAACACAAGAAATCCATCGGCAACACAGGCAATCTATTGCCAACACAGGCAATCTATTGCCAACACAGGCAATCTATTACCAATACAGGCAACCTATTGCCAACATAGTCAATCTATTACCAACACAGGTAGTCTATTACCAATATAGGCAATCTATCGCTAGCACAACACACAAAACACTTGAGGAACTCAGTGGGTCGGGTAGCATCTATGGAGGGAAGTGGACTGTTGATGTTTTGGGATGAGATCCTTCATCTGGTGGAGACCCTTTATCACTAAAACTCTTTTGGGTTGGGATGCTTTATTGCTAACACAGGTGACCTATTGCCAACACAGGCAACCTGCTGCCAATAAGGTCACACAAATATCACCAGGAGTCTAATCATAATGGAAGTATATTTCTGTAATGTGGAAGCAGCAGCTACTGTCTTTTTCCTGATTGCAGGAATGTTTTCTGAACTTGACCTCGTTTGAGAACTGCTGTGTGACAAATACCAGCCTTGGAGTGAAGCTGGACTGCACATTACCCTTCCAGGTTCACTGGAAGAAGGCAGCTGATAAACTGGTCAAGAAACCAAGGCAACCCAAGCTGGAGAATGCTGTGCATCAGTGCTCTAGACTTTGGTGATTGCGCCTTCTGTGACTGAGTGCTGCGTACTGGTGTGGGTCTGAAATAATGTCATGCAACGGCTGACCCAAATAAGAACTGCAGAAAGAAAGAAACAAATGACTTTTCTTTCTAAGGCACCTTTCACTTCCTCTCAGTATGTCCCGAAGTGCCTTATGCTACTGACATACTTCTGAATCTACTTTTACATTGCTTTTCCCCTGAAGAGTCGTGCATATTGGAACCATAAACTCGTCCATGTATGTCACTCCTCTGTGCTGCAGCCTTCTGGGAAGTGTAGTACATCGAGGAGGAAGTACATCTTCACAGGACCACCTATGTCCCTCAGCATTGCTTGAAATCACTTGCGCCCCTTTATACCCAGGTGCCTCACCTTTGGTAGGACAATCTCAATCTCGATGTCATGGCACGGTGGTGCAGCTAGTAGAAGTGCTGTCTCACAGCTCCAGTGACTCAGATTCAATCCTGACCTCTGATGCTGTCTTTGTGAAGTTTGCATGTTCTCCCTGTAACCGTGAGGGTTTCCTCCCACAATCCAAAAATATGTGATTAGCTGCTGTAAATTGCCCCCTTGTGCGTTGGTGAGTGGTAGAATTTTGGAGGGTGTTGATGGGAATGTGGGGAAACCGAAGTGGGTCAGGGTAAAATTAATATAAATAAAATAGGTGTTTGAATCGGTGTGGACATGATGGGCCGAAGGGCCTGTTTCTGTCTATGATTCTATGATGCTGGAAAGTTAAATGGAGTCTTAAGGTGTTGGAAACAAACACCCTGTGAAATTCTCAGAGGTGAGAATTCCCAGCTTCAATATTCAGCATAGCTCACTGGGGACCTTAAATGTTATCAGTCCAAAACATTTATTTTGTGGATAAACACAAACAAGAACTCTCCTCCTTGCAATGTTCATGCAGAGCAAAGTATGGAGCATGTAATGTCTTGATTTACAAACATCAAAGGGGCATCCTAGCAATATATTCTGGTATGCTGATGCAGTTCTTTGGCTGAATCACCTGAATGGACAATTATGGCAATTATTCCACATCTACTTCAGCTTTGAGAAAGAAGGAGATTCCACACTGAGAGATTTTTATTAAAATAAACCAATCCTCAAGATTTCTCACAGAGATTTATATTTAAATAAAACACTCTTTGAGATTTCATACTGCATCAAAAGCATCAAAATTCTGCTTTAAATTTATTAAGAAATTACATGCTTAACTAAACAAAGTGAGGTAGTTTTTTTTTGTTAATCTGTGTGATGAGGGTGTCACTGGCAAGGCATTGATTGTCCGTTCCTAATTACCCTTGAGAAGGTGGTGGTAAGCCATTTTCTTACCCGCCACAATCCTTGTGGTGAAGATGTTGTTGGAGAGAGTTCTGGGCGATGATGTGGGAATGGCGATGTATATCCAAATGGTGGTGTGTGATTTGGAGGGGATCTTGTAAGTTGTGGTGTCCCCATGCTGCCTTTATCCTCCTCAGTGGTAGAGGTCGTGAGTTTGGGAGATGCTGTTGGAATAGCCTGGGTGAGTAACTATACTGCATTTTGTAGGTGATACATATTGCTGTCATGGTGTGCCAGTGGTGAAGGGATGGGATGATAATCAAGTGGGCTACCTTGTCCTGGATGGAGTTGAGCTTCTGTGTTGTCATAGCTGCATTTATCTAGGCAATATCTACTTCACAATGTTCCTGACTTGCATTTTGGAGGTGGTGGAGTTACTTACAATATAGGACACTGAAATTCTGGCCTGCACTTATCACTACAGTATTTATGTGCTGGTCAAGTTAGGTTAGGTTTCTGGTCAACACTAACTTCCAGGATGTTGATAATGGGGGAACTTGGCGATGACAATGTCATTGACTAACCAGGGTAGATGGTTGGACTTTCCCTTGTAGGAAGCGAACATTACCAGACAATTGTGTGATGTGAATCGTAGAAATTTAGAGCACAGGAAGAGATCATTGAACCCACTGTGTCCATGTTAGTTATAAAAAGAGCTGTTTGGGTAAATCCATCTTCCCAGCTCTTGATCCTTAAGCAGCGAGGTACTTTCTCAAACCTTTGCTCTGCATTCCCTTAAAGTGTGACTGTGTAGCATTGTGGAATTACCCCTTAAATCTTCTGAAAATGTTTCCAGATTTAAAAATGTAACATTGGCATTAATGTAAATGAGAGCTCCTCAGTTTATTGGATTTCTTCAAAAACTAATGCAGTTACAGAATATGATGAATATTGTCAATATTGTTATTTTACTAATCCATCCAAATGTAGATGCTGACACAAATTAGCAAGGCAGGAATTCATTTGCTCACTCCAGGAAAGCATTTCATACTTAGGAAACATAACCATCCTTCAATTTGCATCAGCCTTAAATTACATCCTGAGGTTCTGCTTCTGATGCACACTCCTTCTGCTTGGGGTGATAAGAATTTGGTCAAACAATTTTTCCATTCACTTGGTTCAAGTGTGGACTCCATGAATTATTGCCAACTTGATGATTCTCCTGGATCTTATCAAGGCCCTAATTTCTATATGTGCACATAGCAAGACTCAGGCATAACAGATAAAACCTAAGCTATCTGGAGAAAAGAGCAAAATACAGGAATAATTATGTTTACTAAAAATTGGTCCTTTGTTGAGGGCATGTTAAAATATAAGCGGCTCCCCTCTGCCTCCTTCACTCAGTGACTGACTATCTGAAGTTATGATGCTGGCTTTCACACAATGCGTATTTTCCGCTGCTTCAAGCACTAGAAAATCAGAACTGTGATGAGCCATAGATTGTGGCCAAGTTATTAGAGATGTTGACGGACAAGATTCCTTGAGTTGGCACTAAATATAATAATTGTAAATGTACTTAAGGGTTTCATACAGAAGAAATCTACCCCACCAATCTGTTGTCCATACATAGCTTGAAGGGTTGGTACATTTACCATAGGTTGGGATTACAATCTGTCACCCCATTTTGTGACCCACTGCAGTGGAAGTGTAGACAGATTCCATGGAGGGGAGGCTGGTTTTCGTGCTGGACCGAGCTGTGTCCACAGCTCGCTAATGCACAGGATCGCAAAAGGCTGCCGAGTGTTGTAGAATCAGCCAGCTCCATCATGGACACAACCCTCCCCACCATCGAGAAAATCTTCAAGAGGTGGTGCTTCAAGAAGGCGGCATCCATCACAAAGGACCCTCACCATCCAGGACATGCCCTCTTCTCATTGCTACCATCAGGGAAGAGGTACAGGAGCCTGAAGACCCACACTCAACGATTCAGAAACAGCTTTTTCCCCTCCACCACCAGATTTCTGAATGGTCCATGAACCGTTGAACACTACCTCATTGTTCCTTTGTTATTGCACTATTTATTTATTTTTGTAATTTTATGTCTTTGCACTGTACTGCTGCCACAAAACAACAAATTTCACGTCATCTAAGTCAGTGATAATAAATCTGATTCTGCTCCTGCAATTTCTTGAGGTCTTGGGCAGAGTGGTTGCCATACCGAACTGTGATGACAACTTTTGGGCCCTGTATCTAAAGAAAGATGTGCAGGCCCTGGATAAAGTGGATGTGGAGAGGATGTTTCCATTAGTAGGAGAGTCTAGGATCTGATGGCACAGCCTCGGAATAAAGGGATGTCCCTTTAAAACTGAGATGAGGAGGAATTTCTTCAGCCAGTTAGTGGTGAATCTGTGGAATTCATTGCCACAGAGGGCTGTGGAGGCCAAGTCATTGATGTATTTAAGGCAGAGATTGATGGGTTCTTGATTGGTAAGGGGGTTAAAGGTTACGGGGAGAAGGCAGGAGAATGGGTTTCAAAAAAATCAGCCATGATTAAATGGCAGAACTGGCTTGATGGGCCGGATAGCCTAATTCTGCTCCAATATCTTATGATCTTATGGACACTGCCTCTGTCGGGAACAAAGAATTAGGAAGAACAAAGCTCTTGAATCACTGGCATTGACTGCAGCAACTTAACCTTTTGATGGAATGCTTCTTTCACTGCTGACTTAATAAAGGTAATGACACACGTAAAAGAAAAAGCTGCCTGTACATCAAAATCATGCATCATCATGTGTTTGTGGCCTCCTTATAATATTTTGCAGGCCAGGATGAACAACCTGTCCTGAGCACAGATCTGTCGCTCTCCTTGAGACTACTAATAATTGTAAGAAAACCAAAAATAAAATAATTTTCATGTCTTTGCATGACAAATATAGAAAATATGCAAATGATAGAATCCCATTCACCTTATGGACTGCTTGCAGCTGGCTTTCGTGCACAATGGGATTGTTAAGACACAAGTTTACTGGGGCATGTTCACAGCCTTGGAAGTGACAGACACCATAATGAAAATATGGCATTTAGAAATGAGGGCAATTTTAACCCACTGGGGAACTCACTGACTGGGTGCATTGCTGACGTTTACATGCCATCTGGTTTTCCTCACCATTAGAATCAATGGAAAGTAATTGTGATAATTCAACAATCATGAGGAGTTGGAGACACAAAAGACTGCAGATGCTGGAATCTGGAGCAACGCACAATCTGCTGGAGGAACTCAGTGGGTTGAGCAGCATCTGTGGGGGGGGGTGGGGGGGGGGAAGAAATTGTTGACTGAGAGTCCTGGTGCAGGGTTTCAACCTGAAGCATTGACAATTCCTTTCCCTCCACAGATGTTGCTCAGCCCATTGAGCTCCTCCAGCAGATTGCTTATTGAATCATAAGGCGTTGCTGTCTAATGAGTTATGTCAAGGGAAGGGCCCCCTCCTCAATATTTAGAAGGCAGGCAGAGAGGTTGAGTTCTCGTTTGCTCTCCACTAATGGTGTGTTTCTTTCTCCTTGGCAGGACATGAAGTATCTTTGCATCCCTGCTTCTGATTCTTCAAACCAGAATCTGTAAGTATTGACTATCTCCAATGCCAAAGGTACAATGAATTAAAATCTCTACTGACGACCTATTTTTGTTCTTTAATTGAACAAATCATTGGCACAAGTGTTTATCTTGCTGTGATTTTGGGGAATATCTTGTCTCTCCTCCCCAGCAGCTTTAGTTTCTAGTTTCATTTCTGAAGAGAATGAATGGTATATTCGTATTAAAAGGCCTATAATTAGAGTTTCTGGTGTGTCAGGGGGTTTAGGAGTCATTTTCCCCAGAGAGGTGAGTCTATCTGGGGTTTTGGAAGGCTCCTGTTAGTGATCATCTCTGCCATCATTGTTACGTCTTAACGTTTCCTCCCTTGTTCCTGGAACGCTTTAGATGCACCACACCCCAACCTTTCCCACATGCTGTGCCTACAATATTGCTGAGATCAAACCTCTAAAAGCAAAAAAAAAGAACTGCAGATGCTGGAAACCTGAAATAAGAACAGAAAACACAGGAGCTACACAGCACACCAAACTTGGCTCCAACACAGTTTCACAAGATTTAAACACTCACACCAAGGGTGAGTGATTCAGAATCTCGTGATCTTAGTTTATCTCTGGGGAGAAGGTTATTAAGGCAAGGTTTCTATATCAGGTTACATCCACATTTGTACAGAGTAGATAAGAAGTTGGGGTAACCCAAGAATTAGCAGAAGCCAAATATAAATTTCTAACGTAAAAACAGAAAACTCGGGAAATACTCAACAGGTCAGGCAGTATCTGTGGAGAGAGTTAGCATTTCAGATCCAAGGTCCTCCATCAGAACTGGGAAGACAATTTAGTGTTTTGTCTTTCTGAGTTCTGATGAAGGGTCTTGGACCCAAAATGTAAAGGCTGTTTCTCTTTCCACAGATGCTGCTTGACCTGCTGAGTGTTTCCAGCATTTTTGTTCTTTGTTTCTGATTTCCAGCATGCACAGTTTTTTGATATTTATAGTTATTTGTAAGTTATGTCTCAATCACTTATAGCAATCCAGATACCAGACTGGACTGGCAGTGGAATTTTCCAGTCAACCCACTCTGTCCAGGAATGCCACTGTTGCTGTATACAGCTAATGTTGAACTGAAGTAAAGTCCACGATTGAAGGAACCCATTCATATGAACAGTAACCAGTTTTGCTTTCAATTATTAATTGCGATAAGGACCAATCCAGAAATTACGTCCTGTCCTGAATTGCTCCTGAGAAGTTGGTCATCAGTTGCCTTCTTGAACCATTGTAGTCCATGTGGGGAAGATACTTGCATTAGAAGAACTCTGGGGAAATCCAGTGTTGTAGAGAGCAATTCCATAAGATCATGACTGGTCTGCAATTGGCCTCAGCTTCACATTCCTGACTGTTCCCCATAGCTCTTGGCATTTGCACAGTCCAAAAATCCATTTATCTCATCCTCTGCGGAGAGAATTCCAATGACTCATGACTCTTGGAGAGAAGAATTTCCTTTAATCAATCCCCTTTTTCTGAAATCTAGCTTTAGATTCTCCCGTGCGGAGAAACAACCTCTTAGTATTTATCTTGTCAAGCCCCCCTGAGAATCTTCAGTGAGGTCACCTCATTCCTTCAATTTCCTTTGAATATAGGAGGTGATGGTGTTCATGCATTTTGTTTATTTTTTTGGATACCTTGGAAGCCAATGTCACCCCCTTAAATTTAATCCACGTTCAATCCCAGTTGCCAAGTTTTGAATAAATTTAGCTTTTGGCTTGTAATTTTCCTCATTGTAGGTTATGTGCTTGTAATTATTAGCTATTTTTTGAACCAAACATTTTCAGTAAAATCTTCAACTGAGTTGCACTATTTTTTGTTGCATTTTAGATGGCTAATCATTGTTTAATTATTATCTCATCTGTTCCAACGGTTTTCACAGTGAGTTGCTTTTGGCTTCAGTCTATGATGAGGCATTTAGCAAAAAAAATGATGAGGGATCGAGATAAATAGGAGCTATGTTCCTTAACAGAGAGGTCATAAACCAAGGGGCATAGGTTTAAAGTACATGGTAGAAGCATTAGAAGAATTTTATTTTCACCTGGAGGGTAGAACTCATTCCCTGAAAGGGTGGTGGAGGCAGCAACCCTTATTTCATTTAAGGAATACTTGGATGTGTACTTGAAGACCCATGGCTTGCAGGGGTACAGATCAAGTTCTGGAAAATGGGATTAGATTGGTTAGCTCTTTCTCGACTGGCAAAGATACGAAGGACCGAATAGCCTTTGGTGTTGCAGATTTCCTATGGTCCTCTGATTTCCATGATGGGGTCTCCCATAGAACTGTTGGAGAGCTGGGCCTGGAGGGGATAGAGGATGACATGAAAGGAAGTCTACATAGACACTGAGAATTCTAATGGAGCAGATAGAATGCTGCCCCACACGACCCAACCAGTGGGTCCAGTCCTCTATGCTACTTTGCTAATACTAAGAACATAGAACAATACAACACCAGAACAGGCCCTTCGGCCCACAGTGTCTGCACCAAACACGATGCTGAATTAATCTAAGTCTCTTCTGCCTGCACATGATCCACATCCCTCCATTCCCTGCATATTCATGTGTCTATCTAACAGCCTCCTAAGCGCCACTATTGTACCTGCTTCCACCACCACCCCTGGCAGCCTGTTCCAGGCACCTACCACTCTCTATGTAAAATAAGCTTGCCCCGCACATCTCCTTTGAACTTCCCCCCTCTCACTTAAATGCATGTCCTCTCATATTTGACATTTCTACCCTGGGAAAAATATTCTGACAGTCTACCCTATTTGTTTTGCTTTTCTTGCCTGGGTCAAAGTCTTTCAGCTAATCAAAAGATGCATACAGGCCATCCCCGGGTGACGAATGGGTTCCATTTTTACAGACGTCCTTAAGTCGATTCTGTCCATAGGTTGGAAAATATACAATATCACTCAATATGGTACCCACACCTCCACAGTGCTGTAAAGAATGGCATCAAAAGCACATAATTCTGATTTGAAAAAATAATTACTAAATGTGGAGAGAGAAGGGAAGCTAGTTCTGCCGTTCATAGGAATGAATGTATGTACATAAGTCGGACTTTTGAATTTAGTAATGTTATGGCAGCTCATTTGTATGTACAAGTGTCCATAAGTTGGGTGTTTGTTACCTAGGGATTCCCTGTAGTTTGTTCAATGAAACAGTTGTAGAGTACAGAGGTCAAACCAACTGCTGATATGCCTTGGGAATGGTAGCTGAAGCAGCAGTTTTAAGAAGTAGGAATTGTCAACACTTGAAAACCAAAGCTAGCCCAGTATAATGAATGTTATCCACAGCTGATCTGGACCATTCCCTCTGATGGGAATCCCCAACATATTCTCACTACGAAAAGGAGGATTTTCTTGCTTTTGCCCAGTGGAAATTATGAAATAATTTCTTTGGTGAAGAGTAGCAGCTTAGACTTCCCCGTGACTAGCCCCCACCCACCATGTATTGTTCTCGATTGATGGTACTTACATGCTACCAAAAGAAAATCATTATAATGTTCCTCTTCACCAGTCATGTGTGCTCTGTTCTTGAAAGTGTCAAGATGTTTAAGAAATAACTTTCCCTGTAGTTTAATTTAAATATAGAAAATGGATCCTGAAGTAATGAGTGGTTGGCTGAACCACAAAAAATTGAAGTGAGTTGGGTTAATATCCAGCCTTGTCTTCACTCAGTGTGTCAGTACTCTTCTGGTATATAGAATGAAGTCCTTTCCTACTATTGGAGGTACAGTCCATTGTTCAGATTCATCACTCTCATTGGTTGAGTTCAGTTGGATCTACAGTGTTAATATATAAATATTTTGTTTCCAGTACCTCACAGTATTATTTTTTTAATTTCTGAACCTCTCTCACAGATCCCTGGCACTGTTTCAAAGGAGAGAAAGGGAAGTACTTTCTCCAGTCCTAGCCACATCACTGAAACAGACTATCTGGTCATTCTTGTTTTGCTGTTTCTTGAAGCTTGTGCACAAACTCGCCATCTCCTTTGAATAGTGACTGCGCATCAAACTTATTGTAGTAACTGTGAGGTGCTTTGCACTGTCCTGATGTTATGTAGGGCTCTAGGTAAATGCAAGATTCTTTTTTAATTTCATTGAATTCTCCCTTAAGAACAATAGTTGGACATTTGGCTGATCTATGACTGAACTGTGACTTGACACATTGAATGAAAGCAAGGTTTTGTCTTATAACACTAAATACCTTTGGGATAACAAGAGTCTATCAATCTCATCTTTCAAATTAATAATTGACCCAGTCTCAGTTGCCATTTGGGGAAGACCGTTGAAATGTCTGTCATCCTTGTCTGTGGAAGTATTTTCTAACTTCAGTCCTGAAGAGCATGGTTGTAATTTTTTAGATCACGCCAATCAATGGAACTGGTTTCTTTTCAGTTCACCTTAATATCTCAAAATCTCCAACTGAATAATCTATTAGCATTTTAAATTCCAGGGTACATAATCACAATTTATGTAAACTTTGCCCATAATTTAACTCTAAGAGTTCAGGTATCATCCTGCATTAATCTGCTCTGTATTCCCTAACCAGTACTTTGTTATGGTGTGGACTCCAGAACTGATCCTTAAGGCTTTTGCTTTCTTCATACTTTGCTGGTTTTAAAGCAATATTGGATGTCTTTTTTTAGTTGGGAGCAATAAGCACTTTCTAGAAGTGACTACATTAGTCGTCTTCTCTTGATATTAAATTTTAAGCTATAACAGAGTTTTCACTTTCCACCCCTCCCTATGTAATGGATATTTTGTGCTGGCAATAATTGTAGTGACAGTTTTTAATAAGACAGGTCTTCTCATGAGGGGCTTATTTAGGCTGCATTCAACAAGCAAGCTTGAGCATAAGCTCATAAAAGACTGTCACTCTTGTTGAATATTACAATCAATCATCAGACCAAAAATAAAGTAAAATCTGGACTTAGCCCATTGAATAAAATTATAAAGAACTAATGCCTCTCTTTACAAGAAATGATTTTCTGGTCAGTGCAAGACTTTATTCACTTTTGCAATCGCTATGTCTAGAGGAAATACCGCAGGAAGGAAGACCTACACTACTTTTACGGAAGTGACCCTTTTCTGCAGACGTGTGGTTTTTTTTGTTGGATTTCACAATTGTCATAAGTGTGAACATCTATTTGGGACTGTGCAGGCATGTGCAATTTCACCAGCATAAAGTCTGCAATCAAGGATCCAAGGCTCAACAGTAAAACTAGAACCCTTGCAACTTAAAACAAAGAACACACTGCTTTTTGTGCACCAGTGGGCTCTTGCTGGTGAAGGGGTTTCTTGCTGAGGGCCACATTGCAACATGGCATACTGTTAACAATGTGATTTTTTTATATTGGTCCATAGGCCATTGAGTGCATGAGTGTATAATAAGTTGTACCTCATCCTGATGACTTCAGCTAAAGTTCCCGAACTGCTGACACCGCAGCTATGAAATGTTTGAAAATTGTGAGGTTAATATAGATATAGCTATATAAATATTTATTTGTTGGTCACATGTACATCGAAATACACAGTGAAATGCATCTTTTTGTGTTATTGAGAATGTGCTGGGGGGCAGCTCGCAAGTGTTGCCACTCTCCTGGCGCCAACACAGCATGCCCACAGCTCCTAACCTGCACATCTTTGGAATGTGGGAGGAAACCGGAGCACACACATAACAACATGATATGAGTGCATTAATGGCAGCATTTCATACTTAAAAGATGGTGATTTGTTACAACTGTTATTTTGGATATTCAAGTGATCAGTGAGTCACAGTGCAGAGATGAACTGCAAAAAAGAAAGATCTAGTTTCATATTACAACACCCTATATTTATTTAGTTTCTGTATAATAGTTTCAGCTCTTAAAAAGCAAATAATTCTTCATTCATTCTCATGGCATTCAGATTGATTCAGCAAATAGAGAGGATTCTGAGTGAAAGATAGAGAAATGTTGGATGCAGGTTTGAATTTGGACATGGCAGTGAAGCTTAGTTTGTTATGTAAGGCTGCACCTGCACAGGAAATGCTGCAAGACAACAGTTGGGACACAATATAGACCCATAAAGAGTTCCAGAGCCTAGTGGTTGCTTTGTCCTTATATAAAAAAAAATGAATCATTGTAACACTGCAACCCTGTTTAGTACCTGCTGAACATCGAGCTACTTTTCTTTAGCTGGACTGAACGAACAAATGGATCTAGTGCTCTCTCCTGTTTTTGTCAGCTGGTTTATTCATTACAGAAGTCACCACTTCCACAGGGTGGGGAGTGAGATTGAATTCTGCTCATCTGCTGGAGATTGTTCAGTTGAAGGGTGGTTGGCTTTAACTGTTCGTTGACGTTGATTAAAATACAGATCTCCAAGTGTGAATCCAGTACCACGTTAATAAGCTGTTTCTGAGCATTGGGAGGCCAATCTCAGAGTTTATGAGCTTTTGTTAGGGAATAGCTGCACATTCTTTCCACTGCTATTTGTTGTAGCCACATCTCTCAGGGATGAGAAAGTTGTCGTGTTGCTACAATAATCAGTAAAATCAGCTTGGCACAAGGGCTGGACTATTGGTCATTTTCTACTGAAGAGGCGGTTGATGTTGGGGGAGAGGTTGGATGAGGGAGGAAGGGGTGTGAAGGGAGCAGGGGGAAATTATGGTGGATGTGGGTTAGGGTTGGAGGAAGTGGGGTGAGATGAGGATGAAGAGAGTGCGGAAAGGAGTTGTGGTGGGAGGAGGTGGAGGGAAGGGGATGATACATTGGGGTTCAAGGGGAGAATCAGTGAGTGGGGGGGGGTATGTTGTGAAGGGGATTGTGTGGGAAGGTGGTGAGGGACAAGGTATGGGAGAGAAGGGTAAGAGGGCCAGTGGGTGGAGCGAGGGTAGAGAGGAGTGGGTGCTGTGCGGGAGAGAGAGTGGATCCACTGCTGTACAGATGATGAAGTTTACACGTGCACATTGAATTGAATTTCAGAAACAGAATTTAACTGCACCCAAGTTCAATGGATATCACAGGGAATGTATTTCTATACCAAGCACTCACTTGGAGAGGGTGATTAAACCTTTGCTGTGAAAATTTCCAAGACACACTCTAAAAGCAGGTCTCTCCTTTTGGTCTGGGAGATTCAAATTCAAATCTGTTTTGACCGAAATTCCTGACTGTGTATGGTTACAACAGAGAAGGTTGATAGAAGAATGAAACACAGGAACAAGAGTAGGCTATTCAGCCGCTTGAACATGTTCTGCCAATCAGTATTATAGCTAATCTGGATCTTAACTCTGTTTATCTCGGATATGAAATGTTTGTCTTTTACACAGGTGCTACCTGATCTGTTGAGTTTTTCCAGCATTTTCTGCTTTGCTTTCAGATATCCAGCACCTGGAGTTTGTTGTTCCATTTTTTTTATTGTCCTTAATTTTATCCACCTAGCTTAGCTTGTTATCCCTTCCTCCTTGGAGATGAACATGGACAGAATCATGAACTAAAAACAGAATGCTGGAAGAATTCAGCAGGTCAATCAGCATCTGTAGAGGCAAAAAGTGTGTCAATGTTTAGGGTTGCTGCCCTGCATCAGGACTGAGAGGGTAAAGGAAAGGTGGCCAGTATAGTAGTACGTGGGGAGTCGGGATAGAGGCTGATAGGTGATAGGTGGAACCTGATGAGGAAGGGATGACGGGCAGATGCAACCAGGTAGGGGGAGGGGATGGGAAAGGGAGAAGAAAACTAATTGGACAGGTGAGTGTGCGTGGGAAGAGAACGGCAGGGGAGGGGGATGATGGTGGGTGGGGGAGTGGTGGGGCTTCACTTTGGACTCCAAATCTGGGAGGATTAGGTGGGAGTGTGAAGGTAGTGGGTATAAAGGGATTAAAAGACAAATTTGATGCATGGTTGGAGAAATTGATACAGTGTTTACAAGATTTAATTTTCAAAGAGTATAGGAAGCATCTTGGGGAACAGGGTATTTATTAACAATATTGCATTAGCCAGTGAATCCAAGTTGGGGTGTGACATAAAATACAGCAAACAGCAAACAAAATCAATTTACTCAGTAAACAGAGTCGAAAGAGCAGAGGAAACAGACACAAGCAAATTCCCAATCTAAGTAAGTTAATCTTTTGAGAGAAACGCAGTGAGTGCAGGATAGAAATTAAATGTATAACATTAATCTCAGTCAATTGTAATGTTGTGGTCATCATGTTTGATTCACAGAGGAAGTACTTAATCATCTCCGTTAGAGCAGTGTCACTGTGTGCAGCCTTTGGTGATTATCTGTCCTGTGCTGACTGGTGAATGGAAGTGTTGCATCACAGAGCAATAAGACAGATGCTTGTCCTGTCATTCCTGGCTGTGCTTCAGACAGAGATAGGATTCTGCCTAATAAATAGTGTGTAAATTAGTTGGTGCTTCCATTCTTTTGATATCTGGAGTCGTTTAGGTGCAGTTTATGAAATAGCTTGACAATTAAAGCTTCAAAACATGTTATGCTATTTGGAAGTCATATTATTTAATAAACTCCTGATCCAACTTCTCTTTTGGCACTCGCTTGTTTTCTTCACTGAAAGGCAACCATATTTTCGTGAATTAGAATCATGGAACGATGAAGGCTTATGCATAGAGGGAGGCCATTTGGCCTACTCTGGCTCTGCTGGCCTTATAGTACTCTATCCACTTCCCTGCCTGTTCCCAACAGCTCTGTAACATTTTCCCTTTTGAACACTTTCATTTGCTATTACTATTGTTGAATCCACCCTTTCAGGCAGTGTATTCGAACACACTGTGCAAAATTGTTTCCTCTGCTTCTTTTGCCAATAATTTGTGTCTTCTGGTTATTGAACTTGCTGCTGTTGGGATACAATTTACTTTTATTTATCAAAACCATTGATCATTTTGTCTGTTTCTTGGCCTTTTCTGCTCTAAGAAGAATTACTTCTTCAATCTGTCCACATCACTGAAGTGCCTCATCTGTGATAACATTCTGGTAAAAATCTTCTCCTACCCCCTCTAAGATTCTGAAAACTTTCCTAAAGGGCAATGTCCCAATTTGGAGGTCGTATTCCAGGTAACATGTGTTTTACAAAGGTTTAAAATAACTTCCTTGCTTTTGTATTTTATGGTCTCTTGATAAAGCCAAAAATACCATATGTGTTTTTTAATGGCCTTCTGAACATAGGGTCATAAGCACAGAGATGGACAGCATAGAAACAGGCCCTTTGGCCCACTAGGTCCATGTTGACCATTTTGCCTATTTACACAAATCCCAGCTGCTTGCAATAGGACCGTATCCATGTCTTACTATTTTCACGTAGTCATGTCCAGATTACATCTGAGGCCTCTTCTTTTCCTCATTCCTGTTAAAAATTGTACCTCTAGGTACCTTGCGTTCTTTAATTCGAATGAAGTAATCCACAATGGTACCTATCAGTTACTATTTATAATGCTTTTACTAGTTTCAGGAGACCATGCAAAATCTGAATGTCCAGATGAAGGGTCTTTACCTGAAACGTTGACTGTCCATTTCCTTCCACGGATGCTGCTTGACCCTCTGAGTTCCTCATGCAGCTTATTTTTTGCTCTGGATTCCAGCATCTGCCGTCTCTTGTGTCTCCATCCAAAGATCTGCCACTATTTTCCTAAAGGGCTCTGGGATGGCACCATAGTTTAAACATTAATAGCTTAAATGTTGGAGTTAGTCCAAGGGAAGTATTTGGAGCCAAATGCATTTCCATGACCAGTACGAGTATATATCAAACACACTCCTGTCTCTTTTATCTCTCTCATTTTATGGAATGTGTGAAAAATGAAAGGTATTTTCCCCCCTCTGTACCCTATGTTACATACCTCCAGGATTATATCAGTTTGCAAATACCTTGAATGAATATTTTATCATTGGAAAGTACCCTGGCTTATCCAGAGCTGTTTGTTTGGATGAAAGCCATAGCAACTAATTGAAAGACACAAAATAACTTGCTATACTAACAAGCTAATTATAAAGCGGTTAAGTGGCCATGTCTCAGTAGAACACTTGGTCAATTACTTAGCAATTGAAAGTCGAAGTGTTAGCTTTCCCCTTGTTGGTTGTTTGTCCAGAATTGTTCAGATTTGTAGATCCAAATGAGTACAACAGACCTTGTGCAGTCTGCTTGGGAGATACGTGACTTGGTGACATTAAGATAAACTTCTCTATTTCACACTCTGATCTTCAGAGATGATACTTTTAATTTATTTGGCTGTGGGCCACAGAAATGGAACATGAATCCTATCAGACTGTAATCTGTTGGAATTGGATTATTAACACTGAATATTGCATGGATTTTCACAAGGATAAAGGCTATTTAGCTCAACGGGTCTATGATGGTGTTTATACTCTGTATACACTCAAAAATAAGCACATTCCTACACTCCATCCAGATTCCCTGCTAGATTATCCTTTCGTGGAATTTCCTTCTAGACCATTGTTTGGAACACCAAGTTTTTACACTGGAGCTCTGCCTCCACTTTATGGAAATCTTCATCAAATAGATAAATTAAATGAGAAGATTGTAGAAATGACATTCAAGAAAACATTCTGTCCGAACTATTAAGTACAATACAGGCTGGATGTGAGGTGTAAATCCATCAAAATCCAAGTTATTATTTTAAATCTGAGATAAATTGATCAAAGTTTCAAATTCAGTTTGTTCTATCAATTCAAAGACATTGACCAATGGGATACTTGTAGTTGATGAAGGGCACCTAAGTTAGTTCATCAATTCAAAAAGACTTTAATGTCTCCTAGTTCCCACAAGATCACAAGACAAGGGAGCAGAAGTAGGCCATTCAGCCCATTGAGTCTGCTCCAAAGAAAAGAAAGGGAAAAAGAAAAAGAAAAATGAGAAATGGGGGAAAAAAGCCTGCTCCATGAGCATAAAAAACCCACTATTCCTTTCTAGCCCCAATTTCCAGCCTTATCCCCATATCCCTTGATACCTTGACTAATTAGATACCTATCTATCTCCTCCTTAAATGCCCCCAATGATCGGGCCTCCACTGCTGTATGTGGCAAAGAATTCCATAATTTCACTACCCTCTGGCTAAAGAAATTTCCCCTCATCTCTGTTTTAAACCTGTACCCTCTAATTCTAAGATTGTGCCCTCTGGTCCTGGACTCACCCACCAAGGGAAACAGCTTGGCCACATCTACTTTGTCCAGTCCTTTCAACATTCTAAATGTTTCTATGAGATGCCCTCTCATTCTTCTGTACTCCAGTGAGTACAGTCCAAGAGCTGACAAATGCTCATCATATGTAAGCCATTTCATTCCGGGAATCATCCTCGTAAATCTGCTCTGAACCCTCTCCAACATCAGCACATCCTTCCTAAGATATGGGGCCCAAAACTGCGCACAGTATTCCAAATGAGGCCTCACTAGTGCCCCATAGAGCCTCATCAACACCTCCTTACTTTTATACACTATACCTCTCGAAATGAATGCCAAAATAGCATTCGCTTTCCTTACTGCCGATCCGACTTGATGGTTAACCTTTAGGGTATCCTGCACGAGTACCCCAAGTCCCTTTGTACTTCTGTACTTCAAATTTTCTCCCCTTCTAGATAATAATCTGCCCCTTTATTTCTGTTTCCAAAGTGTACAATGGCACATTTTTCAACACTGAATCTCATCTGCCATTTCCTTGCCCATTCTCCTAAACTATCTAGGTCTCTCTGCAACCTTCCTGTCTCCTCAATACTCCCTACTCCTCCACCTATCTTGAAGTCATCTGTAAACTTAGCCACAAAACCATTTACTCCATCATCCAAATCGTTAATGTACAAAGTAAAAAGAAGCGGCCCCAACACTGACCCCTGTGGAATACCACTAGTAACCAGTAGCCAACCAGAACAGGATCCTTTTATTCCCATCCTTTGCTTTCTGCCAACCAGCCAATGCTCCACCCATTCTATTATCCTACCTGTAATTCCATGAGCTCTCATCTTATTAATGAGCCTCTTGTGCAGCACCTTGTCGAAGGCTTTTTGAAAGTCTAAATACACAACATCTACAGCCTCTCCCTTATCCACCCTACCTGAGATTTCCTCAAAAAACTCCAATAGGTTGGTCAGGCAGGACCTTCCCTTCACGAAACCATGATGGCTTGGACCTATCTTGCCCTGCACCTCTAGGTATTCCATAACCTCATCCTTGAGGATCGATTCTAATAACTTTCCCACCACCGATGTCAGGCTAATAGGTCTGTAATTTCCTTTATGCTGCCTCCCACCTTTCTTCTACTGAAGAACTACATTTGCGACCCTCCAGTCCTCCGGAACCATGCCGGAGTCTATCGATTCCTGGAAAATTATCACCAGTGCTTCCGCAATCTCTAAAGCCACCTCCTTCAGAACCCGGGGATGCACCTCATCCAGTCCGGGAGACTTATCTGTCTTTAGTCCATTTAGCTTTCCTAGCACCTTCTCCCTGGTGTTCTTAATTGAACTCAGTTCCATTCCTTGAGACCCCTGACTATCCAGTATATTGCTGATGTCCTCCACAGTGAAGACTGATGCAAAATACTCATTCAGTTCCTCTGCCATCTCTTTATCATCCATTATAATCTCTCCCGCACCATTATCGATTGGTCCTATATCAACCCGTGTCTCTCTTTTGCTCTTCATATATTTAAAAAAACTCTTAGTATCCTTTCGAATGTTATCTGCCAACTTCCTTTCATAATTCATCTTTTCTTTCCTAATGACCTTCTTAGTTTCTTTCTGCAGGTTTTTAAAAGTTTCCCAGTCTTCTGTTTTCCCACTAATTCTTGCTTCCTTGTATGCCCTCCCTTTTGCTCTTATTTTAGCCTTAACCCCTCTTGTTATCCACATTTGTGCCTTTTTTCCATTCAAAACCACCTTTTTTCTTGGAATATATCTATCCTGCATTTTCCTTATTTCTTGTTGAAATTCTATCCATTTCTGCTCTGCCGTCCTTCCAGCTAGCTTACTCTTCCAATCAATCTGGGCCAGCTCCTCTCTCGTGCCACTGTAATTTCCTTTGTTCCACTGAAATATCGATACACCAGTTATCAGCTTCTCCTTCTCAAATTTGAAACTGAACTCAATCATATTATGATCACTAGTTCCTAATGGTTCCTTTACCTTTAGTTCCCTAATCACCTCTGGTTCGTTACACAGCACCCAATCCGAAACAGCTGATCCCCTGGTGGGCTCATCAACAAGTTGCTCCAAAAAGCCGTCCCGTAGACATTCCACAAACTCATTCTCCTGAGATCTACTGCCTTGCTGGATTTCCCAATCCACCTTCATGTTAAAATCCCCAATAATTAACGTTATCACTCTGACGCACTTTTGCTATTTCTAACTGCAACTTATAGTCCACATCCTGACAGCTATTAGGGGGCCTATATATAACTGCTATTATTGTCCTTTTACCCTTGCTATTTCTTAGCTCCACCCATAAGGATTCCACTTCTTCTGACCCAATGTCCTTCCTTTCTATTGATTTTATATCATTACTAACCATCAGGGCCACATCACCCCCTCTGCCTACCCACCTACCCTTCCTATACACTGTGTACCCCTGGACAGTTAGTTCCCAATTACATCCATCATAAAGCCATGACTCAGTGATTGCCACAATGTCGTATTTATTAATCTGTAGTTGTGCCACTAGGTCATCTACTTTATTCCTAATGCTACGTGCATTTAAATATAGTACATTTAGGCCAGTATCTGCTACTGATTTTGTGGTACTTCTATTGTTCGGCAAATTATCCTGACTTTTCACCTGCCTGTCCTTCTTACCATCCTCACTGCACACTATCTTGGACTTGTTTCTATATACCTCTTCCTCTATCCTAACATCCTGTATCCTAACATCCTGGTTTGTTGTACAGTTATTGTTCAGCAAATTATCCTGACTTTTCACCTGCCTGTCCTTCTTACCGTCCTCACTGCACACTATCTTGGACTTGTTTCTATAAACCTCCTCCTCTACCCTAACATCTTGTGTCCTAACATCCTGGTTTCCATCCCCCTCCATATATAATCGGTTCTTGAATGACCTCAGGGAAATTATCTTAACATATGTTTGGATTTCACTGTCTTTTTGCAAAAGGGGTTACATTAAAAAATAGAGAGATTAAGTCAGAGAGATTAAGCCTTAAGAGAAAGGCCTGACAGAGGTGAATGAGACTGAACATAGTTACGTGAAATATAGGAAAAAGTCCAGAGAGGAGAAAAGAGAGGTTAGAAGAGTTTAATGGAATATGAAAAAAAGAGTAGCACATTATATAGAAATAAATAGCAAAGATATAAACACATAGGTTGTAAAAGGGATGCTGGGGCTGAAAGAATGAATAACTAAGGAGAATGAAGGTAAAGGAGGGATTCAAAGCAAATATTTTGCGTTGGGATTTAGTAGAAATGAGAATATAGCTAGTATGGAACAGTTGATAGAGATAATTGTATTGTTAGGAGTACTCAGGTTGGGTAAATCACCAAGTTGTGAAGGAACACACCATAGTTTGTTGGAAAAATCAGAGAAGAGGTGACAGGGATTTGGACCATAATATTGCAAGCCTCTTTAAATCAGCGAAGTGTGGGGATGAATTGGATGGTAGCCATTATACACAGGGGGAGAAAAAGAGAGAGTGAGAAAGAAAACCAGGTAAATCTCAGCCAATCAGCCTCATGTAATCTTGGGGTGAACTATAGAATCTTGATTTCAGATAACATTGGAAATCCATGGGTTAATCAAGGACAGCGAGTGCAAATTTTAACGAATTGCATTTTTCTCCAGGTTTTGCAGATGTGACTAATTATTAGAACAGAAGAGTGCAGGAACTGAATCCTGGATAGACTTTAAGAAGGAGTCTCAGAAGGTGCACTCGTAAAATTTAGGCTTATGGTAGAAAGCGAACTTCCCACATATGTGGGAAGTTGGTTGGTTGAGAGGGAAGAAAGTGTGAGGGTAAAGGAACGAGGATGGTACTGGATAAGAAGTTCTGTGCTTCAGAAATTCACTTATTTTGGTCTCGATAGATGAGCTGGACTTGAATGAAAGATAAATCATTATGACTCAAGTAAGTGGTTTGGCAGATCCTGAGAGGGCTAATAAAAAAACCTAGCTGTGAAATTTGATGTCACTGTAGATGGTTGAGAAAAACTGGAACAGTTTAAGTGAAAATTGGACGACTATTTGAAGCAGAAAAAGATTTCATTTAGTGTTCAGAGAACAAGTTTATTGCGCAAAGGATGGCTCTCTGTCTCTGTTATAAACCTCTAGTTGCATTAATCCAGCTTCTAAAAATGAGTAAACATAAAGCTTTAGAAAAGAATGAACAGGAGGAGAGGACAGATATTCAGGAGACTAGTCTTTATATTAGAAACAATGAGTGTTATTTTTTCATCAGACTATTTAAAGGACTATAGACAGTGGGCAAAAAGATTCTATTCTCAGAGCATCACCAAAAACTAAAGCTTTCACAAAGACCAAAAAGACCTTTAAACTCTCCTTACTAAGAGCATGGCTTTCCTCTGTTTCAGAAGTCAAATTTGAACCATTTGCCCACTCACCATGCCTGCTGCTGATCACCCGTCCCTTCCCAACCCCTCAAAGAGGAGGAATGGATTTCATTGTTGTTGCTCCAAACATTGCTCACTTGTGGGAGTGGGGCTCGAAAGGGAAGGAGCAGGGATAAAGACTTCATAGTGGATGTAATACAAAATCTCAATGGCATGTCATAGCGTCATAGAGAGACACAACGATGAAACAGGCCCTTCAGCCCACCAGTTCATGCTGACCATCAACCACACGTTTACTCTAATCCTACATTAACCTCATTTCTTTTTCTCTTCACATTCTCATCAGCTCCCCCAGATTCTACCACTAACCTACACACTCGGGGCAATTTACAGTGGCACAGCTTTGGCCTATGGGAAGGAACTGGAACATCGGGAGCAAGGCCACATAGTCACAGGGAGAACTTGGAAAGTCCACGCAGGCAGTTCCCAAGGTCGGGATTGGATGTGGGTCTCTGTTGCTGCAAGGCAATGGCGCTTCTACACTGTGTGTAAAAATCATATTTAACAGGTATTTGGATGTGTACTTGAACAATGGGGCTGAGGATGTAGTGTCAGAAGATGGGATTGGGATGGGTAACACTTTTCCACCAGCTCAGTCATGGTGGGATGAATGGCTTCCTTCAATGAACCAAAACATATCCTTTGTTCATAGCACTCTCTTCCGAGCTCTTGCCCTGGCAGCCTTGAGCACCAACTCTGCAAGCCTCTGATTCATGGTGATGAGTGGCCAAGTCTCTTGAAGCAGGAGGAATCTCTGAAGTCATTGATTCCTGTGTTGAGGAGTTGTTCCATGGGAAGAAATTGAATGAGATTAGTCTTTTTTCACCAGCACGTGCAAAGGTGATCCCATTGATGTATAAAACATTCTGAGAGGGATTGACAGGATTATTGAGAGGCTGTCTCTTCAGGCTAGAGAGTCAAGAAATAATGGGCATAGTGCCAGGATAGAGAGTCGGCCATTTAGAACTGAGATTAAGAGGTCTTATTTCACTCTGAGAGTTGTTAATTTTTCAGATTCTCAACTCCTGAGTACTGAGGATGCTGTGTCTTTGAACATATTCAAGACACAAACAGGTTTTTGGACACTGGGAAGTCCTCAAGGGACATGAGGATCAGATGGGAAAATGAATGAGGTAGAAGATTAGCCATGAACCTATTAAGTGGTAAAGTGAGCTCATGAGCTTGATGCCTTACTCCTGCTCCTGGTTCTTAACCTTTTGTATTTTTATCTCAGAAAATTCTTCCTGACTTATCCAACCTCTTTTCAGCACCATTCACTCACAAAGTTGTAAAATTGCTGGCCAATTCTGCTGTCTCCATTGAAAACAATCTCATCCAACCACTTTCGTTCTCTCTTGAATGAAAAAAGTAGTACTGGTTCCCAGACACTCACCATAAGGCTGTTTTCCAGGCATGTTGAATTGAGTAATCGCTTGGCCAGAACCACTTCTCCAAAGTGAAAGGTTCTCTATTCAAAGAATTCTGGATGCCACTTATTTATTAGAAATAGACATTTCTTTTATTGATTGCGTCATTGGTAAGTAAGACCAAGTATTTACACAGCTGGAGATCCCATTATAAGTAGAATAAAATGAAAAAAGCAGAACTTGTGTTTTTTTTTGCTGTGAGAACACAGAGTAATCCCCATTCCAGGATTCTTATCTCAGTGCCTGATGCTCTGATATTCTTCCAGGACAATCTGCATATCCAGTCCATCATGGGACAAACTTTTGTCTAAATGGGTCCAAGTAAACAGAAAGGAAGTAGTGGAAGGGAATGCCTTTTCTGTACTCACTTGTCAATCTAAAGGATTTTATTGATACATTCATTCAAGGGATGTGGGCTTTTCAGGCTGAGTCAGCATTTTATTCCCCATCTCTAGTTGCCCCTGAGAAGGTGGCGGTGAGCTGCTTTCTTGAACCGCTGCAGTCCTTGAGGTGTGGCTATACTCACAGTGCTGTTAGGAAAAGAGTTCCAGGATTTTGACCCAGCAACAGTGAAGGCATGGCAATATATTTTCAAGTCAGGATGGTGTGTGGCTTGGAGGGAAACTTCCAGGCGGTGGTGTTCCCCATGCTTTTGCTGCCTGTGCCCTTCTAGCTGGTAGAGGTCCTGGGTTTGGCAGGTACTTTCTGAGGAGTCTTGGTGAGTTGCTGCAGTGCATCCTGTAGATGGGATATTTGACCTCACGACTGAAGGAAGGTCATTGGCGAAGCAGCTGAAGATGGTTGGGCTCAGGAGGCTTCCCCAAGAAACTCCTGCAGAGATGTCCTGTGGTTGAGATGATTGACCTCCAACCACCACAACAGTCTTCCTTTGTGCTCAGCATGATTCCAACCAGCAGAGGGCTTTCCCCCTGATTCCCAGTGACTCCAGTTTAGCCAGGGCTCCTTGAAGCCAATTAAATGCTGCTTAGATATCAAGGGCAGTTACTCTCACTTCACCTCTGGATTTCAACTCTTTTGTCCATATTTGGATGGAGGCTGTAATGAAGTTAGGAACTGAGTGATTTTGGCGGAACCCAAGCTGAGATTCTATGAGCAGTCTGAAGCACTTAAAAGCAATTTAGAAATAAAAACAAGAAGTGTTGGCAAGTCTGGCAGCAGTTGTGCAAGGAGAAACAGAGCTAATATTTCAAGTCAATGGCCATTCATCAGAATAGGCAGGAAATCACAAACTTCTCTAACACCCTCAAATGAATTCTATGGGACAGATGTGCAACCCTTCTTTTGGGAGGGGTCTGCTAACCATAAACATCTTAAATTTAAGTGGCATTTAAAATGCAACTTGAGGAAGAGTCTGTGACACATGATTGAATGGGAGCTGGAGATGGTTGTAGAGTCTTATGGTCAGACATTTTCTTGGTGTTCTTTATTGTGCCAGCAGTTGCCATGTCTACAACAATGTTACATATCAGGCACCTGGTCTCTGAGAAAGGAAGCTACAGGCCCAAGTATCTTCTGAGTGAGGCGAACTTAGAGCAAGAAATATGATGAAAGTTGAAAGACAATGTAGAAGGACTACATTTCCAGTGAGTGAATGCTGACTGCTATCGTTTGTGAGACTGAGAAATCGAAAGAAAGCACCGTGCACCTGAGGGAAAAAGTACAGGAGAGAAGATAAGGGAAAACCAAAAAAACATTGGTGGACCATGTCATCCTGTGACTTAAATGTTCCTGAGTAATGAAAGAATTAAAATTCTGATGGTGGTAAGGAGTCATTGCATGTTTGTATATTCTTGTACATTGATGGGAATGTAGCAGCATAAATGTGTTCAAATTCCCTTGACTTGAATTCTTTTAGGATTTTAAGGGAATTAATGTTCCCCAATTGTCCTGGAAGAGATGGGGCCAATTTGGTGCCAAAGTTGGAACTGCTGTTGTGGCATTGGTTAATGGTGACCTCATTTATGTTGGCATTGTTGGGTAATTGGTTGTCTATTTGATGTATGACTTTCTGTTTATCCAAACTGGGATCAGTCTCATAAAATATCAGTTAATATTGCAATACTGTGGGTTTAAGTAGTGACAAAGCTCTAACATTTGGTTCCTGTTAAGGTTAAGGAGTCCTAAGCATTGGCCCTTTCTGCCCTTTGGTGAATGGTAATATTTGAAAGTGGGGAAGGAAGCTCTCCTAGAATCCTAAGTAATAATATTCCTTCAAACAATAAAAATAGATGATCTAGTTTCTCTCTCACTATTGTCTGTGGCTCCTTACTTTGTACGATAATGACTGTACTTTAATAAAATTCACCTCTGAGGCACTTTAGGGCATCCTAAGGTTGTTAAAGGTCCTATATGCATGCAAACTATTTCTTTCCCCTTTCTTTTCATGAAGGGAACTGCATTATTTCATGTTTAGCAATGCCTGTGTGCTTGATTATCTGTGACTTTTCCCTCACCTCACTCTACGTATGGCTTTTAACTTCCTCTTGGTCACATTTGCTTCTTTCTCTAGGGCCCAGTTTAAACTTTCACTTCATTTGATCTTCCTTTTCTCTTTACATCACTTTGGTTAAATGTCACAGTGGTAAGCTAGCATCTAGAAGGTGTGAACAGTGTCTGGACTCGCGTCTAAAGACCTTGGCAGCAATCTCACCAGAACAGCTAGGTACATTAAAATGTCCAAACCTGCAGTGAAAAGCTATCATCAGAAATGGTGACCATGAAATTATTTAATTGTTGTAAAACCCTTTTGGTTCATTAATATCCTTCAAGGAAGGAAATTTACCATCCTTGCCTGGTCTGCCCTCTATGTAATGCCAGACAATGTGGAAGACTCTCAAATGGCTACCCATCAGCTTAAGGGTAGGGTCATTTGCGTTGGGCTTAAGTGCTGGCCTTGCCAATGATGACCAAACCCTGTAGATGAATTAAACAAAGGGAACCAGGTGACCCACTCCTCAGCTGCCCACGAGCTTGTAAAGCATGTCACAAGAGCCATCCAGATATGAGTTGCACTTTGAACTGCTGCTCATTCCCCGTCAAAACACCTCTCTTCAACAGCACAGTCCCGACAAACACACGATGGCCCTCGCTTGTTACATTTCATCGTTAAACAACATTATGATGGAGGCATAAATCAGCACGCCAGTTCAGATTCCAATACCACACTAATTTGAAAGCAACTCTTCCTTTGAATTAATTCCTTTCCAGGAATGAATATCAGAGGATTTTGCAATTGTTATGTAGCTCAGTGATAATAAAAAGACCTTTGCTTTGTCTAGCACATTCCACGATCTCCCGATATCTCAAAGCATTCCAGAGATAAACAGTATATTTGAAGCGTGTTCACTGTGGTAGGCAGCACAGCAAGCAATTCTTGTCAATGACGCCATGTGGTTATTATCATATTTCTGCTTTAATGATGACAGATAAAGATATTGCTCTAAATTCCTCTCTCTTGCTGAGTAGATCCAATGCATCTTTTTACATATACCTGAGTGAGGGAATTGATACGCGAATGGTGCTACCAAATGAAGACCTTTGTTGCGGGGGGGTGCGAATGGTATATTTTACACCTGCTGAAAATTACAGTTTACAGTGTAAGGAGGAAGGAACAGCCTTTTGTCAAATCCCAGCAATGTTTAGGACCCTCATTGACATCTCATTGTCTATCTTATCTCTCCTCATCCCGGAGTATTTCCTCTCCACTCGCTCCAGTGCAATCACACCCTTCCAACACTGCGGTGACCAGCACTGCACTCTATATTCCAGTTGTGGTCTAATGTTTTATAAAGTGTACCAAGACCTCCCTGCTCTTACACTCTGTGCCCCAACTAATGAAGGCAAGCATCCTGCATACCATTTTCACCACTTTATCTACCTGTGCTGCCACCTTCAGGATCCTTGGACTGCAGGGCAGTCTTCTTAGGCAGTCCCCTAGGATTCAGTTTGACTTGTTTCAAATGCAGTTCTTTGGGTTTTGAGGTGGCTGATGAGGCCAATGTGGGAGCTTGCGTAGATGGAGCAGGAGGTGCCTGGCAGGCTGGGTGGAGGATGCTGGACCTTTTATGCTGGACCTTCTGTGCTTCGAAGGAAGTGGACTTCAGCTTCTCAATGCCACCCCAGATGGTCTTCTCCATCTTGAGTGGCTGTGGGCTTGAGTCAGTGGGAATTCTACAATTCTTCAAGGTGCCTGCTGTGGAAAGTCCATGTCTCAGAACCATACAGGGAGACAAGAATCACTGCTGCCTGATAGATCAGAAGCTCTGTGCCAGGTTTGAGATCTTGATCTGCAAATATATTTTTCCCCTTTTGGCTAAAGGTTATGCTGGCACTGAAGGCAGTGGTGAATTTCATTACTGATATCTACCTTCATTGACAGGTGGTTTCTGAGATATGGGAAGGGGATCACGTTTCATGGGATCTCATTGTGAATCTTTACTGTCAGAAGGTGGTCTGCATAGAAGGGGCAGTTGGTAGAGTCCCTTTACTTTGCAGATGTTAAGTGTGAGGTGCATTCTCTCATTTGCTACAGTGGACAATGGTTTGGAACTCAGCCTCTGAATATGTGCATATGATTGAAGTTGGGTTGTCCTTGGTTCTGGAGTGGAGGTGAAATAGGTTGTACAGCTTCCCGTTTGTCCAGTTATAAGTTCCACTCCAGGGGCTGCATTGCAGTGAGAAATATTTAGGAAAATGACACGGCCTTGCTTGACACCAGTCTGTACTAAGATTGGGTTTGTTGTGGACCCATTGGTTAGGATCGCAGCTTGCATTTCACTGTAAAGCAAATGTAAGATGGAGACAGCCAGATATGAGGAGGATGCTCCACTGTTCTTCTTGATTGATGGAGCTGAAGGTTTTTTTGAGGTCAAAAAGGCCACGTACACTGGTTGATGATTCTCCTTGCATTTCTTTTGGAGATTAGCATATTGAAGAACATATTCATTGTGTGCTTCTGGGTGGAATTCACACTAGTGATTCCAGGAACAGTCCTTCAGCCACTAGGAGGAGGTAGTTGAGGAGAGTCCTGGTGATGATGATGACAGCAGGGAGAATCCCCTTAGATACCACAATCAGACCTGTCTGCTTTCTTGTTCTTGGTCACTATTACGGCATTCCTGAGATCCCCAGCATGTCTTCCTCTTCCCACATGTGGGAGATGAGGTTCTGAATTTATGACTAAAGTATCTCTCTACCAAATTTCAGAACTTCAGTATGGCACCTGAGACTGAGTCCCATGGAACGTCAATGCAAACTGACTCCTGTTCACTAAATGTGTGTTAATCGTGTCCCTTTGCATCCTGCCACTGAGCCAATTTTAGATCCAATTTGCCACTTTCCTTTGTGTTCCACATTATGTACTTTTCTGAGCAGCCTGCTGTGTGGGCCCCTGTTAAAGCCCTTCAGTCCATGTCATCAGTCTTCCTTCTAAAAGAATTCAATTAAGTTAGTTAGACGTGACTTTCCCTTAATGAACTTGTGCTGTCCTTGGTTATTCTGCACATTTTTAACTGGTTATTTACATGGGCCCTCAGACATTATTCCAATGGAAACAGATTAATGGAATCATTATATCACAGAAGGAGGCCATTTGGCCCATTGTGTTTGCAATGGCTTTCTACTAGAGCAACTCACTGGCCTTCTCTCTGCAGCCATGGAAATTCTTCTCCACCATTATATTCATTCAGTTCCTTTTTGATGCCTGCAATGGAACTAACCTCCAATACATCTGCGGATAGTGTATTCCAGATTTCAACCACATGCTGTGTAAAAAAAGCTTTTCCACATGTAGCTAATCTTCCCCTTTATCATACACCCATGACCTCTAGTCCTTGATGCCTCCACCAAAGCCTGCCACCCAATCGCTCTTCACTTTATACAATTTTATCAAATAATTTCCTTACTATCTGATTGTTCTTAATTACTCTGGCTGTCCGTTTCTCTCTTTTAAAACAAATACCAGTTGACAGTGTTCCAGAGTTCCAGTACCATACTTCAGAAAATGTTGATCGGAGCCACTAGAATTTTCTTCCCCTGCTTCTTTTATAAGCTCAGTAAACTGTGCTTAGCAACTCAACTATTTTTAAAGATGCTGAACTCACTCTGAAAAGATTTGATTTTATGAAGGCATCAACAATTTGATCTGATCTTGAAGCACGAGGCAGGTTCTTCATGCTGCATGCTGACCATCTAGTACCCACTTATACTAATCCCATTTTCCCGCACTTGGTCTGTAGCCTTTAATGCCTTGGTGCTTCATTGAAGTACTTATTAAATGTTTTGAGAGTCTCTGCCCCCACCACCCCATTAAACAATGTGTTCCAGATTCCAACTACCCCTGGGTGAAAAATTCTTCCTCAGATCGCTTCTGGATCACATGTGCTCTCTTCAATCAGTCTGCCAAGTAGGACCTTGTCAAAGACCATACTGAAGTCCACGTTGACTTTATCAACAGCACCACATTCTCAATGCACTGGAGTGACCTGTTTTTTTTTAGGATTTGTTTCAGTAATACCAACAAATTTTATTTATGTTGCTGCCTTAACATGGCAAAAACATCCCAAGCTGCTTTAAGGAAATAATATCCAATTTGGTAGAAAAGAGAGCAGAATATTACTTAAATGGAAAGAAACTACAGGATGCTGCTGTGTGGAGGAATCCGGGTGTCTTTGCAATTGAAAGACAGAGAATTAACATGAAGATATAGCAATTAATTTGAATATGAAGGGAATGTTGGTCTTTATTACAAAAGGAATGGAGTATAAGTGCAGTGACGCCTTACTGCAACTGCACAGGACTTTGGTGAGATCATACCGGAGTACTTTCGTCTTATCTAAGGAAGGATATACTTGATTTGGAGGCAGATAAGAGAAGGTTTACTAGGTTGATTCCTAGCATTAAAAGGATTGTCTAAAGGACAATGAAGGAGGTTAGGCCAATACCAAATAGAGTTAAAAAAAATGAGAGGTGATTTTATTGAAATATGTAAGATTCTAAGGAGTTCTGATGAAAGGTCATTGACTTGAAATGTTGATTCTGTTTCTCTCTCCACAGTTGCTACCTGACCTGCTAAGTGTTTCCATTGTTCTATATTTTTATTTTGGATTCTGGAGAGGTTTGACAGGATAGACCCAGAACTCGGGGGCATAGTTTCAGCATAGGGGATTGTCCATTTAAGACAGAGTTCAAGAGGATTTTCTTCTCTCAGAGGGAGGAGAAGTTTTGGAATTCTGTACCCCAGAGAGCATTGGAGGCTGATGTATTGAATATATTCAAGGTCATGTTGGTCTGAAGGGGAGCCAAGTGTTATGGGGATAAGGCAGGAAAATGGAGTTGAAGTTAAGATCAGATAATGTTGAATGGTTGAGCAGCATTGAGAGACCATATAGCCTGCTCATTCTTGTACTTCTTATATTCTTACAGTATGAAAGTGGCACCACAGATGGACAGGGTAGTGAAAAAGGCTTTTGGCATGCCGGCCTTCATCAGTTAGGGTACTGAGTATAGAAGTTGGGAGGTTATGTTGCAGTTATTCAAGATGTTGGTGAGGCCGCATTTGGAATATTGTGTTCCGTTTTGGTCACTCTGCTATAGGAAAGATGCCATTAAACTGGAAAGAGTGCAAAGGAGATTTACAAGATTGTTGTCGGGACTGAAGGAATTGAGTTAAGGAGAGGGACTGAGCAAGCAGGGACTTTAGGGTAAGAGGGGAAAGATTTAATAGGAACCTGAGGATCAACTTTTTGATCCAGATGGTGGTCAGTGTATGGAACGAGCCGACAGAGGAAGTGGTTGAGGCAGGTACATTAACATCATTTAAAAGCCACTTGGACAAATACATGAATAGGAAAGAGGGATACATGCCAAACGCAGGCAAGTGGGTCTAGCTTAGATGGGAATCTTGGTCGGCATGGACCAGTTGGGCCAAAGGACCTGGTTCCATGCTGTATGAGTCTATGACTCCTTGATACTATCAAACAAAAAATGATGCCTAGCCCTGATATGTTAAGGCAGGAGGTCAAAGATGTTGGTTAAAAGGGAATGTCTTAAAGACAGAGAGGTAGGAAGGTGGTGACATACTTGGAGAGAATTGCAGAGTGTAGGGGTTGTCCACTTAAGACAGAGATGAAGAGGACCTTCTTCTCTTAGAATCTCTGGTATTCTCTACCCCAAAGGCTATTAATCCTCTTAACCTTGGCTTCCCTTTAGACTCTTTTCCAGTAAGTATGATATCATCCATTTATGCATGTGTTTGTGTCCTGTGACATATTCCCTGGATTCACTGCATTGCAGAATACATCATTCAAAACTGCCAACTCCCTTTTTACTGCCTCTTATCCACTTTTTACTGTCCTGATGAAGGGTCTCGACCTGAAACATCGACTGTTTATTTCTCTCTAGAGATGCTGCCTGACCTGCTGAGTTCCTTCAGCATTTTGTGTGTGTTGAACTCCCTTTTGTTGTCCTTTCTTTAGCCTTTATTTCCACTGCCAAACTTACTTACAAATTCCCAGCCTTTGGCTCCTGATCTTATAAATTCCCATTCAACTTCCCACCCTCCTGCCAAGCTCGATTCCCGACAGCACTACAAACTTCCTTACAATGATATTCATCCTGCTGCAATGATGTTGATCATAGGGTTGTTGAGGTGCAACCTGCCAAGCACATACTGGTGCCAGAATCAGTTCCAAACCTCAGGAATCCAACATGCTGAATCAGCTATCATCATTCCAACTGTATATCCATCTGCCTGATCCTCCTATTTCTGTGTTCACAAGCATGTTACATAACTGGAAATCCACGGCATGCTGTCTTTCCGAGTTCCCTAAAATTTAACTGCAGGAGCTCATACCTCTTTCTGCCTTTGGTCATTGGCACTGAGATAGGCATAATGTTTGAAAAGCTAAAAACTGTAGATGTTGGAAACCTGAATTAAAAACAGAAAATGCTGGAAACCCTCAGCAGGTCAAGCAGCACCTATGGAGAGAGAAGCAGAGTTAATGCTTCATGGTGATTCCTTTACTCTGCTTGTATGATGCTATGTGCCTGTGATGCTGCTGCAAGTAAGTCTTTCATTGCACCTGTGCATACATGTACTTGTGCATATGACAATAAACTCGACTTTTGACTTTTTTATTTCTGCTGTCACTGTTACCACCTTATCAGCTTCTGCTAACATTTTGTCTTACCTTCATCAGTTCCTGCTTCAACCTCCTCTCAAGCCATCCTTTGATCTCCTGCTCTTTTGCTCTCACTCAACACTCAATCCTGGACCACTTTCAACATATTCTTAGCACCATGTAGAATGATGCGCACCCCAAAAGATCAGACCTTTCTGATGAGAGGTCATTGACCTGAAATGTTCACTTTGTTTCTCTCACCACAGATACGGCCTGATCTGTTTTATTATGGGCCATGGTGTTTGGTCACCTGTCAGAAGGTGACGTAGCTGCTCAGTGACATTCTTGATCCCAGGAAGGCATATTCTATCCTGGAATATACAACTGAGCCACCCATGATATCACAGACTTAATTTTGACTGTATTCCTGAGAAGAATCATCACCCATGCCAGCATTTAGAGATGAATACCAGTGCACTCTAGACACCTCTGCAGTACCTGTCTGAACTTTCTGTGTGTCCAGCTGTTCATGCTTCAGGTGGACAGCTTATGAAACATGCCATCCACTTGGCTCTCAGCCTCACAGATGACTGTAGTGATGCCAGCTACTGCTCTCGCTCCAAAACCCAGAGCTTGAACCCCTCCAGTTGATGACACTCCTCGCACATGCAGTTCTCCAGGACTCCAGAAGCATCCTGGTGTTCCCACTTGGCACAGGGTGTGAATTCAACCAACTTGAGATGGAGACACAAGAGATTGCAGATGCTGGAATCTGGAGCAACACACAAGCTGCTGGAGGAACTCAGCGGGTTGGGCAGCATCTGTGGAGGGAAATGGACAGTTGACATTTCGGGTCAAGACCCTTGTCCTGTGCTGTTCGCTAGATTACAAACTAAAATTTACCAGCTTTCTTAGGTCTGTAGTCCAAATTCACAATCCTTGCTTTTGTTTTGTTAAAGCTTTTACTTAATTGATCAGTTGTAGTTTTATTAACTAGTTTTTTGTTTAATTCTTCTGGGTTTTTATCTTAGCTTATCCCAGTTGCTGTCCTCCAGTGCTCCCCTTTCTTGCCCTATTTCTGATGTCACTGATATCACCCTTTCATACGCTGCCCATGTTTGATGTTGCTCTCATCATTTCCAGCTCCTGGCCTTGAGCTCCTTCTCCACTGCTCTCCCCCAGCTCTCAGTCCTGGCCCAAGTACAACATAGTCCTACATTTAGTGCACACATGAAGGTCAGGCACACATAATTTTTTTTCCCAAAATTGCCACTTCCATTGTACAGTAGAATAACATACAGCTTAAATAGAAGACTTACAAGAGCTAAATTTAGGTTGTTGATGAATAATGAAGTGTTTAGGAAACCCAGTTGCCATAAAGCAGCTGTATAAATCAAGGATTTGCTGCCTGTTCTTGTAAGTATACGGGAGTTTGACGGCTGCAGGAATCACTGCTTCTTGTCTCAGTCACATGCTGGTTTCCTTCCATCACAAGAACAGTTCTTTGGCTCGTTCCCTCCCCAGCTCCCCAATGCCGCCTCAATAAGGTTCCACTGTTTCCTCAGTTTTGTGAACTGCTCACTGGAGCCGCCCTTTGAGCTTTTTTGGAAGTGTGAACTCACAGCTTCTCAATCCTTACGTTGTTGAAGTGTTACCTCTGTGACCATTGTGGGCACAGATCCATTGTCCATCTCACCCTATTCGCCCCAAAAAGAGAAAACCTAAGGCAAGTTTTTAGCCCATTTCATTCAAAATTACTTCTGAATGAATAACAGACTGTTAATTCCTGAAGTGCTGGAAATAGCAAGGCAAGTCATGTCTTTTAGTACTGTATCAGGAAATGGTTTAACAGTATCCTTGGCTACAGAACACAAGAGCTGTTCATTCTTTCTTTTACAATCAAACTAGTAAAGTACAAATAGCACAGTGATTTACACAAAAGGATGAATTACTTTGTTGTAAATGACATTCCAAACTGTGAGTAGGTTGCTTTTTGATTCATCTTTTAGAAATATGCTTGGCCATATCTAATACGGCTTTTGTGTGAAGCTCATGCTGTTTTAATACTAATGTTATAATTGACAAAGGAGGCAGAAGGAGATTCAGTTGTAAGATTAAGATTTTACTTTCCATTTGGAGGCTTTGCTATAGTAGCAGTCAGATCATAAGATAAGATATCTTTATTAGTCACATGTTCATCGTAACGCACAATGAAATGCATCTTTTGTACAGAGTGTTCTGGGGCCAGCCTGCAAGTGTCGCCACGCTTCCGGCGCCAACATAGCATGCCCACAACTTCCTAACCCGTACGTCTTTGGACCATCAAAACTGGAGAAATTGTTGAAGGGCGATGTGGGACCGATTAGACAGCTCTTATGAAGAGCTGTTGAGATTTTGATGGGCTGGATGGGACCCCTCTGGGCCATAAGGCCTGTTGATTCTATTACTAATAAATAGTGCTGTTCAAGGAAATAGTGATTTCGCAGCCATGTCACATGCTTGGATAGTGTTAGCCCTGCAATTTACCTGAGCAGTTTATGACATTAATCACTCTGGGGAACCAAACAGTCTTTTCAGATGAAACAGCTATTCACTTGCTCATCTTCCAATCTAGTGTTCACAATGTGGTCTCCTCTTCACTAGAGGTACCAAATACAGATCGGGTCTCTGCCTTGCAGAGCACCTGCATTCAGTCTGCAGGGGTGACCCTGAGCCTCCTATTGCCTGTCACTCTGATTCTCCATCAGACTCCCACTCTGACCTATCTGTCTTTGATCTCCTGCACTGTTACAACAATGCCCCAAAGTAAGCTTGAGGACCTCACCTGTCTGGGCATGTTGCAGCCTTCTGCACTCAATATCAAGTTCGACAGCTTCAGGTAACTCACTTCATCTATCTGTGTCAGAACTGACCATTTCTTCTATAATTCATCTATCTGTGATATTGGTTCAGTTTATCCCTCTTCATTAGCACAGGCTGCTCTGCTGGGCATGTCCTACAGCCCTGCATTTTGTACCTTTTCACGTTCCTTTGTCTCTATTCTCGTATCTCATTGCTTTTGTTCCATTTTTTCTCTCTTAACTCCGCCATTAACCTAGCAACCAGATGACCTCTCCAATTAACCCCACGGCACGCCTAATCTCACTTTATCGAAGATATTCCCTTTGTCCTATCCAGACCTCCACTAACTTCTCTGCAGTTTAAAACTAACTTATTTCTCCCTTTCATACTTCTGATGAAGGGTCATAGAGTCATAGAGTGATACAGCATGGAAACAGGCCCTTTGGCCCAACTTGTCCATGCCGACCATGGTACCCACCAAAATGGTCCCATTTGCCCATGTTTGGCCCATATCCCTCTAAACCTTTCCTATCCATGTACTTATCCAAATGTCTTTTAAATACTGTTATTATATCTGCCTCAACCATTTCTCTGGCAGCTTGTTCCAGACATACACCACTCTCTGCATGAAGAAGTTGCCCCTCAGGTCCCTTTTAAATCTTTCACCTCTAACCTTAAACCTGTGCCCTCTAGTTTATAGTTCTCCTTCCCTGGGAAAAAGACTACGTGCATTCACCCTATCTATACTCATCACGATTTTGTGCGCTCTATAAGGTCACCCCTCAATCATTACAACAAAGAAAGTCCCAGCCTGCCCAACCTCTCCCTATAACTCAGTCCTCAAGTTCTGGCAGCATCCTTGTGAATCTTCTCTGTGCTCTTTCCAGTTTAATAATGTCTTTCCTGTAACAGGGCGAGCAAAACTGTACACAATACTCCAAGTACGGTCTCACCAACGTCTTGTACAACTGCAGCATAACATCCCCACTCCAAAACTCAGTGCCCTGATGAAGGCCAGTGTGCCAAATGCCTTCTTCGCCACCATCCCTACCTGTGATGTCACTTTCATGAACTATATACTTGTAATTGGGTCTTCCACTGAAACATTAATTCTGTTTCTCTTTCTGCAGATGTTGTCTGACCTGCTGAGTGCTTCCAGCATTTTCAGGTTTTATTGCAACTGAGATAAATTGGACATGCTTACATAGGGACCTACATCCATCAAAATTTAATGCATCTTTTTGGGTTGAAACCATGCTAGCACTGTCATTCACTTGTATGCATTCAATTCTGTGATATATTTGAGGGGCTCAGTTTGGCCATAGTACTACATTCAACAATTTTTATGTGCACCAGAAAAAGGTGACTCCAATTTCTGGGTGCATGAAGGAATTCAAACATTTGATGAACTTTCTTGAAGTATTTAGTATGTTTGCAATAGCATTGCCATCCCCAAAGCAAACAGAATGTTGAAGTGGCCCAAATGGTAGAATATATGACTGAATGCTTGTCTTAAAGGTGAAATCAACTCAGATCGTTAGTTTTGGTCACTGAATCAGACGTCTCAGAGATAGGACAGAGAAGAATCATAAAGTGGAGTCATGTGATCAGAAGGATGATTTTGAGGAAAGACTAAGCATGGACATATTAAAAATAGGAGCAAAATTCTGCCCTTGGAACCTGCTCTTTCATTGTGACCATGACTGATCTTCTGCCTCAGTACCACTTCCCCACATCCCTTTCATGTCTATAAATCTACCTCCTTCTTGAGTATATTGGAATTGGTTTACTATTGTCACTAGGTACAGTGAAAAGCTTGTCTTGCAGACTGTTCATACAGATCAATTCATTACACAGTGCATCGAGGTAGTACAAGGTAAAACAATACAGAATGCAGAGTAAAGTGTCGCAGCTACAGATAAAGTGCAGCGCAGGGAGACAATAAGGTGCAAGGTCATAACGAGGTAGATGGTGAGGTCAAGAGTCAGTGACTTAGCCCCCTTGCCATTTCTTGGTAGGGAATTCTCATAGGATCACCACCCTCTGAGTGAAGAAATTTCTCCTCATCTCAGTCCTAAATATCTTACCTTCTATTCTGAGACTGTGACCTCTCTTTCTAGATATCTCAGCAATAGAAGATACCAATCCGCTAAACACTGCGCTATGATGGATGACATGGTAGTGCAGCAGAATGAGCTGCTGCCTCACAGTTCCAGTCAACGGCTTTGACCCTGACCTCAGGTGCTGTCTGTGGAGTTTGCATGATCAAAACAATTTCTGCTGGGTGCTTTGGTTTCCTCCTGCAATCCAAAGATGTGCTGGTTGGTTAACTGGCTAATATAAATTATCCTTGGTATAGATAAATGCCTAAAGAATCAAGGGGATGTTGATGACCATGTGAAAGAGAATAAGTTGTAGGATACAGGGAAATAAAGACAGGGAATGGGACTAATGGGATTGTACTGTTGGGAGCTGACATGGATCCAATGGGCAGAATGGTTTCTTCCTTTGTCGTAGTAATTAAAAACCCTTTTCCCTAAAGGAGGATCTACTGTCACTTCTGTTAGATTGCAGTTCCCTCAGTCTGTTCCAAAGCTCAGCATGTGTAAGATAAGTTCTGATGAAGGTCTTCAACTCTTTTTATATTTTTACAGATGCTGCCTGACCTGCTGAGTGTTTCCAGCATTAGGTTTTGATTGCTGCCTACAAATGTGCATTTGCTGAATTGTGAGATAATGAATATTTTCCACCGCTGGGTAAAGTGGATAGTTCAGTGGGGCTTATTCAATGCTCCCATTAATTGGGAGTTAATAGGAGACTGTAGTATAGGAAATGCACAATTGGCATTGTTAAGTACTTGAGACTTCTGCTCTACTCTGGAAACCTTGAGCTTCCTGGGCTAGAGAGAGCAACCAGCCTTATTTTCAGTCCAAGTTTTGTTCTGTTTCTTTGCTGTTGGCTTTCCTGAACTTTCCATCATTGTCTGAGTCTTCTGTCTGTACGAAGTTAGGCTTGCAGGGGTTTCTTTGCCAGGAACCAGAGTTGGTTAGAATGGGGATGAGTTATCTGCAAGACAAGAAAAGGCTTTGAACTGTACCACAGCATAAAAATTATGTTTTCCACAGATGAGGAAGGGGATAATATCTGTCCTTGGTGCCACATAAACTATGTCCAACTCGGGGTCGATTGCTTCAAGGAATTGGATGGCGGGGAGTAGGGAAGGGAGTTGGTTGACGGGTAAGGACTGGCAGAAAATGTAAGGCACAGAAACATAAATCTCATCACTTTGCATTTAATACTTATCTGTAAATTTAACTTTATATACTGGGAAGAATTACTGCAGCCTCACTACCAAGTTAAAACCTGCAATTGCTTTAGTTGAGTCAGCAAATTTAAATTAAATTGCCTTTGGTAATTATTTTATTGCTACTTCATCAGGATTGTTCCAACCTTCCCTCAACTACCTTTTGTATAAAAGTGCACTTTGAGATGACTGGCAGATTAAGGGACTCAATTCCAGGGTCTGAAGTTACAGCTGAAAACACGTGTCATTGCTTAACTCCAGAGTACTATCCCCAGAAACAGTCATTCTCTGACCTCTTCAAGAAACAGTCCGATAGGACTGTTCAAGGAATTCCAGTCCAGCAGCACAGTCAGATTCAGAGGCAGTTTTCAGATTTATTTTAAACAATTGCTGAGGCAATTACACAAAATAAATAATATTCTTAGGAAGATATGAAATTTCCCCACATGACAGCATAATTGTGGCGGAAAGCTTTATACATTCTAACAGAGTAATTTTGATATATTGTATTGTTAATAGGAAACAGAAAGCCATGTGACTGTGTGCAGCTTTGTTTGTCATTAGCATTTTCTAGGCTTGCATCTTTTAAGTGTGCAGAAATGATTAGATTCACACGTTTTAGAATATTTCTGAGTTTGTGTCACCTTTGCAATCTCTGGAGATAAAAGATTCTTAGCTATAAATAAAAGACTATTTCTGTTACTGACTTATTCAGAATATTGTTGACAGCAGCACCGTTGAGGAACATTTACTCCTTGGTCAGTAAATGATGCCCTTTTCAACACAGATACAGAGCAAAATGACACCCTTACCCAGTGGGCTCAGTAACTGCTCAATGGCAATGGAAAATCAAAGTGCGGTCAAAACTATGGGCCTCCTTCCAAAAATGGCAAAGACCAATTTCACAGCAAGATGACTTCCATGTTATGAGTTCTTCATGATGGTTTACTGCAGGAGGAGAGCACTCTTGGAGAAGCAATGCAACATAGTTCAAAAGAGCCTACCTTGCATTTTGTGCATGGTGTAATTTATGCCATTAAGAGAGATAAATTGGCCCATCATGTCCATATTGTTCCAGAGAGAGCTATCCAGTGTAACATCAATTTCACGTTTGTGGTACTGTGGCCTTGAATGTTATTGTAGTGTAAGTGCATGTACAAGTGCTTTTTAAAAGTCATGAGGGTTTTTGCCTCTGCTATCCCTTCAGGTAGTGACTTCCAGACTTCCATCACCCTCTGAATTCTTGTCAACTGCCCTCTTTTGACCAATTACCCAGAGTTATTGACCATATTGCAAAGGGAGATGACACAAAGATTGGTGGAAGGGCATGTTGTGATGAGGATATTGTGACTATGCAATGGGATATAGATGGATTGAATGACAGGGCAAAAACTTGTTGGATGGAATTTAACGTGGGAAAGTGTGAGGTCATGCACTTTGGTCGGAGGAATTAAAAGGTGGATTATTATTTAAGTGGGGAGAGACTGTAATTGAGTGAAATACAGAGGGATCTAGGGGTTCTAGTGCATGGATCACAAAAAGTTAGTAGGCTGATCCAACATGTAGTTATGAAGGCAAACGGCCTTTTGGCCTTCATTGCAAAGGGTTTGGAATTTTAAAGTAGGGAGGTTTTGTTAAAAATGTATTTGGGTGTTGGTGAGGTCATACCTGGAGTACAGCACATAGTTTTGATCCCCTTACTTAAAAAAGATATAGTAGTATTGGAGACAGTCCAAAGCAGATTCACCAGGACAATTCCTGGGATGAGAGAGTTATCCTATCAAAAGTGACTAAACAGTTTGGGTCTGTATTCTCTGTAATTTAGAAGAATAAGGGGTGACCTTATTGAGTCATATAAGATCCTAAAGGGGCTTGACAGAACAGATGTTGTTTCCTCTAATGGGAGAGTCTTGAATGAGGGTGGAAGATTTACAAGATTTAGAAGATAAGAGGCTGGTCACTTAAAACAGGAGTGTGTAGAAATTACTTTTCACAGATTGTGGTGCATCTTTGGAATTCTCTGCCCCAGAGGGTTGCGGAGGTTAGATCATTAGAAGCATTTATGGTAGAGGTAGATACATTTTTGAAAGACCAGGGGTTTGAGGACTATGGGCTATTGGCACAGAAGAGGAGTTGAGGCCAGCATAGACCAGCCATGATCATGTGGAATGGCGGGACAGGCTTGAGGGGACTTCTCCTCCTCCTATTATTTTACTGTTCTTGTGCTTACACTATGAAGACCTAAAATAATATTACATACCTCAATTAGCCTTCTCTTTTCCAACCTATCCAATTTTTCCCGATTACCAACATTTTATATTTCTATAATGAGGTTACTAGAATTTTTTGCTGTACATTAGTGCAGCCTAACAAATGTTTTATAAGGTTCTGGCAAAACCTTTCTGCTCATGTATTCTGTACCTCTGTTGTGTTGAAAAATACTGAAATGCTTCATTGATTTATGTGTTTAGAATACAATACTTTAAGGAATGTATCAAGTTTCTCCATTGATTTATGTTTTTAGAATACAGTACTTTAAGGAGTGTATCAAGTTTATCCATGAAAGCCGAATTCATGGTGGAGGGTGCATCGTCCATTGGTAGGTGCCATGTCAGTTACGTCTCAATCCATGGATGTTTTGTTTCCTTAATTTAATCTTACATTTTCTTCTTTATCATCCCACTGCTTCCCATGGCACAGCTTGGCTGGAGTTTCACGCAGCACAACCATGGTGGTGGCTTACCTCATGACGGTGACTGACTATAGCTGGGAGGAGTGTTTGTTCGCAGTGAAGTCTGTCCGATCGTACGCCAGCCCAAACATTAGCTTCCAGCAACAGCTCCAAGAGTTTGATGCAACTCTTGTAAAAGAGGTAACTGTAACTTGGGACTAATGAGCTGGCATTTCTGAGGGCAAAAGATGTGATGGAAGTCAGATGTTATCTCTAAATCTATGAATTGATGTGCCATTTTTATACACTGTAATGTACACTTCCACTGTCTATAACATTCAGTAAGTAATTGCTGTTTGAAAACATGGATAATAATGCTTCATTCATTGTAAAGGAACTGTTAGATGGAAAAAGGCCATAGTCCACTTAGGTTATCTTCTACTATGCTGCCAGTTGCCTAACAATGAAAAAAAATGCAGATGCTGAAAATCTGAAATTAAAACAGAAAGTGTTGGAAACACTCAGAAGGTCAGGCAGCATCTGTGGAAAGAGAAAGGGTTTTTGTTTCACGTCAAAGACACTTTATCAAAAAAGGGAAAAAGCGAGGTAATTTTATACTGAAGCAAAGGCTAGGGAGGGATGGATAAGGCAAAGGGGATGTCTCTGAATTGGTTGTGAATTGGAATCTTGCTGAAAGTGGCGGAAATTGCAAAGGATGATCCACTGAATGCAGAGGTTAGAGGGATAAAAGGTGAGGATCATGGAAACTCTCTGTCTTTGCTCTGTGGGGTGAGAGCAGAAGTTTGGAAAATAAAAGAGATATGGTCAAGGCCTCTCTATACTTTGGAGAAAAAGGACAATGGGGTGTAACCAACTCCTGGCATAATGTTTTGTACAGCGTAATGTAGGAATACCTCAGTCAAGCACAGTTGGAAAATTAACTACATCTTTTAGGCACTGTCTCACAGAATGTCACAGAAAAGACACACTGTAGATTTATGGGGGGTTTAAGGGATGTAACAAACGCCATGATTTTGTGACTGTAGAATATGTAGAGAGACAATGTTCTTCGTATACAAATACCGTACATTAAATTCTGTCTAAGGTCTCCTCTAAGGTCTCTAACACGGCTGGCTGGCTCCAGGTTCCTGAAGATAGCCTTTGTATTCAACTTACATTGAGTACTAATGTGTTAATTAAGCCAGGAAGCCAATGTTTAGATTCAATAAACGGCAGCTTATGTGGATTATTTAACCTAGAGAAGGGATTGGCACAGGAAACATTAAACCATTAATACGCATTTTTTCTTATGTATGCACGGGATTCATGGTGCATTCCAGGCAGTTTAACCATTAGTAGGATACTTAAGTGTCTGTCTGATATAAGAGAGGGAGAGAGAGAGAGAGAGAGAGTGAATCATGGAATCCTACAGCACTGAAATAGGACGTCAGCCCACTGATTCCAGGCCGACCATCAACCACTCATTTACACTAATTCTACCTTATTTCCATTTTTTATTCTCCCCACACTCTCATCAACTCTCTGCAGATTCTGCCAGTCACCTGCACACTATGGGCAATTTACAGCAACCAATTAACCTACCAGCCCACACACATTTGGGATGTTGGAGGAAACCAGAGCACCCGAAGGAACCCCAACCAATCATAGGGAGAATGTGCAAACTCCACACAGGCAGCACATGAGATCAGGATTGAACCTGTGTCTCTGGAACTGTGAGGCAGCAGCTCTCGAAGCTGCGCCACTCTGCTGCCCTGCATAGAAAGTGTAGAAAGTAATGACATTCCTGGGTGAAGTAAAAAAAAATCGTGAGGACAGGCGTGTGTTTCAGCATGAGGAACAATCTTTTAGCTACTTTAAGAGGAACAGAATCTGGCTTTGGAAGTATGGTCATTTGCCTAATTATATGTTTTGTGTATTTGATATTTAATATAGGTCTAGCCCATTAATAATCTGAGCCTCACCTTCTGGTGAGAAATGGGGTATAGCAAGTCTCCTAGGTTTGTGTGAATCCTAAACGATCGGAAGGCTGAATTGGGATGGAAATTTTCAGCCATCCAACTTTTGGGTTATAAGGAACATGAGTCCAGCTACAAGAAGTGAAAACGATCATTGGAGGAGGCAATGTTTGAGAGGGTGAGATTTTTGTATAAAGAGAGATTAAACAGATGGGACCTGTGCCCTCTTGAGTTGAAAAGAACAAAGTTCTAATGGGGCTGACAAGGTAGATGAGGAGTTAGTGTTTCCAAATGCAGAAGTGTCTACAATCAGGGCTCATGGTCTCAGAAGAAGGGGTTGGCCATTCAGGACCCATGATCTTACTGAATGGCAGAACAAACACAAGAGGTGGAATGGCCTATTGCTGCTTTTTATTAACTGGCGTTGAGAAAGTTCGGCAGAAGAGAGGGGAGGTCATCAGGATAATGAAGGGTTACTTACAATAGGGCTGTTAGACTTTATGGGCTGTGTTTACTTGAAACTGTTCCTGTCACGATCTAACCAAGGATTTTCTGATCCTGGGAACCAAAGTAAGTGTTTTCTTCTAGTTTTGATTTGAGAAATATTAAATATGTTTGAAGAGCATAAGCATTTTTTAACAAAAAAAATCAACCGCAGTTTGTGTTGCTGAAAACAACCTTACATCCAGCACCAGGAACACAATGTTGATGCTTGCATAGGACTGACAGCTCATTACTAAACCAGAATGGTAGGCTATTCTGTAGTACAAAAAAGAGCTGTTCTGTTTTCAGTGCATCTATTTGAGGAGTTTAATGTTATTGAAAGGGAAAGCATTGAATTGGCAGAAAACAGAGGTAAAAAGTACAAGGGAAAATGTCATTGCCGATTAAGATAGTCTTTAAAGCATGAGATGATGAATCTCAAAATGAAAATTATTTGAAAGTCCTAGAGTTTTACAGCATAGAAACAGGCTCTTCAGCCCACCATGTCCATGCTGACCTTTTTTTTTGCCCACTTATGCTAATCCCATTTGCCTGCATTAGAACCATATCCTTCTATGCCTTGCCTATTTAAGTTTGTGTATAAATGCCTCTTAAACATAGTAATTAGATACCACCACCTCCTCTGGCAGTTTGTTCCAGATATCAACCACTCTGTGTTAAAAAATGTACCCCTAATATCCCCTTTAAATCTCCTACCTCTACCGCTAAGTCTATGCCTTCTTGTTTTCGATACCCCTACCATGGGAAAAAATGTTTGACTATCTACTCTACCTATGCTTCTCATAATCTTGTATGCTTCTGTCAGGTCCATGCCTAAGTCCCCTTTGCTGTAGGGAAAACATGGCTGGCCTAACCAACCTCTCCCCATAACTAAAGTCCTCCAATCCAGGCAAAATCCTGTTGCATTTTCTCAACTCTCTCTCCAGTGCAATCACACCCTTCCTATTAGTTTGGTGACCAGAACTGCACACAGTATTTAATTGCGGTCTAAACAGTGTTTTGTAAAGTTGCAACATAACGACCTAACTCTTATATTCTATATCCTGACCTATGAAGGCTATTTGCCTTTTTCACCACCCTATCCGCCTATGTTGCCATTTTAAAGGAACAATGGATTTGGACCCTTAGGGCTCTCTGTTCGTCAACATTCCTTAGTGCACTACCACTTACTTTATATGTCCTATTGTGGCGACTCACCGTTTAGTCGGGCGAACCGGCTCGGCAGTCGGGTCGCGCGGCGTCGGAGCGACGAGGCCCAAGATGGTGGCGGGCCTCGTCTTTCCGAGCGACGGGGAGAACCCGCACACGGGAAAGTCTTGATGACATAGTACTTACGTCATTGCCGGTTGTTTTGGGCGGGAACAGTCTCCCTTAAAGGGCCCGCGCAAGGCGGGAAAATAAACCAGTTCTTGTTTGGCAATCCTCCGAGTAGCGTCTTGTTTTATTCCGCGGTAGCAACCGCTACACTATCCCTATTTAACTTCCCAAATTAATCACCTCTCATTTAGGATTAAATTCCATCTGCCAATATTCCACCCAAGTGATTCCTACTGATTTACGTTGTGCTGTAGCCTTAGACAACCTCCCTCACTATCCACAACATCACCAATTCTGGAATTGCTTTATTATTGTCACTTGTACTGAGGTACAGTGAAAAACTTGTCTTGCATACCGTTTGTACAGATCAATTCATTACACAGTGCATTGAGGTAGTACAAGATAAAACAATAACAGAATACAGAACAAAGTGTAACAGCTACAGAGAAAGTGCAGTGCAGGTAGACAATAAAGTGCAAGGTCATAACAAGGTAGATTGTGAGGTCAAGAGTCCATTTTATCATACTAGGGAACCATTCAATAGTCTTATAACAGCGAGATGGAAGCTGTCCTTGAGCTTGGTGGTACGTGCTTTCAGGCTTTTGTATCTTCTGCCCGATATGAGAGGAAAGAAGAGAGAATGTCCAGGATGGGTGGGGTCTTTGATTATGCTGGCTGCTTTATCGAGGCAGTGAGAAGTACAGACAGAGTCCATGGATGGAGGTTGGTTTCCTTGATGTGCTAAGCTGTGTCCACAACTCTCTGCAGTTTCTTGCCGTCATGGGCAGAGCAGTTGCCATACCAAGCCGTGATGCATCCAGATAGGATGCTTTCTATGGTGCATTGATAAAATTTGGTAAGGGTTGATGGGGACCTGCCAAATTTCTTTAGCCTCCTGAGGAAGTAGAAGCACTGGTGAGCTTTATTGGCTGTGGCATCTATGTGGTCGGACCAGGACAGGCTATTGGTGATGTTCACTCCTTGGAACTTGAAGCTTTCAACCCTCTTGACCTCAGCACCATTGATGTAGACAGGAGCATGTGCACCACCCCCCCATTCCTGAAGTCAATGACCAGCTCTTTTGTTTTGCTGACATTGAGGGAAAGGTTGTTGTCATGACACCATACCACTGGGCTATCTCCTTCCTGTACTCTGCCTCGTCACTATTTGAGATATGGCCCACTACGGTGGTATCATCTGCAAACTTGTGGATGGAGTTAGAGCGGAATCTGGCCATGCAGTCATGAGTGTATAGGGAATAGAGTAGAGGGTTGAGGATGCAGCCTTGTGGAGCACAAGTGGTGAGAATAATCGTGGCGGAGATGTTGCTGTCTATTTTTCGTGTCATCCATAGTCTTACTAATCAACCCTTCTGCATTCAGATCCAAATTGTTAATATATCACAAACAGCAAAGGTCCCAGCACCAATCCATATGGTACACCACTGGTGACAGACTTCCAATCAGAAAAAGATCTGTCCAACCACTACCATCTGCCTCCTAGCACCAAGCCAATTTTGGATCCAATTACCTAGCTCATCTTGGATCCCACACGCCTTAACCTTTTGGACCAACCTACCATGCAAGACCTTGTCAAATGCCTTCTGGAAGTCCATACAGACAACATCTACCACCCTGCCTTCATCAAGCTCTTAAGTTACCTCCTTAAAAAACTCAACCAAATTGAGTCAGCTTGCAATCTGTAATAACGTAGAGCTGGAAGAATGACAAAGCACCTAAAAGTATCAGTTTCCCATAAGTGTTTCATGACTTATAACGGAGCCTTAAGCATTAAAACATGGAGTCAGGAGATCTGGGACCGGTGAATCATTCCGAGGAGTTTTCTCAGTCATACAGAGACTTACTTTTATATTTCAAAGTGAAAGTGGATTTTCAACTTGGCTTAAAACAGGCCAAACTAAATGAAAGCTAGGCAGTTTATATAATGGTGGATGATCCACAAAGCAGCCTTGTTACCTCAGTGAGGATGGTATTTCCAAAAATCTTCCTGTAATGTTATGGGTTATGTTTACAATATGAAGGCCAGATTGTAACCTTTTGTTATTATTTCCTTCATTTATATATCGGCCTTACTGATCCATTCTTATAGGTAGAGGGATGATCATTACTTTTCTAAGAGTGCCATGAATTGCTCCTCTCCTGGTTGAAGCTAAGTATTTTGCATTGCTGCAATCACTTTATTTGGACTGCCCTTCAGGTTTGCCTTTGGTTAGAGGTCTGAGTTACATCCACAACATCCCAGATTTCTTGTTTACCAGACAGGAGAACTGTGGTGGTACACCTTTAAGACAACATACAAAAGGAGAAAAGAATGCCAATCACAGATTCTGCAAGGTTTTAGCCCATATTGATGCTTTTCAAACATTAACCAAAGAGTTTGGTTGTTATTAGAGATAATTTACTTCTTGCTTAATTGAACATCCTATTGAGTTTGAAGGAATTAAAATTGAGGATCCCTGATTCAATAAACGAATATGCCATAATTAACTAACTTTTCAACTCTATTGCATTCCGAACAGCTCCTTAAGAAGGGCAAAGAAAGCTTATCATAAAGAGTTTGGAGTGAAAAGTAGGAATCCCAGTAGAGGGCTTTGGTGACACCAGACTTGGTGTTCTGTGCACGGGTTTGGTCCTGTTATTTAAGAGGGATATTCTTGCATTGGAGGCAGTGTAGATTGATAAAGTGTTGTTTTATTAGGGACAATTGAGCAGGAAGGGCCTATACACATCGGAGTTAAGATGAATGACAGGTGATATTGAGATATATAAGATTCCGATGGGGCTTGACAGCATTGGTGCTGAGAGGATGTCTGCCCTTATGGGGAAGCCTAGAGCAAGGGGGCATAGGCTCAGCATAAAGTTTCAACCCAGTAAGATGGAGATGAGTAGGAACTACTTCAGGATCAGAATCAGATTTATTATCACTGACATACGACGTGAAATTTGTTGTTTTGCGGCAGCAGTCAGTGCAAAGACATAAAAATCTATAAATTACAAAAATAAATAAATAGTGCAAAAGAAGGAATAATGAGATAGTGTTCATGGGTTCATAGATCGTTCATAAATCTGATGATGGAGGGGAAGAAGCTGTTCCTGAATCATTGAGTTTGGGTCTTCAGGCTCCTGTACCTCCTCCCTGAAGGTAGTAATGAGAAGAGGGCACGTCCCAGATGGTGAGGGTCCTTAATGATGGATGCCACCTTCTTGTGGCACCGCCTCTTAAAGATGTCCTTGATGGTAGGGAGGGTTGTGCCCATGATGGAACTGGCTGAGTCTATAACTCTCTGCAGCCTCTTGAGATCCTGTGCATTGCAGGCTTCATACCGGGCTGTGACGCAACCAGTCAGAATGCTCTCCACCATACATCCATAGAAATTTGTTAGCGTCTTTGGTGACATACTAAATCTCCTCAAACTCCTAATGAAGTAGAGCCACTGGCATGCCTTCTTCATAGTTGCATCAATGTGTTGGGCCCAGGATAGACCCTCTGAGATATTGATGGCACCCAGGATCTTGAAGCTGCTCACCCTTTCCACTGCTGACCCCTCAATGAGGACTGGTGTGTGTTCTCTTGACTTCCTGAAGTCCACAATCAGTTCCTTGGTCTTGCTGATGTTGAAGGCGAGGTTGTTGTTGCAACATCACTCAACCAGCCGATCTATCTCACTCCTGTACGCCTCCTCATCGCCATCTACCAACAACAGTGGTGTCATCGACGAATTTGAGATGGTGTTTGTGCACACTTGTCTCTAAAGGTTGTGAATTTCTGGAATTCTGTCCACCACAGTTCTAGAGGTTGGGTTATTGAGTATATTTGGGGCTGAGAAGAATTTTTGGATAATAGAGGAACTGGAAGTTAGCAAGATGTGGCATATAATTGGTCAGATCGGCCATGATCTTACTGAATGGTGGCTAGGATACAACCATCTCCTGTTCCCATTACTGATGTCTTATATTTCCATATTTCTTGGTAGGCCATAAGTAATGTAGCATTATATTAAAAGGAGATCAGTTAATACATTACAACACACAAAGCACTGGAGGAACTCAGCAGCTCAGGCAGCATCTATGGAGAGAAAGGGACAGTCAATATTTCAGGTTGAGACCCTTCATCTGGACCCAGTCCAATGTCGACTGTCCATTGATGCCGACCCACTGAGTTCCTCCAGCACCTTTTGTGTTGCTCCAAATTCCAGCATTTGCAGTCTCTTGTGTCTCAGTTAATACATTTATCTTCCGTTTCATGACGTTCATTGGCATTTTAAAATGATTCTTAAAGATGCTTCTCTGCCTATTTCTGTCCAAGTGGTTTAAACTGCAGTAGATTATCCACCTCCCCTTCATCTGCAGATGGATTACTGCCTTCTACAATTTTTGCTATCCTCTCCCTCTGTGGTAACACAACTTTTGTAGCATCTTCTAAAGAATTGCTTATTTTTGGGTGATTGAAGGGCACAGTTCATGGTGGGAGACCTGCTTTTACAGATTGTTGCAATGTAGGAAAGGTAGTAACAAAATGTGCCCACGAGTAAGAGCTTAGAGAGCAACACACAAAATGCTGGAGTAACTCAGCGGGTGAGACACCATCTACAGAGGGAAATGGACAGTTGACAGATTGGTTCAAGACCCTTCATCTGGCCTGAAAGACAGAGGGGAGATAGTCAGTATAAAGAGATGGAGGGAAGGGGTGCAGCAAGAGCTGGCAGGTGATTGGTGGATCCAGGTGAGGAGGGGTGATAGGCAGATGGGGGAGGGAAGAGTAGGAAAAGTGCTAGAAGCTGGGAGATGATAGGTGGAAGTGGCAAAAGGCTGAAGGAGATGGAATCTGATAGGAGAGGAAGGTGGAGCATGGAATAAAGGGAGGGGGGTGGGGAGGGTAAATGGGAGCAATAGGGGAGGGGAACCAGTGAGAGGAGTGCGTGGGTGATGGGTAGTTAAGTGGGTGGAGGCGGGGAAAGAGACAGGGTGATGGGGGCTAGGTAGATGAGGAAGAGAGAGAAAAGGGACAGAGGGGAAACAATTTGCCGGCAGTACCTAATCTTTTTCAGTGTTGCTGGCTGAAGGACATATAGTGTTCAGAACACTGGGGAGATCATCTGAATCATGCTGAGGTTTCTTTAATGTTCATTTGAGAGAACTGACTGGGATTTGGTTATATGACTTGTTTAAAAGAGGGCATCTCTGACATAGTGCAGCACTACCTCAATGCTGCAAGGATGAAGATTTGCTTATCCCTTCGATGGAGTTGAAATTCCCAACATTTTGGCAATTTTCAGAGCCTTTTCCTCAGACCCAGTTACTTAAGAAGTACATAACAAAGGTGAAAATTTCTTTAGATTCATAAGTTTTAGGTAACTTGGATCTGGTTTGCTTTCCACTACAGTTATTCATACACTTTGGAGCAAACACCTGGGATCAGATAAGACAAAATATTAGCAGAAATTAGGAAGCTTAACACGTCAAGTAATGAGGGTGGAACACATGGCCCAGGGAATTGATCTGCACCATTAATACAACCTATTAAGGTGCAATATTTGGTAATGCCCAAGGCTCAAAGTGTTCACCATCTGCTTATTGAACACCTTCATTCTCATGTTGTAGAGCATGAAATAGAACATATGGTGAGTCTGGGATTTGGCTGGTCCAGTGGCGAGGGAAAGGGTTGGTGGCCAACAGTGATCAGGTGGTGGCAGGAGATGGAAAATTTTGGCAGGGGTAAGTGAGATGGGTGCCCATAGATCATAGGTTACAGTGGTAAGGTTGAGGTCCTTGGAGGGGTGGGTGGAGACGCCCAAACATCAGGGACTTGTGGGGCTGGAATAGTTTACTTAGAGACATAAAAGACTGCAGATGCTGGAATCTGGAGTAACACAGGAGATGCTGGATGCTCACAACCCAGTCCAGGTGAAGGGTCTTGACCTGAAACTAGCATCTTGTGGGTAGTTTGTCTTTTCAGGACTGGGGGTGGTCTTTGGGAGATCGTGAAGGGAAAGTGAAGATTGGCAGAGTTGTGTGGTGGGGTTTAGGGTGCTCAAGGAGACCAGGCAGGCTAAAAAAGAAAACTAAAGTGGATTTTCTTGGGTTGGGTTACCACATTGAGCTTGGTGCTGCTCTTGGAGTGTCCTTTTATGTAAAGCTGAGTTCGGGTAAAGGTCCAGATGAAGGGTTGCAAGTCGAAACGTGACTGTCTATTTCCCATCTACCGATGCTGCCTGACTCACTGAGTTCCTCCAGCAGCTCTTATTTGCTCCTTTTCAATAACACTTTTCCAGAGTTAGTTGTGCCACTGGAACAGGGTTGTTCTGGGAGTTCCCCAGCAATGAGGGCTCCTCCCAGCAATGTTGCCTTATTTCTTGGACATCACTTTAAAGGAACATTGTATGAGGAAATGATGTCATCTGTGTGTGAGTGATGTGAAAATTTCATCAATAATGCATGGATGAATTACGACCTAAGGTGCTGATCTGAAGTCCCAGAGTATGATATGATCTGGGCATGGACACAGTCACCTTCCACTTTGGAAAAAAGTTATTTTCAGACATACTGCACAAAAAAAAACAGGACTGTGTGTCCAAATGTCAAGACCATACAGACTATGTTTTTCAAGCTCCATCTCTTTGATCTTCTGGTTGAGTCTGCCATTGTATTATTTTCCTTTGTTCTGCGACCACAAAACTCAATTGTAAGCCCCAAAAGCTTCCTGATTGTCCCATAGGGGATTTTGAACTAGCTAAATCCGTGAGGAAGCCACGTGGAATTTATTTTGGAGTTTTATGCTTCTGCTATTGGGCTAACAATATTTCTTTTACTAATAAGAGAAACATTTTCTGGAATGAAACTAACATGTTCTTTTGGACTGTTGACATACTCTCCTTGATTATAGGATGGTGGAGACAGAATGGGTGTGGGGATGGTCCTTTAGAATTTATTGTTCCAGGACCTTGCCAGCAATTTTATGTATCCCAAAATGAAGAGATTGTTAACTGCTATTGTAATCTTATCTGATATATGGGGAAAATAACTCCATAACTGTGCCAGAATAATTTTGTGATATGATTTTGCCAAGAGACTTAACATTTGAATGTAAGCTGCAGATTTCCTTTTGGAATAACAACTGAATCAATGGGCTGATTAAATGGAGGAATGTGACTGATCTTCCAGATGGAAAGTGGATATGGTCAAATTTTTTGCACATCTTATGTACCTCTGATTACACCTCTGATTCAGATCTGCTGTTGACCCAATTGGTTCACTAAAATCCTTTGAGGAAGGAACAATAACTTATAGCAACAGACTGTGGAGGGAAAGGAATTGTTGATGACTCCCCCTCCCCCCCCCCCCCCCCCCCCCCCCCCCAGAGATGCTGCTCGACCCACTGAGCTCCTCCAACAGGTTGTTTGTTGCTCCAGATTCCAGCATCTGCGGTCTCTTGTGTTTCAACAATAATATTAGGTTGTTCCTTTAACATAGTAAAATGTTCCAAAGTATTACTATACAACATTTGACACTGAGCCAGAAATAGAGATATTAGTAATCAGTGTTCAAAAAGGTAGATTTATGGAGCGATAGAGAGATATAAGGGAACTTGTGTTATTACATGAAAATCCAGTCCTATATCAGCATGACTGAGTTGTTGATGCTCTTTGAAGTGGCCTAGAACATCATCTGGTTGTAGCCAGTTGACATAGAGATCCACAGCTTTTCTAAGCAGTTGGGGATAGGAATCAATTCCTGTCTTGCCAATTATGTCCACATCCCTAAAATGAGGTTAAAAAGAGTTTCTCCCCATGTGAGATTTTATTTAAGAGCAGATGCCAACCTTCCAGTGAAGTAATAGAATGACCAGCAGTGATCTAGTTTGCCAGAAGTCTGTTCTCAAAATATTTATAAATGTGACACAGCCAGTTAGTAATCTTGGCACATTCCTGGTCTCATCGCTGCTGCAGCTAGTTCCAGTGGCTCTAGATCGTTGGAGGTAGCTTCTGAATCCAAATTTGCAGGTCCATCTTTGTAGTACGTATTTGAGTAGTTAACAGCAAGTTGTGTTTGATCAGATGGCAATAATTAACAGCACTTGCTAAGCAACGTGCAATGGGGTCAAGAGGCATATGAATTTACATGGAAGGGAGTGACAATATAAATAAGATGAAAGACTGACATTTTAATAACTGTTCTTCCTAATGTTTGGGACACAAACACATCTCTAGAAAAATTCTGCCAGCTAAATTAATTCTGCAAGATTTGGGAACAAAATATAAATGTATCCTTTGATGCAGTTTGGAACAGCGAATATTTCAGGATTTCGAGTCTTTCCATCATCATCAATGGTATAGCTCTCCAAATTGGTGTGTGTATGATTACAAGACCTGTGGTAGTTTTTGAAGCTGTTGGCAACCCAGAATCAAAAGGAGCACTTGTGTTTATACAAGGCCTTTCAAGAACCGAGGGCATCACACAGCTCATGAAGTACTTTTGAAATATAGTCACTGTGTAATGTACAAAATGAGGTAGCCAGTTAGCACACTGCAAGTTCCTACAAGCAACATGATGTAATGACCAGGTGATCTGTATTTGTGAAATAAAAACGGAACGCTGGAAATACTCAAGGAGTCAGGCAACATCTATGGAGAGAGACAACATTAATGTCTCAGTTCAGAGACCTCACTTTAGAATAGATAATTGACCTGAAAGGTTAACTTTGTTCCTCTCTCCACAGATGCTGTCTGCACTGATAAGTATTTCCGAGTATCGATTTTTGTGATGTTCATTGAGGAACAAACACTAGCCTGGACAGTGGAGAGAACTATCCTGTTCTTCTTTAAAATAATCCCATGGATTCTTTTAGGCTAACGTGAGCAGTTATAAAAACGCATCACTCCCTCAAGTGTCAGCTGACAGTTTTGTGTTCAATTGTCTGTAACCATTTAACCGAGGCATGGAAATGTTACCAGCTGAGCCATTGTTGAAATAAAGCAGGAAATACTGGAAATACTCACCAGACCATGTTTGCGGGGAGAGAGACAGAGTTAATGCTTCAGGTTGACAAACTTTGACCAGATCTGGAAAAAGTCAGAGATAAAAACAAAGGAGTTGAGCATTCCTTATAGCTGCAGAGGCAATTGATTCAATATCACTAGTATTCATCTGTATCTGAAGCAGTTACTTTAGTTACTGCACATTTAAAGAGAACTCAGAATTCGGTTTGACATGCGCCTGGGCCATGACATCATATTTTGGATGGTCTTGGAATGAGGTTCCCAGAATGCTGGTAGCCTGCCTGGTGTTAAGCAGGTGGTATCAATGACTCTTGTACTTCCTTGCAGCTATTCAAATCCATGGCTCGGAGTATTAGGTGGTGAGTGTAACCAATAGCTGATACTATAATGCTCATTTAGCACTGGTGACCGAACACTTTATTATGGAATCTTCTCAAAATGTATATCGCACATTTACTTCTCCTCACAAGTAATCTGCCTGAATGCCTGTTGATGTTAGATTAACACTGATGTTAAACTCATGGGATATAAAGTGGGCGATTTTAAGCCTTATCAGTTCCATGTTGGCCTCATTGCCACCTCAAAACCTAAAGAACTGGAGTAGCAGCAAGTCACCCTCAGTCCTGAGTGGCTGCAGGAGAAGACTGCTGAGATGGTACATGCCTGTCATACTGAACAATACATTGTTTGCACTGAGGAATGGATCAGAATGACCATGTTGAACAAATTATTGCAGCAAGCATACCAGAACTTATTGGAGAAAGTGGCAATGATGAACTTATTCCAGAGCTGGATTTAGAACCATCTACTGAAGCGGAGATACAAGCCAACAGTGAGTCAAATCAGGATACCACATCCCCTTCATTTAAGAAATGCCGACAAGGTCAGATGTCCATTTAGGAAGATCTAAGCATCTGACAATGTTGGAAGTACTCAGCAGGTCAGTCAGCATCTGTGGAGAGAGGTACAGTCCAATCCTCCTTTACTGTTTTAATTCAGATTTCCATGTCTGCAGTGTTTTGCTTTCATTCTGTACTTTGAACGACTTCTTGTAAAAACAGCAACAAATGTTTCCAAACATTCCCAGCAGCCAAACCCTCTTTCCACTGTTGGGGAGATCCAAGAAATCAAAAACAAATGGCTCCCAGGCAGAAAGTTCATAAAGGACTCCTAATGTACGTGCAAGCACTCTATCGATATATTTAATATATATGTCAATATTTATACATGCACCATGCTCATTGGCAAGCACAAATCATTTTTGCCTGACTATCTCAATGGGTGAAGATTGAGTGACCGGGGAACATAGTCTACATCTGTCTCCCAATTCATCTGCCCCAAAATACTGAGTTATCATGACACAGATAACCAAAAACCATAGAACCATAGAACCATACAGCACAAAACAGGCCCTTCAGCCCACCATGTTGTGCCGTCCATCAAACCACCCTCACACTATCTAACCCTTTCCTCCTGCATATCCCTCTATCTCACATTCCTCCATGTGCCTATCCAACAAACTCTTGAACCTGTCCAATGTATCTGCCTCCACCACCACCCCAGGCAGTGCATTCCATGCACCAACCACTCTCTGGGTGAAAAACCTCCCCCTGACATCTCCCCTGAACCTCCCACCCATAACCTTAAAGCCATGCCCCCTCGTCTTGAGCATTGGTGCCCTGGGAAGGAGGTGCTGGCTGTCTATCTATTCCTCTCAATATTTTATATACCTCTATCATGTCTCCTCTCATCCTTCTCCTTTCCAGTGAATAAAGCCCTAGCACCTTAAGCCTCTCCTCATATTCCATAGGCTCTAATCCAGGCAGCATCCTGGTAAATCTCCTCTGCACCCTCTCCAACGCCTCCACATCCTTCCTATAATGCGGCGATCAAAACTGAACACAGTACTCTAAGTGTGGTCTAACTAGAGTTTTGTAAAGCTGCATCAGCACCTCACGGCTCTTAAACTCAATCCCACGATTTATGAAAGCTAACCTCCCAAAGGCTTTCTTAACTGCTCTATCCACCTGTGAGGCAACTTTCAGTGAACTGTGAATATGAATCCCCAGATCCCTCTGCTCCTCTACACTGCCAAGTAGCTTGCCATTTACCTTGTACTCTGTCCTGGAGTTTGTCCTTCCAAAGTGTACCACCTCACACTTCTCCGGATTGAACTCCATCTGCTACTTGTCAGCCCAGCTCTGCATCCTATCAATATCCCTCTGTAAGTTCCGACAGCCCTCCACACTATCCACAACACCGCCGATCTTAGTGTCGTCCGCAAACTTACTAACCCAGCCTTCCACCCCCTCATCTAAGTCATCTATAAATATTACAAAAAGTAGAGGTCCCAGAACCGATCCCTGCGGGACACCACTAGTTACTGCCCTCCAATCCGAGGGCACTCCTTCCACCACAACCCTCTGCTTTCTACAGGCAAGCCAATTCCTAATCCACACAGCCAAGCTTCCCTGGATCCCTTGGCCTCTGACCTTCTGAAGAAGCCTATCATGAGGAACCTTATCAAACGCCTTACTAAAATCCATGTAGACCACATCATCTGCACTACCCTCATCAATCTTCCTCGTCACCTCCTCAAAGAACTCTATCAGGCTTGTGAGGCAAGATCTTCCCTTCACAAAGCCATGCTGGCTGTCCCTATCAGTCCATGATTCTCCAGGTATTCATAGATCCTATCCCTTAGAATCCTTTCTAACAGCTTACCCACCACAGACGTAAGGCTCACCGGTCTGTAATTCCCTGGACTATCCCTACTACCTTTTTTGAACAAGGGGACAACATTCGCCACCCTCCAATCCTCCGGCACCATCCCCGTGGACAACGAGGACTCAAAGATCCTTACCAGCGGTTCAATAATCTCCTCCCTCGCCTCTTGAAGCAGCCTGGGGAAAATCCCGTCAGGCCCTGGAGATTTATCCATCTTGATATTATTTAACAACTTCAACACATCCTCTCTCTTGATATCTACAACCTCGAGAACATTACCCTTACCAGCACTCCCTTCCGTGTCATCAAGACCCCTCTCCTCGGTGAATACCGAAGAGAAGTACTCTTTGAGAACTTCTCCCACTTCCGCCGCCTCCAGGCACATTCTCCCACCTTTGTCTTTAATCGGACCTACCTTTACCCTAGCCATCCTCCTACCCTTCACGTACGTGAAAAAGGCCTTGGGATTTTCCTTAACCCTACTAGCCAACGCCTTTTCATGTCCCCTTCTTGCTCTCCTCAGCCCTTTCTTAAGTTCCTTCCTCGCTACTCTATATTCCTCACGGGCCCTGTCTGAACCTTGCTGCTTATACCTTATGTATGCTACCTTCTTCTCCCTAACTAGTCGTTCCACCTCTCTCGTCACCCATGGTTCCTTCACCCTGCCATTCCTTCTCTGCCTCACCGGGACATATTTATCCCTAACATCCTGCATAAGATCCCTGAACATCGACCACATCTCCATGGTACATTTCCCTTCAAAAAGGACATCCCAATTTACACTCCCAAGTTCTCTCCTTATAGCCTCATAGTTCGCCCTTCCCCAGTTAAATATCTTCTTGTCCTCTCTGCACCTGTCCCTGTCCATGACAATTTTAAAGGTTATGGAGCAATGGTCACTGTCCCCCAAATGCTCATCCACCAATAGATCCTTCACCTGTCCCGGTTAATTTCCTAAAACTAGACCTAGCATGGCATCCCCTCTAGTCGGCCTGTCGACATACTGTGTCAGGAATCCCTCCTGGACACATTTAACAAATTCCATCCCATCTAAACCTTTGGCACTAAGCAGGTTCCAGTCTATATTTGGGAAGTTGAAGTCTCCCATTATAACAACACTGTTATCTTTGCTTCTCTCCAAACACTGCCTGCCAATCTGCTCCTCTATATCTCTACTGCTACCAGGGGGCCTATAGAATACTCCTAGTAGAGTAACTGCTCCTTTCTTGTTCCTTACTTCCACCCATATGGACTCTAGAGATGACCCTTCCACAACATCCATTCATTCCACAGCCGTAACAGTGTCCCTGACCAGTATCACCACCCCTCCTCCTCTTCTTCCCCCTTCCCTATCCCTCTTAAAACACCGAAAACCAGGAATATTCAATATCCACTCCTGCCCTGACATCCTTTGTAACATCATGTCTCTTGTAGTTAACATTTTTCTCTCCCAACCTCTCTATCTCTGTAACATATAATAATAAAAAATATTTGTTAAAACCATGAACTCCAATTGCAGTGATGCAGCAATTAGCCGCACCCTTATGTTTTATTGAAAACATACAAACACAAAGCACATTAAATAATTTTACAGTGAGGCAACCTCTGGCACTGAAGAAGCTCCTCGATGTGACGATGCATTCAGGACTCAGACACTCTCTGTTGATTCAGAAGAAGGTAGATAGATCCATGCTGCCTTGGATTCATCTCCCTCAAGGCCTGGAACCAGAGGCACAAATGTCTGGACAGCTGTATACTTTGGCAAAGGCGTGAAAATTCCAAGAAGGGAGGCTCAAACCCTGAAATCTGCACAGTTTCAAACTGCACCTAAGAAAACATTGATCTCTTACTCCTAAGTCTCAGTGTTAGATTAGCTGGCAGGGTTATTCTGGTGGGGTGGACCTGCGGCACTGTGCTAATAATGTCCACGGATGTCTTGCCTTAAAGGATGAAACACTGGAGGATCCATATCTCTACGCACCTCTTGGGAGGAAGGCAGATCGTAGAGTCAGAGATGTACAGCATGGAAACAGGCCATTCAGGTCACCACATCCACACCGACCAGTGGGCACCCATCTGCGCTGATCCCAGCTCCCAGCACTTGGGTGATACACTTCTACGTGTAAACTATTCAAGTGCTCATCTGGAGACTTCTTAAATGCTGTCAGCAACCCTGCTTCAACCACCCTCTCAGGCAGTCCTTTCCAGGTACTCACTGCTCAATGAGTGAGAAAGGTCCCCCTCATTTCTCCTCTGAACCTCTTCCCCCTCATCCTAAATCTGTATCTTCTTGTTTTGTCTACCTCTGATATGGGGAAAAATTTTCCTGTAATCTAGCCTATCTATTTTTATATTTATATATACGTCAGTCATAACTTTATATACTTCAGTCATAGTTCTCTTAACCTCTTCCTCTCTAATCTCTACTCATAACTGAACTGCTCCATCCTAGGCAACATTCTGGTGAATCTCCTCTGCACCCTCTCTAGCGCTGTCACATACTTGCAAGTGGGACTGGCTTAGATGGGAATCTTGGTCGTATGGACCAGTTGGGCCAAAGGGTCTGATTCTGTGCTGGAATACTCTATGATCCTTATTGAGTGGCACTCAGAACTGCCTTCAATACTTCAGTTGAGATGTAACCAAAGTTTTATAAAGTTGGAGCATAACCTTTCTGCTTTTGTATTCAATGCCCTGACTAATGAAGGGTAGTAACCCATATGCCACCCTAACCACATTATCTAATAGTGTTGCCACCATCAAGGATCCCTGGACTTGTACTCCAAGATCCCTCTGTTCGTCAGTGCTCCCTACCATTCATGATACATGTCCTGGCCTTATTAGTACTCCCAGAATGCATCACATCAGATTTACCTGGATAGAACGCCACCTGCCATTTATCAGCCCTTTTCACCAACACATTAGTATCACTCTGTAGTCCAAGATCACCCTCTACACTGTCTATAACTCAGGCAATGTTTGTGTTATCTGTGAACTTACTTATCATGCCTCCTACATCCATATTCAAAATAATTCACATATATTTCAAACAGCAAAGGTCCCAGCACCGATTCCTGAGGAACACCACTAGTAACGGGCTCCAATCACTAAAACAACTCTGTACCATCATCTTCTGTCTCCCATTGCAGAGCCAATTTTGAATCCAGTTTGCCAAATTGTCCTGGATCCCATGGGCACTAACATTTTGGATGTGTCTTCCATGTGGGACATTGCCAAAAGCCTTACTGAAGTCCGTGTAAACCACATCTACTGCTCTGCCCTCAATCAGATTGGTCAGACAGGATCTGCCCTTGACAAAGAAATGATGGCCATTTCTGAGTAGACCCTGTCTTTCCAGGTGATTATTAATCCTGTCCCTCAGCATTTTCCCCAATAACTTCCCTACTAGGTTCACAGGTCTATAATTACCAGGTTTTTCTCTGCTGCCCCTCTTGAAAGGGGAGACCATATTTACTGTCCTCCAGGCAACAGGAACCTCACTTATCAGCAAGGATTTAAAACTCTCAGTTAAAGGCCGAGAGTATCTCTCCTTGCCTCTCACTTTAGCCTGGGATAGATCTCATCTGGCCCTGGGGATCTTTCAACCTTTAAGCCCGCCAAGGCATTGATTACATCCTCTTTATTTATTGAGACTTGCACTAGACTTTCACCTTCCCCTTCCCTAAATTCTCCAACTATAGAGTTTGTTTCCTTAGTAACGACTGATGATAAGTATTCATTTAAGATCACTTCTATACCTTCTGGCTCCATACACAAATTGCCCCTGTTGTCCATAATGGGACCTACTCTTTCCCTGGTTATAAAGTCATAGAGTAATACAGCATGGAAACAGGCCCTTTGGCCCAATGTGCATGCAGACCAAGATGCCCATCTAAACTGGTACCATCTGCCTGCATTTGGCCCATATCCCTCTAAACCTTTCCTTTCCATGTACCTGTCCAAGTGTCTTTTAAATATTGTTATTGTCCCTTCCTTAACCACTTCCTTTGGCAGCCCGTTCCATATACACACCATTCTCAACTTGAAGAAGTTCCCTCAGGTCCCTTTTGAATCTTTCACCTCTCACCTTAAACCTATGCCCTCTAGTTTTTGATTCGCTTTCCCTGGGTAAAAGATGATGTGCATTCATCCTATCGATGCCCCTCATGATTTTGTACACTTCTATAAGACCACCTCTCAGTCTTCTACGCTCCAAGGAATAAAGTTCTAGCCTGCCCAACCTCTCCCAATAACTCAGGCCCTCAAGTCTGGGCAACACTCTCATAAATCCTCTTTGCACTCTTTCCAGCTTAATGATGTCTTTCCTATAACAGGGTAACCAAAACTGTACACAATACTTTTGCCCTTAATATACTTATGGAAAGTCTTTGGATTAACCTTAATCCTGTCTGCCAGTGATATTTTGTGACCCCTCCTTGCCTTTCCAATTTCTTATTTATGCACCTCCCTACACTTTTTGCACTCCTGATGAACCTCGCTTGTCTTTAGTTCCCTATACCTGCCATGTGTTTGATGATGAAGTATGATAGTGATGCAGTGATTGAATTATTAGATTGGTAATCTAGAGGCATGGACTAACAAAATAGACATGTGAGTTTAAATCTTACCATGGAAGTAGTGGAATAAATTTAGTCAGTTAAATAATCTGAAATTTTAAAAAAATGGCCTTGTAATCATAAAACTACTGGATTATTTAAAAAAAAATCTGCTTCACTAATGTCTTTCCGGGTAGGAAGCTGCCAGTTTTATCTGAGCGGCAGAGTGGTTGACTCTTCATTGCCCACTGAAATAGCTTTTCAATCCATTCGGTGTTCTCTTTACTGCAGCAGTTCAAGAAGAAAGCTCACTGCCACCTTCTCAAGGCCATTTTAAGAATGGGCAACAGATGGTGGCCTCATCAGTGATGCCACATTTGTGAAAATGCATGAGGGAAAAAAAAGGGATTGTCATAAAGAGTTAAATTTTTTCATGGTTACAAAATGAATTTCAGGCAAACAGCAGGAGGGGGAAATTCCAGTGGAAATTCCCATATAAAATCTTGTAAGTAAACATCCACTGAAGCATTTCTGTACCATTCATAGATACTGTATGTGCTCTAATATGAATGCACCCTTGTTAAATGGAGACTCATTCAGAAAGAAAGACTTACATTTACATACAACTTTTCACGACCCTTAGAGTGTTTTATGACTGATTCTGAAATGTACTTACAGACATCGTATGGGAAGTATGATAACCCACTGTACACAGCAAGCTCCCACAAACATCGCTCTTATGTTGCATTAAATCAAAATTACATGTTGGTATAATGTTTTATATCATGGTGACTCAATATTCTGCAATTATTAATTAGGATACTGTGGATATTTCCCAGGGTCTCCCTTGAGATAATACCATGGGACTTTTTATGTATACCTGTCAACAAAGAAGCACTTTGCTTAAAGATTACATTAACTTTCAGATGTCAGTTTAATTCTTACAGGCTCAATAGACAGAATCCACAGCTGGTGATAAAACAGGATAGAGTAGAAATTCATCCTCTCCTCAGTCACTTGAGGCCAAATGCATGATGTAGCAGTATTTGAGCATCGTACTTCCATTACAAAATTCAGTCCCTTGAAGTCAAATGAGCTGAATTTCAGAAGCAGAGTACAATACGTTTTTATTCCTGTGCTTAGATTATGTGACTAAGGAAATGTTCTGACCTCCGAATTTTCACTTTATTCTCACCTACCTATTTTATTGGGCTGATGTGGAAACTCTTGATCACATTCAACAGCACATCCAGGACAGTTAGATCATTTTTTTCTGTTGTCTTTAAAACTTTCATTAAGCCACATTAAAGTTTCTACTTTTGCAAAGAAAATGGCCAATTTTCCTTCCCTTTTAAATGAAAGTTATAATTCCTAAAGTTACAATCATTGTTCGTTCTTGTACTCAAAGATCAACAATATCTTTCTCGACAGCGGTCTGACTCATGTCTTTTGTTGTCACAATTTAATCTCCTTTGACATACACTTGGCCCTTGACCAATTCAAGCCACTACCCGCTGAGTTCCTCCATCGCCTCTTGTGTTGCACCTTATTTCCTACTTCTTCTTAGGCAGTCTCTCAGGATTGAGGATGACTTGCTTCCTCTGTAGTTCTGTGGGTTTGAGGTGACTGTTGAGGCCAATGTGGAACTTCAGAAGGTGCCTAATGGGGCAGGTGGGTGGATAGTTTGTGAGGTGGTGTGCTCCTTTTGCCTTTTATGCTGGGGTCCTGATATGTGGCCCCAAGGTTCTCAGCTCCACCTTGAATACTCATTCTTCAGTTTGGGCAGTTAGAGGTTCCCAGGAATCAGTGGGGATGAAGCATTTTTTTCAAGGAAGTGTTGAGCACATTCTTTAATCTTTTCCTCTGTCCACCTGGCAATCTCTTCCTGTGACAATGTTTGGAGTAGTGTTTGTTTTGGAGTCTGGCGTCAGGCGTGTGAAAGCTGTAGCTTGCTCTGTGGACAAGAGGGAAACAATGGTGGCATGGTGGTGCAGCAGTTAGCTCTACTTCCTCACAGCTGCAGGGACCCAGGTTCCATCCCGGCCTCAGATGGTGTCTGCAGAGTGAGTTTCTGCTGGGAACTCCCTCTTCCTCACACATGACAAAGACATACAGGTAGGTTAATTGGCTCCAGATAAGTGGCAAAAAGAATCAAAAGCGAGTTGATGGGTATATGAGAGAAAATAAAGTAGCAGGACTATAAGGAAACTAGGAGTGGAGGATGGGATTGAATGCTGTCCTGGGAGTCAGAATGGGATCTGACGGACTGAATGGCCTCCTTATGTGTCATATGTAATAAATATTGCTGGTTCCAGGTGCCAATGACAGTTCAACAATAATAACATTTCTCCCTCCATTTCACCATGTAGAAAACAGCCAGCAGGAAATATGCAAGAAATCTGGGGTTGGTGGGGTATTTGATATCAAAGATATTTGATACTTTGGAGGCTTCAGAAGGCAGGGAGGGATGTAGATTTAATTTAAATTCACTATAAAGATTCACAATATCTTGGTACATGTGACAATAATAAACAATAACCAATACCAAACTGGCTACATTTCAGAATACTTCATTGGCTCTAGAGTGGGTATTCTGAAAGGGAGGTGCAATGTGCTGCAGAACTGTGGGTCTTTTCTGAATTCAATGCAAAATGGGATGATTTTCTACTGACTGCAACCTGGAAGAGTCTCTGGAATCAGAGAAAATCTCAGAAATCACTAAATGAACTAACATAAATGGTGCTGATGTTAAAAAGCATACGAAGAGAAATAAACATTTTGAGAGCTTTAATGCCAAGTACATCCAACCAATAAGTACACTGTTAAGTCCGACACCATTATAAAGAGAGGGTATATGATGTTAACTTACAGTGCTAATCAGACTGCAAGGCGAGGCTAGATGATTGTTGAAACACGAGTGAGGGATTCATGGTTTGGAGGAAGTGTGGTGACACCTTGGGAGATTAATCTCCTGTGTCATAATTATCAGGAAAGATTGTAAAGGAAGAATGATGATTACAGAGTTATATAAGAATACTAAATGATAGGAATATGGGGAGAATAAAATGGGATTAGTGCAGGATTAGTGTAGATGGTACTTGATGGTCAGTGCAGACTGCATGGGCTGACTTGCCTGTTTCCATGCTGTATGACTCTATGACTCTAAACTGTGTTACTGGAATATAGTTTTTAATTTAAATAAAGGAAGTAGAGATGGCAAAGCAATGTTCCAGTAAAAGGGGATTTATTATTTGCTAAATGGTGCTGGATCCTCAGGTGCAGTCACCAGGTCTTTGAATGGTCTTCCATTATTTGAGATGTAATTTGGATTCATTTAAGAGACGGTGATACATTGTCCTGTCATGCATAATTATCATGTGAAGGGAGTGTGCAGATGCAGAGGGTCAAAGGGCCTGTTTCCATGTTGTATGAGTCCATGTATATGGCCCAAAGCATATTCCAGCCCTGAGCAGGCAGTGGCCTCTATTAATTCATGGCCTGTTGGTATCACCTGCATTTAAGACTCTATGTCTGGAATCAGATATAGAGTAGATGGGTGCCCTGAGGGAGAAGGCCTTTTATTACAATCCGGTGGTTTCACGGTTATCATTACTAATTCCAGTTTATTATTTCAATTATTTAATTAACAATTTCAATTTTCCAGCAACTGTGGTGGGATTTGAACTCATGTCAAAAGGACTCTGGATTACTAGATCTATAGCTTACTGCTGTGCTACTTCACTCCTATCTGAGTAGTATTGGGCCCCCATGGTTGAGTTGGGGAATGTACTTTGAGATAAAACACAGACTGCCATCACAGTGTAAGGACACTTCTTCTCACTTCCAGTTAAGGGTACATTTCTCAAAAGAACTAAAAATACCACTAAGAGTACTGGTTTGAGGAATAAGTGGGAAAATATATTGGAAGGAATTCATTGTGTTCTTGGGATATGCAGTTTTGAAATGAAACTTGATTCACTTGTGTGCTATTGGATCTGAGTATCAACACAACCAATCAGTTGCTGGATATACACTGGTATGTGTTTGATTAAAAACCCCTCCCCTTCCTCTCTCTTTCCATTCCCTTTTTCCTCTATCCTTATCTCTCCATCTTCTCCCTTTACCCTCTCTTTTTCTTCCACTCTCCTTCCTCCCTCTCTTTCCCCTTTCCTTATTCTTGCTCCCATTCTCTCCCATTCCCTGCTGTCTTCTCCTCCTTCCCCTCTAACTCCCTCTTCCCCCTCTCCCTCTTCCCCCCTCTTCCCTTTCTCTCCTCCACTGTCTACCTTTGTCCCCTTCCCTCTCCTATCCCTCTCCCTTTCCCCTCTCCACCCGCTCAGTACACATTCACTCTCATTTCCTCTCTGCCCCCACCTCCTTGCTCTTCCCTTGTCTCTAACCTGTCCCAGTATATCCAACTTCCCCTCTACAATCTTGCTTCCTTCCTCTCTCGATCCTCTTTCCATCCCCTCTCCCCTCCTCTCTCCTCCCTTCCCAGCCTCTCCCCCTCTCAGATTGTTCCCAGCATCACCCCCCTCGCCTGCCCTTCCCCCATCCCTTTCCAACCCTTTCACCTTCCTCACTTTCCCCTCACCCTTTCTCTTCCTACCCTCTCTCTCATCTCCTCTTACTGTCCCCCCTTGTCCCGCCTCATTCTCTCCCCTTTCCTCCTCTCTCCCTCTTTCCCTCCTGTCCAACTCCCCCTTTCTCCCTGTTCCCTTTCTCTCCTTTCCCCTTCCTCTCGCTCTCCACTGCCCCCTCCCACTCTCTCCCCTTTCCCTTCCCTGTCCTCCCGCTGCTCCCCTTCCCATCTGTCTCCAAACACCTTCCCATCTTTTCCCTCCTTGCTCCCTCAACTCCCTTCTGTGCCTCTCTCTACTTCCTCTTCTCTCTGGCTCACTACTCCTCTTCCCTCTCTTCTTCCTTCCTACTCTCTCCCAGCCATAGGTGCTTCTGAACAATGTGGAGTCTGGGCTTGGTGGGAAGGGTGTCCCAGTCACGCCCAGGATTGGGTAGGGAGTGCAAGAGTCTAGTTGCTCACCAGTATGACGCCTTGTAAGGTTTTCACCTTAAAGCCCTGACACTGTGCAGTTTAAAACAAAACATCAGGAATGAGGCCAACCTTCGGGAATTGAGCAGTATAGATTTTGTGTTCGAGCCCTTGAACTTTCTGATTCAAGAGATGTGAGAGCTACATAGTGAATGCTCCTGGAATGCATTAATGACCAGCAACAGGAAATCCTATGCATGCTTGGGCTTGTATAGTGGCAGCAAACCTCTGATAAATCTGTCTTTGTGTGTTTTCAAAGGAGGAGAAAAAAGTAAACTGTTTATCTCTGCCTGTCTTGTTTCAGTATCGGAGATGGCTTCAGACAGAATATGGCGAAAATCGATTTAATGACAAGCAGGAGATAGGGAAGCTGGTGTCACAGTACAACGAGAAACAGAAACAGCAGCATCCGAGATATGCGGAGCAACAAGGCACAGACCAATCAGCAAATGTGTACCCTCTCCCTTACAAAGCCTATGGCAGTAGCAGCCATGACTGGGCGAACAGATAATAGGAATCAGTGCCTGATTGCCCCATGTCATTTTATTCATTGTAAATTAGCAGGAATATATGTAGAATATAAACCAATGGTGCAATACGATGCAGAGTATTATGCATACACACTGTCCTCTCTTTTGTTTATCACTGGCAGTTTCCCTTAGCTACATTGTGAGAGTTGTGCCTTTTCTTAAACCAAGTGCCTAACTACAATTTGTGTTCAGTTGTATTAGCTCAGCTCCTTTTCTTTATTCAGAACAGATGCTTGCTCTGATATCTTTGGGCGAATTCCTGTTTGCCTTGAATTTATTTAACAATGGACAATGTTACCACTTTTACAAGAAGACATTGACAGTGTTTTAAAATGCCAATATTTTATTCGCTATGCAGGTCAGCAGTTGTATTTTCTTTAGTCTTAAATTTTTAAATGTGTAAAATAAAATTCAAAATTTGGGCTGTGGTGTTGGTAAATTTTCTTAAAAATGCCGCAGTGACTGACCTCTTGAAGACGCACCACTTCCTCTACCCCAACATTAGCATCTGCTTTCATTAGAGTCACAGACAGATACAGCACAGAACCAGGCCATTTGGCCCACCTAGTCCATGCCAAGCATCAACCACCCATTTACACTAATCCTACATTAATCCCATTTTTTATTCTCCCCACATTTTCATCAACTCCTCCCCAGATTCTACCACTCACCTCCACACGAGAGGCAGTTTACGGTGGCCAAATTAATCTACCAGCCCACACGCCTTTGGGATGTAGGAGGAAACCAGAGCCCCTGGAGGAAAGCCACGCAGTCACAGGGAAACGTGCAAACTCCACACAGACAGCACCCAGGGTCAGGTTTGAACCCGAGTCTCTGGCGCAGTGAGGTAGCGGCTCTGAGCTGCACCACTGTACCACCCTTGCAGCTGCCAAGATGTTGGAACACCTTCCTTCAACCTCTCTGGCTCTCCATTTTCTCTCTCTCTCTCTTTCCTGTAAGGTACATCTTTAGTTCCAATTCTTTGACCATGTTTCTGGTCAATGTCTTCTTCAGCTTGGTGCTGCTTATCACACTTGGGAAATTTCACAACACTAAAGGTGCTACATAAGTTGTTGATCTGGTGCTAACTGAGGGCCAAATTCAGAAAATCATGCCTCTTCCACTCATAATCAGATAAGCTACTCGCCAGGAACATTTTACATTGGTCTTTTGTATAATCGGTATTTATTTGTTAACTCCAGGCTAATCATTAACAGCTGCAATATATCACATATTGTGGGAAAAATTGCAAAGACAACAACATGTTTATAATATTGCATAACAACCATGGGCAGTGCTCCCTCATTGCTGGAGAACTTAGACTGAAAGATATAAAATCAATTGAGCCAAATTCTATCATTCTGGGAGATTGAGGTGGCTTTTTTTGTTCTTAGAAATGTACATGTATAAAATTATGACTTGCTGACATAGAGTAAAGAGGAAGGATCTAATTTCCTTAGCTGAAAGGTTAAAAACTAAAGGGCATATTTGTAAAATGATTGTAGGGGAGATGTGGAAAGTATTTTTCATCCCGAGGCAAGGGTCTGAAGCTCTTTGCCTTAAAGGATTAAACAAGTGCCTGGTGTACTTGAAGAACTGTGGTATGTGGGGCTGCAGATAAAGTGCTGAAAGGTGAGAATAGGATAGGTAGCTCTGACAGAATGAGAATGACTTGCCTCTATGATTCAACAAGTCCATGAACTTTCATCAAGACAAGAGCTTCATTGTCTTTATGATGCCTCATTGGATTAGTGCTGCACAGGTTGATGAGATAATGACCAGAAAGATTATATTATTTCACAATTAAATAGAGGCATTAGAGATTCAGAGTTGCAACTTTTTCACAACCTAGAAAACTAAAGTGTATCTGCATTAAGTAATATAACTATTAGTGTTTTTAAACAGTCCCTTACTAAGGCAATATAATGTTTAAAGTTAAATTGTCTTTTCCATTTTTCTTATTGAGCCTCCTGTGCTAATTATGTTGGTCAGGATTTTGCCTGCCTCAGTTGTGTTTTCAGACATAGCCATTTAGCCCCTATGTTATAACAATTTTTGCAAGATTTACATAGCATCAGCTTAGCTCGAATCCTTATATTGTGAGAGTTATTTTGAGGGTATTGTGGTCAGTATGGATGGAAGTTGGAGACTGTACATCAGATGCATCTAGAGAAGTGGTATCATGCATATTGGAAAGTAAAAGTATCTGGTCAGATCTTCCTCCTCCATGCATGGTCATGGTGTTGGAGTGGCTGATGATACCGTCAGCTACTATAACTTACAGCTTCTCACTGCAGAGGGACTTTCCTCTCTTTTATTCCATTGTCTACAAAGCTCCAGTTTAGCTGCCCTGAACCACTCCTTGGTGATTTATTCATTCTAATGAGCAACTTATGCCATTCTCGGAGCTATTGTTCTTGTTTCCTCATTTTAACCTTCGCATTGCAAAGAGGTCAGATTTAACCATCAGGAACACTAGGCTAAATGAGTTCTCCTGTGCTGTAATTTAAAGAAAATATAGGGTAGATATTTGACTCTGGTTACATGTGTTAAATGGGTAAAAAGGTGTGCACAATATTATATTTCACATTCAAAACTGGCTGTACTGAAGTCAAATCAACTGAAGTTCAGGAGTGGATACAACACACACAGAGGCAACTCTGCTGTGTATTTAGCACATGCAATTAAAAATGCATTTGAATCAGATGGCGTCCTGTTTTTCCATCCTTCCTTTGGCATCAAAAGGAGAGTTTATGATGAAGGCATTTAAAATATTTCTTAAAATGAAATGATAAAGAACTATTGCACACTGTGATGTTCTGATGGGTGTTCCAGTGAGCTTAGTGTTGTCAAACTGAAACACTAACTCTGTTTCTTCCTCCACAGATGCTGCTTCATATGCTGAGTATTTTCAGCATCTGTCTTTATTTAAGAGCCAATGCTCAGGTTCTTGAAAAATATTTTGCTCCATGCAGAAAGGTTGATTTAGCTTAATATACAGATTATTATTGTGACATGAAGAATTCGCTGCTGAGCCTCTCAGCATGATGATTCTAAAATCCAGTATAACTGCAGGGGATTTGCAGAACTGGCAAAGGAAACTGAAGCTGTTTAATGTCACCAGAAGTTTGTTAAATTGCGGTTCAAGCTCACTCAGGGACCTCACCCAAAAAATACAGGCTCAGTTACTTGAAGAAAAGCAGACTGTAATAACTAACAGGTTGAACCGTTCCTCTGCCAAAGTTGGAAAGGAAGCTGGAGTCCAGGGTCGGAATGAGTAGATGCAAACTACCTCAATACGGCCAGTATTTGCATTGCTGAATCCAAACCAAATCTTTCCTTTGAGAGGTTGCAGTGATAGAAGTTGTCAAAATAATCACCTCCCGTCCATGAAAACCCCAGATCTGCTCAAACTCTTAGCTAGATTACTGAAGCTGATTCTATAATGCTGATTTACCTCACTGCATGGATTAGGGACATTTGTATAAGAATCATTGTGCCTGTGCCAGCTCTTTGAACAAGCTGTCTAATTAGTATCATTCCCCTGTTCTACACCTACACCCCAGCAATGTTTTCTCTTTCCAAGTAAATCCGGTGGTTTACTCTCCTTATTTCCATTCTCCCCTGAACTTGTATTGGGCTTCCTTCTGTACTGAACCTGAGATTTATCATAAGCCTCTGTTTTCTGTTTCATTTTAATCCCCATACTCTTAACAATCTGGAGAGTTCCAGATGTAGATAACCTCTCTTTGCCCCTCTTGGGATTGTGTCTATTCTGTGCCTGAGTGATCTTCTCTTTGAAAGCATTTCATTGCTGTTTTACCTGTTTGTCTCAATCTCAAAAATATCTCAACTTAGTCCTCTTCCAGCTGAATATTTCATACTGACCCTTTCCCTGGTCTTTTCCACAACCACACCAGGTACTCACTGATTCCCAAATGTTCCACTGAAATACACTTCATGGAGATCCATTCCTGCTTCCCTCCTCATTGGCCTGGAAGTATACTGCTCAGGGAAGTTTTCAAACTTGTTTAAGGAATAACTTCCCACATTTATTCTTTATCTTCCTTTTCCACTCTGGGATGATTGAGGTTTTGCATTATCAGTACTCAAAGATCTGCACCTCTCTGCAAATTGGATGCAGATTTCCCCTTCTGTCTCCTGCCTTCTAGTTGACAGCTAATGCTGTATTTCTAATAGTTCAACAGCTTCTCCACTTTAATTCTTTGGACTTTGAACCCTTGTGTCCATCATTCCTTTCTGGTGTTTCAATAGCATCTTTGATCAATATTCCCACTACTTATTTAATTTCTTTCCTTCTCTTTCCTCAGTGCTTTGTTGCCAGATATATTAAATGCCCATTCTTTCCCTCTCTTGAGTCTGACCCTCCTATTAGTATTATATCATTGTCCTTTGGTGCCACTTGTGCCTGAAACTCATCAATCTAATGTGCAATGTTCCAGGTAATCGTCTACATGCATTGTAATTAATCTGAGACTTCCTCACAGTTTAACCCCAGGGTCTTTTTCAGAACTACTCTTTATTCTAAACCCTGTTTGTCTCCCTGTCCTCTGTACATGTTATTTCTCTGCCCTGCTGCATTATTGTGTCTTTTCCAAAGCTAGTTTGCTTAGAACTCTCTCCTGGAAAGAAGTTGCCTGGATCCCGCTGCAACTGAACTTCATATTATCCATTTTAGGCCGTTCCCTTTTGTCTCAGGAATGGGTCAATTATCCAGGGATCTGAAGTCCTGGCTCCCAAACAATTTCACCAAACACATGTTACCAAAAGCCAAAATTGTTGGAAACTGATCCAGCTCCATCCGTGGTCAATGCCATTGAATGTCAAGGGTAGGTTGACCTCTCTCTTGCTGGAGATGGCCAATGCTTGGCACTTTGGTGGCACAGAAGTTACGTGCCATTTAACAATCTTGTCCAAGTTTTGCTTCCTTTGCTAAGGAGTTGCAAATGGAACTGGAAAGTTGTACAATCACTGGCAAATAATCTTACATCTAACCTAATCATTGATGAAGCAGCTGAAGGTGGGCCTAGAATGATTGACTTCAAACAACCAGAATCATCTTTCCTTGTGCAAGGTATGACTCCAGCCACTGGAGTACTTTCTCCTCAAAGTCCATTGACTTCAGTTTCACCAGAACTCCATGATGCCACACTCAATCAAATGCTGCCTGATCTCATCTCTGGAATTCAGCCCTTTCGACTAAGGTTGTGATAAGTTCTGTAGCCAAGTGGTCCTGGTGAAACCCCAAATGGCATCAGTGAACAGTACTGCTTGATAAGCACTGTTGACAAAACCTGCCATCACTTTGCCGATGATGGAGAGTAGACTAATTAGTTTGGATTTGTCCTACTTTTTCTAAATAGAACATACCTTAGTAATGTTTCACATTGCTGGGTAACTTCCGGTATTGTAACAGTACTACAAGAGCTAGGCTAGAGGTATGGTTAGTTCTGAAGTGCAGGTCTTCAGTCTGTAGTTAAGATGTCTAGTCCCATTGCTTTTGTTGCACCCAGTGCTCTCTGTTATTTCTTGATGTCTTGTGGATTGAATCAAATTGGCTTCAGTCTGGCTTCATTGATGGTGGGGATTGCAAGGTGGATCATCCACTTTGGTATTTCAGGCTGAATAAGGTTGTGAATGCTTCATCCTTGTTTTTAGCACTCATTTGCTGCTCCTCGCTATTACTGAGGATGAGGATGTTCTTCTAGCCTCCACTTTCTGTTATCTATTTAATTATTCGCATTATTCATGACTAAGTGTGGTACAAGAATGGAGCTTTGATCTGATCTGTTGGTTGTGGGATTTCATAGATCAGTCTATGGAATGTTGACTTTGGTGTTCAATATGCATGTTGTCATATTGCAGCTTCACCAGCTTGGCACCTGATTATCAGATATGCCTGGTAAAGATTTCAACATGCTGTACCTACCAAAAATAAGATAAATATCACTAGCAAACACATGAATACAAAGCACGAGAAATCTATGTCATCAATATAGAGGTTGAAACTAACCTTATTAATAAAATAACTACAGACATTTTGCTTTACCAGAATGAAAATCAAGTTTTCTGGTAACAAAGAATACATAGATTTGTTGCTTTGTACTCATGCTAAAATTTTGTTATAATGGTTGACGGAAAGAAGTTATTCCACATTTTGCAAACCAAAGCTCTCTTTATTAGGCCATGTGAGAAATTGCTTACTGAATCTATTGTGGAAATCCATGAACATGCTAAGAATGTAGGATTTTTAAACTTCAAAAGCAAAATCAAATAATAAGTTTCAGATGTACAAAACGTGCAATACACTGAACAGAAAATCACCTGCATTAGTAGAAAATATCACAAGCACATTGATTCTCTTAAAGGCAATGATGTATTTTGAAATACCTATTGTAGTGATTGTGAGCTTAATTATTGATATGACTCAGTCTCAATCTCTACATGCCTCTACGTACCCTATAGTCACCTGTCAAACTCAGCATCACAATAGTTACTCAAGTGAATAACAGGCCTACTACAATGCAGTTTCCAATGCTAAGGACAATTCAAGATCCAGAATGTTGCCATTCTGGACTTGACATGACCACCTCTCAAGGTTTCAACAGAAGGAATTCAGAATATCAAGCCCAACCCCAATCAAATCAAATCAATGGTGGAGGAGTCTTTAATAATGTACTCCTCACATAACTGACTGTTGGATTTGTTTAAAGTTGTTATCTTTGCTTACCACCATCTCTAAGCTGTGAGAGTATCTTCCATCTATATACACTGAATGTTGAAGCCTCCATGAATACCATAATAAATATTGCTGCTCTCACAACTAAACATTGTAGTTGTAAATGAGGTCCCTTAAATAATTTTGCCTGAATTGTGTTTTGGCATACTGCTAGTGATTGGTTTATTCCTTAGTATTTTAACCTAGGAATGCCATTTGATGGCTTTCCATTTCATCACAATCAATGCCAAAGGAGAACCTCTTTCCTTGCAAGAGGACTGAAGGCAGAAAGGCCCTCATGATTTTCAAACTCTGCTGCTCACCAAGAATTATCATTTACTGCATATGATCAGAAATAAAGGGCTATTGAAGACATGGTAATCTCCAACATGACACTAATGCACGCCTGACTTGTTACCACGACTAATACATTGTCTTTACAGTTTTGCTGATCTTCTGAGCTACATTTTAATCCTTTCATTCAATACTTTCATTGGAGAAGAATCTATTTGCATAAAAGTAAATGACTTTCTCACAAGGTTAATTATCTGTTTTCTGTAACTCTAGAGCACAGCTTCCTTCCTACAAGTGCATCTATGTATTTGACCCCTGCCAATGAGGTTTAAACAATTTGAGGATGAGCAAAGGCAGCAATAAGGACCAGAGAGGCAAACAGTAAAAAAGTACTGCATCCATTAGGCACACTGCTTTGAACTTCCATGTAAATTTGTAAATCCCTGTGACTATAGCTGGAGAGGGGTTAATGAATATGTGGTTGAGTCTGTCATTCAGAAACTTCAAAAAAGGATGCTAAGAGGTGATGGGTCCACAGTCAAACTGTGAGCTGGTCAACATTTAAGGATCTGAACAGTAACTGTGGTTAGTTTTCCTACACATCAGTCATTTGTTTCCTTAATAGTTTTAAATAAATAATAGGAAATGGGAGCAGTCTCATTTTGAATGCTTTATAATGCTTTTGGTGTGTATTTCTATTGAATTTTGAATACCTCATTTAGTCTCATCAAAGTCTTAAAGTAATAAAAGTCTATCTTCAGCTCCTTAAATAACATAGACTTGTGACGATGTAACAACATCACACCTTGCATTTTGGATATTATCTTGAAGCCCATAAGCACAAAAAACAAGATATTTATTCATCCTTTGACACTCTGCTGAGCAAAAAGAAGAGGGTGGTAGCCCTAAGAGGCATAATTCCCCTGACAGCAACATGGCAACAAAATATGCTTTGGCTGGCATGAAGGAGGGAAGGTTATGGAGAGTTACAGCTCCTACAACCACTCAACGGGACATACAAGTCTTGGTCCAATGTGATCCATTCCTGGGGGAAGGCCCTCATGTTAGGGACGAGGAAACTTGCCGCTCACCTTGTAGAAGAACCTGCCATATGAAGTGGCTTCAGCAGTCTCCTCCACGAACAAGAATCCCCACATAATGGAGGAATACTGAAAGTTCTTTCATGATCTCACAAGATATGTGATCAGCACACTACTGTTTGCAATTTCAGACTGCAGAACCTCTGAACTTATTTTTTAATGTGGAGTACAAGTTCTTTAAGCAATGTGTCACTCATCAAGATACATAGAGATGTTACTGCACGCCACTAAAACAATTGAAGAAGAGACTCATTCATTTATTCATGTGTTACATTTGGTGCATGTGGCCCTGTATAACAAGATATGAAGGGATTTTATGCATCACATGCCATTCTCCGAGTACTGTGCTATTTCCTCCTGCTGATCTCCAGGCTTAGCTTCATGTTCCTCAGGTGGCAGGTCTCCTTCCTGCTTTTCCTTTGCCATTGGCTAATGTTTTCGAGTGGCAAGGTTGTATGGCATGTGGCAGACAACAATGAAGCCTGCATATCTGCTTAGCATTCACTTCAAGATGCACCTGAAATGAAATAGGTAACAAAATCTCATCCTGAGGAGACCATTGATGGTTCGCTGGTACTGGGTGGCTTTCATTGTATCTGTGCTCAGCTGCTGTGGCTGGGGAATGCACTGGTGTGAAGAGTCAGAGGGAAAGGACAACCCTTGTCATCTACCTTTTATTCCCCTGAGCAAGGTTAGCCCTTCAAAAGGTCCAACTGCTCCAGGATGAAGGAGTTACATTTGCTTTCTGAGAATGTGACATTCACCATGATCCACAATGACCTACACAATGAGTGGAAATCTTGCCTGATCATGAAAAACTCTGGTTTATTAAGAGGAGAGCATAAGATGCCGTCAGTGCCAGCAAATCCCAGTGCTCAAGGTGCCACCTGTTCCCCACTTGGAACATTAGTGATGAAATCACTTCTTTGGGAATACAGTGCCTGGGTGACCTCTCTGATGCAACGGTGAGCTGCAAATTGGTAGATAGGGCAGAGGTTTGCTGGGGCAACTTGGTAAGATCCTGTGTTGAAGAAGCTGAGAATCAAGTGATCTTGGTCTCCATGGAGAAAACGGTCCAAACGTAAGAACGTGGTGGCAATTCTTTTTTCACATTCTTTCACAGCATGAATCTATGACTCTCATTGTCCATGGCCGCTGAACTGAAGAGTCATTGATAAGTCTGGCATTACATATAGGCTAGACTGGGTAAAGATAGCAGATCTTGTTCCCTGAAGATTATTGGTGAACCAAATGGATTTTGGCAACTATCTAGTGGTTTTTACTGTTATTAGATTTTTGTTCCAGATTTAAAAATCTTGCTGATTTTAAGATGTTTCAGTGACGACAGGATTAGAAGACCTGACCTTATCAATATGTTGCAGACCAGAGAAGACCAGTAAAAAGTGGGGATGTAGACTAATAATCCAGAGACCTAGACTAACAATCCAGTGACCCAAGTTCAATTCCCACCATGGCGGCTGTGGAATTTAAATTCAGTTAATAATTTGAGAACAACAAGCCGACTAGTCTTAGTAAATGGTGAAACAATGGATCATCTGAGGGAAGAAATCAGTCATCCTTACCTGGTCTGGCCTACATATGACTCTAGATCCAGACCCACTCCAGGCAGTTGACTCTTAAATGTTTCTCTGAAGTGGGCAGGTGACTCTGTTGCTCCAGTGCAAAGTCCTCTTAACAAACATCTGGGGACTGTTGTCTTAGTTGGGAGAGCTGACCCACAGACTGGTCCAGCGCTAGCCTGACAAAGTCGTACTCACAGAATCATACCTTGTGGGCAATGTGCCAGATTCCTCCATCACAATCCCTGAGTAAGTCTTGTCCCACCAGCAGGACTGATCCACCAGAGGTACAATGGTAGACAGATGGGAGGAAGTTGCCCTTGGGATCCTCATCATTGACTTCAGAGCTCATACAGTCTCATGGCATCAGATCAAACATGAACAAGGAAACCTCTTCCTGACTACCTATCATCTTCCATCAGCCAATGATTCAATGCTTGTCCATGTTTAACAACACTTGGAAGAAGTACTGAGAGTAGCAAGGCACAGAACGTACTTGGTGTGGGGGACTTTAACGTCCATCACTAAGGGTGGCTCAGTAGCAGCACCACGGACCAAGATGGCCAGGTCTTGAAGGACTAGGTCTGCAGCAGGGAGTGAGTAAACCAACAAGAGGGATAAAACTGTTTGACCTCATCCTCACCAAACTGTCTGTGGCACATACTGTATATCTGTCCATGATAGCATCTGTAGAATTTGCAGGACCATTGTGTGCTATCATCAAAAAACAGTGGACAGAGTATAGGCAATCTCATACTCAACCGATCAGATCAAAGCTCTGCTGTCCTACACACCTAGTTGTGAAGGTGGTGGACAATTAGACAGCTAACCGGAGGAAGAATGTGCCCGTCCTCAATGATGGCAGGGCCTAGCATGTGAGTACTAAAGCCAAGATTGAAGCCTTCACTGCCATGTTAAGCCAGGAGTGTCGAATACATGATCCATCTTGGCTTTCTTCTGAGACTCCCACTGTCAAAGAAGCCAGCCAATTTGATTAACTCCACGTGATATCGAGGAATGGCTAAGCACGCTGGATACAGCCAAGGTACGGAAGAAAACAACATCCCAGTTGTAGTATCGCAGACCTATGCTTCAGACCTAGCTGTGTCTCTCACCAAGTTGCTCCAGTCCAATTACAACACTGGGATTTATCTGAGATGGATAATTGCCCAGCTACACCCTGTTCACAAGAAGCAGGACAAATCCAATCCGGCTAACTGGCAACTAATCAGTCTACTGTCAGTCATTGGCACACTGATAGAAACTACTGTTGACTTTGCTATCAAGCCGCACCTGTTCGCCAGTAGCCTACCTATGCGCAGTGTGGATAAATCAGCTCCAAATTATGTCACAGCCTTGGTCAAACGTGAAACTGAATTCTCGAGGCAAGGTATGAGTAACTACCCTTGAAATCAAGGCAACATTTGACTGAGTGTTGCATCAAATTGTCCTGGTAAAATTGAAGTCAATGGGCTTTACAAGAAAAATATTACAGTGGCTGGAGTCATACCTCACACAAAGGATCATGGTTGTGGTTCTCAAAGATCATCCTTGCCTAAACCATCGCTGTAGAAGTTCATCATGACAGTGATCCAGGCCAAACCATCTTTAAGCTGTTTCATCGATGATCTTCCTCCTATCACAAGGTCAGAATTGATTATTGTATCATGATCAATTCAATTTGCATCTTCTCAGCAAATGAAGCAGTCCCTACCTGCCTGCAGTAAGACTGGTCAAAATTCAGGCAGGGGCTGATAAGTGGTACTGTGAAAGTATCTTCACCAGAGGAGTCACAGTTACACAGCATGAAACAGGCCCTTCAGCCCACCAAGTCCATGCCGACCATCAAGCACCCATTTACAGTAATCCTGCATTAATTCTGGTATTTTTTGTTATCCTGAATTCCCATCAAATCCACTCCAGATTCTCCCACTCATCTGCACACTACGGGCCATTTACAGTGCCAATTAACCTCCCAACCCGCACATTTTTGGGATGTGGGAGGAAGGTGAGCACTTGGCTGAAACACACACAGCCGCAGGAAGAATGTATAAACCCCACACAGATAACACCCAAGGTCAGGATTGAACCTGGGACTCCGGCGCTGTGCGGTGGTGGCTCTACCAGCTGTGCAACGGTTCAAGAGGGCGGCTCACCACCATCTTCTCAAGGGCAGTTGGGGTGGGCAATAAATGCTGGACTAGCTGGTGATGCTCAGATCCAAAATATGAATTAGAAAAAAAAGATTCAATATGGGGTTTCTTTCTCTGAAGGCTCTTTGCTGATGAGCTTGTCTTTGCCTCCTGCTCTGAGATCGTTGACCTGTCATGGGCATAATGATTCCCCTAGTAGTGGACTGCTGCCGGCCATGCCATTATGGAGGAATCAGCATCTCAGTACCTAAATCCTGGAAAAAGATCTCATTGTCAGTTGTACTGAACGTTGGAAGATATTTGAAAAGCCTGCCATCAATTCAGTAACTGGTCAGTCAGGAAGCAGTTTCTCCCCTCAAAACACAAAACAAAAACAGCTAGCATCACACTCCTTGTGATGTTACTGAGGCTGTCATTTGATTATTGCACTTTGCACCTTCTGAGCTCCAATTTACATCAGTAAGTGTGGAAATGGGTGTTATACAAATAACAACATTATTTAGTGCATGCCTAATGTTGGGAAAATGACAGGTGCACAGACTCAGACAGTGTCTGGTGTAATTTTGTGTCTGGCCTGATTTCATCCAGAACTTATCTGCAGCATGATCTACTATTGCCAAAATTGCAATTAGACCAGATAGCACCCAAAAATATGCAGTGCAGTTTCTAGGCGATTTGGTTGAACATTTTGCTGGGCTCAAAATAAGAAAGGTTATGACCGGCAAAGTCCACCTAGGAGTGTTAAGATGCTCAAATTAGATTCCTGTCTGTGTTTTGTTGAACCTGCAGTAAAACGCATGAAATATGCAAGTTGACGCTCTCCCAAAAATATTGTAGTACAAGCATTCATAGGTAAACTGTGCTGATTTTAATACCTATTCAATATGTCCTTCAAAATATTTGTGCTTTCAATTATTTCCCGTTTTCAAGAGCTTCCAGATACCATTGGCTACATGTGAATGATTTGTACCTTTCAGGCTCCAATCTTCTGTTCATATCTTTCAGAGGTGAATTGACCTGGAAGCCATAATTTCTACGGAAGTCAGGAAGGTGGGAAAAGGAGGAGCCCTTTTTGCTCCTTATGCTGGTTCTGCCATTCAATGACATTCCAGTTAATCTGTGAAAATGCAACCATTCTTTAGACCCATCCTAACAACTATCTCCCTTTCCTGTAATACAGTCTTTTTATATTCCTCTGCTGTTGATGCTTTATATCTGTAGATAACACCAAATGCATTAATGATCATATCCAGACTCCCTCTGATTTAACCAATCTGCACTACCACCATTCCTTCTTACCCATTGACCACTGTAACGATGATCTGATTTTGCAACATAATCGGGTTGAATATGACTTTGTTTGAGGGGCTATCAGACTTGGCTTCTCCATTATTTTTCTCTGTGTTGTTGTCTGGATGTATATAAAAATAAGTGAAAATGAAGTGGGTCATATCATCCTGCTTAGTAATCACCAACTCCAAAAACAAAACAGTCATAATTATAGTTGTCCTCCCGTCCACTGAAGCTGGCATCCAGAAAATTGTGTCAATTTCCCAGCTGATATATATATTTGTATGAAATTTTCTTTTTGATTGAAAGTAAAGAACTTTTCACTCAGGGAGTGGTTGTGGTCGGGAAGTCACTGCCTGACAGACTGATGGTATCTGGATGCGTACTTAAACTGTAACTTGCAGCATTAAAGACTCTATGCTGGAATAGGCTGGATAACTATTTGCAACCAGTACAAACACAATGAGCTGAATGGACTACTTTTGAAGCTATGATTAGAAAGTCACAGTAGATAGCGTGAGCCCAACACGAGCTATGATTCAGATTTGAGATCTTATTTCCTCAAGTTGTAATATAAATGAAATTGTCAAGAATGATTCTGTGAATTGTGTCAACATCAAGCTCTGCTCTTGAGAACCATGATTTAGATTTGAAACTTGATTTCCTCAAGTAGTGATATTACTGAAATGTAGAATGATTCTACGAATTGTGTCAACATCAATGTTCTGCTTGTTTGATAGGATCTGTAACCATTTCTCAATAACGTTTTATTTCCACTGCAGGACTGATGTAATATATGGCAATGTATGACTCTGCATATATGTCCACGTGCATTGTGCAATTCAGTTGCACGGCATTTGGCATTGGAATTAACCACAGATGCTCAGAAAGGAAAACTTCAATTGTCGGAAAGCCGGTGATTGCTTCATGAAGATCTTCAAAAGGTTTGGGGATTGTTCAACATGACAACTTGCACAATAAAAGAACCAATAAATGTTATCTGTGGACCACATTCCTTATTCTGATTGATGCATCCTCACAAAGTACTTGCACTGTCATTCTCATCTGAGGAGCAAAGGACAACCTAAGCGTTAATGGTGACCCTTCAAAATGGAGCAATGCTACAGACATTTGGATCGGAACTGGCTCCACGTGGTAACATAAAGGAATAATGATGTAGTGGTTAAATCATTAATTTTCAATCTCTACAAGCCTGGTTTCATGATTTCAAATTCCTCCAGCTGGGAGTTTCAATTCAATTAATTAAGTAAATTGTGGAATTAAGAACAGAAATTAGTACCAGTGTTGGGCATTGTTGACACCCTTTCCAAAGGAAGTATGCTGACCTTACCTGGTCTGGTCTCTATGGATCAGGGGTTCAAGAAGACACCAAGATATGGGAGACACCTTAAATGTTGGCTTTGCCTATGATGCTCACATCCAGAAAAGTGAATAATAAGAAAAATGTAAACTGTAAGTGGCCCAGTAGGGTAATTGGGGATAAGCATTAAATCCTGACATAATAAAGAGAAAAATGGGATGTGTGGGACCAGAAAATCAAGAGTGCTTCAACCCCATTTCTCACCATTGATGATGTAGTCCTGATCCTCTGTTGCACTTATTGGCTCTTCTAGCTTCCCTCTTGCTTCTGTGATTTAAGTCACCGGAGTAGGGAATCGCATGCAAATTCCTAGTCCGTGGGATGGGGAAATGAAAAGAGAAGCAACCATCTCGGCTTTGATGAAAGACAATGATAATTTGACTGAACTTGACTATGTCTACTGTTTCCACCTTTTGTATTGATATGCACAATCTATATTCAGTGGAATAGATAAAGGATCAAGGCAACACTACAATGGATTTCAACTCATTATGAATCATTAATTGTCAGGAGTATTACATTCTGTTATTTTGGAAGCACATATTACATGACTACACCTGCAGCTGGTAAAGTTCTAGTAGAGGGGCCTATGGTTAATTTGCCCAGTCCACTCTCAGAAAACCAATGGGATGTTCATGCAGTGGAGATGGAGCAGCACAATGGTGTAGCAAATAGAACTGTTGCTCACAGCACCAGAGACCCCAGTTCAATCCCAATCTCCGGTACTGTCTTTGTGGAGTTTGCATGTTCTCCCTGTGACTCTGTAGATTTCTTCCACATCCCAAAGGCATGCAGGATGGTAGGTTAATTGGCTACTCCGAATTGCCTCTACTGTGTAGGTGAAAGGTAGAATCTGGGGGGAATTGATGGGAGAATAGGTTAAAGGAAATGGGATTGCTAAGTGAGTTAGGACAGGTATTGTGGGGTGAATGGCCTCCTTTGATGCTGTAAGGAGATATGGAAAACTAGTGTGTTACCATAGTGGAACCTGAGCCAGAATGGGCCTGCCTTTGTTACATGTCTGCTTGTAATCGGACAACTGAGAGGGTTAACTTAATGACTGACAATAGGGTTCATCAGCCTCTGGTTTCCTCCCATATTCCGAAGACGTGCAGGTTGGTGGGTTAATTGGCCACTGTAAATTACTCCTGGTATGTAGGTGAGTGGTAGAATCTGAGGGAAGTTGATGAGAATTAAAAATGGAATTAATGTAGGATTGATGTGAATAGGTGGTTGATGGTCAGCATTGACTCAGTGGGCTGAAGGGTCTGTTTCCCTGCTGCACGCCTCTGTGGTATTGGTATTGGTTTATTATTGTCACTTGTACTGAGGTACAGTGAAAAACTTGTTTTACTGTGAGGCTTCAGGCTGAGGTGTAAAGACAATAAGAGGTACCATATTATTGCACACAATATTTCCTTTGAACAAGGATACTTAAATATCCTGAATTAAGTGTCCTGAAGAAGGGTCCTGACCTGAAATGTCGACCGCCTGCTTTTCTCCACGGATGCTGCCTGGCCTGCTGAGTTCCTCCGGCATCATTGTGTTTTTCATCTAGAGTCCAGCATCTGAATTCCTTTGTTTCTCTACTTAGATATAATTTTGGATTGTACACATTCCTTGTAATTCTCAGATGGCTAATGGGTAAAGGGAACCCCACAAGGGAAAATGGTGGAACTAGTCAGCAGGCCAGGCAGCATCTGTAGATAGAGAAACAGAGTTGATAGGTCAAAGACCCTTTGTCAGACCTGGGAAAGGGAGAATACATGTTAGTTTTAAGTTGCAGAGAGGATGGGAAAGGATGGACAGGACAAATGGCAATCCTTTATTCAAGGCAATAGGGAAAGAGAAACCAAGGCTAGTGACCAAGGCAAAAGAGACAGAGGTCCCATAGGACAGCAGAGCAGAACATCATCAAGGTTGGCATTCCTGGAAGGGAAGTGGCAATGAATGTAACAGTAAATGGAAGTAAAGGTATTGGAAACACTCAGCAGGTCAGGCAGCAGCTATCGAGATGTCATTAAGCTGGAAAGAGTGCAGAGGAGATTTACAAGGATGTTGGCAGGACTCAAGGGACTGAGTTGTGGAGAGGTTGAGCAGGTTAGGACTTTTGTCATTGGAGTGTAGGAGAATGAGGGATGATCATCTAGAAGTGTATAAAACTATGAGCGGCATAGATAAGGTGAATGCGCATAGTCTTTTACCCAGGGTTGGGGAATCAAGAACTAGAGGACATAGGTTTAAGGTGAGAGGGGAGAGATTTAATAGGAACCTGAGGCACAACTTTTTCACCCAGAGAGTGGTCAGTATATGGAACGAGCTGCCAGAGGAAGTGGTTGAGGCAGGCACATTAACATTATTTAAAAGGTACTTGGACAGGTACATGGATTGGAAAGGTTTAGAGGGATATGGGCCAAATAGATTCATAGAGTCATAGAGTACTACAGCTTCAGCCCATCTAGTTCATGCTGACATCTTCTGCCTAGTCCCACCTACCTGTACCCGGACCATATCCCTCCAAACCCCTCCCATCCATGCACCTATCCAAATTTCTCTTCAATGTTACAATTGAACCCGCATCTACCACTTCCACTGGCAGCTCGTTCCACACTCGCACCACCCTCTGAGTGAAGAAATTTCCGCTCAGATTCCCCTTAAATATTTCACCTTTCACCCTAAACCTATGACCTCTATTTCTAGTCTCACCCAACCTGAGGGGAAAAAGCCTGCATGCATTCACCCTATCTATACCCCTCATGATTTTGTATACTTCTATAAGACCTCCCTTCATTCTCCTGCGCTCCATGGAATAAAGTACTAACCTATTCAACCTGTCCTTATAATTCAGATCCTCAAACCCTGGCACTCTTTCAAGCTTATCTTTCCTGTCGGTAGGTGAGCAGAACTGCACACAATACTCTAAATTTGGCCCCACCAATGTCTTGTACAACTTTAATATAACATCCCAACTCTTGTACTCAATGCCCTGAAATAGGACTAGCTTAATTCTTATTAACTCTTGTTTGGCATGAACCAGTTGGGCTGAAGAGCCTGTTTCTGTGCTGTATGACTCCATGACTCCTTGAGAGAGAATTAGAGTTAGAAGGAAGCTTATGGCTGTTGTTGAAAAGAGATGATGTTAGAAATGCACATGACAAGGGTAGGCACGGTAGTGTAGCGGTTAGCGTAACACTATTACAGCACCAGTGACCCAGGTTCAATTCCAGCCACTGTCTGTAAGGAGTTTGTACGTTTTCTCCGTGACTGCGCGGGTTTCCTCTGGGTGCTCCGGTTTCCTCCCACATTCCAAAGACGTACGAGTTAGGAAGTTGTGAGCATGCTAAGTTGGCGCCAGAAGTGTGGCGACACTTGCGGGCTGCCCCCAGAGCACTCCACACAAAAGATGCATTTCACTGTGTGTTTCGATATACCTGTGACTAATAAAGGTACCTTATCTTAAAAAAATACAATGCACTTCTGAAATAGAAAGGTAGGTGACTGCTTTGTGTATTTACCTTTATTCAGAACTAAATGCTGAAATACAGGGCATTTTCTTCTTGGGGTGGAGGAGAAGCCAAATAATATTCCAGACACCAACGTGAAATGAACAGGTAGAATGAGGTGCAAGCCTGCACCGTGGAAAAGTAGGGACATCCGAAATGAAAGTGCCGATGAACAAGGTCAAGCAGTGCCTTTGAAGAGTGAAACAGAATTTTATGGTTGATGGCCTTTCACCAGAACTCTGGTGGGGAATGTTGAAGAGCTGAATCTGCATTTGGAAGAGATTGGAAGGGAAGAGACAAAACATAACAGGGCTTGGAAGAAACAGTTTGGTAGATGTACTACAAGGTGAAACAGAGGATCCACCAAGACAGTTCTGCTTGTAGATCTGGGAGGTGATAGACTGGCTCTTTGACTGTGAAAAGCATGAAAAAGACATCAGAACAAGAAATAGAACATAGAACATGGAGCAATACAGCACAGTAACAGGCCCATTGGCTCATGATGATTCACCGAACTACATAAGCTAATGACACCTAAGCCCTTCTGTCTGCATGTGGTCCATATCCCTCCATTCTCTGCATATTCACGTGCCTATCTATGAGCCTCTTAAATACCTCGATCGTATCTGCCTCCACCACTACATGGCAGAACATTCCAGGCACCCGTGACTCTCTGTGTAAAAAACCTGCTCTGCAAATCTCCTATGAACTTTCCCCCCTCTCACCTTAAGTGCATGGCCTCCAGTATTAGACATTTCAACCCCATGAAAAAGTTACCGGCTGTCTACACCAGTTATGCCTCTGATGATTTTATAAACCTTGATCAGGTCTCCCCTCAGCCTCCACTGCTCCAGAGAAAACAACCCTTATTTATCCAACCTCTCCTGATAGCACATGCCCTCTAATCCAGGCAGCATCCTGGTAAACCTCTTCTGCACCCACTCCAAAGCCTTAATATCCTTCCTACAATGGGGTGACCAGAAGTATGTTCTTAACCAGAGTTTTATAAAGCTGCAGCATAACCTCCTGACTCTTGAACTTAGTGCCTCGACTAATAAGGCAAGTATGCCATATGCCTTTTTTAACCACCTATCAACTTGTGCGGCCACTTTCAGGGAGCTATGGACTTGGACACCAAGATCCCTGAAAATGTTTCAGAAAGTGGCTGACATCTGAGAAGTGTCTGCCAGAGTAATGATGAAGGTCCATAGGTCGAGGTCCAACCTTCCCACATCATCTGAATATTAAACAGCTGATTCCACACTCAGCATAAGAGGATGGTCTAAAGTGACTGAATTTAATGCCCCTACAAAATGCACCAGGAAGTGACTTGATTCCATTCTTGAAACTTTACAGTCACTTTAGGTTAACGCTGTAGCAATCCTGCATCTGAGATAGAAGACTGTTGACTTGTCCACATCAGGGATTCAGGTGCCAAAACTGAGATCATGATTCCAATACTATACTGTCAGAAACGTTATCTTTCAGGTGACATGTTAAATTGAGACTGTCAGCTCCCTCAAGTTGATATAAATGTTAAATTGGCCTGTTTTGAAAAAAAGGAGCTAAGAAGTTATTCCTGGTGTCCTGACCAACATTTACAGTTATAATAGAGATTATTTGGTGATTTTCACATTGATATTTATAGGAACTTGTTTCCGACATAGATGACTATGGACACAAGGTTCTCCATTCGTTTTGAATTGGCATGAAAGACACTGTAAATCTCATCTGAAAGCAACACAGGGTGAGGCCATTTGGCCCATGTGGTCCATGCCAGTTCCCAGGGAAGCAGCCTCATCAGTTCTATTGCTCCTCTCCTTATTTCCTTGCACCCTGCAACTTATTCCCTCTCACATGTGGCCACCGACTCCCCCTTGAATCCTTTTGCCATTAACCTGCACTGAGGGATAATTTACAGTCGCAATTTTACCCATCAGCGTGTCTTTGGGATGGGAAGGATTCGAGACACCCCTGAGGAAAGCCACACAGTCAAAGATCAAATGTGCCAGTTCAGAACACACAGCACCTGAGGTCAGGATCAAAATTGGATCCCTGGAGCTCTGAGGCAGCAGCACTAACCACTGCATCACCATATCACCCATCCAGTCTTTCTTCTTTCTTTCTTATGATGTGCTTCAGACTGCATAGGTGGTAACAGAAGAGAGTAGGAATCAAACAGGGGTAACGGAAGGCAGGTTGATCCGGACAGTGCCAGTGTTGTAGACTGAGTGACTGTTTGGTCACTCTACTTGCTTGTGCTCTGTCACGCAGCTGAGAGCACAATGCACATAATGAAAGGTGAGCACCTAAATGGTGCATCTTACGGAAGGAATGCTTGAAATCTGCTCAGTTCCCTATTGCTTTTTTATTTTATTTAACCATAATAAAATGTTTTAATACATTCTTCTCATTGAAGTGATCGAGGTAAAGTCTACAAGTGTTAGGTGAATTGAGATGTACCCATGTTTCTGATGTTCAGCATGTCATGAGCATTAACGGGATAGGGTTACTGAAGGTTAAGTGCACTTTCTTGATATCTGCCTTCACACCAGACCTTGACCAGAGCCCCTACACCAGTGTGAATATTATCATCCCACACCTACCATCCTGGTGAATTCTCTGTGATGTGAATTTTACTGGGCAATATTGGCAGAAACTGTCAACATTTGTCTTCACTACTCCATTGGTCTTCACAATGTCCAAGCATTCATCTGAAAATGTGTAAATCTGCAAAGTGTTGGCAGTGATACAGTGCTTGGAACTGGGCTGTGTTCCAAGGCTGGGCTCCCTGTAGAATCCAGTGTGGATGAAGATACCATAAAGACACAATGAACCTACTGGAGAATTCTGTGCCAGTTCCCAAGAAACACAAGGGATGTTCTTCTATTGTTTTGAAAGCAAAGGTGCCAGAGCCTCAGCTAACTGTTTGGTAATTTAAAAGGTCTGTAAGATACTCCATTAACATAGAAATGTTTATTAAATAGTTTAAAGAATTATTTTTAAAGTCTCTAATAGTCTCTCATTTTAGATTTTTCAAAAAGATGTATTAAAACAATTAGAAATGTTGAAAAGTATTTTGGAAGTATTATTTTTGTTTTTGGTGTCTTGAGCTTTTATATATTCTTTGCTTTTTGATTTTGATTTTGAATGTCTCAGAAATATTTACGAACAATAAAAGTAAGTGGGTATTTACAATTGACAGTTGTAATTTTCTTTGGAAATCAAAATACTACCATCATGAAGTGTTTCGAGAGGCTGGTCATGGCACGCGTTAACTCTAACCTCCCATGCAACCTCGACCCACGGCAATTCGCCTACCGCTGAAACAGGTCTACAGTGGATGCCATCTCCCTGGCCCTACACTCATCTCTGGAGCATCTAGACAGTAAAGACACCCATGTTAGACTACTGTTTATTGATTACAGCTCCACCTTAAATACTATAATTCCAAGCAAACTTATCAGTAAATTCCGAGACCTAGGACTCAACACTTCCCTTTGCAACTGGATCCTTGACTTCCTGACCAATAGACCGCAATCAGTAAGGATAGGCAGCAACACTTCTGGCACCATTATTCTCAAGACTGGTTCCCTTCATGGACTCTGTCTATACTTTTCACTGCCTCAGTAAAGCAGCCAGCATAATCAAAGACCCCACTCACTCCGAACATTCTCTCTTCTCCCCTCTCCCATTGGACAGAAGATACAAAAGCCTGAAAGAACGTACCACCAGGCACAAGGACAGCTTCTATCCCGCTGTTATAAGACTATTGAATAGTTCTCTTGTACAATAAAATGGACTCTTGACCTCACAACCTACCTCATTATGACCTTGCATCTTATTGTCTAGCTGCACAGCACTTTCTCTGTAGCTGTGATACTTTATTCTGCATTCTGTATTGTTTTACTTTGTACTACCTCAATGCACTGTGTAATGAATTGATCTGTATGAACGGTATGCAAGACAATTTTTTCACTGTACCTTAGTACAAGTGACAATAATAACAAAATAATACTGCAGATCCTCATTCTACATATGTACTACCCTCTGTGTAAAAAAAGTTGCCCAAGTTCCTATTAAATCTCTTCCCTCTCACCTTAAACCTATACCCTGTAGTTCTTGAACTTCTGGTCCTTCTGCCTATGGAAGGGCCATGACATACAGAGCCTTGTTGTGAAGAATCTTCCCAGTGGTTTGAGCAAATTACTGGTGAGAGCATTGCCCAAAGATAAACTTGATGTCAATAGAATGGATTTCGGAAGACTACAATGTGTCGTTGCTAATATATAGAACATTGAGCAGCGTACACTGGAGATGGACTTCTAGACATTTTATTTCATAGAAATGAGTTGCCAGCTGGCAGCGCTCACTGCTTATCACAACATCCACCCCATTATGACGTGGACTTCAGGAAGGGGAAGTTGGGAGAACACACACCAGTCTTCATTGAGGGATCAGCAGTAGAAAAGGTGAGCAGCTTCAAGTTCCTGGGTGTCAACATCTCCGAGGATCTATCTTGGGCCCAACACATTGATGCAATCACAAAGAAGGCATGCCAGCGGCTCTACTTCATTAGGAGTTTGAGGAGATTTGGTATGTCACCAAAGATTCTTACAAATTTCTATAGATGTAGAGTGGAGAGCATTCTAACTGGTTGCATCACTGCCTGGTATGAAGGCTTCAATGTGCAGGATCAAAAGAGGCTGCAGAGGGTTGTAGACTCAGCCAGCTCCATCACGGGCACAACCCTACCCGCCATCGAGGACATCTTCAAGAGGCAGTGCCTCAGGAAGGCAGCATCCATCATTAAGGACCATCACCATCTGGTACATGTCCTCTTCACGTTACCTCCATTAGAGAGGAGGTACAGGAACCTGAAGACCCACACTCAATGTTTCAGGAACAGCTTCTTCCCCTCTGCCATCAGATTTCTGAAGGTCCATGACCCCATGAACACTACCTCATTATTTCTCTTTTGCACTATCTATTTATTTCTGTAAATTATAGTAACTTTTATGTCTTGCACTGTACTGCTGCCACAAAACAACAAATTTCATGACCTACATCAGTGATAATAAACCTGATTCTGATTCTGGACTCACATAGGACCACTCAAGTTCATTGAACTTTGGACCCTTGAGGCGACAGAAAGGGCTTGCACTTTAACACTTTGGACTGGATTCAAATCTACTTCTGAACAATGAAAGCATACTAATTCACTAAGTGAGCCCGGTCTGCATAGAAATTGAGATATGTATTATCTTTGTTATCATTATTGATTTCTTTTTGCCACGGCGTATCATTTATTGACATTGTAGCCAAGTATGTCTGAAACTATGTGGGTGGATCTACAGTATTATGTAATCCTGACTGGAATTCCAGGACATGACCTGTATTACTGGCAAACTCTGTATATATTTTTGACGTGATAACTTTTCTGTCATACATTGTAGTTTGTTATTAATTGTAAAACTCTAAAGCAAGAGCATTTAATCTTGATGAATCTGTTGAACTCGTGCAAACAAACTTCATCTGAATGGGCCTTGTACATTTTCTTTATTGAGCAGGAAAAGATTAAAAAAAACTGCATTGTACCCTAATTTGAGACCAGGTCTGGTATTGCACTGGGAAAACCAGGTTGTCCTGGGAGTTACCTGTGTTGGTTACTCCCGGCTTAGCGTGATCCAACTTTTCCTGCAATGAAGTTCGCCAGTGGAATGACATTATCCCATGCATGGCTGATGCACAAATTCCATCAGGTGCAACAGAGACTCAGGCTGAAAGTGGTCGGATTTCTGATGTCAGGCAAAATGTCATTTGTCATGTTCATGCTGGGAGAAACTTATCAGTTGCATAACACTGTAAAAGGATGATTGAAATTTTAGGCGTGCACCTGTCCTCTTGTGGTGTTTCTTTGTTTAAACCATATTATAACTCTATGTCTGCCTCTTCGTCATTCTGGTTCTGTATCTCACCTTTTCAACGCTTCCCACTCACTCCTTCCAAGAGCCCCTCCTTTCCAATATCTTTGCCTTGCCCTCTGGTATCAGTGTGGGTGTGGCTTTCACATATATTCCATTAGTTGGCTGAAATTCAAAGTGGCATACTATTTGTAGTTACTGGAACTGGGTGGAGCCGCTGTGAAAAGAAAGGCGAGTCTGCAAAAGGTGACAATGTTCCAATAGTTATAAATCTACAACTCTGACAATCTAAAGGAGACTTGAAGCGGGAACAGGTGAGGAATTCCAAAAGGGAGTGGGTGGAAAGGTTGAAGTCTTGTTAACAAGAGTCTAGGCTTGCATGTAATCAATGCACTTTGGGAGCATTTTAAGTTAGAATCTGGGGTCACTCAGGCAGAATGACTGGGGCTGTGAGGTCTCTGATACTTGAGAGGTGATTATTATCTGGGAACATCGAGCTTCGATGGGTAAGAGTGATGGAGGATGGCCCAGGTTTGGATAGGTAGGCAACAGGAGGCATTTGTGGATATGACTCTTGGGGAATGGCACAGTCTAGGGGTACTCCTGGAAGTATGTGGATGTAGTGATAGGATAGGGAGGGGAATTCTTCTCTTTGCTTTAAGTCCTGTGGACAATTTGTATGCTTAAAGAAAAATGTATAGCACAGTTATTCCCTTGTCTTCCACCTTTTTTTAGGTCAAGACTCCAATGGGCAGAGACTCCTCATGAGCAGGCCAAAGAAAGAATCCCAAAGTACTCAAGAGCCATTGATATTTTTCTTGAACTGCAGCCACTGTTGTGATGTAGGAAATGTAGCAAAGAACTTACACCCAGTGAGCTTTCAGCATGGCAACTAGTTCTGTATCAGTGATGTTAGTTGAGAAATAAGTGTTGGTAGGGTGCCAGAGAAAATATTTGCTTTGATTTATTTTCTTTGTGACTTGGGGTGTTTTGCACCACATCGTCAACTTTAGGCAGCCTGGTTTGAAGGCATAGCTACACACTGGCCTATAACTGGCAGTTACCAGATTGCTGGGAGCAATCCAGGCTGACTCACTCATTAGATTTCACTTCCTCTGTTGGACAACACAGCTCATGCAGCTCATCTCCAACTGCAGCAACTTAGAAACGCACTATATGGAGAAATGTATCAACAACCTCACATTGCACGATAGCATAGTGGTTAGTGTAATGCTATTACAGTGCCAGCAACCTGGGTTCAATTCTGGCCGCTGTCTGAAGGAGTTTGTACGTTCTCCATGTGTCTGCGTGGGTTTCCTCTGGGTGCTCCGGTTTCCTCCCACATTCCAAAGACGTACGGGTTAGGAAGTTGCGGGCATGCTATTTTGGCGCTGGAAGGGTTGCGACACTTGCGGGCTGCCCCCAGAACATTCTACGCAAAAGATGCATTTCACTGTGTGTTTTGATGTACGTGTGACTAATAAGGAAATCTTATCTTATCTTGTACCTAACCTCAGCATGCCACAATGGTGGCAGGATCAGGAAACTTACTAAGGAGTCATTCGTTTTGTGCTGATGTTCTGTCCACAGAAAATTACAGTGTTGAAAGAGGCCATTCAGTCCATTGTGTCCACGTCAGCTGAAAAGAGCCTTTGAGACTATCCCATATTCCACCACATGGCCCATTGCTTGTAAATTACAACATGCCAAGCACTCATCTGGGCACTTTTTAAATGTGATGAGAGTTTCTGTCTCTACCAACTTTTCCTCCACCATTCCAAAGATGTGTGCAATGGTCAGTCAATCAGCTATTGTAAACTGCCCCCTGTATGTAGAAGAATAGTGGAACCTGGTGGATGTTGATAGGAATATGGGGAGAATAGGTTGCAAGGGAAAATTAGTGGGAGAATGAGAACCAGTATAAACTTGATGGGCTGAAATGGCCAACGTCATAAGAAAATATGAACCCCTTTAGCCATGATTGGGAAGAAACTTCCTTAATCCCCACTAATCCTTCTACTTAAATTTATGGCCTTTAGTTATTGTCCTTTCTATTTATTCTATCTAGGCCTTTCATAATTTTATTCACTTTAACTAAACACCAATTCAACCTACTCTACAAAATAAAACAACACCAGAATGAAAACTCTCTCCTCAGAATTGAATTTCACCAGCCCTTGCATAGCAATCCTGCATACCTTCTCTCATGTTATCACATCCACCCATTTAATATGGTGACAAGAAGCACTTTTCAATCTCCAACACATTGTTCCACCTCCATAAGTATTTTTGTTCCATTGTAATTAATAGAACAGGAATCAGGAGAATTATATAAAGGGTATGTGATCTTCTCTGTGTCAATACTTACTGGAAGGTGGTGAAGCTGTATAGTTCTCGAAGAAGGTAGAATTCTTTCAGATTCTTGAAGGATTTGGATCAAATCTACAGAATTCCAATTACATCAATCTCACAGATTCCACTAGAATCCTCCACAACAAATTGATGTTAATACAATACCTTTGCCTTCTGTACCTAAGAAAGAATATACATGCCTTGGAGTCACTATGACATGGATTCACCAGGTTGATCCCTAGGGTAAGGGGGCTGTCGCATGAGCAGAGATTAAGGATGATTGGCCTATACTCACCAGAGTTTACAAGAATTGACATATACAAGATTCTGGGAAGGATGGACAGGGGAGATACTTAGAGGTTGTTTCCTCAGGCTGGACAGTGCAGAACTGGGGGAAGGGACAAGATCTTTCGATTAGGAAGTCACCATTTGGGAACTATCTGAAGAGAAATTTCTTCACTCAGAGGGCTGTAAAGGCTCTTTGAGCATTTTCAAAGCTGAGATTGATTGATTTTTGCATGGTCAGGAAATCAAAGGACGTGGGCATTGGAAAGTAAAGAGGACTTAAGTTACAAGATCGGTCATAATATTGAATGGTAAAGAAGGCTTGAAGAACCATATGCCGTATTTCTTGCGTTCTTGTGTTTTTCATCAGAAGGCATTGATGGGCCATAATATTGTAGCCATTATTTGTTTTAGCAGTAATTTTGCTGATTACATTCCTGATTATGGATATGTTGGTAGACTAGAAGAACGACTTTTAATGCATCAAATGTGTCTTATGTGGAATTCTTTCTTATTTGTCTCATACAATGAATAGAATAAGATGTGCTTCTGTGTGGAACTCAGTCAAATAGCATTCTGGAGGTTCACATATTTTCATACTACTTTATTTCGTTTTGCCAAACAGCAATTCTGTGCAATTGTATAAAATTTGACAGCTTTGTCACTTACAGATTGTGAATAAATCAAAAGTAATCAACATACGACAAAGGCAGTGAATGATACAATCACCACATGTAGACTTAATAATGCTTTACTGGCAGCATCTGCCTGATCAGAAAGGGTTGCAGTTAATTCCCATCCTAAATCACTAACAGATGTTGTAAATTCTGGAAGTATTGGATGGCCTACTAAATGGAACTCCCACAACTCATTATGGTTAGAGGTGCCTGCATGAGCAGTGTTTTGTCTTTGCTGCCACTTTTGACTCACTCACTAAGCCACGACTCTTCACACAGTCTGTCCATCTCGGCTGGAGTACTGTACCCATGCCTGACAAGATTCCTCTCGCTTCCCTCCCACATTCCTGGACAGGATGCTGGCTAAACTTAGTGATATATCCTCTTTCTCTTACTTTCAGCTTCTAACACCAACTCTGTCACAATCTGCGTGTTATTTTCTAATTCGGTTTCACTGAATTCATTGCTTTTTTTAAAAGCGATAGTCTCATTTCTCCATGGCTTTAAATATACCCTGTCAGGTGAATGTCAAAAATCCGGTAATACTAGTCAAAGAAAAGCAGAGAACTAGTTTGGCATGCCAAGCAACATTTGTCAACCAGCACTGTGAAATACAGATTTTCAGATCATCTATCTCATCATTGTTTATGGGTCTTTGCATGAACAAACTCATTGGTGGATTTGCTACATTACAGAAATATGCACATTTAAAAATAATTCTTGGGTATAAAGAAAGTAGTTTGCATTTATATTGTGCATTTTGTAACCTCAAGGCATTGTAAAGAACGCTGCAACCATAGAAGATTTGTAGAATGTTAGGAAATATGTAATGTAAACACAGATGGGTTCCTTCCTCCTTTCCTTCTAACTTCTTTACATAAATTATCAATTATTTTCCCTAAAATATTTTTAAAATTTATTTTACAAGACATACAACGGGTAAGAACATTATGTATTGCCCATTGCTAATTCCTTTGAGGAATTGGTGGTGAACCATTTTAATCTGTTTGGTCAAAGTACTCCTTCAAAGTTATTGGGTGGAGAGTTCCAGGACTTGGACCCAGAAATAAGAAGTAGTGGCACCTTACTATTCTGGCTTATTAACAACGTCAGTGGGTTTCAGCTGGCTTTGCTTCATCAGTTTTTTTTAATGACTGCACAGTGATATGTTTACAAAAAGATTAATAAAACCCTTCCCAGTAATCTAGACCATTTCTCTGGCAAAAGACAGACTACTGCCAAAGTTATATCTGGAATCTGAAAAGACTCTGTAGAATTTCAAGCAAGAAATTCTTATGTGTGTCATGGTAATCTAATTCAGAAATTGTTTGGTAGAATCGATTTCTAAAGACTACGTCCTGTTGTACTTGATTTTATATAAAATGTAAATGTTTTACGTTTTGCAGTTAAGTTAAAACTGAGGAAAGGGAGTCAAATTAAAAAAACATCGTATGTCACTGTTGGTGGTGCCTCTGGCTTGCAAATTGTTTGTCCATTCCAATCTGTTTTGTTTATTTTTGTTTTCACTAAACTACAGTGTTCAACCGAAACTCCGTGTCCCGTCCTTCAAAGCTCAAAAGTCCTTCCCTGATACGTCTTCCACCTCTATCCATCTTCATTCTTTCTTTCACTCTAATCATTGTTTCTATAGCCTCCAAACTTTGGAACTTCTTACCGTCCCTGGAAACTATTTTGTTTTACATTCTGCAGTCTTTAGAAGTCCAAGATTTAAATGTTAATCATAGTTTGATAACACTCATCTTTCAGTCAAAGCTTGGAGGTTGGAGTCCAATCCAAAGGTCTGAGCACTAAGATTCAGGCTGATATTTCAATGCAGCATTGAGGGAAGGTTACGCTGTAATGTGGATGAGGTTATATAATCTTGTCTATTACATGAATGTAAAAAATCCCATGACACTATTTTGAAAGTTTACCCAGTTATTTGACAACCATTTATACCTCAATCAATATCAGTTAAATAGATTATTTGGTCATGATAATGGTGCTTGTGGGAGCTTGCACAAGTTGATTGGCATGTTTCCTACACCATAACGGCGGCTATATTTCAAAAAGGGTATGCTATCATCTGCAAAATGCTTTCAGATGGCCAGAAGTTGTGAAGGAAATGTAAGTCTTTCTTCCTAGTAAACCCTGCCTGCTTGATTTATCTCATCTTCTCCAAAAATTCTGGACCTTGGTGTTTCCCCATACTAAACACCTTAGATACTGAAGCAACAAACAATCTGCTGGAGGAACTCAGTGGGTTGAGCAGCATCTGTGGGGGAAAAGAAACTGTCGACATTTTGGGTCAAAACCATGCATCAGGACTAAGTTCCTCTAGAAGATTGTTTGTTGCACCAGATTCCAGCATCTGCAGTCTCTTGTGACTCCACCTTAGCTACTGACTTAGGTTTCTAATTAAGAAGACTCTTGGCCAGAGACTGTCAGTAACACAGTCAGTAGGATCTTACAATGCAGTGCAAATAATTAAAGAAGTTTATGTAGAAACTATGAACAGGAAGGAAAACTCCTAAATGGCACTTGCAGGAAGTAATTACTGCCATGTGATGGCAGGATATTACTTTTATTATATACTCTCACTGAATTCCAAAGATAAGAAAGTAGTCATATAAACCACCAACCCAAGTTAACTTGAGGCAGTTTCACTTGTGGCTCAAGGATGGACCTGCGCCAAAGATATGGAAACAGATGAATTTCTTCAATTATTTACTCTCCCCATTCTTTATAATGTGGAATAAAACTGCTTGTTATGTTTAATTTATTGTTATCAGAATCATTATTTTTATTTTTGCAATGTGAATTTTTATATCTAAGTTGAAAAAAATTCTATCAGCCTGAAATTTTAGGGTCCTTGTCAGCCAGCGGAAGTAGGTTTGATGTCATGTCCAGATGCTAATAGACAGGGATGAGGTTTTAATCAATGATTGGGACAAGTACAGGAACCTAGGGGCTCTCTGACTGCCCTGAGGGTTGAGCATTGGGGGGGGGGGGTGGGAGGGAGGGGTGGGAGTTAGTCAGAAGCCTATATCAGCTGCAGGTGGGAAATGAAATCCTTTAGTGTTCTCCCCAAAAATAGAAATGTGAGCTTATATTCCAATGCTAAACAATCCTCAGAATTTCCTCAGATGTAACGTTGGCTGACGAATGTTGGAAATGTTGGGGCTCATGCTCTTGTTTACATCAATTGTGCTGAGGTCGAGAGGGTTGAGAGCTTCAAGTTCCTAGGAGTAAACATCACCAATGGCCCCAAAATAGATGCCATGGCCAAGAAAGTGCACCAGTGCCCCTACTTCCTCAGGAAGCTAAATAATTTCGGCATGTCCTCGTTGACCAATTTTTATAGATGCACGATGGAAAGCGTCCTATCCGGATGGATCATGGCTTGCAACTACTCTGCCCGTGACCGCAAGAAACTGCAGAGAGTTGTGGACACAGCTCAGCACATCACGAAAACCAACCTTCCCTCCATGGACTCTTGTCTACACTTCTCGCTAAATCAGTAAAACAACCAAGATATTCAAAGACCCATCCCATCCCATCCCAGACATTCGCTCTGCTCGCCCGTCCCATCAGGCAGAAGATACAAAAGCCTGAAAGCACAAACCACCAGGCTCAAGGACAGCTTCTGTCCCACTGTTATAAGACTATTGAATGGATCTCTTGTACGATAAGGGGCCCAGTACATCGATGAAGGTTGAAAGCACAGTGGACGTCACCAGAATGAATGCTGCCAGGATATCAGACATCGACCTGTGTCTGTGGCTGGTCAGTGGGTGGGTCAGGTGAGTAGGGTTACAGTTACAGATATTTTCTTCAAGTGAGTTATTCATGGAGAGGCCAAGGATTAGTGGGTTACAGAGGTTGCTTTTGGCCTCAGGCTTGTACTCCTCAGCTGCTCACGTTATAGCTGGGGCAAGGCCTGCCCCACCTGATCGCAGTTTTGTGCAGCATGCAACAGACAACTAGCATCTTGACACCTCCACTGCTGAGGTACTGCAGGCTTCCTTCAAACTGAACCAGGCGGGGGAGCTGATTTTTCAACACATTGGAAGTATCTCCCCACCATTGGTTGTATTTACAGGAGACGCTTTCTCACGAAGGCGATATGCATTATCAAAGATCCCCACCATCCAGGCCATGCCATCTTCTCACAGCTACCATCGGGCAGGAGGTACAAAAGCTTGAAATCCTACACCACCAGGTTCAAGAACAGCTACTTCCCTTCAACTGTTCGGTCTTGAACTAACTGGCAAAACCGTAATCACTACAGTTTAGCAACACTATGACCACTTTGCTCACTTTGCATTAAAATGGACGTTTTTTTTTGTTCTGTGTTTTCTTTCTTGTACAAATTGTGTATAATTTATGTTTTTCTTGTGAATGCTGCTTATATGATGCAACCTGCCTGTGATGCTGCTGCAAGTAGGTTTTCCATTGCACCTGTGCATGCATGTACTTGCGCAGATGACAATAAACTTGAGTTTGAATTTGACTTTGATAAGGTGGACTCTTGACCTCACAATCTACGTCATCATGGCCTTGCACCTGCCTGCACTACACTTCCTCTGTAACTGTAACACTTTATTCTGCATTCTGTTATTGCTTTTCCTTTGTACTACCTCAATGTACTGATATGATGAAATGATCCGTATGAATGGCATGCAAAACAAAGTGTACCTCGGTACATGTGACAATAATAAACCAATTTACCAATATCCACTGAACTTTTTAGAGGTACCAGTGGAGGATGTATGATGTGTGGAATTCCGTGTATGTCCCAGAAAACCTGCCTTCTCTTTTGACAAAATAAACCTAAAGAAGATTTGAGCAGAGGCAGGGAGGGAGGTAGTAGTGGTAGACAGAAGGCTCACTTTTGCCATCCCCCCACCCACGAAAGGAATTTAAGATGCAATTCCTATGGAGCAGAAATCTGGTGGATCTGTGTTCCACTGCTGTGCTACTGGCACTCCGGATGGGAATGACATTTTTGAATAGTACCTTCTCCACCCTAGTAATTTGGTCGCTGTAATTTTACAACCACTATCAGCATTGACTACTCCCAAGTCAAATATGAACCACATTAAAGGCAAACTAAAGGCCTCCAGGAAGAGAAGTCATCAGATCTGAGGCTAGACCAGATTGGAGAATTAGGTTGAAAGATATTGTTGCTGTCAGTGCCCAGGGACCTGCCATGCGATAAGAAATTTGCAAATCAAAGGCCATAATTTGATTTTCCTTTCCCAAATGAAGACCATAAGAGATTTTGACTAATTCAACAACAACCAGAACTTGTACTTATTAAGCACTTTCAACATAGCAAAACACCACAAGGCACACAGGAACGTTATCGAATAAAACTGAACACTGAAGGGTCTCGACCCGAAATGCCAACTGCCCATCTCCCTGCCTGACCTGCTGAGTTCCTCCAGCACTTTGTGCATTGCCACTGAATTTCCCCCATGATTTCCCTCTTTCTTTCTTCACATGGTACACTTCTGCCAGTAGCATTGAAGCATAGCTCTGAGAATGAGCTCTGCCCTAGAAGAGATCCAGTCAGAGTCTTAATCTGATACCTGGTATGCTTGAGAACAATGAGAAGTTTGAATATTCTTATATCAAATAAAAATTCCCAATTTGTATCTTATCTTAAATAAAAACAGAAAATACTGGCAGTTCTCAGCAGGTCAGGCAGCATTGGCGGAGAGAGAAATATAGTTAATATTTCACATTTCAGATCAATAACCCTGTTTCTTTCTCCACTGATCTTACCTGATCTGTTCCGTACTTCATTTTCTATTTTTATTTCAGATTTCCAGCAGCTGCAGTAGTTTGCTTTTGGTGTACTCTCATTTATCTTGCCTTTCTTAACTATTGAAACAAATAAAACTTCAGCAGGTAGGAAAGTTTGAAGCAATCTGTTCTGCCATTCTCAACTGGGAAGCAAAATTCTGCTTAAAAGCATGCCTTAATATTATTGTAGGCATGCCTAATGTAATTTCCTGCTGTTGGAGGCTATGGATACCTGTCCAAGTTTATGTTTCCACTCAAGACATAATAGTTACAGATCTCACAAAGAGTAAACTGGGAAGACCTCTTCATTTGGACTGTTACGGCTGGTATGCCTGAAAAGAAATAGTCATAAATTCTGTGCAGAAAATACTTTCCCCAGTGTTTCTATTGCATTTGACTCTTGGCTCACCAGATCTGTGGGAAAAACTTTAACATTAGCACATGAATCAGACACATGTAGGTGTACACCAACTCATTTTGTACAGTGGGTTTCAATTCTCTTTTGTTTCTCTAGAGATTTTTTGTTAAAAATTTAACAATGTTATTGCTTATTATTAAAACAATAATTCATGTATCAAAGGAGTTAACACTCGTGTGAGTTTAGGTTAAAGTTCACTAGAAGTTCCTGATACAATTGCATTTTATGGATTATTTATTTGATTGAGAAATGCATGTACAGGATTAAGAACCAAAGAGCATAATGAAGACAAAATATCACGATTATGCGACACCACTTTAAAGGACTTTGCATTTTTCAGGAAGAAGGAGAATTGAGGAGTTCATGTTTTGAGGTCACAATTGGGAAGTGGTGCAAAGGGACCGTATTCAGATTTCCTTATGACAGGAAAGGAGGCCATTTGTCCCATCTTGTCTGTGCTGGCTCTCAGAGCAATAGAATCAATCCCATTCCTCCACTTATTTCCTACACCTATTCTCTCACGTTAGCCCTTGAACACCCCTGATTTGCCCACATCACACCTACACTTGGAATATTTTATTTACAGTAACGAATCAACCTACCAACCAACGTGTCTTTTGGGATGTGGGAGGAGTCCAGACCAGAGGGGCAAACCCATGCAGTCGCAGGGAGAATGTGCAAACTCCATACAGACAACAACAGAAGTCAGGATCGAACCCGGGTCGCTGGAGCTATGAGGCAACCTGCAGCCCATGTCAGTGAGGAGGAGGAGCCAGAGAAGCAACAAAATTCAAAGAGTTGGGATTGGAATTGGTTTATTATTGTCACATGTACTGATACACAGTGAAAAGCTTTTGGTTGCATGCCATCCAGACAGACCATTCCAAATGTAAGTACATTGAGGTAGCATAAAAGAAAAAAAAACAGTATGCAGAATATAGTGTAACGGTTCCAGAGAAAGTGCAGTGCAGGCAGACAAAGTATGAGGGAACATCAGGAGTCATCTTAGGACAGGGAACATATAGAAGACCGTCCTGCAACTTGAAGAATGAAACTCATTGTTTTCCCCATATCTGGTTGTAGTTAACTATGACTGACATTTGTGAGGAATGAACTATCAATTTACCTTCTTCTGCAGGACACTGCATGCATTTAAGCATATCAATTCAAGGTCTTTCAAAGTATGAAGCACATATATCAGAATGGTTTGCTCTCTCTGGGAACATCAGCATAGGAACTGATGGGTGTGAGGAATGAGGCATTAGTTTATATCCTGTGTTTCTCTGAGAAGGTAGAATCTATGTTTTTTTTGACTCCAGGAAATTAGACTAAATCGCTCCAGATATAACTCTGGAAAGTCGAGGCAGACAGCTTCAAAAAAAGTATGATGCAAGGCGGCCAATTTACTTTGAAATGAATTAAGATTTCTATTTGAACATCAGAGAAAGGATACCCATTCTGTAATAAAAGTCAAAGTAGGTTAGTAAGCAATTACTTTATTGATGAGTGGGCTTAGTGTGAGTTGGGATATAAGCAGTAATATTCTGCATGGTCTCATATTTATAGAGGGTGGTAGATAAGTGGTTAGGCAGGGCTATATTGGGTGAGAGTTTCAGCAGTAGATAGACAGGGGTGATGGTGTCATGCTAATGAGGTATGCATGCTATATCCAGTGGATGGCAAACCCAGCTGATTGAAGCTCCCTTGACTCATTTTCCACATGTCTCCTGTTGTCACTAACAACGTAGAGGCTGCCTGGAGTTCACACTGCTAGGTGTGGCTGACTACACAAGGCAATACAACAGTGAAAATGTGGGACAGTTTTAATCAGCTGTCAAGGTCTTTGATAATGCTACAAGTTGTGAAGAGAGTGAAGACAAGTACTGAACTTTGCAAAATAACCAGCCCTAGCTTAGGATCAGTGGAGAGTTTATACTGACTTCAAAGAAAATCCCACTAATCTCGGGTAAATTTTAAAGCAAAAAACTTCCCCGAGACTTTGAGATTTCTCCAACATGTCTTCTCCTGCGGAGCTCAGCACTGTTCTTCAGTGCTCTGCAAATAGGGTGCATTGTGGTCATTGAAGACTGGAGCTGCTCCTAAAATCAGACAAAGCAGGCGGGAAGACAAGGCCATTGAGTCAGGCAGAATGACCAAGGGAGGCAAGAAGATTTGGTCTCAGTTTCAGAGTGCCATGAGGATAGCTTCACTGTCATTCCAGCTGCAAAACCCAAACCAATACAGTTCAGTCAGTGCTCTTGTAATTGGGCTAACTAACTCAGCATAACTTGTGTTATTTGGAGCTATTTGCCAAGATAGTGTAAGTGGTGGGGACTGTATTACCCTCACCACTGTTTTTTTACTTCACCCTCAATCTTTGTAAGACAGAATGTATCTTGGACTTGCTCAAAAAGATATCTTTATTAGTCATATGTACATCGAAACACACAGTGAAATGCATCTTTTGCATAGTGTTCTGGGGGCCAGCCTGCAAGTGTCGCCACGCTTCCAGCACCAACATAGCATGCCCACAACTTCCTAACTTGTATGTCTTTGGAATGTGGGAGGAAACCGGAGCACCCGGAGGAAACCCACGCAGACACGGGGAGAACGTACAAACTCCTTATTGAACCGGAGTGGCCGGAATTGAACCTGGGTCACTGGCGCTGTAATAGCATTACGCTAACTGCTACACTTCAAAATCTTTATGATTCAGATTTGATCAGTAGGGAGAACTGAACATATAGTTAGTAACTGAAGTAAGCTGAGAGACCTGATTAAATGCGATGTCTTTTTCAACTGTTAGTTAGCATACTATATTGCAATTTACTTCTTTCTGCAAATAGCAGCCTAGCCCCTGACCTCCGCCCATTTTATTTGCATGAAATATAGTTCTGTATGCCTGAATGCCTACAGAACCAAATCAAAACCCCGAATGATACTCAAAGCAGAAACTAGATAATCCCAAGTATCACTCTATACAAAACTAGGGTGCTTTAGATTTGGTTTTTATACTTTGTCAATTTTAGGGAACTTTCCAGTTTGACACAAAAAAACTGAATGAATGTCATCCTCAGATATAAAGAGGGAGAGGGAAAACATAGGGCTATATTTTACCTCATTCATTAATGTCAGTGCAAGTGTGGTTATGCATAGTCAGGAGTTATAAATACGAGGGTAAGAAATGGAAACTGTAGATCATGCAGACCCTTGTGCCTGCTTTGCCATTCATTGAGTTCATGGCTGATAATATACCTTGTCCACATTCCCTGCAGTCCCCATGTTCCTTGATTCCCTACATTTCCAAAAATCTCAATCTCAGCCTTGACTGAGATCAATGACTGGCCATAAACTACACCCTGTGTTAGAGACTTCCAAAGATTTGCAATTCGCAGTGTAAAAAGACATCCTCTTTATCCAGGTTCCATTGGTTGAACCTTATCCTGAAACTCAGCCCCTCGACTTGACCACCAAACTGGAAGATACACCTTCTCTGCATCCACCCTGTCAATCCCTCTCAACCTCGCTCAATGAAACCATTTCTCATTCTTCTAAACTCCACTAAGTCTAGGCCAATCTAACCTTGTCTCCATCAACCCAGGAATCAATTAAATAAATCTATGCCACATTGACTTCAGGCCTTTTCAGACATGCATTTTATTTTGATATAGAGACCAACATTGCATACAGTCCTCCAAATAATGTTGTTTCATCGCAGCCATGTACAATCTCAGCAAGACTTCTGTTACTTGAAATAAAGTCTAATGAATGCAACATTTGCCTTATCAATTGCTTGCTGTACGCCCATGTTTATTTTCTGCATATTATGAACTACATTAAAATTATTCTTTTTCACTGGTGATGTGTTTGTGTCAATGATGTTATATGTTAAATCAGCCATTCTTGCTCACTTTATCCTTTAGCCAGTACAATTGCAAACAGTGGCAATGTTGAAGGTGATATGATAGAGAGCAAAAATCTGTCTTCAAAAATTCTTCTCCAACTCCCAATAGCAATCAATTGAGATTTATCATTAGCCAGATCTAATTAATCTCCACCCTCCAAGTCCTTGATGTGGACCCATGTTTGTTGGAACAAATGCTAAGAATGTTCTCAAGACTTAGGGCGGCACAATGGCACAGCTAGTAGAGCTGCTGCCTTACAACTCCAGTGATGTGGGTTCAATCCTCACCTCTGGCACTGCGTGGAGTTTGCAAGTTCTCCCTGTGACCATGTGGGTATCCTCTGAGAGGTCCAGTTTCCTCCCACACCCCAAAAATGGTTAGTAGGTCAATTGCTTGCTGCAAGTGAGAGGTAGAAACTGGTGGATGGTCGATGGGAATATAGGGAGATAAAAAAGGTTAGGGTAGACAGTGCAAAAATGGGTGCTTGAAGGCCACCATAGATTCAGTGGGCTGAAGGGCCTCTTTCTGTGCTGTATCTCTCCATGACTTTAGTTCCCTCAATTAGTTGTCATATCTTCTGTGGAAGATTAGAGGAAATCCTGAATGAATGAAACAGACACGATCTTTTAAAGTTTGTACCATAAGGGACTAATATCCTTCGTTAGGCTTCCACTGATTTCACCAGTAATAGTTTTGAATTAGATTGTATTGGAGCCTAAATTATCTTTGGACTCTATTGATTGCTGGTGAAACACAAAGAGATTGGAAAGCATTGGAGATGCAGAGATACATATCCAAGAAAAGTGGAGAGAAGCTGGGTCAAGAATCCAAGCTCTGAGGGATCAGGAAATATGTAATGGCCCATTATGCAAACAACAGATGCATAATAGTGATGATGATAGCTGTCTACATTTGTCTAAGATATATCCTATCATTTGGTATTTTTTTGGAGAGAAAATAAATAGAGAAATTGAGCAACTTCCCTACATGTAATCCACGTGCAGAAATAATTGTGGAACAATGCTATAGAAGGTTAGATGAAAACACAAATTATTCTAACATCTGAATGGAAATTGATGATAAGTGAAAATTAGGCACTCAAAGTTCGAGGACCATTGGTGGTAATACACTTTAGGCAGCTTATAGATATTCTCTGAATTCTTAAAAGTAATGGGATATTGCTATCACTGGCAAGGCAAGTATTATTTGAGGTCCACAACTGCTTTTGACCAGAGCTGCTGGTTACTTAAGAGGATATTTAGGAATCAACTAACCGGCCTCAGTCAAGAGTTACACATCGGCTAGTCTGGCAAGTTTTGTTCCCTAAAGATAAGTAGAGTAGATTTAGAACATAGCACAGCACAGGACGGGCCCTTCAGCCCACAATGTTGTGCCGACCTATATAAACCTACTCCATGATCAGTCTAGCCCTTCCCTCCTACAAAGCCCATAACCCTCCATCTTTCTTACATCCATGTGCCTATCTAAAAGAGCCTTTTAAATGTTCCTATTGTATCAGCCTCTAACACCACCCCTGGCAGTGCGTTCCAGGCACATTTTTTTGAATGACAATCCACTAGCTTCATTGTGACCATTACTAATACAAATTTCATTTTTCTTCATTTCAAGATTTTATTTAATTAATTGAATTTGGTTATTTAACTTATTTTATTTAATTTTTTGCTGCCATGGTACAACTTGAATTCATTTCTCCAAATCATTAGTCCGGGCCTCTGGAATACTGGTGACATAAGCATCATATCACTGCAGTTGAATGTTCAATAAATTTGCACATTTCATCAAACCTGAATTGCTTATCTCTTACAACTCCTTTGTACAGTGCTAACTTTGGTGACCACATGGAACGCATTGTTATACTGAGAACGTGTAGCAGAGAGAGTCATTTTCATGGTTTCTTTATTAGTGAGAGGGTTCCCTCTTTGGTGGCTAAACATCTTGTTTCAGTGTAGGTTATTTCTTCCTCTCAAATTGTGTAAGTTCATGAACTTCAATTAAAAACTCCTACATCAGAAGCTTTTCTTTGGGATTATTGACTGTGTTGAAGCATGTTGTTAAGGTTCAGTGCATTTTAAACTAAATTTATTCAATTCTAATTTGTCTCAGTCTACAGTTTTGCTCCTAATGTTCCCCAATGGAATAATCTGGGAATTCTACAATGTGGAATGTTATTACAAAATACATTCAATAAAATGCTTTAAGCATTAAATCACCCAGAGTTTGATTCTGGCTTAATAGTGAGATACATGCCTAACCATTTTGCCATTCACACTAATAACTTACAATGTTCAGTCAATGATCAATCAGTCAATCTATCTATTTATCCATCTATCTATGTCTGCCTGTTTATCTGTCTGCATAAATCTGTTTGTACAGGAATCATTAATGTTTAAATCAAATGAGAAATTTTAATAGTTTTGCCTTTTTAGGGTCAATTTATGGTGTTTACTAACACAATGGACCAGGACATTGTCCTTTAGTTTTGGAAAAGCAGTCTTTACTTACAAAAAAAAGGATTCTTAACCTTTTGCCAAGTGTAAAATACTGATTACATCTCACATGGAGTATTGTGCCCATTACTAGACATTCTACTTCAAGAAAAGTATCTCAAGTTCTTAAGACAGGATGCAGAAGAAATGTATTGTAATGGCACCAGGGATGGGGAAACCTGTTTTTAGAAACAGACTAGCAAAGCTAGAGTAAATAAGGAGAAAAAGTTTCAAAGGCAGAAGGATCATTAACTAGAGGTACCATATATAAGGTTATTAGTAAGAAGTGTGATGTGTAAAGAAAAAATATAGCAAGTTATTGAGATCTGGAATGCACTGCCTGAAAGGATGGTGGGAGCAAATTCCATACTAATTACGGAAAGGGAATTGGATAAATACTCACAGGAAGGTGAAAATTGCACTATCAGTAAAGGGCAGAGGCACGGGTCAAACTGGAAAGTCATTTTCAAAGAGCCAGCACAGCTGCAATGGCCTGAATGTCATTCTATGATCCTGTGATGACACTCAAAACTAAAAGCTAAAAAGATTGGGCAAAATATTTAAAAGTCAACAGATGTATCTGGATTTGCTTTAGAACAAATGATCTTATTATTGCCATGGCTGCCTACTGATTGCCTTCCATTACTGGCACATTACAAAACACCACATCTGGTTTACATAAGAACAATACAGAAGGGACCATGAATTAGTCATCTGGAGGGGGTGGGGGGGCCACTGAGTGATTTGGTTCCAAAACAAAGACTCTAGTAAAAACTATTTGTAATAGAGTTACATTACGGTAGTGTAGTGGTTAGCATAACGCTATTACAGCACCAGTGACCCGGGTTAAATTCCGGCCACTGTCTGTAAGGAGTTTGTACGTTCTCCCCGTGACTGCGTGGGTTTCCTCCGGGTGCTCCGGTTTCCTCCCACATTCCAAAGACGTACGGGTTATTAAGTTGTGGGCATGCTATATTGACGCCAGAAGCGTGGCGACACTTGTGGGCTGCCCACAGAACGTTCTAGGCAAAGATGTATTGCACTGTATGTTTCGATGTACATGTGACTAATAAAGAAATCTTAATGAAATCTTATACATGGATCTTAGCAAGAAAATTAATATTTAGAAACAGATATCAGGGAAAACTGCTTTGGAGTGATCAAATATGGCACTGGAACCCAAACCAATGGGTTATTTAAAGTACAGTTGGATATCATGCCATGTATGAATGTCACTTGGCTCTATCAAGTGTGCTACGTCAATCAATAATGGCTGATCTGATGGTAACCTTAACTCTGCATCCCTGTAACCTTTCATCTCCTCGCTTATCAGGAATCCATCCACCTTAAAACAACTCAAAGACTATGCTTCAACTGCTCTTTGAGGAAGAGTTCCATGGACTCATGCCCCTTTGAGAGATTTTTTTTTAACCTCATCAAAATGGGTGGACCTCTATTTTTAAAAAGTGTCCCCAAGTTCTAGTTTCTCCCCAAGAGGAAACATCTTCCCCACACACATTTTGTCAAGAAAACTCAGGATCTTTTCTGTTTCATCATCCCCTCTCACTTTTCTAAACTCCAGCAGGTACAGGCCTAGCCTGTGCAATATTTCCTCAGAAGACAACCCACCCATTTCTGGTATCAGTTCAGTAAATCTTCTCTGAACTGCTTCAGGCAAATTTATATCATTTTTAAATTAAGTAGCTCATAGTATTCCATTTGTAGTCTCGTCAATGTCTTAAGGAACTGCAGCAGAATCTTCCTCCTTTTATATTCAATACTCCTGTAAAGAATTCGAACATTCTTTGAGCTGTACTTATTCACTAACCTAAGACATTCCAGATTCCTCTGCATCTGAGAGCTCTACAATTTCTATCCATTTATATAATATGCTTTGTTTTTATTTTCTGCCAGAATTCTCAATTTCACATCTGTCTACATTATACTCCATTTGCCAAATGTCTGCCCAGTTACTTAACCTGCATATCCCATGGCAGTCTCCTTACCCCCCTCCTCACAATTTACTCTGCCTCCTATCGTTCTGTCGCCAACAAATTCAACAGCTATACCTTAATCCAAGTCACCTATACAAATTGTAAGATGCTGAGGCTTCAGTACTGATACCCTTGGCACACCACTTGTTACATCTTGCCAACCAAACAAAGAAGAACTACTATCTATCTGTTTCCTGTCAGCTGGCCAACCTTCTAATCACGGCAATCAATTACTTCTTACACCACCAGCTTTAGGTTTTCTATAATAATCTTTGATGTGGCGCCTTATCAAATGAAAATCTTAGCAAATCCACCATTTCCTCTTTAGCCACAGCATAGGAACAAGTGATGGGACAATTACTGCACAAGATTTAGCGCCATCACCATCGAAGTTACAAAGGATTGGTGAATTGAGTACTGTTTAATTTGTCAGAAAACAAAAGTTCCCATTGTGAATGTGAAAACTGTCAACGTATTCAATGGAAATTAAACTATGGGAACATCGTGGTTAAATCATCCAGTTAGGGATCCAGAGGTTCGGATTAATGATCGTGGAAATTTAATTTAAGTTTTCCCTCCGGCAATTAGGCAAATTAACAAAGAATAAAAAAGATGCCATTAAGCAAAGAGAGCATGAAACAACTGGATTGTTGTAAGGAAACCCTACCAGTTCACTGACGCAATTCGGGGAAGGAAATTTGTTGTCCTTTTCTGGTCTAGCCAGAAAATATATAGTATAGATCTGCATAGATCAGTATATATCAGATATAAATCAGTATAGGTCTGTATAAATCATTATAAGTATTTAAGGTGGAGAAAGACGATTTTTTGAAAGATCAGGGCTATGGGGAATGGTACAGAAAAGAAGTCGAGGCTACCAGGAACATAATTTAATTTAACTGGGGAAAGATTTTACTGAGGGTTCACGAGATAATAAACCAATGGGTCAAAAATGAAAACTTTTTTTCCTTCAGACTATTACCACGACGAGACAGGAGGAGGCGTACTGATCCAGGGAAATTCCCCAAAACACGCCTCTCAGTAAATCCCCCTCTGCACTCTCACGTCGCAGCCACTGCTGTTAAAATTATAGCAGGCCAATTAGAGGTGACATAAAGTGCCCCCGTTTCATAAGTTTTAATGCCATCAAGCCTGACACCTTGCACAGAAAACCACTGAAACACTAAAGGCTGCAGGTCGCCACGGGAGATACTCTGCCCATCTGATTTCTTGTAAAAGGTGGTTCTTGGAGGAAATACCGCCCTTGCTCTCGACTCATTGGTCCCGCTGCGCGAAACTTTGGGAGGCGTTTGGTGAGTTTCAGTGTCAGCGACTGGAAGGGCAGCGAGCGTTGCCACTCCTTCCACAGAGTAAATAAACCTACCAACTCCGCCTTCAATCCGGATAAAACGGTATTGTTTGCAAAGCATTTTGAACGGGCAATTAAAGGAATTATCATTAACTATACTCACGAAGGCGGAAGAGAAATACAGCACAGCTAGGTGACTGATTTCTGGCACAGAGCTCCTGGGTCACGATGCAAGGGTGAGCAAACACTTTAATGCAACTTTGAAATGTTTACAAACTTTGTGCAAATGTGCTAAAATAATATTTTATCTCCATTAATGCATAGATCTCTCCTGTGATTAAATAGTTTTACAGTCTCCCATGAAGTGAATTACGATGTTGCAATTACAGGATCGGGATGGTCGATAAAAACAGCAGCGGGATGCGCCGACTCAAACAGTGGTTAATCGATCAGATCGACAGCGATCAATACCCGGGCTTGGTCTGGGATGATGACCAGCGAGTCACATTCCGGATTCCCTGGAAACACGCCGGAAAACAGGATTACAACCAGGAGGTGGATGCTTCCATATTCAAAGTACGAGGATTTTGGAAGAGTTTGTGATGTTGAAAGTGGCGTGCTTAAAAGTGTGTTCATTCCTACAGAAGTTAATGTGTCTGTCTTCATTGTAAGGAAGGGTGATGTGCGAAGGGAAATACGAAAGGTTATTACGCTGCGGGTAGTTATGACAGTGGTCTCTAAGATATTGGTGTAAAATGTGCACCTTCCAAGGCCGAAGTTGAGACTCTTTCTGTGAGCTGCCTTGCAGAAAGTTACCTTAATTGAAAGTTACTGAGTTTACTGATGTCAGATGTTTTTCTTTGAATGCGGGCTGAGCTAAAGGTGCAGTATTGCAGGAAAACAATTTGCATAATCTTTCAAAATGTAAACCATGAGATATCTTTTTCTGAAAGCTGCGAAATAAGTAAGATTTACCCCTAATATCACGTTTATAACAGAGAATCTCATTTTACTATTTATAAAAATTAACTTCTGAAAGAAAATATCACATTTTTCTTTTTGGTCAGATAAGCGCTTCGACGTATGGTCATGAGGTGGTTTATATAGTTATATTATGAAAGTACGGTAGATAATTAAGATGCAGTAAGTTGAGGAACGCTTCAGTGAAGAAGCTTTTAAAAAATAAGTAACTATAAATCATTTATTAAATCATCTCTGAAAATATGTGATTGGCTGGAGGTATGAAGGAAGGAACTACTGTAAAACTGTTGTACGTTTGTAACTCCACTATCAAGTCAGAGAATCAGCTCAGTCAACTGCATTTATTGGCGATATTAGGGCTGCAGAGTTGTTTGGGGAGCTTTCTCCAGTGACGGGTTGAACAACCTGACATACCTCTAGTACGGTACTGAATTCAGGGTTACAAGCCCCAGCTACTGTATAAAGTCCTGGGACTAAAGTCCAGTCTTGAAGTGTGCAGGCATTATCAGTATATCTAGGGCAATGTAACTTTGACTCCTTTTTGCTCTTGTGTGTGCACTTTGCTCTTTTAAGTCTTTTTAACAATGCAGTTCTCTGATGAAATATTATTTAGTTATGAAAAATATATATTTGAAAAATGGAAACAAGATTTCTGTCACTTGCATTGAAACATTTAAGTTGAAACTCTTGTGTAGAAACCTCAAGCTACAAAGTTTTCTTACCTCTGGTCCAGTCTACTTCTAGACTGCCACTTGGGATATTTGTTTTAAAAAGAGCACCTTAAATAGATCTAATGATTACTTTCAGCTTCAACATCAATAACAGCAATATCTTAAGTGTTTCTAGCAACATATGTCCTCCAAATGCAGGTGTGATTGAGGAGGAGTTTTATCACTTTCCCCCCAAGTGTATAATGCACCAGACCAAAGCAGAGTAATGTAATCTTACATCCTCATCTGTGCACTGAAAAGAATGTCACGCTTGTGTGCAGTAGAAGTCAACTATTATCTTCAGCAAAGACATTGAGCACAGATGTGTGAGGTTACTGCATTAAAGGCTTCAAGTGTACAAAAGTGTACCATGTATTGAGTTCGTCATCAGGATTTACATATTGCATTGTGCTTGTAGGCATGGGCCATCTTCAAAGGAAAGTATAAAGAAGGTGAGAAGGCAGAGCCTGCCACGTGGAAGACGAGGCTTCGCTGTGCACTCAACAAAAGCCCGGACTTTGAAGAGGTGACAGACCGTTCGCAACTTGACATTTCAGAACCATATAAGGTTTACCGTATTGTCCCTGAAGGACAGCAGAAATGTAAGTGTACATTATGTGGTTCTATGAGATGCACTTGTACTGAATTGCAAAGTCTTGAGTTGAGTCTTGTAGATTTTAGATTAAATGTAAATTAGTTTAAAACGTAGAGTAAATTAAGGTTTGACTACTGGAATATAGAGGAGGTGAGAGGGAAAAATAAACTTAGGTGTCATTCTTATCCAAAGTGACATGACCTTTGCCTGAGAGAGATAATGAATTTCATCATACGAAGTTATCTTCGTGACTGAATAAAAGATAGTTGACATCTGTCTGCACAATTGGTTAAAATAATTTGCTGTTGTCTTCATGTAAGAAGGACACTGCTTTTAACATGTTCGCAAAATTTGTGTTTTTTTTGTTGGAGGCATGACAGCAGAGAGGATTTGAACAAGTGGGCATAATGCAGTCATATGATAATATTATATAACAAGCTTGAAGAATGTGCAGTTATTTAGGAAATCATAATAACCTGGGTTCAGGCAGGAAGAGATTATTGCCCTTCCATGTGTCTTTCCAAGCTGATAAAATGATGTGTAACACAGCACAGTTCCTTTAAAAGTTCAGCTGAACTGAAGGAATCACTTCAGTTCATGGAATCCTGTTTTTTTTTGGAATGAAGAAACTCATAAAAATAATGTTTGATTCACTATTCTGGAATGAAGATAATTGCAGTCAACAATGTCTTTGGAAAATATAAGAAGTGATTGTACATTTAGATCTTGCATTGTGTTCCCCCTTTAGTTTTGTTGAGAGATAAGGGAATAATAGGGCATGTACTTAGATCTCACTGGCCACTGGGTGACAGATCTCTGTGTATTACCTGTAGCAGTGTTACATCTGCCTCCAAGAGCTGACAGTAATCCAGGGCATTTATTATTTTCCCAAATTATTACAGAGGCTAGTATGCCCAGCAAGTCTATGCTGGCCTTTGGAGCAATCCCATCACTCTCAGAGCCCCACTTATTCTCTTCCACGTGCTGTTCAGCTCCACACTGATTCTCTCACCATCCACCTACATTAGGGGTAATTTACAGTAGTAAATTAACCTACCAACCCACACACCTTTGGGATATGGGAGAGGATCAGACCACCAGGAGAAACCCATACAGACAAAGGAATAACATGCAAACTCCACACAAGTAGCACTGGAGGTCAATATGGAATCTGGATTGCTGGGGCTTTGAGGCAGCAGCACTCCCTGCTGCGCTATTGTGCCGCATTGATGATGCGGCCGTCACTGATGGACGTGGAGCTGAGGTTCTTTCCAAAGCAGGTTAAGTGAATGTGCTTTGCAAGACGACTCCCATGCAGGCATGAGCATATACACAGAGATACTGCTTTCCTCATTAAATTCTTTTTCAGAAACTCCTCTATTTCCTTGAATAGGTCCTTTGTGGGATGTGCATTACTATCACTTTCAATTGATGATCCATTAGTTAACAAATTCTTACTAGAATGGCTGAATCCTGTGCCCTCTTCAATTCTAAAACAGGTAAATTTGGCAATCTGTCCAATGAACAAGGTGATATCACTGATATGGATTGTAGCCCACCTGGCTCGGATGACCTCGTGAAGGAGGTGCGTGTCTTTTTTTTTCACCTTCTTGTATTTTAAGGCTTTAGCCAGGCTTGGCAGAACTGGATAATGTGACTTAGTGCGTTGGCTATTGTTCTGAGTAAAATGCCTTCTGAATATATAAAGTAATATGAAAGATCAGTAATTTCATTCATTGTGTTATATTGTGCATTGTTCAGGAAGCACTAAGGCATATGTTGGCAAGAGGTTATGGAATGCTTCAAGTCATTTTACCTTCCCAAGTTAAAAATTAATGTGTTGCAGCTAGCATAGCTATGCAAGTCCATCTGGTGATAAGTTTATACATTGTGTGCTCAACAGTATATCTGATTAGTTGTTGGTTAGTCCATCTTTGCTAATGTCAATTGCGGGAAGAATGTGTGCCAACATACCGAGAGACTTGTTTGTTCTTTTGAAGGGTGCTTACTTGAACCATGAGCAGGCAATTGATTTAATGTTGGGCTGAAACTTGTCTTGAGACATGCTGAGAGTCATAGCACACACATTTCCTGAAACTTGACACAGAGTTGGTGCACTGAGCAGAAGGTTGAATATGCTGGATGAAAGTTTGTGGGACCCATTTGGATCCATTAAACTTGAAGTAATCCAGTCTCCTTGGTGGGTGGGAACAAACCCCAATCCTGAAAATGATTGACGGATAGGAAGTCACGCCCCAACTTTGCCATCTGACAATCCTGTCCCTTGTAATTTTATGAATGTCATTCTAAACCTATTTAAAAATCAAGTAAACAGTTTAAAAAAAATGATTAAACATGCAAATAAAATAAAGTTGTCCAAAGCACTTTTAAAATGAAATACAAGTAATTTAAAAACGAAATCTGCCTTGAATTTACCTTTCTTCCTTGCAGCCATAAAATTTCCATTGAATGAGTCGGCTGCCTTTTCCTGAGCCAGGCTCACAGGCAGATTCCTCTGTATAGGTACTGAGGAGATTTATGGTTTGTGAAAGTCACAAGTAAAGCTCAGCCAATGAGATGGGGGCTTTTGCATTTGCCTTGAACTTGCACTTGTGGGGGATAAATATGAGCAGTTTATCACAGTACTTTGGCAGACTTCTATATACATGAGCCAATTGATAATGAATTTATTCCTGTGTTGCATCATTTGTTCATCTGTGGCTGTCCCTGGCATTTGTTCAGCCCTAATGGTGTTTGAACTGAGGAGGCAATTAAGAGTCAGCAAACTGGTGGGCCTGAAGTCACATGTAGGTTATAGTGGGTAATAGAACCAGATTTCCTTCCCTGAGAGAAGAATATTAGTGATAATGGTAACCAGCAGCCAAAATTACAAAATAAGGACCATTCTCAAGATCCTTTACAAAGAGCATTTCACTTACCAGTGTTCACAAGTCTTATGGTTTTGTGAAAAAGCTAGTGAAGAACTGTTAGCAGAAAGACAATAGTCTTGTCTCCCATTGGAATGGCATGATGGTGATATGTAACTTTTGAGTGGAAGATTTACCAGGACCTTTCTTGCCCACTCAAACCTTTTGCTTTAACATGACTGCTGTCACACCGCCTTGCCTCCTGCTTCTGTTCTTTACTATAAAATGATTTTAATACAATCTTTCTTTCTTGTCCCCATTTTTAGCTTAGTTCAAATATATAATAGACTAAAAGATCCTGAATGAACCCCTGGTTGGGTATTTACATGCTTTAATTTCCCCTCCGCCCCTTCTTGTGCCCTTTAACTGAGCCAGGCTAAAGTGTTGACTCCAGTGAAGCCGGCAGAAAGGTTGCTGGGACAGAAATGAACGGTCAGGAGGCAGGGTGCCTTGTGCTTTATCTCCTTGGCATTGAGGACATGACCTTTAAGTGTTGGGTGATCCAGCATTTAAGGATAAATGAGATCTTTACCGAAGAGCAGGTGAATCTGTTCTACAAGCGGCTTTTATTTGCACACCTTTTTGTAATATTGATGAGTAAGAGGACCTCAGTTTCAGAATTACTATGTCAACATCCTTGGTTTGTGAGGCATGATTTGTCTGGCTGTGAATTGCAGGCAGTGCTTTCTGACTGGCATGCTCGTTTAAGTGGAATGTATTCTAGGAATGGAGCCTCAATTCTGGATCCTAAATCTTAGTTGCAAACAATGTAATGATTTATTGGTCACATTGCATATTTCATTCCAGATGCATGTGTTGTCAGGCTTGCATTACTTGCACATGGGGCACTGTGAGATTAATCTGAATCCTTTTTAATTTTACACTAACTCCCTTCACTAAGGGTCTAACCTGGCATAAACTGTTGGAATGAATTCCCCAGCTGAAGTGATGGGGGAATTGCTGCTACTCTCCACACTGCTGGTGGACACCATGTGGAGCCCAATGTTAGGGCCTCAAAGGATGTTTGAGTTTCTTACCAATATGGTCATAGTGCAAACATTGCCGTTGTCCTAGCTGGGCTGGTCACTTCCTTAATGGTACGCTGTGCTCATCTGTTTTTGCTTGTGTTCGCCTCTGAGCCCAGAACTGAAAGAAAAACAAATGGCTGTCAGGAAGGTTGGGATTTCTGCATTCCCACACATGTCTGAAAATCCCAAACTTCCTGACACTTTTTCTGGAAATGAGGCAGTTGTTCCCAAAATATGGCCTATTATTTTTTCCTTTCCAATTTTATTCTCCTTGGTATTACACGTGGCGTCCAAATCAAACACGGTCAGCAGTAGGAGAAGAATAAGAGAGCAGGAGATACTAAGACTGAATTGTGTGGATGTAATACATTTATAAAATCATACATTTAGTCCTTTTTTTAATGGAGTACTTTGCTGTCAATATAATCAAGTAAGACATCTTAGTTTGTGAATTCGAGGTTGAATTACATGGAGCATGTTGCCTGTAAAAACTGATTAACAAAGTTCTTGATGAGTAACTAGTTGGTTATATCCTTTTAATTAAATATTTACAGGTTATTGCAGATTATAATGGTATAATAAAGAGGAGTCATTCTCCTCCAGAGGAGGACCGTACAAGCCAACCACAACTAGACTGGTGGGGTCGACAAACCATTGAAGGTAAAAACAAAAATCCTTTTTAAATAATTGGCTGGTAAATGTTAGTCTTGATTTTACTTTGCATTTTAAAGGGAATATTGTAGTTTATGACCTACCAGTGGGAGTCAGACAGGTTGGCTGTGGGTCATGTTCTCCATTTTTGTTTTGTGCAGTAAAACTGTACTTGTAAATCTGTTAAACGGTCATGATTAGAAATCGTCAGGAAAATAGCAAGTACTTCACCAAGGAAAGTTGACCATGTTCTTTGAGGCTCCCACCAGGATCTTTCTGGTTGTGAAAGAAACCTTCATCAATATCTGAGATAAACTTGGACTGAACCTTCTACTCATGGCTGGTAGACTGCAGCAGATTATAGCCTAACCTATTCGAATGTAAGAAACAGACATGGGAAGAGATCACATGACCTTCCCTTTTCACCAATGACCTCCCGCTGTGGCTGCTTTGCTGTTCAGTGAGATCATGGCTGATCTTTTACTTCTGTATCAAAGTACTAGATGCAAGACCAAGTATAGGAGATCATCCAAGTTATTGAGGTGAGAGATCAAGAAAGTGGTTTGAGAATGGATGATTGAATTTTAGCAACGTCTCCTTAAAATAGAACAGTGAGATAATAGGGCCTGATGCTCATTGTGTGTCTAGGTTTCCTTTCCCTGTGGCCTAAGAGGAAGGATTTGAAACAAGTTTTAAAAATCTGCTGAATATTTAAATTGGAGAGAAATTTCGGATTCACAGCTACCACCTCAAAGGCAATTTGGACGGGCAATAAAGCTATCCTTACTGGAGGTGCCTAACCCCCATGGGGAATGCATAATGAAGCAGATAATGTTGCACAGTGTAAATTCGCAGTTTAACTTTCAGGGCCTGTGGCCTATGCAAGATAGAGTGAAGTAAGGACAGTTGGAACGCTATATTCTTTTAGGTTGTGTTTCAAGCAATTTAGCCAATTTATTTAGCAAAAGGAGAAAAATTCATTGGCATGAAAGCCAGCCATTTATTAAAAGTCTCCAGGCCTTTTGCTCTACCCAGCCCAATTATGCCTATTTCATGTTATAATAGTCACCAGGTCTTGGATTATATGATGTAGTTATCTCACTGGGTAAGGTTTAATTTTCAGTGTGAAAGAGTAGCCCCTTTTCTATCTTTCCTTGTCTCACTTGCCAATAGAACTTGATGGAGATAATAATTTTACAAAAATCAGAGCAATGTAAAAGGTAATTTGTGCTGCCAATGCAGTAGTTAACTCTTTAAGACCAATCTACAAAGATGAAATTAACCTCGCAGGTGTTTGGTTTTAATATGCATCTCATTTTGAAAAAGGTTTTGAATTAATTGCATTTTGTCTTGATGAAAACTCCCAACATAACTAAAAACAGATTAACTGGACTTTGACTTTAAGCAAACTATAAACTACTTGCATGCTCCAAATGATAACTGTGACTATACTCCAGTGGTTATTAACAGGATATTAAATGTATTGGGATGTCCCAAGAATCTATCCCGCTTTTGTAGGACTCTGGTACAATGAGGTGGACTCTTGACCTCACAACCTACCTTGTTATGACCTTCCGCCTTGTTGTTTGCCTGCACTCCACTTGCTCTGTAACGTCTTTATTCTGCATTCTGTTATTGTTTTACCTTGTACTACCTCAATGCACTGTCGTAATGAATTGATCTGTATGAACGGTAGGTGAAACAAGTTTTTCACTGTACCTTGGTACACGTGACAATAGTAACCAATTTACCAATAATAATAAACCATTTACTAATTGCAAGAAGTGTTATAAGTATGTCTTTCTATGTTCCTTCAACCTGTGGGGAAAAATTTAAGAATGCCTATAACTTCCTTTTTCTTGGTTGCAGACTCCATGTTATATTACACCAATAACTTCGGGCCCATGCAACCTAATTCAGGTACCAAAGATACAGTTATTATTCTGATTTCAATCATTTATGCTTCTGTTATTGATGGGGATTAGAGAGCAGGGATTTATCATTTTAAATTTACTTTTGTAAGCACTGCTGGCAGGGCCAGTGTTTAACACTTATTCCTAATCGTTCCTTGAACTAAACAGTCTGTTGGTCAATGTCAGAGGGCAGTTAAGAGTTGACCACATTGCTGTGGTCTAATTATTGGGGAGACTGGGTGAAGACGGGTTTCCTTTCCTAAAGGAACGTCTGGAATTTTTTAACAATTGTTTGCTGGTTTCATAATCCTATCAACTTTAATTCCATATTCAGTTAGTTATCTGAATTTGAATCTCCCCCCTTCCCACAGGGGATTTGGATTTTGGATATCAAGTTCCACAGTTTAATCCTTTTTGTAGAGTATTCCGATTAGCTATTGTTCCCCTGTCTGTTTTGTTTTCCTGTAGACTCCTACTTCTAGCATCTGTAATTCTTTTATTTAAATGTTGCTTTTAGGATTTTGCCAAATGATAGTCACATTTTACTATGGGGGAATTCCGATGTCCCGGGTTCCTATTTGTCGATCCGATGGCTGTAGAATCACCGTACGTCATGCTCCTCTCACCAATGAAGGTCCAGAAAGCATGGAGCAGGTTCTGTTCCCACCTACAAACAAGATTGCGAACCCTCGGCAACAGCAGGTTACCAACAAACTCTTGACTCACCTGGAGCGTGGGGTGCTGCTACTGAGCAACAACGAGGGCATCTACATCAAAAGGCTCTGCCAAGGCAGAGTTTTCTGGAGTGGCCCCTGTGCACCTTTTGCTGACAGGCCGAACAAGCTGGAGAGAGACGCGATAGTAAAGCTTTTTGACACAAAGCAGTTTCTGAAAGGTTTGTATTACACCTGTTGTATCAAAAATAACATTGGTTAATTTGCATCTTTACATCATAGAATATCCAAAGATGCTGCACAGAAGCAATAATAAGCCACACAAGGAGAGATTGGGAAAGGTTTCTGAAACAATGGTCAAACAGGTAGTTTTTAGCGAGCATCTAAAAGGAGGAGAGGGGTGGGCAGAGAGCTTTAGACAGTTCAGGGCATTGAGAGCTGAAGACTAGTTCACTAATAGTAGAGCAATGAAAATCAGAGAGATGGAAGGCAGGATTGGAGGAGCTGGAGTCTTCAGAGAATGGTAGGGCTAGAGAAGGTTAGAGCTCAGGAGGGGCAAGGATGGAAGCCAGGGTGTGAATGCTAAAATGGAGATGTTACTTAACAATGGGTCAATAAAGGTCATGGATAATGGATGCATTGGGGCATGATTGTTGGGCAGTGACAAGCAGGGAGTTGGGTATTGGGTGTTAACCTGCCTCAGTCAAACACTTCCATTGCCACAAATTTATTTCTAAATCCACCATTGTGATTAGCCTGTCTTCTGGGATTACATAAAAAAAACAAGTTTATGTGGAAGAGTGAGTTGCAAATGCTTTCCCTCCTTGGAGACACTGATTTGTGCTGGGCCGTGGCATCTTGGGTTGACCCTTCTGTGGGTGCAAGTATTGGAAGCTGTGAATATCTCTGGAGTTGGGCTGATCATGTCCTTGCCCACACGTTTTCCTGCACAGTGGGAGGGAGGAATTAACATTTAAAGGGGTTGAGATCACCCAAAAATAGCTCACAGGATTGTCAAATGAATAGCCACGACAATTATCACTAAGTACCTGCATGTGAATTTTGCTCATTGGAATTTCTACCTTTTGTGTTATGCCATGGAGTTGAAATGAGATGTGTTAGGGACAATTAACACTGGGATACAACAGTTTCAAAGAAACGTGTTAATATCTTTTAAGAACATAAGAAAGAAGCAAAAGTAGGCCATTTGCTCCTTGAGCCTGCACTATTATTCAACTCCATCTGTTATGTTTTTGTTCACACATTCAGCTTGTCTATATCCTCGTGAAGTCTCTTTGCATCATCATAACTGTACTTGTATTCCTACCTTGTTTCATGTCATCAGCGAACTTGTAAGTGTTACAACTGGATCCTCAGCCTGCCAACTTGAAGGACCCATTTATTCCTATTAGTAGTTGTCTATCTATTAACCAACTCTGAATCCACTCAAGTATATTACCTCCAATTCCATGTGCTCTAACCTTGCTCAGCAACCTCCTCTAAGTACATCCTTAAAGAACTTCAATCGATAGTCAAGTGTAAGTTCCCTTTAATAACACATGCTGACTCTGCACAATCATGTTATTATTTTTAAAATAGCAGAAGGATTTAAATATAGTTTTGATACTGTTGCACAGTGAGGTCATTCAAGGGTACTCTATTTAGCTTCCCAGTTAGAGAGGGAACTATAATTCACATTGGACCTTGGTGAATAGATAAATTTGAAATATAATACAGGTACTACTGTGTTAGAGGATGGTAAACATTTAGCTCCTGTCACTTTTATAGGCATTATCTCAATATAATCACCTGGAAAAACTATCAAGAAGAAGTGACCTTTACCTGATCGAGCTGAAATGGAGAAACGTTCTTTCTGATGTGTGGGGGTTCAGGGAATGTTGTGGGGAAAGTGCTGGAAATCACTTCAGATATAATTATGTCAAGTGGGCATTTGGGAAGATTTTAATATTCCAAAGAAGGGGTTTGGGATTGGCGACTGAGTTATTATCACAGGATGGGAGTTTGGCCCATCATCACCCTGTATCAGTGACCTTGTTGAATTTCCAGACTTGGGCTAACCATAGAAAATTTACCACAGAAGTAGGTCAGTCAGTTGGTTGTATCTGTCCTGGATGATTCTGGGGGACTGCCTCCCCTCCCTATGGGAACAATCAGGAGAAGCTGTGGCAGAATGTTGGCGTCTGCCACCTTCAATGGGATCTGAAGGCCAAATTTTGTTTCATTTCTATTTAGTCCAGAAATTGGATCCATTAGCACCTGTTTCCACACACCAATCACACATAGAAGTGATCCCACCTGGATTAGATTGCGCTACTGGTCATTTCCAGGTGAAATTCTACATTTTGGGAAACTGGCTTGGGCATGTCTGTGCACTGTTCACCTTTAGTTTTTTCAGCATCAGTCCTACTGGTTACACAGCATATCTCCTGCATTGCTGGAATAGATTGGAGCTTTTGGATGCAATCTATGACCTTTGAACAGTTGAAAGCCTAGTAGAACCACACTGTGTTGAGATAGCCAATGAAGTGATAATTAAATGGTCTCCAATTTGACATCAGTATCCCGCAGGCAGCATCTGCTGGCTTCAGTTTTCAATGCCCTAGATATTTGAAACCTCACTTCTGATTGCAGCTTTCTTATACAGTGCACATCAGAGCTGCCTGCTGTGATTTCTGCATCATCCATCACCTGCTGCCTCATGGCATAGAACTCAATCAGGGTAGACAATCGTGTCCATGTTCAGAAGATCAATGCATCAATCCCCTCCCCTGCATTTTCCCATGCCTCCACGGCAGCCTTTTAATGCAGCTATTTTTGTGGCTGCCGTCAAGAAAGGTTTTTAAGACCTGATGTCCTTCCCAGTGATCAGAGTACCAGTTGAAAGTTCTTTCTGCAGCTTTCATCAGGAACTGCATGGGCCTTGTTATAGTGATGTTGCTGGGTGTAATCCATACTAACACTGTTTCTTAAGTTTTTTTTTGGCCTGTTTCACAGTGGAAGACCCTATTGGGCAAGCAGAACATGTTAACTGTACCAAAAGAAAGTACACCAATTTCTTGGCATAACTTTTGACTAACTAAAATTTGAAATTATCCTCTGTGCCTCCACCCCCGCCCTTGTGGCACAGCTGGGTGCTAGAACTCTTTGCTTTGGGTGTTGTTATAACATGAACAATGGGAAAATATTTCCTGTAACGTACTCCCACATTGTTTGTGTGATTTTAATATGCAAATCCTGCTTGCTGAAGAATAACATCTGCAACCCAAATTCATTGGATAATGTACAAAGTACAGGATTATGTTGGTCAGCAATCCTCATTCTGTCCTAGTAATTCATTACCTTCATGTAAAATATTTAAGATATAGTTTTGTCTTAACCATGACCACAACTTGCTTTTTTTTAGCCCATTGTATCAAAAGTAAATCGATTCACCTGCTTTGGGCTGCTCACTGGACCTTGTATCCTTGACTCAATCTGATATGACACGCGGTATTTAACAGGGGAAAGGAGGAAGCCACTGTCAGCATAACGTACTAATTTAGAGTTGGGGTGGTATTTAAAGGTACTCTGTTTTTTGTAAGTTTGTATGGGTGTGAACAGCACTAACCTTAAATCCTCATTGGAGTATATCATTTCCATAATGCTGAGCAAATCACAGAACGGTTATGGCCCTGAAAAATGCCATTTGTCCCATCAAGTGTGTGCTGGCATCTGTTAGAGCAATCTCATTAATCCCAGTCCTCCAGTCCTTCCTCAAAACCTGCCTGTTATTCTTTCTCAAGTGCCCATTCAATTCCCTTTTGAATGCTCTGTTACTCTCTCCACCACTTTTTATAGGCAATGAATTCTATTTCATAACCACTCTCCATATAATAAAGATTTTCTTATACCCCTCCTTGTATCATTTACCCAAAATTTTAAATCTATATCTCTGACCCTTGAATAATTTACTACTGGGGACAGCTTCAGCTCTTCTACCTTGTCTGCATGAGTCATGATCTTGTACAACTGTCAAATCTCCCCTCAATCTCCTCTGCTGCAAGGAGAATGATTCCAGGCTCTCCAGTCCTGCTGCTGAAATCTATCATTCCTGGAATGATTAAAAGTAATAAGTGACAGCTGTGATTCCACAATACTAGACAAGTTTGGAGTTTTCTCCTTTAGAACAGAGGTGACTGAGAAATGGCTTGATTGAAATGTTCAAATTCATGGAAGGTCAAAGTGATTGGAGAGAATCTCTTTGAAAGAAGGATTGCGAAGTGGGACACAGATTTTGGGTAACAGGTGAGAGGCAAAGCTTTTTAACGGAGCAAGTAGGTGTATGCTGGAATTCTCTGTCTGACACAAGCAGATTCAATCATAGCTTATAAAAATGAACTAGGAGCACACATGAAGGAAACAACTGCATGAATATTGAGCAAGGGCCTTGGACTAACTGCTTTACATTAGCAGAAAGCCAACATGGGCTGGGTGGCTTGCTCCTGTAGTTCTGTGATTTTTTTTATGACACACTTTCACCAGAAGAAGTCTTTTATTCTTTTTTTTGGAAAAAAGCAGCAGAGGTTAAATGGTGACCTCACTCGGGGTTGGTGAGGAGAATTGGATTAGTGGACAATCGAAATACAGGAAAAACAGAAAATGTTGGAAATACTCAGTAGAACAGGTGGCATATATGGACAGAGAAACAGAGTTATGGTTTCAGATTGATAACCTTCAATCAGAACCTTTTCATTCAATGAAACGTTATCCATCTTGTGCATCATTACACTCTTGAGTTACAGTTGCTGAGTAGCATTGCACAATATTCTGAGCTTTGTTTCCTAAGTTTGTTTCCTCATCCATCACTAATCATCTGATGGACAGAATGGCCTGTGAAGTGACATTGCATGGCATGGGAAGTATTTCATTATTGGTTATGCCAATTTCCTTGATTTGCATAGGCAGTATCTCTTGCAAAGTGAACTGCTACTTAGTTACCACTATTGATTCTCCGCTTTCTCCAGGAACGTGCACTTGGGCTCGGGTTGTCTAGTGGACCTATTCACTGGTCTCTGTCAATCCTGCTCTTGAAGCTGCCTTAAGGATCCCTTGCACTGACACATTCTGATTTTCTTCTGGAGATCCCTGGCCAATCATAGTATTAGCCATGGTCAAGGCTTTGATGAGCAGATAAATGTGTACCAAGTGCTCCTGACCACAGTATGTTGAACACCATAGTGCTGCCTAACTGAATCAATGGAAACAGGATGAAATTTGTGTACAGTCCAACAGAATTGTACTGTATTCTCAAGAATTATGATGATCATTCCAACTGGGATTTAATTCCTTCCAAACTTGCTGTTAGTTTTAGAAGCTAAATTCAGTGTTTCAAGCAAAAGAACATCACCTTCTGAATGTTATTTATTAATAGATATCTATTGAGATCCAGTCAACCAGAGCCATCATTGGGATTAGTCAGCACTGGAAATGACTGGTATGCAATTCTTAAAGCATGTCAAAACCTACAACCGCTACTTTTGTTTGGAGGGAATGTTAGAGGAAGTTTAGTGTTTGTTCCCACTGGGGACAATCTCTTGTCTCTCTTGGTTATGTACAGAATTGTGTATGTTCGGGATGCAGACAATTTCTTTCCAAGTGCAAGTGAATAGGAAACTGACTGTATAAAATGCAGCAGGGACAGTGGTGCATTGTATTAAAATATGTAACTTCTCTTGCAGCCATGCATCTTTGCGCAGAGAACCCACAGTGCATGCCCCCGAATAACAAAGTGATTATATGCTTTGGAGAAGAGTTTCCTGATCTGAAACCCATAAGCAAAAAATTAATTATTGTGGAGGTGAGAAAATTATTAGAGGGATAAGAATGCTGTACCATGTGATTCTTTGTGCATCTTAGAACAATCATTTATCTGCTATAAAGTAACAGTATGTTTCATTCTCCCTACCCTTTTGCATTTCACAGATTGAGCAGGTGAAAAGCAAACAGATTTTGCAAACAGTGCTTCAGGCAAGGAATTATGAAAACATTAACCTTCAGATTTCCAATGAAACAGCAGAAGACAAACTGATTCTTCATGAACTTTGCATGAACAGTTATGGGTACCCAAGACCTGCCTTCAGCGAAAACCAGCAAATAAGCTGAAAAACTATCTCTGCTTCAGTGACCTAAAGACTTGTGTAAATTGGTAGCATTAAAGGGAAAGTTCCTCATTGCTGGTTGCTAATAGCATTGCCAAGGTACTCAATCTCTATTTGTTTTTGTTGCAGTTAATATTTTTTTGTAACAATACTGCATTGTTGTAAAATATATTTTATACATTTATTTTTTACTGTGAAAAATAAGTCAAAGGAGTTTATATTAAAAATTAGGCTTTGAACAGACTTGTGCCTGTGATACCATTCATTGCTGTCAGGAGACTTGCGGTGAAAGAAATATTTATTATATATTGAGAACGATGGATTTCTAAGAGAAAGTTAGAAAAAATTATTTTCAATGGATTAAAATGAATCTAGTTTATAAATTGCACCTTTTTATAATTGCTGTACAATTTTATTGATATGAGTTTGCTTTTTTAAAACAAGAAATCTCCAGCTGAATTCTTAAACTTATTAGCAGGCAAAACTTGCATTTCAGGTCGGGCAGTAACTTGGAGATGTTAGATGTGATAGCAGAAATACAGCTTTGATTGAATTCACTGGCATAAATCTACCAAAATATGTGATTGTGAGAAAGCTTTGCACTTCTTCTATATTAACTTCCCTGATCTCAAGACATTCCAAAATATTTTACAGACAATTAAGTACTTCTATTTTTAAGTGTGGTCATTGTTATAATGGAGGGTATTTGTTGGCCATTTTGTGTTGCACAAGCACCAATGGAATAATATTTTAATAATGTTCAGTGCAGGATAAGTATTAGTTAGGATACAGGTGATAACTTTTCTGCTCTTCAAAATAGCACTGTGAAATATTTGTCCACTTGAGAGGGGTGACTAGACCTCAATCTAATGTCTCATCCAAAATGTAGCATCTCCAGCTGGAAAGCACTCCCTCAGTACTGCATTGGCATGTCAGTCTATATTTTTGTGCTTGGGTCTCTGAGGTAGTGCTTGACAACCAACCTTCCTGCTCAGCAGTTAGTTTGTCATCAATAAGAAGGCTGACGTATGAGACCAGCCACCGTAGCAGTCATTGAAATTAGTGTCATCCATCATGTGAGACTGTTTTGAATAGTCATAAAATGAGCATACCTTAATTAATGAAACAATACAAACATATTGGTTCCATTCTAGTTTTACTTTGAATGCGATTTATTTTGCTGGCGAGGCATTGAATGCAGCACTAATATACCAGCTGCTGTGACAAAGGAAAACAGAATCTTTGGAAGATAAATTGATGGCAGTCTCATCAGAAGCTACTAAGAACTCCTAATTCTGCATTGGAATCTTTCTTTCCACACCCACCAAAGCTCATATGTTTTTTGTTCAACCCCATTATACATGGACACACAATAAATCTGCCATTTAAATCCTCGCTAGATTCCAAACTTGGCTATGCCTTAAAAAAAAATTCTGATTTTTGACTACATTAATTGGATGTCAGCTTCCTCAATGACGGTTATTTTTGATGGATTGTATTCATATGCACTTCAGTTTAATTCCTCAAAGATGCTGTAAAGGTAACTATTTTTGACCAGTGAAATTTTTGTGTGCACAGTGAATACCCTCAGCCAACACTCCTCTGTGCCTGCTGTTAACCTACTTAATAATGTTTCTGCTAAATAAATGCAAGCCTTTTGGACATGCACTTAATGCACACATGCTAAATTGGGCCATTTAACCTAGCATGTCAATGCCAGTGTTTATGACCCTTGCTTGTCATCTCGTCTTGCTTTAACGCCTGAGTGACAGACTGTTTTATTCTTTTCTCCCTAATGTATTTAACTACCTTCCTCTTGAAGGCATTGATGCTCTTCACCTCAACTGAACCATATGTGGTACAGGTTTCCAGATTCTCGCCTTCCTCATTAAGGATGTTGCTCCTGAATTATCGATGTATTTATTGATGACTCTCTTACATTTGTGTTATCTAAGCAGTGCAGGAACAGTGACAGTCAGGAAATATAACCATTAAAACATCAGATAAATGGACGAAATAACTTGATTCATGACTAAGCAAAGTTAATGACCCTCAAAATGAAAAGTAAAAAAAATTAACTTCTGATGTGGGGAAAAAAATGGGGCAATAGTCACAAACGTGAATAATTAAACTTGGTGCTCCTATATCTATTGCTGCTTGCACAAATACAACACCTCCCACCACTTATTCCCACAAGACCTGAATTATAATATTCAAGTAGCTATAGTGTAACTGAACAGTCCAGTTTTGTTCGTCTGTTTATTCAATAAAATGTTCTAAGGCTATTTGCATTAACCTGTCCTTTTTGCAGCTGACTGTGATGAAATCTTGCTTCAGTCTAGCACTGTCTAGCCAGATCTAATGTACATGTTTCTACAATTGATGATTAGGAAGGGATGAGGAAATGGAATATGGAACCGTACAGCACAGGAACAGGCCCTTCAGCCCATGATGTTGTGCCGAACCAATTAAACTAAACTAAATCCCTGCTGCCTACACAATGTCCATATCCCTCCATTCTTTGCAAATTCACGTGCCTATCTAAGAGCCTTTTAAACGTCTCTGTTGTATCGGCCTCCACTACTACCCCTGGCAGCGCATTCCAGGCACCCACCACTCTGTGTGTGTATCATCATTTAGAACATTTGTACAGGAAGTAGAACATCTGCATTTAGTTGCAATTCAAGAGTTCTATGCACATCCACAAAGAGAGAAGAGTTTTGGATGACTTGCACATGATTCAGTGTACACATGTGAGAGGTAATTTCCTAAAAATATCAACTCCAGTCAGTAGTGCTGAATGTGGTATCTAGTAATGGCTGGGCCTTTCCCTCTGCTTCTGAAAGATGATTTCATTGCTGACCTGAACTTTGAAAGAGAAGTAGAACAGCTACTATTGTGATCATGTGTTGTGCTGCCAACCATGGGTGGTTTTCTAGGTAAAACTCTTTCTATGTTGTTGTTGTTGTTCTGGCTTCCAGTGCAAGTTCTTGCTAATTAAGTGGTTTGATTGCAACTCTTCCCACCATTCATTCTGAGACCCACGCTGGAATCAAGTAGCTGCAGCATGACTGAACAATTCAATTTTGACCTTGTGTTTATTCATTAAAATGTTTTAAGGCTACTTACACTAACCTGTAGTTTTTCAGCAGACTGTGATGAAATTTTGCTTTAGTCTAGACAGATTCAGTGACTGTATTGCTCTTCTTTTACAATAAAGCCACTGACATCTCTTAAAAAGTACCTAGACTTCAGCAGTATTTACTCAGTAATCGTTTTCACAATAGAAAGGTGCCCCTTATCAGTTCATTCCTGCCAAAGAGTACCGGGACTTCATCACTATCAATTATTAGTGATCCACTTAAATGATTCATGGCACCATTCCTTTTCTTTCCAATCATATCTGCCTAAATTTTCTGAGATTGAGTCATCCACAATAACTTTGTGTTTTACACACTCTCTTCTTTAAACTCCTCTTTCTCAATCTCCAATGCTTTCTAAGCTCAAACCAGTGTGTAGCCTTTGAATTTCAGTTGTAAACACAGTCTTTAACATGAGGCTCTTTCACTTCCACCAATTAGTTGGGAGATGAGTAATGGGCCAAAGGGAGACCCAGATTGAACCCTGTTGAGTTAATTGACCTTAGTGCCAATATCATCATTAAACCTAGCCTCCCTAACCTTGAGTTTAAGAACATGATTTATGTTCTGTTCGTGATCCAGTGATCCCTTGCTGGAATCCCAAGTGAGTGGTGCATCTGGTTTGCTGCGATGCTTTCCTAAGCTATAATTGACTTCTCCATCAAAGTTCAAACATGGATATTGATCACTTGTGAATTGAACAAGATGTCTGTGGAACCATGCCTTTGCTTCAACAAGGAAGGCCAAGGAGAGAGCTAGTGGAAACTTAGAATGATTAAAGGAGTTGTTACGGGCCTCCCTTTTCCCATGTTCATCTTTTTAGAAAGTAAGCAGCATCCAGTTTCAGGTAAACATTTAATCAATAGATTTAACTTTCTATTCCTTCTTGGGCATTATATTTCCTAATGGATATGTGAACCAGGGTGTGATTTCCAGAAATAATTTGCACAGTACTGCATCATTTTGATATTGTGTGTTGGACTTAAGAGCCATTTGCACCTGGTTTATGCCTTCAAAGTGAGCATGGGTAAAACGTTATTTAAAGTGAATGGAGAAAAGGTGTTCAACCTTGCTGCTGTTTCTTAGGGGGACAGGACATGTTGAAGGTTGTCAAAACCATTAATTAAAGTGGCTTCCATTGCTTTACTCTTGACTCCTAATCCTGCTGGGGAAAGCCTGATTTCAAATAAATTTTGAGCCAGTAGACCACTTTTCTGGTGTCTTGCTGCCCTCTGTTCATATATTTTACATTTGAAACAAAACAATTCAGATGCATTGTCGCTGGAATTGTCACCAATTTTCTTAAATCTACCCTTTAGTAGGTTAGAACATGGAACAATACAGCACAGGAACAAGCCCTTTAGCCCACAATGTTGTGCTGAACTAATTACGTTACATTAGTAATAAAATGCCCAACTACTCCCTTCTGCCTTCATAATGTCCATATCCTACCATTTCCCTCACATTCATGTCCCTACTAAGAATAACTTGAACACCCCTATCATATTTGCCTCCTCCACCAGCCCAGGCAGCGCATTCCAGGCACCCACCACTCTGTATTTTTTTTAAAAAAACTTGCCCCACACATTTCCTTTGAACTTACCCCCTATCACCTTCAATGCATGTCCTCTGGTATTAGACATTTCAATCCTGGGGTAAAGATACTGGCTGTCTATTTATGCCTCTCATAATTTTATAAACCTCTATCAGATCTCCCCTCAGCCCCTGCCACTCTGGAGGAAACAACCCAAGTTTGTCCAACTTATCCTCATAGCACATGCCCTCTAATCCAGGCAGCATCTTGGTAAACCTCTTCTGCACTCTCTCCAAAACCTCAATCCTTCCTATAATGGAGCGACCAGAACTGAATGCAATACTCCAGATGCGGCCTAACAAAAATTTTATAAAGCTGCAGCTTAACTTGCTGACTCTTGAACTCTGCCTTGACTAATGAAGGCAAGCATGCCATGTGCCTTCTTTACTACCCTATCAACCTGTGTAGCTACTTTCGGGGAGCTATGAACTTGGAGCCCAAGATTCCTCTGCTCATTAACACTCTTAAGGGTCCTGCCATTAACAATGTACAGTCTCTTTACATTTGATCTCCCAAGGTGCAATACTTCACAGTTGGCTAGGTTGAACTCCATCTGCCATTTCTCCACCTATATCTGTAACTGATCTGTATCCCACTGCCAGTCTTCCATGCTATCCACAACACCACCAATCTTTGTATTATCTGCAAACTTACTACTCCACCTATGTACATTCTCATCCAGGTAATTTATATATATCACCAACAGCAGAGGTCCCAGTATGGATCCCTGTGGAATGCTACTGGTCACAGACCTCCAGCTAGAATAAGTCCCATCGACCAATACCTTCTGTCTTCTATGGGCAAGCCAGTTCTGAATCCAAATGACCAGTTCACCGTGGATCCCATGCATCTTAACCTTCTGGATGAGCCTCCCATGAGGAACCTTGCCAAACGCCTTACTAAAATCCACGAAGACAACATCCACAGCTCTACCTTCATCAATCACCCTTGTCACCTCGTCAAAAAACTCAATCAAGCTAGTAAGGCATGACTTGCACTGCACAAACCCATGCTGACTGTCTCTAATTAGTCTATGGTTTTCCAAATGCTCATAAATCCTATCCCTAAGTATCCTCTCCAGTAACTTCCCTACCACTGACGTGAGACTCACTGGTTTATAGATACCAGGATTATCCCTGTTTCCCTTCTTGAATAATGGAACAACATTAGCTATTCGCCAGTCCTCCGGGACCTCACCTGTGGCTAGAGAGGACATGAAGATATTGGTCAAGGCACCAGCAATCTCATCTCTTGCCTCTCTCAATAACTTAGGGTATACGCCATCAGGCCCTGGGGACTTATCCACCTTAATACTCTTTAAGAGACACAACACTACCTCCTCCTTTATCTTGAAGTGCCCTAGCACTGGTAAATACTGACGCAAAGTCCTCATTAAGAACCTCACCCACCTCCTCCACTTCCAAGCGCATTTTCCCTCCTTTATACTAGAGTGGTCCTACCCTTTCCCTAGTTATTCTCTTGCTCTTGACACATGTATCGAATGCCTTGGGATTCTCTTTAATCTTTCTTGCCAAGGACTTTTCATGGCCCCTCCTGGCTTTCCTAATTTTCATCTTGAGTTCCTTTCTGGCTTCTTTATAATCCTCAAGTGCTCTGTTTGATGCGAGCTTCCTAAGCTTTACATACTTTTCCTTTTTCTTCTTGACTAAATTCACCACCTCTCTTGACGTAAAGGTTCTCTTATCCTGCCATCCTTGTCCTTCCTTCTTACTGGAACGTACCAGTTACTGTGATTAAAAAATCAGCAGTGGGCTGAGGTGATTTTAAATTGGATGTTGCAGGGTTATCTCTTCTATTGATTGTTGAATGTTTGCTAGAAGTTGCTTTAAACAGACACAGATTAGTCTGGGGTTGGCGTAGGAGTGGTGAATGATGGCCTGGATAGGATTGTGGTTTGTCAGGAGAAACATGGGTGTTCTATGGGTGTGGAATTAGACCCTGAAATTTGATGCAGCAATTGTTAATTTGAGATTGATTTTTATTTTTGATAACAAAAAGATATTAAAGGGAAATCTGGAAAAAGCAGGTATTTGAAGTTAGGTCACAGATCAGTTATGATCTCATTACATGATGAAGCGGGTTCAAGGGTTTACAAGACACATTTCTGGTCTAATTTTCCAATTTGTGAATCATAACTCATCACTTGGTTGAAACTGGGATATTATAAGCTTTTTTCCCTATTTCTTGCCTCAATATGTGAAAGTTTTTGCATCTGTATATTCCAATGAGAGGAACAGGATTTTATTTTTTTGCCTGTAAATAAAATGCTGTAAATAAAAGTTGTCATGTTTAAACTATATCTCTGTGCCTTGGCTCTACTAGCTTGCAAGTGAGCATAAGAACACAAAATAGGAGCCGGAGTACGCCATCAGCTCCTTTGAGCCTGCCCCACCATTCCATATGATCATGACTGATCTATGCTGGCCTCAACTGCTCATCTATGCCATTTCTCCATAACTCTATATTCGTCAATGTTTCAAATATTTATCCATCTCCACTTCAAATACTTCTACTGATCAAGCTTCCACCACCCGTCGAAGCAGAGAGTTCCAGAGATTCACTACACTACACTGTGAGAAAAAACTGAGGTATGTAGACGTTTCAAATGACCAGCTTGCTATCTTGTAGCTATACCTCCTTGTTTGATACTCCCTCACTAGTGAAAACATGCCAACATCCACCCTGCCAAGCCCCCTTAGGATCTTGTATGCCTGAATAAGCAAACCTTAATTCTTCTGAACTTGAATACAGACCCAAACTATTTAGTCTCATAGTAGGATAACCTTCTCATCACAGGAATTAACCTGGTGAATCTCCTTTGTACTGCCTCCAATGTTACTGCATCTTTTTTGTTATGTAAGGGGACCAGAACTGTATGCTGTATTCCAGGTGAAGCCTCACCAACATCTTGTACAATTGCAACAAAACCTCCCTATTTTTAGATTCCAACCCCTTTGCAATGAAGGCTAAATGCCATTTGCCACCTTGAGTACTTATTGGATCTGCCTGCTGTCTTTCTGTGATTCGTGCACTTGAACACCTAGATGCCTCTGTATATCACTCATTTGCAGTCTTTCTCCATTTTAGATATTAACCCGTCTTTTGATTCCTCCTACCAAGGTGTGTGATCTCGCACTTCCCCACATTAGTTTTTGCCCAATTACTCAATCTTTCTATGTTCCGGTGCAGAATCACAGTAACCTTATCACAACATGCTCTTCTATCTACTTTTGTATTATCATCAAATTTGGAAACCTTGCATACTGTTCCCTCCTCCAAGTCATTAATGTAAATAGTGAACAGTTGTAGGCCAAGAACTGATCCCTGCAGTACTCCACTAGTTACCACCTCCTAGTCTGCGAAGGACCCATTTATTCCAACTTTCTGTTTTCTATGAGTTGGCCAGTTTTCAATCCATTCTAACACTCTACCTCCAATTCCATGGGCTTTTAATTTATTCAACGGCTTCCTATGTAGCACCTTGTCAAATGTATTTTGGAAATCTAAATATGTTACATCTACAGGTTCCCCTCTATCAACTCTCCCCATTACATCCTCAAAAAATCCGACAAATTTATCAAGCATCATTTACCTTTCATAAAACCATGTTGACTAGCTTTTATTATATTCAACTTTACTAAATGACTTGCTATTTTCTCTTTGATTATTGACTCTAGCATCTTGCCAATATCAGCTGTCAAACTAACTGCCCTGTAGTTCACTACTTTCTGCCTTTCTCCCTTGAACAAGGGGGTCACATTGGCTATTTACCAATCTTCTGGTATTCTCCCGGCATTAAGCGAATTTCAACCAATGTATCCACTACCTGTATAGCCACTTCCTTTAAAACACTAGCATGCAGTCATAGAGTCATACAGCATGGAAGCAGGCCCTTCAGCCCAACTGGTCCATGCTGACCTAGATTCCCATCTAAGCTAGTCCCATTTGCCCACATCTGGCCCATATCCCTCTAAACCTTTCCTATCCATGTACCTGTTCAAGTACCTTTTAAATGTTAAAAGGCAGACAAGTCACCAGAACCCAATGAACCATCATCCACCACTCCCGCACCAATCCCAGACTTATTTATGTCTGTTTAAAGCAACATCTACCAACTGTTCAACAGTCAATAGAAAAAATAACCCTGCAACCTCCAATTTAAAATCACCTCAACCCACTGGTGATTTTTACCTCAGTAACATACTAAAGGCTAAACATAAGAAAACTGGGTTCTGGTGATTTGTCTGCCTTTATCTCCCTGAATTTCTTCCTTGTACTTGGGATTTTTTGTAAATTCTACCATGTTGGTAAGTATTAATCATGGTAACTACCTTTGGGATTAATGCCTGCCACTACCTTTCATACAATTAATGCTTGATGTAGATTATTCTAGGAGTACCCTTCTCTTCAAAAAGACATTAAATAAGATTCACAAAGTCAAAGCAGATGTTAATTTGACCAGCCAGCAGGATTTTCCATGTCTAGATTAATGTACTATATCTACCTTGAAATTATATTTTCTCTATTTTGGGTGTGCCACAATGGTGCTGAAGTTAGCTGTGGTGTTGTATCCTCAAGAAATCATGAGATTGCCCAAAAAACCTTAGAAATGATATTGGGGTGCTTTACACCCAGAAAGATGCTCTAAAACGTGACTTGGTTTTATTTCGATGGGACCAGACCTGATTGAAAGGAGCTTCTGACATGGATAGGAGATGATGTCCCTGAATACTCTCTGGGAGTAGGTATTTGATAATGGGGATGGCTTTGCCTCCACCCCTAAAGTCTCTGTCCTACCCAGATGTCCCTAACAATGGATTGCTGCCAGGAGTGTCACCAATCAGATGTCCATTGCACAATGACCCGAACAACTAAATGCTGAAGAAAACAGTAAATTATTGCACATTCTGTAGTATTTGTGTAGACTCCAGTTGGTTCTTGGATGGTTTTATTTGGAAATAGCAGAGGGGAGGAGCCAGCAGCTTCTTTTAAAGTTGTTTTTCAACTGGGACTTGTTTTTTTGCAGTTCCAGCAGCCAGAGCAGCAGAGGGGAGGAGCCAGTAGCTTTGTTTTTAAAGTTGTTTCTGATTGGCTAAGTGCATGGCCACTCACCCAATAAAAGGCAGGTAGGGTAAAGCAGAGCAGCCATTGTGTGTGGGCCAGTGTAAGAGTGGGGAGCTCTGGCTCTGGCTCTGGCTCTGGCTCTGGCTCTGGCTCTGGCTCTGGCTCTGGCTCTGGCTCTGGCTCTGGCTCTGGCTCAAGAGGTGAAGGCTAAGATGAGGTTCTGTTAATTATGTTCATCTTTCTCTATTATTGCACAGGTAGAGCAATGGGAATGACACCCAGTGCAGTGGTGTGCTCCTCTTGTATGATGTGGGAAGTCAGGCAGACCTCCAGTGCCCCTGATGACTACACCTGCGAGAAGTGCATCCGGCTGCAGCTCCTTAGAGACTGTATTAGGGAACTGGAACTGGAGCTGGAGCTGGATGACCTTCAGATCATTCGGGAGACTGAGGGGTTGACAGACGGGCGTTACAAGGAAGCAGTCACGCTTAAGTTGCAGGAGGCAGGTAGTTGGGTGACTGTCAGGAGGGAATAGGCAGTCGGTGCAGGGTACCCCTGTGGTATTCCCCTCAATAAAAGGTATATCGTTTTAGATACTGTTGTGGGGGGAGGGGGAGTGGCCTACCAGGGGAAAGCCACAGCGGTCAGGTCTTGGGCACTGAGTCTGGCTCTTTGGCTCAGAAGGGAAGGAGGAGAATGGGCAAGTGGTAGTGATAGGGGATCCATTGGTTAGAGAAGCAGAGAGGAGGTTCTGTGGATGAGAATGAGACTCTCGGGTGGTATGTTGCCTCCCAGGTGCCAGGGTCAGAGATGTCTCGGATCCAGTCCATAGCATTCTTAAGGGGGTGGGCGAGCAGCCGGAGGTCATGGTACACATTGGTACCAATGACGTAGACAGGAAAAGTGACGAGGCCCTGCAAAGTGAACTCAGGGAGTTAGGTGCTAAGTTAAAAGACGGGACCTCCAGGGTGGTGATCTCAGGATTGCTACCCGTGCCACATGCTGGTGAGGCAAGAAATAGGAAGAGAGTGCAGTTTAACATGTGGCTAAGCAGATGGTGCAGGAGGGATGGCTTAAGATTTTTTGATCATTGGGCTCTCGTCCGGTGCAGGTGGGATCTGTACAAATGGGAAGGTTTGCACCTGAACTGGAGGGGGACCAAAATACTTGTGAGAAGGTTTGCTGGTGCTGCTCAGGGATGGTGGGGGGGGGGGGGGGGTGGTTAATCTAGAGCTGCAGGGGGGTGGGAACCAGAGTTGTAGGGCAGCTAGTGGAGAGGCTGTGGGGAAAGTAGATGCTAAGCCTACAAGCAAAGATGGAAGCCAAAAGGTTGAGCGTGGTGGGACTAAAGTTCTGGGTTGCATCTATTTCAATGCAAGGAGTTTTGTAGGTAAGGCAGATGGACTTAGAGCGTGGATCTGTATGTGGAATTATGATGTCGTAGCCATTAATGAGACTTGGTCGCAGGACTGGCAGCTCAATGTTCTGGGGTTCCATTGTTTTAGACATGATAGAGGAAGAGGTATTAAAGGGGGAGGGGTGGTATTACTCATTAGGAAAACTGTCACGGCAGTGCTCAGAGAGGACATACTGGAGGGCTCAACTACCAAGGCAATTTGTGTGGAACTAAGGAATAAAAAAGGGATGACCACATTAATGGGACTATATTATAGACCTCCCAATAGTCAGCGGGATCTAGAGGAGCAAATTTGTAGAGAGATAGCAGACAGTTGCATGAAATATAAAGCTGTGATAATAGGTGATTTTAACTTTCCATATATTGACTGGGACTCCCATACTATAAAAGGACTGGATGGGATCGAGTTTGTCAAATGTGTTCAGGAAAGTTTCCTAAACCCAATATGTAGAGGTCCCAACTAGAGAGAATGTAATACTGGACCTCATCTCAGGGAATGAGATAGGGCAGGTGACAGAAGTAAGTGCAGGGGAACACTTTGGATCTAGTGATCATAATTCCACTAGTTTCAAGATAATTATGGAAAAGGTCAGGACTGGTCCTAGGGTTAAGATTCTAAACTGGAGGAAGGCAAATTTTGATGGCATCAGAAGGGATCTGGCAGGCGTGGATTGGGATAGGTTGTTTTCCAGCAAAGGGATGCTTGATAAGTGGGAGGCCTTCAAGAGTGAAATATGGGAGTACAGAATTTAGGGCGCATGGTAGCGTAGCGGTTAGCGCGATGCTATTACAGCGCCAGCGATCGGGGTTCGATTCCTGTCGCTGTCTGTATGTTCTCCTCGTGTCTGCGTGGGTTTTCTGCGGGTGCTCAGGTTTCTTCCCACATTCCAAAGATTACAGGTAGTTAATTCGGGTTTAAAATGGGTGGCGTGGACTCGTTGGGCCGGAAGGACCTGTTACCACGCTGTAAGTAAAACTTAAAAAAAAGACTTAAAAAAGAATCTGTATGTTCTGGTTAGGATAAAAGACAAGGCTAACAGGTTTAGGGAACCTTGGTTATCGAGGGATATTGGGGCCCTGATAATGAAAAAGAAGGAGGTGCATATCAGTATAGGCAGTTAGGATCAAATGAGACACTTGAGGAGTATAAAAAAATGCAAGAGAACACTTAAGACGGAAATAAAGAGGGCTAAAAGAGGACATGAGGTTGCTCTGGCAGACAAGGTGAAAGAGAACCCAAAGGGCTTCTATATCTAAGTTAAGAGCAAAGGGATAGCAAGGGACAAAATTGGCCCTCTTGAAGATCAGCATGGTCATCTATGCATGGAGCTGAAGGAAATGGGGGAGATTTTAAATGGATATTTTGCATCTGTGTTTACTTGGGAGACAGACTCAGAGTCTATAGAACTGAGGAAAAAGTATAGTGAGGCCATGGACCGTATCCAGATTACAAAAGAGGAGGTGCTTGCTGTATTGAGGTGAATTAGGGTGGATAATTCCTCAGGGCCTGATGAGGTGTCCCCTTGGAACTTGTGGGAGGCTAGTGCAGAAATTGCAGGGGTCCTGGCAGAGATATTTAAAATGTCCTTAGCAACAGGTGAGGTGTCAGTGGACTGGAAGATAGCTAATGTTGTTTCATTGTTTAAGAAAGGATCTAAGAATAAGCCGTGAAATTATAGGCTGGTGAGCCTGACGTCTGTTGTGAGTAAATTATTGAAAGTATTCTGAGGAATAAGATATAAGTACTTGGAGAGACAAGGCCTGATTAGGAATAGTCAACATGGCTTTGTGTGTGGCAGGTCATGTCTAACCAATATAATAGTTCTTCAAGGAGGTTACCAGGAAGGTTGATGAAGGGAAGGTGGTGGATGTTGTCTACGTGGACATTAGCAAGGCCTTTGACAAAGTCCCACATGGGAGGCTGGTCCAGAAGGTTAAGTTGCTTGGCATTCAGGATGAAGTAGTCAATTGGCTTCAATATTGGCTTAGCAGAAGAAGCCAGAGAGTGGTAGTAGATGGTTGTCTCTCTGATTAGAGGCCTGTGACTAGTGGTGTGCCACAGGGATCGGTGCTGGGTCCGCTGTTGTTTATCATCTATGTTAATAATTTAGATGATAATGTGGTAATCTGGATAAACAAATTTGCAGATGACACCAAGATTGGGGATGTAGTTGATAGTAAGGAAGGCTATCAAAGCTGGCAGCGTGATCTGGACCAGCTGGAAAAATGGGCTGAAAAATGGCAGATGGAATTTAATGCAGACAGGTGTGAGGTGATGCACTTTGGGAGGACAAACCAGGGTAAGACTTTCACAGTGAATGGTAGGGCACTGAGGTGTGCAGTAGAAGAAAGGGACCTGGGAATACAGATCCATAATTCCTTGAAAGTGGCATCGCAGGTAGATAGGGTTGTTAAGAGATCTTTTGGTACTTTGGCCTTCATAAATCAAGGCATTGAGTAGAGGAGTTGGGATGTTATGTTGAAGTTGTACAAGATGTTGGTGAGGCCAAATTTAGAATATTGTGTACAGTTCTGGTCACCTACCTACAGAAAAGATATCAATAAGCTTGAAAGAATGCAGAGAAAATTTACAAGGATGTTGCTGGGACTTGAGGACCTGAGTTACAAGAATAGGTTGAATAAGTTAGGACTTATTCCTTGGCGTGCAGGAGAATGAGGGGAGATCTTATAGAGGTATACAAAAATTATAAGGTGAATGCATGTAGGTTTTTTCCCCTCAGGTTGGTGAGACTAGAACTAGAGGTTATAAGTTTAGGGTGAAAGGTGAAATATTTAAGGGGGATCTGAGGGGGATCTAGTTCACTCAGAGGATGGTACGAGTGTGGAATGAGCTGCCAACAGAAGTGGTGGATGTGGATTCAATTGTAACATTTAAGAGAAGTTTGGATAGGTACATGGATGAGACAGCTATGGTCCAGGTACAGGTAGATGGGATGAGGCAGTAAACCAGGCTGGCATGGACTAGATGGGCCGAAGGGCCTGTTTCTGGTCTGTAGTGTTCTATGACCACATCCAGTCAGATCTCCTGATGTCAGCACAATAACTTTTTGACTTAAAAGAAAAGCAACAAAGTGGCATGATTTGTTTCTAGTTATACTGAGACTGTATCACAAGTGTAATTATTTTGAGCTTTGAGCTTCTGTGTAGGTTGTTATGGACAGAATGGGCATTGTGTAAACGCTGATGTCTTAAGATGTATGTCAGATGCCGGGAAATGGTCAACCGTACTAGTAGGATCACAATCAGAAGTGCCCAGTCCAACTTCGTAATTGGTGTTAGTTCACCCAGAAGTAACATTTGGCTTGATTCACAATGGGTAAGTTTAACATTGGCTCACGTTGAGCTGATGGATTTAAGCGTTACTTTGTTCAATTTCGAGGTAATGGTGTTCATTTAGGAATGAATGGGTAACCAATGCTGCCAGTGATCTAGAGACCCCTCAGATGGGACAGTGGACTTGTGAATTATATGCATATCTGTAGGAAAATTTTAAAAAATTATTTGAGAAACATTAAAGTCTGAGGATGTGTGCTTGCATTTAAAAACATCATTATGATAGGTTTGAAAACAAGCCAATGATATTTTATCTTTATGGGATGACAGGAGAAATTTAAGCTATCAGAAATGCTTTTAAAGAATTGTAAGCAACGTAAGAGGGTTACATATGAATAAAATTGTTGATACTGCTATACATTTGGCTAAGCGCAGTTGTACAATACTCATTCACATCATGCTATCTGATGTCACATCACACCCAATTATTTTGTCTTGGTTGAACATTAGCAACGTTCTACGTATTGACATATCTGAATGCCAGGTTATAAATGTGCAAAGAATACACAAAGGTTGCAGTAATAACCTGAAAGATGCTTTCATCCGTGCATTGCAGTAGCTGGTTGAAGTCAGTCACCTCGTTTATGAACTTCTATTTCTACTTTGTACTTCAGTAACGCCCTTTCTAAATTGTGGGAGGAGCTTAAACCTTGTGGCTGAGTTGCAAACAAGACTGATAGTTGTGTGGAAAAGTAATATTTTTATTGATTGCAGTGATTTGCAAAAGTCAGTGGGCACACACAGTTCTGGTGGTTAAAAATAGCTTGACCTATGCAAATGATTTTTGTACATTTTTGAAATCTTTGAAATCAGAGTTATACAGCATGGAAGCAGGCCCTTCAGCCCAACTCGTTCATGCCAACCAAGGTGCCTACCTGAGCTACTCCCATTTGCCTGCATTTGGCCCATATCCCTCTGAACCTTTCCTGTTCATGTACCTGTCTAAATGTCTTTTAAACATTATTGTACCCACCTCTGCCACTTCCTCTGACAGCTCATTCCATGTATCCACAACCCTCTGTGTGGAGAATAAAAACTTGCCTGTTAGGTCCTTTTTCAATCTTTCCCCTCTCTCCTTAAACCTATGCCCTCTAGTTTTAGACTCCCCTACCCTGGAAAAAATGACTGTGATCATCCACCTTATCGATGGCCCTAATGATTTTATAACCTTATATATTAACTTAAACTTATAACCCTCAGCCTCCTTCGCTCCAGAGAAAACAGTCCCAGCCTGTCCAGTCACTCATTATAACTCAAGCCACCCAGGCTCAGCAACATCCTGAATAGTTTCTGTACCCTTTCCAACTTAATGACATTCTTCCTATAGCTAGGCAACCAGAACTGCACACAATACTCCAAGTGCAGTCTCATCAATGTCTTGTATCACTATAAAGTGACGACCCAACTCTTGTACTCTGTGCCCGGACTGATGAAGACAAGCATGCCAAATGCTTATGTTGCCACTTTCAGAGAACAATGCACTTCTACCCCTAAGTCTCTTTTTTTTTCTACAACACTCTCCAGAGCCCTGCCATTTACTGTGCGAGTCCTGCCCTGGTTTAAATTCCAAAGTGCAACACTTCGCACTTGTCTGAGTTAAGATCCATCTGCCATTCCTTAGCCCACATTGATCTAGATCCAGTTGTAATCTTAGATAACCTTTTTTTGGTGCCATGTGGAGTGATTTCCCTCGCCAGTTGCATTTTTCCATTTCAATACACAATGGGAGGAAGGCCAGAGAATCCAGGACCAGCCTTAGAGGAGGTCAGGGATACCACAACCAGGAGTAGTTGGATTAAACATAGAACAGTACAGGCCCTTCGGCCCACAATGTTGTGCCGATATTTTATCCTGCTCTAAAATCTATCTAACCCTTCCCTCCCACAGATCCCTCCATTTTTCTATCATTCGTGTGGCTTCCTAAGAGTCTCTTAAATGTCCCTAATGTATCTGCCTCCATCACCTCTGCTGGCAGTGTGTTCCATGCACCCACCACTCTGTGTATAAAACAACAACAACAACAACTTACCTCTGACATCCCACTTATACCTTCCTCCAATCACCTTAAGATTATGCCCCCTTGTGCCCAAGCTCACTCTGCCTATCCCCATAAGACAAGCTCTCCAATCCAGGCAGCATCCTGGTAAATCTCCTCTGCACCCTCTCTAAAGCTTCCACATCCTTCCTCTAATGAGGTGACCAGAATGAACATAATACTTCAAGTATGGTCTAACCAGAGTTTTATAGAGCTGAAACATTAGCTCGTGACTCTTGAACTCAATACCCTGACTACTGAAGGCCACCACACCATACGTCTTCTTAACAACCCTATCAACCTGCGCAGCAACCTTGAGGGATCTACAGACGTGGACCCCAAGATCCCTCTGTTCCTCCACACTGCTAAGAGTCCCTCCATTAACCTTGTATTCTGCCTTCAAATTTGATCTTCCAAAGTGCATCACTTCACACTTTCCCAGGTTGAATTCCATCTGCCACTTCTCAGCCCAGCTCTAATCCTATCAATATCCTGTCGTAACCTAGAGCAGCCTTCTACACTATTCACAACACCACCAACCTTTGTGTCATCAGCAAACTTACTAACCCACCCTTCCACATCCTCATCCATGTCATTTATAAAAAAAAATCACAAAGAGCAGGGGTCGCAGAACAGATCCCTGTGGAACACCACTGGTCACCGACCTCCAGGCGGTATACGTTCCATCTACAACCACCCTCTGTCTTCTATGGGCGAGCCAGTTCAGAATCCACACAGCCAAGTTTCCCTGGATCCCATGCCTCCTGACTTTCTGAATGAGCCTTCCATGAGGAACCTTATCAAACGCCTTACTAAAATCCATGTATACCACATGCACTGCTCTACCTTCATCAATGTGCTTTGTCACATCCTCAAAGAATTCAATCAGGCTCGTGAGTCACGGTCTGCCTCTCACAAAGCCATGCTAATCAGCCTATGCTTCTCCAAATGTCCATAAATCCTGTTTTTCAGAATCTTCTCCAGTAATTTGCCAACCACTGAAGTAAGACTCACTGGCCTGTAATTCCCAGGGTTATCCCTACTCCCTTTCTTGAACAAAGGAACAACATTTGCCACCCTCCAATCATCTGGTGCTATTCCTGTGGCCAGTTAGAATGCAAAGATCGTCGCCAAAGGCACAGCAATCTCTTCCCTCGCTTCTCATAATAACCTTGGATATATCCCATCCAGCCCCGGTGACTTATCTATCGTAATGTTTTTCAAAAGTTCCAGCACATCCTTTTTCCTCACATCAACATGGTCCAGCATATCAGCCTGTTGTACGCGATCGTCACAAACGTTAAGGTCTCTCTCACTGGTGTATACTGAAGCATTAAGGACCTCCTCCTACCTCTTCTGACTCCAGACACATGTTTCTTCTTTTATCCCTGATCAGTCCTACCCTCGCTATAGTCATCCTCCTATTCTTCACATACGTGTGGAACACCTTGGGTTTTACTTGATCCTACTCGCCAAGGACTTCTCATTGCCCCCTTCTAGTTCTCCTAAGTCCATTCTTAAGCTCCCTCCTAGCTACCTTGTAAACTCTCCAGAGCTCTGTCAGATCCTTGCTTTCTAAAACTTAGGTAAGCTTCTTTCTTCCTCTTGACAACCATCTTCTACGGCTCTTGTCAACCATGGTTCCTTCACTCTTACCATCCTTACCCTGCTCAAGGGACAAACCTATCCAGAAACACCATGCAAGTATTCCCTAAACAACCTCCACATTTACATAGTGCACTTCCCCAAGAACATCTGTTCCCAATTTATGCTCGCAAGTTCCTGCCTAATAGCGTCATAATTCCCACTCCCCCAATAAATACTCTCCCGTATCATCTGCTCCCATCCCTCTCCAAGGCTATGGTAAAGGTCAGGAGTTATGGTCACTGTCTCCAAAACGCTCTCCCACCAAAAGATCCGAAACCTGATCAGGCTCATTGCCTAGTGCCAGGTCCGTATGGCCTCTCCTCTACTCCGCCTGTCCACATTCTGTGTCAGGAATCCTTCCTGGACAGACCTAACAAACTCTGCCCCATCTATCTCCTTTACACTGAGAGGGTGCCAGTCAATATTAGGGAAGTTGAAATCACCCATGACAACAACCCTGTTGTTTTTGCTCCTTTCCAAAATCTGCCTCCCGATCTGCTGCTCAGTGTCTCTGCTGCGGTTGGGGAGTCTGTAGAATACTCCCATTCGAGTGATCGCTCCCTTCCTGTTTCTGAGTTCCACCCACACTGACTCAGTAGATGATCTCTCCACGATGTCCTCCCTTTCTACACTGTCCCTGATCAGCAAAGCCACTTCCCCAACTCTTTTACTTCTGTCCCTGTCCCTTTTGAAACATCTAAACCTCAAATATCCAGCAGCCATTCCTGACCTTGTGACAGCCAAGTCTCTATAATGGCCACAATTTCATAGTTCCATGTACTTTGCATGCTCTAAGTTCATCTCCCTTGTTCCTGATACTTCTCGCACTAAAGTAGACACACTTAAGCCCATCCAACTGACTGCAATTTTGCCCTTTCAAATGCCTATCTTTCCTCACAGTCTTTCTACACTCTGCATCTACTTGTACACTAAATGTACCAAACTCACAAGCACATGCACAGAGACTCACTTCTTTTCGACTCACCTCCGTACCATTATGGTGCAGTCTTAATTCCAGTACTCGATTCTTCTAAAAACCCGGTATTATTTCCTGATCCTTCTGAATCCCACTGCCCATTTTGGAGGTGGAGCAAGGTTCAAAGTTAGTATCTTGTTTGTCATGATTAAAACAGGAAAGTTACAGTGGTGGTGAAACATGCTTTGTGGCAAAGAGGGAGATGAGAGAGGGAAAGAAAGAATGAGAGAGGGAGGTGGAATAACAGAATGAGGATGGAAGTGAATCGGAGAAATTGAAACAACATTTTCTATTTAAGTAATGCCTTTAAACCAGCAAATCTACCTTTGCAAAGTGGGATAGAATAAAAATCAGCCTGTTTGAGTATATTTGTTTATTTTGCACTTAAGGTTCTTCAGCTGAAAACTTTAAATTTGTTCTTATGACTGACTTTTGACTTTGGAAGATCTGGGAAAAGAACTGTTGTATTTTAGTTTGCCTACTGAGAATAAGCCTTCATCAGATGTCATCTAGTGGAATGCATGAAAATGAGGGTGACACACTCCTAGACTTTGTTTTAATAATCTCTTTGATTTGCTAATTCCCATGACTTTTTAAGTTTTCTTTTAGAATTATCCAAAACGAAGGCTTTATTTAACAAGTCATAGTGGTACCTCAGGAAGCTTAACCATCACCCTTCTGGAAAAGCAGAGACACAAAGGGTTCAGAAAAAGAGCTGGTATTATGGTTCAATGTTAGTGTTTAAGCTCTGACATGATAGATATTTTGACTAGCACTTCACAATTTCATATTTATTTGGAAAACAGACAGAATTAAAATGCATGAAATTCTGGAAATACAGAGGGGGAGTATTAATATGTGAAAATGCCTTTATCAAGTGTTCAACACAAAATTGATATTCGGCCTTGAAATCAGTGGATAGGATTGATTTGATTGCTTCAAGAGCTGGTAGAGACTCAATGGGCCGATGGGCCTCTTTCTATGTTGCAAGAGAAGATGAATGTTTTCCCACGAAAAGCAGAAAGTGATAGCTCAAGTAATAATTTTATTACTTTACCAAAGGGATAAGAGGAATTATTTTCTTTGGAATTCGGCAATGAGTTTTCAGAGGCTTGAAGGAAACTCCAGGGCAGTTGATTGCACAGTTCTCACTGACCTTTTGCCAAAAATAAATTCTCCAAGATTGTGGCAAACAAGCAGGGGAGTACAGCTAATTGGGCACAGCTTCCAAAGTGCCAGTAAAGGCGCAGTGGGCTGAATAGCCGCTTTCTGCATTGGTATAGTTTTAAATTTACAGGAGGAGATGGAGGGATCTTCCCAGATACTCCCATTCATTTTACTGTTTTAGATTTGTGTTATGGTCTGAAGAAGAGACAGAGAAGACCAAAATAGAGAGGGCGTGAGAGAATATAAGGCTGAAATTGAGGAACACTGATCGTCATTACAAGGTTGCAAACTCAGGAGTGAGGTAGGGTTGAGTATTCCTTTAATCAGGCCTTTAACAGCTTGCTTAGAAAACAGGATGGGCACCAAAAGTTGACAAAGTAAGCAAGCTGTGGACCTGAAGCACAATTAGTGTGTGAAGTGTGTTATTTATGACCTTAATGCTGGATACACAGCAGCCAATCAGCAGACAATAAAGTTGCACACAGCCATGTAATAATGACCCCAGACTAGTAATGAACAGAGGAAAGCATTTGTAGGAATAGGCCGGCTCATCGAACCCTCCCTGCCATTCAGTATGAAGGAGGATATTCAATATGAATGAGGATAAATTTTGCGATAGCTCCTTGAAGTAAGAGTGATGGGATTGTTGAGTGAGAGGTGGGGCCTCAGATCAACAGAACACATCTAACAGTGCATCACCCTTTCAGTACTGCAGTGAGAATCATCCTGCATTTTGTGCTCATGTCTGTGGAGTGGGATTTGAACCCACAACCTTCTGACTTTCAAGGATCTTGGCATGCATTCTCCATCAGGTACTGTTCAACAAAGTATAAGGTGAGCCTGGTCATGGATGTATTTTCTGCATTTACTTCATTACCTAGCACCTCCTGCTGGAAAAGTATTGCCTGTCTAGATTTTAGCTGACTTCAGGATTGAAAAGCAAAAAACCGCAGATGCTGAAAATCTGAAATTAAAACATTAATTGTTGGGAATGCTCATCAGGTCAAGCAGCATCTGGGGAGAGAGGGGGAAAAAAGTTAATCTTTCAGATTGATGAGCTGGGGAAGTTAGAAATGGGACAATTAAAAGATGCAGAAGAAGGGGTGGGATGGAGAGAACAGAAAGGTAATGTCCGTGAACAGGTAAGAACAGGGAGAGATTGAATAACGCAAGTGTCAGTGCTGCCAGATGAAAGAGGGCGGAGAACAAAATATATGTCTAAAAAATGTGCAGATAGGAGTTCAGTGAAGTGCAATGAATTTCTGTTGGGAAAACAGGTCTGACAAATAGTTGTAGGATGAACAACCAGTTAATCTGTTTCTGAGATGGCATTTAAGAAAACTGAGCATGTCAGAGAAACGCTGTGAGATCTTTAAAAAAAAATAGGTTGATAACATAGCCTGGAATGGAGCAAACTGGATGGGTCTATTGAAGAGCTATCACAGTCACAATGAGGTGATGATCACTTGTGATAAAACTGGTTCATTCTGTGATCCTAGCCCAGTTTACCTTTGGATATTGTGCTGTGTGGCCTGTACTATACTGCTAATAAAACTCTTCTCATCTCTACAGAATGCCATAAAAATAAGAAAAATTGCAGATGCTGGAAATCTAAAGTAAAAACAGAAAATGCTGGAACCACTCAGCAGATCAGGCAGCATCAGTGGAAAGAGAAAAAAGGTCAATGTTTTAGGTTGGAGCCCCTTTATCAGAACGTGCCTGAAAATCTTTTGATCTTGTGGGCCATGTGGTAAAGACAACAATAAACCAGGACAATGCAGAAACTCTCCCCACCTCCTCCTCTTCGCTGAAGTTAGATGATTCTATCTAGGATAGATATAGGAATTTATATCTATTGAATCAGGCTGGATTATGTGCATGTTTAAGTATAGCAAGATGGCAGGGTGATTAAGTCCTCATAGTTGGAAAGCCTCCAGAAACTATGAAATAGAATGTGAGGTATGTCTATGCTATTGTACCCCAGCAACGAACAGTAGTCTCAAGCTAGGAGAAGGTAGAAATTGAATGAATCAAATTATTTTGTTAAACGAACAGATCCTGAGTTGGATCTCCTGTCTATGCTGGTTTGTGTCAGGGCAATTGATTTAGAACATAGAACATTACATCACAGTACAGGCCCTTCGGCCCATGATGTTGTGCCGACATTTTATCCTGCTCTAAGAGCTGTCTAACCTTTCCCTCCCACATAGCCCTCAATTTTTCTATCATTCATGTGCCTATCTAAGAGTCTCTTAAATGTCCCTAATATATCTAACCCCACAACTTCTGCCAGCAGTGCGTTCCATGCACCCACCACTCTGTGTTTAAAAAAAACTTACCTCTGACATCCCCTATACCTTCCACCAATCACCTTAAAATTATGCCCCCTTGTGTTAGCCATTTCACCCTGGGAAAAAGTCTCTGACTGTCCACTCGATCTATGCCTCTTATCATCTTGCACACCTCTTTCAAGTCACCCCTCATCCTCCTCCTCTCCAAAGAGAAAAGCCACAGCTCACTCAACCTATCATCATAAGACATGCTCTCCAATCCAGGCAGCATCCTGGTAAATCTCCTCTGCACCCTCTCCAAAGCTTCCGCATCCTTCCTATAATGAAGTGACCAGAACTGAACACAATACTCCAAGTGTGGTCTAACCAGAGTTCCATAGAGCTGCAACATTACCTCGCGACTCTTAAACTCAATACCCCGACTAATGAAGGCTAATACACCATACGCCTTCTTAACAACCCTATTGACCTGCATGGCAACCTTGAGGGATCTATGGACGCGAACCCCAAGATCCCTCTGTTCCTCCACACTGCTAAGAATTCTGCCATTAACCTTGTATTCTGCCTTCAAATTTTATCTTCCAAAGGTTATCACTTCACACTTTTTCCGAGTTGAACTCCATCTGCCACTGCTCAGCCCAGGTCTGCATCCTATCAATGTCCTATCCTATCAATGTAATCTACAGCAACCTTCTACACTATCCACAACACCACCAACCTTCATGTCATCAGCAAACTTACTAACCCACCCTTCCACATCCTCATCCAAGTCATTTATAAAAATCATAAAGAGCAGGGGTCCCAGAGTGGATCCTTGTGGAACACCACTGGTCACCAACTTCCAGGCAGAAAATGTGTTGGTATATTCTGGCTAGGATCATCCAGTGAACTCTTCAAAGGTGATACAAGTGTTTAGTTCATTAACTAAAAGAAGGATGTGGAGGCTTTGGAGAGGGTGCAGAAGAGGCTTACCAGGATGCTGCCTGGATTAGGGGGCATGTACTATAAGGAGAGGTTGGACAAAGTTGGGTTATTTTCTCTGGAGTGGCAGAGGCTAAGGGGAGACCTGATAGAAGCTTATAAGATCATGAGAGGCATAGATAGAGTCGACAGCTGGTATTTTTTTCCCAGGGTCAAAATGTCTAATATCAGAGGGCATGCATTTTAGATGGGGGGGGGGGGGGGGAGTTCAAAGGAGATGTGCAGAGCAAATTTTTTTACACAGAGTGGTGGGTGCCTTGATTGCACTGCCAGAGGTGGTAGTGAAGGCAAATACGATAGAGGCATTTAAGAGGCTCTTAGATAGGCACATGAATGTGCAGAGAATGGAGGGATGTGGACATTGTGTAGGTAGAAGTCATTAGCTTCGTTAACTGTTTAATTACTAGTGTAATTAGTTTGGCACAACATTGTGGGCCGAAGGGCCTGTTCCTGTGCTGTACTGTTTTATGTTAACTCTCCAGCAGCATCAACCTCTTTCTTTTATAATTAAATAGGCTCAGTACTTAGTCTTGTACAACTCAAAAAGTTCTTTTTTAAGACTTTGCTTTTGTGAGAATGGCCCCAGTTTCATCTGATCTATTTTCCCAGCCTGAAGTTTTTCTTTTCTCGCATTAACTTAGCCATTCTAATCTGGCCCTTCTCCATTGCCTTGACACACTACCTGTACTAGTGTGGCCAAAACTGGAGGCAGTATTCTAACTCATCATGATTGAGTGCTTTTACTTTCTCTCCTGATGAATGTGCATACACCAAAAGCAGAAGAACAAAATAGAATAACAGCCATCTAGAAGACACAGAGACTAAGATCTATGCATTGATGTAAGGAGACAAATTACTCCACACAAAAAAGAAAGGTTTAAGTTCATGGACATCAAAAATCATGGTTGGAAATGGAGAGGATATAAAGTATATAAATAAGGATTTGGAGTTTTGAAAATTTACAGACTTGAGGAAAGGAAGGGTGAATATGATTAAAGAGTCCCATGGATTTGACATTCTGGGAAAGAATTATGTGATGGGTCTTGTATTTCAACATACAGGAAGAAAGAATATCTCATAAACCATCAAATTTAAAGCTTGAGGAACAAGAAATTAGAGTTCACAGGAGGTTAGAGGCCAAAGAAGAATTATTTATTAAACACAAGCTTCATGATATTGTGCATTAATCCATCTAAGGTCACACAGTAGTTGGATATTGAGGGAGTGGACTCCATTTCCAGATTCAGTACAGTGTGAATTGGTTTATTATTGTCACATGTACCGAGGTACAGTGGAAAACTTTGTTTAGCATGCAGATCATTTCATTACAACAGTGCATTGAGGTAGTACAAGGGAAAGCAATAACAGAATACAGAATAAAGTGTTACAGTTACAGAGAAAGTGCAGTGCCGGTAGACAATAAGGTGCAAGGTCATAATGAGGTAGATTGTGCGGTCAAGAGTTCATCTTATTGCACACGGGGACTGTTCAATAGTCTTATAACAGCGGATAGAAGCTGTCCTTGAGCCTGGTGGTACATCCTTGCGGGCTTTTGTATCTTCTGTCTGATGGGGGTGGGGGTTGTGGTGGTGGGAGAACAGAGAACGTCCGGGGTGGATGGGGTCTTTGATTATGTTTGCTGCTTACCGAGGCAGTGAGAAGTGTAGACAGGGTAGTGTGGAAGGGTAGAATAGACAAATGACACCCGCAAAGTGAGGTGTGTGCAGACGATGGCACACTGCACAGTGGGAAAGTCTACAATCCTAGCAAGGCTGTTGCATTCTCCATCTTTAGTCAGTGCTGTTTAAATGGGGATTTCCAATGACAGTGGATGACAATCGGATGGATATTGCAAATACCTCCAGCTCGTGCATGGAAAAAGGCAGACGTATAACATTACCACAATGTCCTTGACTACTACAGTTGTTGTCCTACTTTGATGTTTCAGTTCTAGTTCTTGCAGGTGTCAGATTTCAGTGTGGTCATCCTTACTGAACTGCAGGGATTTCCTACATTATACAGTATGAAAACAGCCCCTTTGGCCCAACTTGTCCATGCTGACCAAGTTTGCCTATCTGAGCTAGTCCCATTTGCCTGCATTTGGCCCATATTTCTCTAAACCTTTCCTATCCATGTACCTGTCTAAATGTCTTTTAAACATTGTATTTGTAACTGCCTCTACCATTTCCTCAGGCAGCACGTTCCAGATATCCACCACCCTCTGTATGGAAAAACTTGCCCCTCGGATCCCTTTTAAAATTTTTCTCTTCTCACCTTAAACCTGTGCGCTCTAGTTTTAAACTCCTATCTACCCTATCTATGCCCCTCATGTTTTTATAAACATCCATAAGTTCACCCCTCAGCCTCCTTCACTCCAGGGAAAACAATCCCAGCCTATCCAATCTCTCCTTGTAACTCAAGTCCTTCAGTCCAGAAAACACTGTTGTATTTTCTGCAGCCTCTCTAGCTTAATCATATCCTCCCTAATAGGGTGGTGACCAGAATGACACATGATACTCCAAGTGTGGTCTAACCAACAATTGTACATTGTTTGTTCATTGAGATTCAGGTCAAAAAATGGATGGATATGACCTCTTGATAGAGCCTCACTAACCTCAATTCATCACCTCCTGCTTCCTTTTCAAAGATGGAATGAACCAACACTTTTCTTTGGTTTTGTTATTAGAATAGTAAGATATTTCCATAATTAAATAAATGCTTGAGGATTACTCAAAGCAACAAAATTGCATCACAATTGTGCAAATTTGCTTGTTAAATTATAACTTAGTTAACTTGTCATTTGCCCCTCCTTGGATTGTGATGCAGTTTCTTTTATTATTTACTCCTAACTGTCAGTTTGCCTGGGTGAAGTTCCATCTGTTCATAGTTACAGACTCCTCAGCTGGCATGCAGGAATCTGCCAAACCTCATCTCTTGGACCCCTTCCAACTATTGCCACATAAACAGAAGGCTGCTTGCCGCAATAACAGCTGTGATTTTTCTTCGACCTCAGTAGAGTGAAGTTTCTCATGTGGGGATGAAGATTGGAAATCCAAACTGGCAGCCTTGCAGGCAATATGAGTAAGCATTAAAAAGAGGAAAAAAATATATAATGCAATTAAAAGGAGCAAAAATTAATACATGAGGAAACAAATAAATATCCTTTCTACAGTTTTTTATTTCTTCTTTACATTTCTTAACTGGGGTGACAAGACTTCGCTAGCTGAGCATTTTGCTCATTTGGGTGACTCTAAATAATATGAAGTTAAATTGTATAGTATCCCAAAACAGTTGTGAGTTTTGCTTTGTGGCATTAAGCCACATTAAGTTTGTGCTATTCACTCATTTCAATGATTTTGTTGTTTGGGCAGTCATGTTCGGTGGCTGGATGCAGCAACAGAGGGCCAATATTATCAGTGGGTACATCCAGTTACATGGGAGGTGCACTGCAGCCGGAGATGCAGCTTACTATATGTAAGTGGATCTGACCTTGGAAATAAGGACTAGCAATATAATTGGTGGTTAATTTGTGGAATTCCTTGCCACGTACAACAGTGGAGACCAGATCATTCGAGGCGTTTAAGGAAGAGATAGATAGATATCTAAATAGTTGGGGTATCAAGGGATATGGGGATAAGGCTGGAAATTGGGATTACAATAGGGTCCCCCCCCCCCCCCCCCCATTTCTCACTTCTTTTTCTTTTTTTCCCTTTTCCTTGGAGCAGACTCGCTGGGCTGAATGGCCTACTTCTGCTCCCTTGTCTTGTGATCTTGTGATAATGGCAAATACAGGCAACAAAACACCCTGTGGAAATACTGGAGAACAAATGATCTAGGAAGAAGAAGGATCTGAACAAAAGCAGTATTATTAAAAATTTTCCATCTTCAGGTAACTCGCATCCCCTCTGTTCCTTCCTCTCTCCTTTTGATCACCCTAGGTCCTCTTGCACACCCCCTTCTTTCCAATGCTCTGGCCCAGCCCCTGTTATCCAGTTTCTTTAACCTTGCCCACTTGGTTCCTTATCCGCTCCTCTTCCCCCCTCACTGTTCCCACCTGTCCATCATCCCTCCCTCATCTGGTTTCACTTATCACCTTCCTTTCTTCTCAGATTTGAAAACCTGCAGCCCTTTGTCTCCACTATCACTTTCCAGCTTCTGTCACTATCTCCACCCACCTGCCCCTCCCCACCTGGCTTCATCTGCCCAGGAACCCCTCTTCACTTGGATCCACCTATCATTTGCCAGCTCCTGCCTCACCCATCCCCCTCACCTCTTTATACTGGCTATCTCCCTTTTACACATTCAGTCCAGATGCAGGGTCGTGAACTGAAATGTTGATTATCCCTTTGCCTTCACAGATACTGCCTGACCCACTGAGTTCCTCTAGCAGTTTGTTTTTTGCTCCACAGCCCAGCATCTGCAATATTTCATGTCTCCAAAAGGTTAATGGTGTTGTGTGAGCATTTTTCTCACATGGCTGTTTACTTGTGGTGATGCACTTGTTTCTGAGATAGTATAAAATGATTTGCAGGAAATCTTATATGATACTAAGATGAACCTTAGTGGACATTAAAGATCCTTTGAGGCTTTTCCTGGAGCTCTGATCAATATTCCTTTTCATGGCACCACTCAAAACATCTTTCATCTCATTTGTCATTGGTGTGGACCTTGCTGCATGGTTTTGCTGTCTTTTTAAGGAGTATTCAATGTTGAGAAATATTTTAAGAAGCCTTTAGAACGTGATGAAAAAAGAAAAAGTTGCATTTATGTTATGAGCCTTTCACAGCTGCAAAGCTTTTTACAGCTATGGACGTATCTTTGGAGAGTGGTTGCTGTCGTAATAAGATGCTATGACACTGCAGGTATATGGTGATAGATTTGCTATTTCTTTCCATGCTACACTTTCACCTGGGTATGCAGCAAAGTGTTTGTTCAAGTGTTAATGTAATTTTGAAAGGAGGATATACTTGGGGCCTTTCAGGAAATTAAAGAATGCATCACAGTCACTAGATGTAGATCCTGAAAGCTGTTGTAAATTAGGAAACGTAGCAGTCAATTCCCTCGCAGCAAGCTCACAAAGCTAGAAATGTGATAAGGAGGGGGTAATCCGTTTTAATGATACAGAGTGATAAATATTGTCCAGCACACCAGGAGATTATCCAGTGTTCCACTGAAAGAGTAACACTTGATCTTTTACATCCACCTTAAGAAAGCAAGCAGGGCTATAGTTTAACCTCTCCACTGGAATAGGCACTCTGGCAGTGTAACACTCCCTTAGCATTGCACTGGAATGTCAGCCAAGATGTTTCTTCTTTAATCTCTGAAGTGGGACATGTACAACCCAAGCGCGTTCCAACTAAGCCACAGCTGAGATCATTTTGACTTGAATGCTGATTAAGCTGCTGTGCTTTGCCAAAAAATATTCTGTTTTAATTTCGAAGTGGATTCTCTGCAAAACCAAATGGGGTCAGTGGTATTTGTATGTAACCCAGTCAAATGACTGGACGTCTGATCCCATAGCAAACCATAATTAAACTACACTGCAATTTTACATGCATTGAATTCAGGTTGTTGCTTTTGAAATCTGGACTGCACATCAATTTGAGAAAAACTGGTTGTGCCAGAACAGCAAGATCTTGCATTTTCCATTGACAAATGCACTTTTTGTGCTTTGTAAATTAATTGGGTGAAGATTCTTGGCCGATAGACCCAGGGAAGATTAAGAATGTCATGGTACACTTTGGTTTCACAGGAATGCTTCCACATTCCACGTGGCTTGTTGGGAAATATTTACCAACTGAAGCTGCCATCTGCAGTACAGAAATAACATGCAGTTAATTTTTTTTGTCACTCTGAGCCACAGACTATTTTGAAACATGGAAAACACAGTTCTGTTTAAAAAAAGGACAAAATATTTCATCTCCTGTTCCAGAAAAAAGAAAGGATTCCTTCAAATGGAATTTAGATGAAGTAATTTGGGAAGCTATCTTTCTATTGAATGCATAACCCCTCGGAGAAGGCTAAGGTGCATGGTTTGGGCACAGTGTACACCAACATTGAAGCAGGTAGGGTGAAATAAGTAGGCAAGAAATACTATTAGCAAATTTAAAGTAAAGACAGAACCTACATTTATACAGTGCAATTCTTGAGTCTAGGGTACTCTATAGAGGTTTACAGCCACAGGTACTTTTTTGAGTGCAGTCATGTCATGAATGGAGAAAAAGGTAAAACCAAGCCAATTGTTTTAGTGAAGGAATAAATAAAACTCAGGACATCGAGGAGAGCTGCTCCTGCTCTTCAAAGTATTGTCATGGAATCTTTTCATATCCATTGTGGGGAGAGGGTCATAATGTACATAAAATAGAAAATGTTGGAAATACTCAGCAGGTCAGGCAGCATCTGTGGAGAAAGAAGCAGTCAACGTTTTGAGTCTGCAGCATTTCTGTTTTTATTTAAGATTTCCAGCACCTGCAATTTTTTTTGACTTCCATTATGTAAATTCCCGTCTGAATGACAACACTGCAGGCATTGTAGAATACCTTCTCTACTGGGCTGTAGTGCCAGCTTAATTTTCATGTTAAAGTAGTGAACACCTGTTACCAGCTGAGGCCCAGCTCACTGTAAATCGGAGCTTTACATGTGTGGAGGCTGCTTGAAAGGGAGAACTGAGTGAAGAGAAGTGACCCACAGATTTGGACCAGAGTGGTAGTTAATTTAAGTGTATCTAATTATTCTACATCGCTTGTCTTACAGCCCTTCTGATCTAAGTTGCCGAGCAATGAGTGCTGTGGAGAGGCTGAGTAAAGGTGGACGTAAATATACAAATAAATCTAACAAAAAGAACAAACTCAGAGCCTACTAATAGTCACTTCAAAGTAGACGTGTGCCTGACATAGCATGATATCATTCATTGAGAGTTCTTGCACAAACTGAATAATTTTTCATATTCAAGCTGATACACTGCTTGTGCACCACAAAGGGTTAATTTGCTCCTGGGTAGCAGGAGAATAAGGGGACTTATTGGGCTTGTAAGAGGAAAAAGGTTACAGAGGAACAAGCAGGAGAATGGAATTGACTGGACTGCTTTGAGAGCGAGTAGAGATTCAGTGGGCCGAATGGATTCCTTTTGTGTCGAAATGTGAGAAAATACCATTTGGGCTTTCCATCCTTTTCAACTAACACTGCAAACTTTATACAGAGGTTACATTTACTTAGTTAAATCCTTGTTAAACGCTTTCAATTTCTGCTTCCACCAGTCCAAACTGCGTGATATTCAATGTATGATAAGACCTGGTATGGCAGCAGTTAAGAGAGTTGGTGTTGTAAACATGCAAGCCAGAGAGGAAAGAAACTGTATAAGGAAGCCCTGCGCTCCATTGAGCAGCATTCCATTAAGGCAGCACTATACACATTACGTAATGGGGAAATCAAGAGGAACATAGAACATGGAACAGTACAGCGCAGCAACAAGCCTTTGACCCATAATATCTTTGTCAACAACAGTGCCAATCTAAACTGCACATCTGCCTGCACGTGGTTTATATCTGTCTATTCCCTGCTACTTCATGTATCTCTCTAAATAACTCTTAAATGTTGCTGTTGTATCTCCTTCCACCACTTCCCCTGGCAGGGTGTACCAGGCACCTACCATGCTTTGTAATAATATATAAATAAATAACTCTTGCCTCGTAAATCTTCTTTAAACTTTCCCCCTCTCATCTTAAATCTATGCCCTCTAGTATTTGACATTTCCTGGGAAAAAGACTCTACCTACCCTGTTTATGCCTCTCATACTTCTATCAGGTCTCTCCTCAGCCTCTGACACTCAGAGAAAACAATTCAAGTTTGTTCAACCTCTCCTTATAACTAATACTTTCTAATCCAGGCAATAACCTGGTGAATCTCTTCTGCACCCTCTCCAAAGTCTCCATGTCCTTCCTGTAACACGGAGACCAAAACTCCTCACAGTACTCCAAATGTGTTCCAAATAAAGTGTTATACAACTGCAACATGACTTCCTGACTTTTATACTCAACACCGTGACTGATGAAAGCAAGCAGGCCATATGCCTTCTTTACCACTCTATCTACTTGTGTTGCCACTTTCAGGGAGCTATGGACTTGCACCCCAAGATCCCTCTATGTATCAATGCTCGTTGGGGTTCTGTCATTTACTGCATACTTTCCTCTTACATTTGACCTCCCAAAGTGCAACACCTTACACTTGTCTGGATTAAAATCCATCTGCCGTTTCTCCGCCCACATTTGTAACTGGTCTGTATCCTGCTGAATCCTTTGACAACCTTCCTCCCTATCCACAACTCTGCAAATTTTTGTTCATCTGCAAAACTTACTAATCAGCCCGCCTACAATTCCGTCCAGATCATTTGTATATGTCGCAAACAGCGGTTCCAGCACTAATCCCTTGCGGAACACCACTGGTCATGGACCTCCAGTCAGAATAACATCCTCCACTACTACACTCTGTCATTGATGGCCAAGCCAATTTTGAAACCAGTCTGCCAGTTCTCCATTGATCCCACGTGCCTTAATGTTCTGGATCAGCCTACCACAAGGGCCTTGTTGAAAGCTTTAGTAAAGTCCATGTATACAACATCCACTGCCCTCCCCCATCAATCATCTTTGTCACCTCCTCAAAAAAAACACAATCAAATTTGTAAGAGTATAACCTCCTGCAGAAAACCATGATGACCATTCTCCAATAAATCTTTGCTTTTCCAGATGCAAGGAGATCCCATCCCTAAGAATCTTCTCAAAAATTGCCATACCACTGATGTAAGGCTCACTGGCCTCATAATTTCCTGCTTTGTCTTCATCGCTCTTCTTAAACCAACTAGCCATTCTGCAGTCTTCTTGGCTTTACCTGTTAAAGAGATACAAAGATCTCTGTCAATGCCCAGCAATCTCCTCTTTGCTTCTCTCAATAACCTGGTATAGATCTCACCAGGTCCTGGTGACTTATCCACCTTAATGTTCTTCAAGGAAGGGGACAGAGTGTCCCAGGATAGGGAAAAGCAGCAGAGTTCTGCCCAGCAGACCTCAGAACTAGACATAGCTTCCAAGAAAAACTACTAGTACTTTGTAAAGACAGTTTGTTTGTCTCCCACTCTGATATGAGAGCTAATCGGACTCCCAGTAAGCAGTGACCTTGGAGCATTGACTGTGGAGATAAGTGGTTAGATAGCAAGTTCAATGGCCTATATCATTCACTTTATGTGCACTGTCTCAGCAAACAGATGTCTGGACACTCCCTATTCACTAGGCATGCAACAGCAAACACTTTGTCCTTCTATGCTGCACCTTCCTTCAGATGAGACATTTCATAATTAACATGATGCCACTGAACACCCAGTGTAGCATCTTCTATCAACTAAAGGCCTCCAGCCGAGCTAATGTCTATAGCAAAACAATAACTTCCATTTATAGCAAAATATCCCTAGCAGCTGGCACCAGGCCACAGTAAACCATGAAGAAATGACCAGGGAATTTTGCTAAAGAACTAGTTTTTTTTAAGGTGTGCCTCAAGGTAGAAGGAGAATTAGTGAGACCAAGAGTTTTTTCGGAAGAAGTTCTAAATCCCAGGGGCTTGGCAGCTGAGGTATGGCTGCAGTGTTGGGGATGATCAGGAGGTCAGTATAAAAGAAGTGCAAATATCTCAGAGGGCTGCATCACTGGAGGAGGTTACAGGGAGGGGAAAGGCCATGAAAAAACTTGGAGATAACAATTTTATGACATGAGGCTTCGCATCACTTGAAGTCAAAGTGAGCCTACAAATTTGGGGGTAGATGGGAATTTTGGACCTGCTGTGAGTTTGGACATGAGTAACAGTTGCCCTGAAGTTTTCTGTTAGCATAGAATGAAAATGATTCATGCCAACTCAGGATTGGCAGTGAGCCTGCAAACTTTCTGGGGAGGAAAATCTCAATTGGCGAGAGGCGCTCTCCTCCAGCACAGTTGTACTTAGGGCAATGACCTAAGCACAGTTACCAAAACCATGAAAGGCTCAAGCAGAGGCACAAAAAAACAAGCAGACATACTTAGTGAATGTTGGCCTTTATCTCCAGAAAGCTGGAAATAGAAAATGGAGGACGTTATGCTTCAGCTGTTCAAACCACACCTAGAGAAATACAATCATTTTAGGAACCACACCTGTAAATTGTCATGTGTCTTAAAAGGCATGTTAGTGGCATTGTATTGGTGGCCCATTCTAGCGATGTGTGATATCCACAGGCAACATAATCTTATTATACATGAGAGCCAGGGTATTGTTCACGGAAGACATGCACTTCTCACTAAATTTTGCATAGCTTTTCTTCAGCGATCTCTTACCTTTTCAGACAATGGAAATTGTAGGGGCAGTTGGGTTTAGAAATACATTGTGGGTAAGGGAGCGAGGGTCATGGAAGGAGGGAATCATAGAGGCAGAGAAATGATCATGGCAGAGGGAGGGTCATAGGGGCTGAGAGAAGTTCAAGGGTAGATGGATTTGGGGATAGGATCACAAGGGAGATGTTTGGGGGATGGACAATAATGAGGGGAGTTTGCTGCAGAGAAGTTCAGTTAGTTAGACTATCAAAGGTATTGTGGAAAAGATTGTTGGGGTGAGGACCTGAAGGAACTTGCCAACTTTGACAGTGAAGGGGGAGAAATCAGAAGAAAAATTTAAAGACAAATCTACCTGGAGGAATGACATGGACTCTCACTGTGGGCCCAGGTAGTCAGGTCCACTTTAACTAATGTCTTTGAGTTTCAGTGCGTAAGGATAGTGCCACTTACAGCCAAAAGCAAACTGCTGGAGGAATTCAGTGGATCAGGCAGCATCTGTGGAGGGAAAGGAATGGTCGACATTTTGGGTTGCGACCCTGCATCAGGCCTGATTTACAGGCCTTGTATGCACATAGTAAAATGCTCAAAAGATGTCAAATCTATGATACACACTGTTTGACTTCACTCCACATGTTCAGTGGCGCGTGTGTGTGTGCCCACATCAGCCAAGACAAACTGGACTCAATTTTCAGGGCTGTGTTACTAGCACATATAATTCCCAGTCGTATTACTCTAATGCAAAAAATGCAGATGCTGGAAATCTGAAGTAAAAACACAAAATGCTGGACGACTCAGCAGGCCATGACCTGAAACATTATGTCTATTTCTCTCTCCAGAGACGCTGCTTGACCTGTTGTGTATTACCAGCAATTTTTCTTTTTCACCCATTCATATTGGGTTTTAAATAAAATTCAGTTGCATTGTGCCTAAAAGCATTGTGTTATATGGTAGAATTTCTAGGCTGCAGTTTCATCTGATGATGAATTCCAGACAAAGGAGCAAGGTCTTTAAATTTGAATATGACCATTTACGAACAATATTACAAATTAATTTTTCACAGATGGGGTCATGGAAATTCATCCTGTGTCAATTGTACTACTTATAGTGCCACCAAATTGTACTCTGCCTTTTAAATTCATTCCAGTGAAGTCAGTGGATTGAATTACAGACAGAATATATCACGTTGAGGTTGATGTATTATGTGTTTAGTGCTGTGGACTGGGGAAGTATTTCTAGACAGATTAATTTTGTCAAATAGCTTTGGTTGCTGGGCTGATTGAAATATCCTAGATTTATTTGTAATGGGGCAAGAACTTCAAGGTCTATAGAATGAGGGAGACTATATAGGACAGGGCAATTGTGATCTAACCAAACAGCAGAACAGACTCGGGAAAACTGGAATATATTATTCCAGGTCCTAAAATGACACATGTTAACAATTTGTTAAAAATTAAGTTTGAAACAAATTGCAAAGTCTATTCATGTTTTGGAATTAATTGGCGTGTTGGTGAAGAGAGGAACCATTATTGTTTCAAATATCACATGTAATTAAATCCTAAAGCAAATCTCTAAAGAATGAAGTGGTCTGAGGAAATCTGCCTTGACAGGAACAGTCTGATGTGAATTTTCCAAACATTGTGATTTAAGGCAGCTCTTTCCCAATTGAATAATGTGTGAAACTAGAAGCAAACCTTTTCCTGTGTTCATCAGACTATTCAGCTTGCCCTCAACCGTGATGAGCTTTGCTTGGACTTGTCTCTTTGCTATAAAAAAAATCATTCTATTATCATTTTTCCTCAGTCCTAAAAGCAGCGTGTTATGCTGCTTGTTTGAAAAGACCAGTTACGACCGTCAACCATTCCTGTAGATCATTGGCTAAACTGATTCATGCCAAGTCTATATTTATCTATGATTTGCCCATATTCAGTTGATGCTATTGTCACATTATGTAATCTCTTCTCTAGCCACATAACTACATTAAAGCAGAACACAGGTGTGGTTTGATGCTTTCTCCGTTATTCTCCAACAATGTTAACTGCAATCCGACCTTCAGTTGCTGCAAGTACTCTGGCCTGTGGGGTTTCTGCACTCTGACATGAGCACTGGCTGCATTTTTAAGAACAAATCTGTTCGTGCAGTTTGGGTGTTTGTGTGCATCACAGGCTGCTCTCAAGACCATCTGCTTCCTCTTTTGGTTTCTTCAGGCAATCTGCCAACCACTGAACATTGTCATCTTACATTACAGACAGAGTTCACAATTATCTCACTTTTGGCTACATTTGCTGCAAGATACTGATTAAGCAAGCAGTTTAACCTTTCTACTACCTTCCTGCTTCTTAGCTGATACAATTAAAACAGGGAGATTCATTTGACAAAAGGCCAAATGATTCAGAATGGGCAATGTTGTTTCCGTATTAAAACAATGACTTCACTTCAATAGTAAACCACCCTAGGGCCTCTTGAGGTCTTGAAGGTTCTCTAAAAAAGCAAGTCTTTCTAGTTAGGGTGGTATTTAGAGAATTCATCCTGGGTCAATGGCATTAGATGTGCTGTATAGCAGCATCAATGCACAACAATCTGCCTGCAAAATTCATTCCACTGAGTCAATAAATTGGATCGTGCTGAGCCCTGTCCGCTGCCTGGAACAGTGTTGTTCTTGCAAAACCACATTCCACTCAACTTCAGCTCAGAAGAGCGAAAAGGGATTTGAGGGCAATGTATAAGATTTCAAGGGTGCCTGATAGGGTGTCTGTGGAGAGGATGCTTTCTCTTGTGGGAGAGTCAAGAACTAGAGGGTGCCATTTAAGACAGAGGCAGGGTAAATGATTTTCCCTCAGAGGATTGTGAGTTTTGGAACTCAAAGGGAGGTGGAAGCAGAGTTTGAATACTTTTAAGGCAGAAATAGATTCTTGATAAGCAAGCTGATGAAAGGTTACTGTGGGTAGGTAGGAAGATGGAGTTGAGAATATATTCAGATCAATCATGATCTTATTCAAAAGTGGAGCAGGCTCAAGGGGCTGGATAGTCTACTCCTCCTCCTATTTCATTTTTTCTTATGTTTATATGACTTTTTACAATGGGCTGATTGCCCTTGATCTCTCGAGGCAGAGAGGTATCAGCAGTGAATGGCCTCTGTGGTGGAGCAGTGCTGAGATCCCTCAGACCAGCCTTGACAGGTGCTAGCGTAAAGCAAAGCTGAGAGGAGCTTTGGATTTTGCCAAAATTTTAACAGCTTTTAAATAACACTGAATTGAGAAAGTATTAAAAACTATTATCGTTGAAGGAAATGATTAAAAAATCATTCAAAAGAAATTAAAATAAGATAAAATAATTTAAAAATGTAAATAGTTTAGAAATGATTAAAGACTCTAAATTACAGTAAAATAAAATTTAAAAACCTCCTAATCTGCAGGCCTGGAATCCTCATGGAAATGAACTGGGTCTTTGATCCAATGGCAGGACTGACCTGCTGTACAATCTGAATGGCGATGCTCAGCAATACTGGGCTCCTTGACTGGGCTCCCTGCAGAATTCCACCACGGGTCACTGTGATCATTTCTAGGCATTCAGTTTGTTCCATGCCACATTCAAAACAAAAATCACTTGAATTTAAATTATTGATCACCAGAATTTTGTGCATATTCACTAGCTGTTAAGTGCTATCTTAAGGTTATGGGCTGCTACCTTAAGACAGCACGTCAACTGGTCATCCACTGCGACGTTTGTTATTTGTCCTATGCATCCTGCCAGTCAGGCTTTGACTAAACTGTGTTCCTTGTTGCTTAATGTCGAAGTAAGCTAAAGTGACACCCACAATATACTAAAGGAAGCACAAGAATATAACAATGGAAGAAGTAAGGGCAGAATTAAGCCTTATTGTCCTTTGAATCTGTTCTATTAGTCAATAAGATTATGGCTGATTGTTTACCGAAACTCCATTTTCTGACCCTATTCTCATATCCCTTTAATCTTCTCATATGCAGAAATTGATGTATCTCACTTTTGAACACAATTTGAATAACTGAGTTTTCCCAGGCCTCTGCGATAGAGAATTCAAACCCTTTGTGTGAAGAACTTTCCCTTCAATTCAGTTCTGAATAGCCTGCCCCTACATAGTGGCATCGGTATTGGTTTATTACTGTCATGTGTGCTGAGATACAATGAGAAGCTTTTGTTTGCATGCTATCCAGACAGACTATTCCATACAAAAGTACATTGAGGTAGTAAAAAGGAAAACAGAATGCAGAATATAGTGTTACAGCTAGAGAGAATATGCAGTGCAGGTAGACAAATAAGATAAGATATCTTTATTAGTCACATGTACATTGAAGCACACAGTGAAATGCACCTTTTGCGTAGAGTGTTCTGGGGGCAGCCTGCAAGTGTCGCCACACTTCCGGCACCAACATAGCCTGCCCACAACTTCCTAACTCGTACATCTTTGGAATATGGGAGGAAACCGGAGCACCCGGAGGAAACCCATGCAGACACGGGGAGAATGTACAAACTCTTTACAGACAGTGGCCGGAATTGAACCCGGGTTGCTGGTGCTGTAATAGCGTTACGCTAACCGCTACAAGTGCATGGGCCACGATGAGCTAGATTGGGAGATCATCTTTTAGTCTAGGAGAGGTCCGTTCAGAACTCTGATAACAGCAGAACAGAAGCTGGACAGAAACCTGGACTATTGATCTGTGATCATGAGTCCATGGGACATGGGTTGTAAATATAAAATTAATTGATTAAGTAAGTCTGATGATTAGGTAAATCTGGAATAAAAATAAATGTCGAGAGAATGGAGTATACCTCCTTTTTTTGGTGCACTGAACATGTTTTGCTTGTAGGACTAACGCCCAATTGGATTGCTTAAGAAGGTAGAGATTTATGCATGAAAAATGTGCAGAAATCGATCTAATCTCTGAAAATCAAAAAAATTGCAGATGCTGGAAATCTGAATTACAAACTGAAAATAATGTAAACACTCAACAAGTCAGGCAGCACCTGTGGAGAGATAAACTGTTGACATTCCAGGGTGAAGACTCTTCATCAGAATGGTTGGTCTTTGACCAGAAACATTAACTCTGTTTCTCATCACACAGATGCTGCCTGACCTTCCGAGTGTTTCCAGCATTTTCTGTTGATCTAATTTCTAATCCTTCGTAACAGTGTCCATGAAGCTATGGCTTATTCTTTAGAGCCATCTGATTCTCTACTGCAATTTTGTTAGATCTTCACTGCCCTTTGAAATGGCCCAACTAGCCACTTAGTTCAGGGGTAATTAAGGATGGCAGTGACTGTTAGTTTCTCCAATTGCACCCACCCAATGAATAAATTAATAAACAGAATATTCTTAATGTTCATTCTAAGACATTGCCAGGAAGAGTTGGTTAGCAACTGTTATGGTGTTTTGTCTGGGTGAAAAGGCAGGTGGCAAAATCAAGACTTCCAGAGTTCCCTACATGTTTGAGCCTTGGAAATTGTCTGAAAATTGTGTATGTTCATGCCTGAAATATCATTTCCTTAAGCTGTCTAATATATCATTGTGGGAATAGTGCAAACATGTTTCGTGAGAGGTGTTTACAAAGATCCCATTGGGTAGATGAGTAGGCAGCAATGCTTCTTTGACAATTCCTGCCAAACCAATGATACCCCCCCACCAAGTGGATTTTTTAAGTGTATTCATATATGGAACATGAGATCAGTGGCCATGGCAAGAATTAATTGCCCATCCTCCAACTGCCCCATGACAGACAGTATTTCGATGGATAGTTGAGATGAGCCACAACATTGGTTATCATTGCAGAGAAAGATCTTCCATGGGAATATTAATGGAGCAGATAGCTTTATGAAAATATGTCAATTTTATAGTCACCATTTTTATTCCAGATGTATTTAATTATTTAATTTAAATTTTCCCCCACTGCTTGGGTGGAATTCAAACTCATCTTCCCATCCTGACCACAGGATACTAGTTCAGTAAGTAAACCACCATGCAACTGCAAGATGCATTTCACTGTGTGTTTCAATGTACATGTGACTAATAAAGACATCTTATCTGATCTTCAAACCAAACACCATACTGCCTGAAGCAAACATCATTATTTCTGGGTCAAAATCCAGGAACTCCTTCCCTAACAACATCCTGGGAAAATCTTCAACACACAGACTGCAGCAACTTATGGATTCATGAAATTTCCTGGAGCCAATTAGGATGAGCTGTTTTCACTCATAATCTTGAAATCCAAAGAACAAGACTCTTTTGGCACTTTTGTATCAAATTTTGGGTTGATTTACCAAGTGTGAATTTGTGAAATACTTTTGAAGATTGTGGAGAGTGGGAAATATTTTTCAGGATTTGCTTTTTCACACTGCCTGAATGTCCCAAAACAGGAGAGGGAGCAGTACCAGTCAGGAAGGCTGAAAAAGCTTACAGGGTATTGCAGAAGAGAAATGGTGCTGGAAGCATTACTGCCTGAGGATATGGCACCATTTATAATCCTCACAAGGGACTGGAGTGCAGGCAGATGTGTTGCAAGAGCAAGCCACTTACATGCGTATGTTAATTTTGGGACTCAGACACCAGGTATAAACTGAAGTGCCTGCGCCAGTAAAGTCACCAATGGTTTAAACTTGCACGTTTTTGGATCTTTATCCAAATTACTTCTGGTGAAACCTTTCAAGTGGAAAAGCACTGTCTGTGAGGTAACTACAGTTCAGAGCTGCACTTGCTTATCTCTGTGTCAGCCTGAATACATCATGCTGAAGTCTTTGGAGTCGGACTTGAATCCATAACTTTCTGATCCAGAGGCAAAAGTGCTACCCGTTGTACTATGGCAGAGCCCTGGATGGCATTAGTCTGAATTTTTTTCAATGGTGTCTTAGCTGCCAGCAGGACTCCATTTCTGTACAATCCCACCGCAATCCCCATGGAGCTGACCACTAGCTCCATTTTTGACTACACAGTCTCAGTGTTGTTCACTGGATGCAGTTGGATGTCTCCACGATGTTTGACATTGATTACAAACTTACTGGTGGGCAGTTCAAGGAATTGAAAAGTCCATCAAATATCAACAGACTGTGTTTATGTAGTCAGTCTCTCTGTCTATCTCTTGACATTGCTGGCAAGTCTATATTTATTATTGAACTCTAATTACCGTTGGTGAGCCATGTTTTTGAAGTGTTTTGGCCCTTCTGGGGGAAGTATGCCTACAGTGCTGTAGGGGAGGGGATTCCAAGGTTTAGATCCAACAATTATGAAAGACCAGTGATATAGTTTGAAGTTAGGATGATGTCCAACTTGGAGGGGAAACTGCAGGTGGTGGTGTTCTTCTGCACTTGCTGCCCTTGTTGTTCTTAGTGGGAGAGACTGAGAGTCTGGGAATTGAGACTGTTTAAGTCCCCAAACAGTAGTCTGGGAGAAAGGAGTTCCTGCCTGTAGAGGGGATCTTGTGGGGACCAAAGACTACATCTTCTCTCTCCTCAGTATTTACCTAAAGAAAAATTATAATGACCTTCTACTGAATCCCACTGAGGTAGTGGGACAAATGGAGACAGTGGACAGCTGAGACAATGGAGCTCAAGAGAGATGGTGGGAAAATTCTCTGCAGCAATGGAGAAGGCCAAATGCAAATTGCAAGGATAGACAATCTGCTGGAGGAACTCAGCTGCTCGACCCACTGAGTTCCTCCAGCAGTTAGTTTATTGCTCCAGATTCCAGCATCTGCAGTCTCTTGTGTCTGCAAATTGCAAGAGTCCTTCCCACTCCCACATTGGCCTATGTGTCCTTTGTCTCTAAAATGCAAGTTGGAAGAATAACGTCTCGTATTCTGTTTGGGTAGCTTACAACCCAATGGTATGAATATTGAATTTTCCAGTGTTCACCTCTGATGATCTCCTCCCGCACACTGTCTCCTGTCCACCTAGATTTCTTTTCCCTTTGTTCACCCTCTCATCCCCTCCCCCACTTCGCTCCATCTGCCCATCATCCCCTCCGAATCTGGTACTACCTGTCATCTACCACCCTCTGTCCCACCCCCACCCCCATCTGGTTCCATGGACTCATCATCTCCTCCACATCTCGTTCCAGCTTTCACCTACCAACCTCTATTCCCCATCCACTCTCCATGTACTGCTATATACTGGCAATCTTTTCTGTTCCCTCTCAGTCCTGATGCAAGGTCTCAACCTGAAATGTCGACTTCCATCTTTTCCCTCCACAGATGCTGCCTGACCCACTGAGTTCTTCCAGTATTCTGTTTTTGTTCCAGATTCCAGCATCTGCAGTATCTTTTGTCTTCATCCACTTCAGCATCCTGTTCTCACCTTCTCCCCATATCCTCGGTTGTTTCTTGAATGTATTTGGTGTGTTGGCCTTCATTTTCTTCTCTGGTGGAGAACTCCACAGGTTCACGATGCTCCAGATGAAGAAATTTCTCTTGATATCAAATTTAAATGGCATACTCTATCTTACTTGTATCTTAAGGCTGTGGCACCTGGTTCTTGTCATCGAAACTGTATCTAATCTGTCTAATCCCATTAGAATTGTTATAGATTGTGTGAGATCCCTTCTCATTATTCTATACTCCAGAGAATATAGATCTAACCACCTCAATCTCTCTTCATCTCTCAGTCTTTTCACCCCAGGAATCAGTGTAGAAAATCTCTGTTACACTCCTTCCATGACAAGAACATCTTTCTTCAGGCGAGGAGAACAAACTGCACACAGAACTTCAGATGAGGTCTAAGGCCCTGTACAACTACTGCATGCTCCTGTGCTCTAGTGATTCCATATTAACCAATTCCCCCCCTTTGACTTATCTACTGACTGTTGCACTTCCATTCTCCCCAGACATTAAATTTGCGGACACAGTAGTTTGTTTCTGCAGTTTCCTGCGTTGGTTAAACTTTAGTAAATGGTTTCATCACCCTGATGGCTAAAGATTGAGCAATCATGACCAACACCAATAATAAAGGCAAAAGGCTCATTTTGATATCTTAGACTAAATAAACCAAAATACTACTTTCATTAAGAGTTAGCTATACAGATAAGAATCCACCACATCCATTAATCTACCCTGCCTACAATGAAACATCTGGTTAATCCATCTTCAACTCATATCATGTTCCACAGCCTAACTTTATGCTTCTACAAAACTGATCTGTCAAGGGTCAGTCTAACCTTATTCACATAATGCATCAATACATCCCTCAGCTTGCTCTGGTTTAACTAGTCTATAAATTGGATCCATTTTTAATGTGCAAATTGGACACAAAATCCATTTGGTGCATGTTTCAGGGTGGTAATTATTTCATGTCGCAATCTCATCCATTGCAAAATTGGACCAGTCATTTCTAGGCATGACTCGCCCTAGTCCAGTTGACATTTTCCCACTGCTATTCACGCACATAAGGATAATCATCAACATGTAACCCTCGTGTCTGCCCTATTGACAGCAATGGGAGCAATAATGTGCAATGATAACCTTTGTTTTTAAACCCAAGTAAAAGAAGGAGCAGGTTACATTTTAACTCAGCAATCAGGATGGAAACTAGCTTAATGATTTTAAAGATAAATTTTTTCTAATTTTGTGATTTTTAGAGATCTCCTGATTTGGCATTGGTGTTTAAGTCAGTGCCAATTTAGTGCACCAAATGAGGGTAAAATCCAATTTCTAAGCAGCTTTTCATTTCTCCTCTTTTCATCTCTCCTCTTGTTATATCTCAAGGATCAGCTATGAGATATATTCTGTATGACAGTGTGATTTGTTGTATCCTTTATGCTATTTTGCAACCATAAGGCATCCACACATTGAAGAACATGTGTCTGCTTTTATACTGCCTGTTCATGGTAGTGCTGTGTCCTAATTTTTGCTTTAATAAATATTGTGCTTTTCATCTGAACTGGTGATGACATGAAGGAGAACCTTCCAAGGTGTGGCATTGAATTATTGCATTCTGCACACTTGGTGAAGTCTAATTTCTAAAGTTCCCCTTTAAAAAAAAACTTTAAAGTAAAGCAAAGTGGGACATATTCCAGTTTCTACTTGGAAAAGGGATATGATTTAATTGGCTCTTCTTAATCAATCGAATTCATAGAGTAGGAAAATGGTAAAGCTTGAAATCCATTGAATATGATTAATTATCTAAGATATGAGCTCAAGTCCCACTTTAAATTCAATTAATTCAGTAAATCTAGAATTAAGAAAAAAACAGGAACTGTTACAATGACCATGGAATTGTCATTTTGTCGTAAGAGCTTATCTGGATCACAAAGAAAGGAAGTGTGTTGTCCTTTCTGGTCCTCATGACTCCAGACCCACTTCATTATTGTTGCCTCTCAACTGCCCAGCAGACCCATTAGTTGTCTTGAATTTGTCTTTCTATCACCTTCTCAAGAGAAGGGCAATGAGTATTGACCCACATGTTGGAGGCCAGTAATTGTTACTCCATGCAAGACCAGGCCTCTTCACTTCTCCACAGTGACATGATTGAGTATTATAACCGGAACTCCCTCTCAGCAATATGCTATAAATGCGGTTTTTATAGTATTCAGTGCTGTTGGTCTGAGGCTACATCTGGTCTAAGGCTACAGCTGTCCACTGAAAGATAGTTCCATTGTCAGTGATTTTGGGGTCAGTTATTCAACAGTTGGCTCTTGAAGGAGAACATAGAACATAGAACAGTACAGCACAATACAGGCCCTTCGGCCCACAATGTTGCTCCAACCTTTAAACCTCGCCTAATACTATCTAACCCCTTCCTCCCACATATCCCTCTATTTTAAATTCCTCCATATGCTTATCTAGTAATCTCTTGAATTTGACCAATGTACCTGCCTCCACCACTGCCCCAGGCAGCGCATTCCATGCCTCAACTACTCTCTGGGTGAAAAACCTTCCTCCGATATCTTCCTTGAACTTCCCACCCATTACTTTAAAACCATGCCCTCTTGTAATGAGCATTGGTGCCCTGGGAAAGAGGTGCTGGCTGTCCACTCTATCTATTCCTCTTAATATTTTGTACACCTCTATCATGTCTCCTCTCATCTTCCTTCTCTCCAAAGTGTAAAGCCCTAGCTCTCTTAGTCTCTCCTCATAATGCATACCCTCTAAACCAGGAAGCATCCTGGTAAATCTCCTCTGCACCCTTTCCAACGCTTCCACATCCTTCCTATGATGAGGTGACCAAATATGATATTCTGTATTCTGGGGGTCCATAAGAGAAAGTAAAAGATTTTGCAGAAGAACTTGATTGTTCTTTCTTGTCTTTGGTCAAAATGAACAGTTGTGCAAATTGGTTGCTATGTTTCTAGAATTACACTTCAAAGCACTTTGTTGGTTGTGATAAACACAAGACTTTATATTTTAAATGAGGATATTGAGATGCACCTACCCCCATCCCCCCACTCCACCACATCTAGGTTCTTGAAGAGCAATCTCAACAGCTGGTGCTCAGGAAATATCTGATACTCATGTTTCAATCATTACTAACAAATTGCATGTGTTTTATTTGAATTCTTCCAGACTTTTCTTTAAACTGGTGATTAAAAAGTTATTTTGTAATTATCTCAGATGGAATCATTTCAAACCACATCATACTGATTTATCTAAGAGGTCTAAAATTATCATTGACATTTTGGCCTCAAAATTGGTTGCAGTTTTGGCCTTGGACCTATCTCAAACGTAAGCTGCAATCCATGTTTAGTGCTTTCAGACAACTTACTGACCAATTGTTATGGGTCATGGGTAAGCCCTAGGGGCAGTGTGGTGGTGAAGTTTGGGACATGATCCTAAGGATTGGAGAGCAAAAATGGAGATCAGGAGGGGCTGAGTTGATGCCTTACAGGTTGCTGTATGCATTGAAATAGGAAGTTGTTCCCTTCTGTATAGAGGATAACAATCTACTTAGCAATGTATTCATGTTGATTTTCTTTACATGCAATCAACTGGCTTAATTCACACACTCAAGTCATGCTTTACTTATTGAAAACCATTCCTAATCTTTGGGCTTAAGGTACAGAGAACATAGAGCATAGAACAGAACAGCACAGAAACAGGCTCTTTGGTCCATGTTGACTGTGCCGACCATGATACCAATTTAAACTGCACATCTGCCTGCTCATGATCCATATCCTTCCATTCCCTGCCTGTTCAGGTGCCTGTCTAAATGCCTCTTAAATGTTGCTATCGTATCTGCTTCCGTCACTTCCCCTGGCAGTGTGTTCCAGGCACCTACAACTCTCCGTGTAAAAAAAAAGCTTGCCTCATAAATCTCCTTTAAGCTTTCTCCCTCTCACCTTAAAGCTATGCCCTTTAGTATTTGACATTTCCTGGGAAAAAGCCTATGACCATCTACCCTATCTATGCCTCTCATACTTTTATATACTTTTATCAGATTGCCTCTCAGCCTCTGACAATCCAAGTTTGTCCAACCTCTCCCTATCGCTAGTACTCTCTAATCCAGGCACTATCCTGGTGAACCTCTTCTGCACCCTCTACAAAGGCTTCACATCCTTCCTGTAATGCAGCAACCAGAACTGCATGCAATACTCCAAAAGTGGCCTAACCAAAGTTTTATACAACTGCAACATGACTTCCTGACTTTTATACTCAATGCCCTGACTGATGAATGCAAGTATGCCGTATGCCTTCTTTACCATCCACTTGTTTAGAGGGAATCTCAAGGAAGGAGGGATTATACTTTGAGAGCAGTAAAGGGCAGCAAATGTAACCTTCATGCCAATAACTGCAGTCTAATTAGAACCTTTATAACTGTAGCTATGGGTTAATTTACTGTAATCTTTCCATCACAGGAGGCACTGATTTTGGGTGACACAAACAAATAATGTCTTCTGACAAAGATGTAAGTTGTACCACTCTATCGAAATGCCATTCTAAAAGTATCATCAGGAGTCAAATCATTCAATTTCTTTGAGTGCAGCCTTTAAATTTTTGGTGTGAACAAAGCACAATTATCTTTTAATTCTTTTTTTTGAAAAATAACGTATGTTATACGGGGAAGGTTGGGAGATGAAATCATTAAAAAAAGCACAGTGCTCTTCTACAGCAAACTGTGTGCTTGTTACAAACATATGGTCATGATATAACAACATAAGCACAGCATAAACAACGACCAAATGCTGTTTATTCAAATCATGCAGAAGATCTTTTTAACTCACTCATGTTCGTGATCAAGCCCCTTTAAAATTGGAATAATTACTATGTGGACACAATGCATTTTTGCCTTCTCTATTCACTTAGCACCAGGCCACTGGAAGCTTGATGCTGCTTTTTTGGAACAGTCTTCAACTTTAGACTTTTCTAATTCCAGAATTAGGTAAATATTGACAGGCTTACTGGAATTGTCAATGAATCATAACAAGTAGATTATTTAATTACCCATAATTCAACAAACATGATCCTGCTAGACCTTGAGCTGTTGAGCATCCACTTTAAATAGGAAGTCAAGTTTACATGTTAAGGAGGAGCCACATTTCTCTTTATAAAGATTAGTTGAACTGCTAACCACGTGTGTCTTTGGTAAATATATTTTAGCACCTGTGATTCAATGGAAATATTTGTACCTGTTCCACATATACTGTAGCTTGCCTGGAACAGCCTTTCAGATACCATGACCTTGCTTTCCATAAGTTTTACATTAAATCACTTGGAATGGAGGTCAGAAATAACACGCAATTATCAAAGCCTTTATGACCTTGAGTTAAGCCACTGTACTCAATGGCTGTATTGCAGCCTGTGAAATTATTGCATTAATAAAATGCAAATGTTCACCAGCCATTTATCCCTATTAGTAAATATTTTGCATTGGCTTTCTAGATCCTAAACACATTGGTCGCTGGAGGAAGCGAATGTTACACTTTAATGGACGGCATCTATCCATAGAGAAAATCATGTGCTTGACACTCCCTAGGAGCTTCAGTGACTATAGGATGTGGTTCTAATGTACAGATTTTATGGCAGGTTTTAAATGACTGGTACAATCTCCAAGATGCATTTCATGGTACAAAGTTTGGTCTTATTGCACTGACAAAACCATGGATATTGATAAAGTGTCTACAATATAATTGTCTTAATGAAAGACCTTGCTGTCAAAAACTGAATCATCAGGATTATCAACCACTATTTTTTTAAAACACAGTCAATCCAGAAAATAAACAAACTGGTCTTAAATGATGAAATATGTACAGAAGACTGGAACTTGTATTTGAATCGTGTCTTTCCTAACCTCAAAATGCTCCAAAACACTTCACAGCCAACTTATAAGAAAGTAATAGTCACAGTGTAATGTAGGAAATGAGCAGTCAGTTTGTGTACATCAAGCTACCACAAATAATAATGACTGTTACGGGAAAAAAATTAACCAAGACACTGTGGAGAACTCCCTTACACTTCTTCAAAATAGTGTTATGGAGTCTTTATCATTCACCTATGGAGGCAGGCGAGACCGTAAGTTAATCATCATGTTTTCTTCACTTAAATTGAGAAGTTAAAATTTAATTTTATGCATCTTGTGTTTAAAGAAGCAGGAAGGCTGTTCATACTTTTTTTTAGACAATTATTCTTAATTATGCTAAAAGTATTTTGTACAGGAAAATAATTTACATAATTTTAACCCTTAGGGGCTTGGTTGGTCACAACAAAAATGTGTTAGTTGGTAGATCGGGTTACTATGTTAAGTAACAGGTTATATATAAAAGGGTAAAACAAATGCTAAATTTAATTATTGTAGAAATGGTATAAATACAGACAGAAAATTAAAGACAACTGTTCAGGGCAAAAGAAGCTAAATTTATTGGTTTCTTTACACATCAAGTTTTAAATCAAATTTATTAATATCCAAAAATCTTGGTACATATGTATACCTAGAATTCACCCTTGTTCAGTAGTGCTAAGTGAACATTACAGTTGAGACAGTGACATGTTGTTCTGACTCCACCCCCAGTTGTTAGCACTGCAGCAGCAAACCATCTGCTGGAGGAACTCAGCGCGTCGAGCGGCATCTGTGGGTAGAAAGGAATTGTCGACGTTTCAGGTCAAAACCCTGCATCAGGGCCCTGCATTAGTGATACAGGTTGGAGATGAATTTCTAAGCATGTCTCTTTGCCAAACCAAAGAAATCTCAATAATGAAGGTTATAATGTGAAATGCAATGCCATCTTAGGCCTGAAGTACTCTGAATGACATTGTTTAATCAACTTTCATGAGCTGGTTAAAGGACAGATGAATGGGGAGTGTGTTGAATGCACTGGACAGTCTGTGAGGTTCAAGTATCCAGGGATGGAGCCACAGAATGATGAAATCCTTAAGGTGGGAATGGAGCTTGTTCTAGAAAGTGAACAGTCCAGGGCTGATTTTCGTGATGAATAAGGGTATATTGATCATGGAGAGGAAGCAGAATAGCAACATCAAACTGATAGCTATCCTCCAAGGGTTAAATCAGGGAAAGAAATTCCATAAACTACGTTATAAGTGATTTAATCAGACTTCAGCACGTAGGTGAACTGATTGGGTAGAGAGAGGAAAACTACTTCTGTTGGTTGGGGAGTTGAGCATTAGGGAGCATAGCTTAAAAATTAGAGCCAGGCCTTGCTGGACTGAAGTTAAGGAAAAGTTAGACACACAAACTGTGGTAGAAGTTTGGAAATCTCTTCTGCAAATGGCAATAAATGGTAATTCAATCATTAATGTTCAATCTGAAATTGATGGATACTCGCTAACCGGAGATATTAATGGACATGGCAAAGGAGGTGTATGGAGCTAGGTCACAGATCAACCCTCATCTCATTAAATGGCAGAAAAGGCAGAACTTTTATTGTGCCTCCTCTCGCTTCTATGCTCTTAGTTGAAATCTTAGTTGCTCCACGACTGAGTGCCAACATTTACACTAGTATTGTGCAATTTAATGGATTAAAATTCTTAACATTTTTCCACATTTTTATCCTGTATCAGAAAATACTTGACCACTGTTCAATATCTGTTAAATAAATAATAATTAAGCGATATGTCTTTCTCTTTTTGAATCTGATTTGAGATACAGCATCAAATAATATTATCAACGTTAGATTCAAAAAACTACAAATACTGTAAATCTGAAGCAACAACAGCAAATGCTGGAAGTGCTCAGCAGGTCAAGGAGCAACATTTCAGAGTTAACATTTCAGATTTAACAGTCTTCATCTGATGAAAGGTCTTTGCCCTGAAATGTCAATTGTTTCTTTTTCCAGAAAGAAGTATGCAAAATAGTTTGCCAAATAACTTTTAAAGCAATAACTGAAATATTTTTGTCTTCATGCAAAAGGACATGGTTGCGAGGTGCTGGATGAATGCATCACTGATTATATTTCACTACAGGAACAGGAAGGCACGTTATTCAGCAACCATTTCAACAGTATGCTGTGCGTATACAGATACAAGAAAGCTCCACTTTATACCTAAATAAACAGTGCAAAAATAGTACCTGACCTACTAACAAAAGGCCACATGTACTATTATAAGAACTAACGTCACAAATTTCCATTTGACCCCTGCTGAATTAAAATATTACTGTTTGGTAATCCTTTTTCTTAACTTTCTTGCCATAATCACTTATCCCTCTCTATTGTAATGATGACATGAGAGTTATCACTTCCCTAGACTTCACTGATTCACAGATAGATTATGGAAAAGATCAGATATTTGGCATCTCCATATCCGAATGCATAAGGAATCCAGCTAGTCTCACTCTCCTCCCCACTCCTGTAGTCTATTTTTTTTACTTCCAGTGGTTACCTGTACTCTTTGGAGTTCCATGAGTGAAGCTGCCTCCACTCCTCCGCCTAGCCAGAGATTCCAGCTTCTAATCACTTTTTGTTCTTTTGCCAATTACTTTCATTTGTGCCCTCTATCACTTCACCCTTCCAAGAGTAAGAACACTTTTTCTCTACCTACTTTATCACAACCTATATGTCTTTAAATATCTCCATCAGATATCCACATTTTTCCAAAGAGAATGTCTAGAGTCCCCATTCCATTCATAACTAAAGTCCATGAAATCATTCCAATAAAACTCTTCTGCACCCTCTCCAAGACTTTCACATGTTCCCAAAGTGTGATGCTCACTGTTTTCTATATGTGGCCAAACCAGTGCCTTACAAACATTTGCTGTGACTTTCATACTTCTTGTTCTCTACACCTCTGTTTACGAAACCCAGGATCCGTAAGTTTTTTTTAATGGTTTTGTCAATCTGCCTTGCCACTTCCAATCAACTATGCATATATATCACAGATCTCTCTGTCCTTGTAGAATTGTGTCCTCTAGTTTATTTTGCCTTTAATTTTCCTACCAAAATGTAATATTTCACATTTTTCTGTATTAAATTTCATCTGTCACATGTCTGCCCATTCCACCAGTCCATCTACACCTTCTTGAAATCTATTACTATGCTCCTTGCAGTTCACCAGGCTTCCAAATTATGTTTTGTCTCTCATGAAGCTCAACATCATCTTGGTCAAAGTAGCCCAGATGATTGTCACCCTGTCTACCACCAATGCATAGTGTCTGAGGTGCATACCACCTATGAAATATACTGCAGCTACTTGCCCACGGTGTTCCAACACCATGTCCCAAACCCACAACATTTGCCACCAAGAAAAGCCAAGGGCTTCAAGCACATGGGCATACCACCACCTGAAGGTTTTCCTTCAAGATGCAGACCATACTGATTTGGAAATATATTACTGATACTTTATTTTGGCTGCATCTAAATCTTGGAATTCCTTATCTAACAGCAATGTGGGAGTACCTTCACCAGAAGGACTGCGACAGTTCAATAAGGCAGTTCATCACCACTTTCTCAAAGTCCATTAAGGATGGACCATAAATGCTGGCCTTGCCATTGATGTCCAGATTCTCGAAGATAAATTATTTCAAAGAATATACAAAGGAAAGCAGTGGCTCTTGATTGGGATTCCTTGGATCTCCACCATGCACTTACCTCCAGTCTGAGAAACAACCATTCGAAACTACTCTCTTTCCTGTTGCTTAACCAGTTTTCTATTCATGTGCTTCGACTTGATGATGAGCATATTATCTGATACTCTATCGTGCCTTTTGATAGTCCATGTACATCACATCAACCTCATTTCATTCATCAATCCTCTCTGTTACTTGTTAGAAAACTCTATCAATTTAGTTAAACTTGATGTGTCTTTAACAAATCCATGCTGACTTTCTCTAATCAATCCATGTTTTTCTAAGTGACTGGTAATCCTGACCCCAATTATCCTTCGTAACAGTCTCCCTGCTAATGAAGTTAAAATAACTCACCATAGTTGTTCAGTTTATCCATTCATCCTTTATTGAACAAGGGTCCACTTCGGTCCTTAGACACCATGAATGTATGTCTAGAAGACTATGTTCAATTCTCAGCAATTTGCACTAACTGCTCAGCTATGTAGGATGTATCCCATTTGGGCAGGTTCGCCTTTCGAGACTCTCTTTAGCCCTTCCAGTATCTCAGCATCACTTTCCCTTGCTGAAACTTCAGCTGCATTTCTTCTTTGGTAAAGTCTGATGAAAAGTACTCATTCAATGGCTTGGCTATGCCCTTTGCTGCAAGAAGTAGATTTCCTTTTGGTTCCTGATCAGCCCCTTTCTACTGTTTGCACACAAACATTTTGAATTTGCTTTTATATTTGCCACCAGTCATTTCTCATAACTGCTTCATTGTCCCTTTTATTTCCTTTTTTACTTCCTCCAAACTTTCTGTCACAGCTTTGTGGGCTGAAGGGCCTGAATTGTGCTGTAGTTTTTCTATGTTTTTCTAACTTGATTCTCAGTTTTGTATTGTATCTGACATTTTTCATGCATCTTTTTATTTTGCTTCATTTTGCTCTTGCTCCCTTTAATTATCCAGACAACTTGGATTTAATTGTCTTGCCTTTCTGCCCTCATGGCAATTTTACCGAGACTGAACCATCTTATCCTTAAATGCTGCCCATTGTTCAAGTACTGTTTTGCCTGCCAATCTCTGATTCCAATTTACCTGGACCAGGTCTGTTCTCATCCCATTATGGTCCCTTCTGCTGTTGAATATTTTCCCCTTCTCAAATGCAGTTTTTTTTCACTAGGTATTCTGCATGAAGTCTTCCATTATCATCACTCAATGGCTTTCACACATCTCTGTAATTTGCTCCTCTATATCCTTCTCATTAGTTAGCAGTTATAGAATACTCCCATTCATGTAATCGCATCTGTATTGTTTCTAAACTCTTAAGTAGATTCTGTCCTTGGGTGCTCCAGGATGGTCTCTCCATCTAAGCAATGGAATATTCTCCTAGATCAATATTGCCAGACACAGATCTTTCTTTACTTCCCTGAATCCTTCCTGAAGACCTTATATCAAAGAATATTTAATAGCTGGGTCTTCACTATTACCACTTCATAATCAGACATTGTTAATTGTGCCTGCATCTCTGCAATCGTGCTTTGTGTGACCATGTATATACACTATGAACTTACCTTAGACTCTGTTGTATTCTTTCTTAATCTGGTCCAACTTAATTCTGTATTATCCTTTGCTTTTTCTTCCTTGTAGTTTCTAAGTTACAATGCAGATCTTCATTTTCCCTGATTCCTTACATGATGAAGTTAAAATTAATTGCACTTAATTCTCACACGTTTGTTTTCTGAATTCTGGAAGGCCTTAGTCTTCCAACAATCCATATGCTTAAAACATAAACCTGGTGCCATTTTCCATGATTTCCCCAATTAGTGAGTCTTCCCTTCTACTTGGTGGCATTCTTCCTTGAGTCTTTACATGAGTTTTGTCCACTGAGAAATTGCTCTTATGAAATACATATTCCCATTTTCAAATCCAGTTGTTTAGCTAGGAATTTTGATATAGCTCTGCAGGGCAAAACTTTTCTCCAGTAATTGGTAGACTGTCAACTTTATATGTCTATTCAGAAAAAAAATAAGGTCAGCAATGAACAGGAAACCAAGGGTTTCAGCTTCAGATGAACATCATTTTATCTACTGAAAGCGCACGAATTTATGTGTTGACCACAAAACACCACGTTGATTTTTCAATAAATTGCCAATAGCATATACCGGGAGGAAGCTGCATGTGGGTAGGAGCTTCATCTGTATGGTGGTAAAGAACAGTTTCCAATTTCCTGTTTGCACATTGAAGTTATCTGGACAATGTATGCAACGTGATGCAACCTGTTGGATAATTGTGGAGGTTAAAAGATAAATCTACACGGAGAAGATAATGATAATTTGGCATGTTAAGGCATTTTACAAAGGGCATATTATGAGAATATTTTTCTTCAATATTCCACTGAGTTTCTTACTTTCAGCTGGATGATCTCAAGCATCTAACCATTCTCCAGTGAAAATTAACCACACTGTCTTCAACAAGTCTGGTTTCATGTCTGTCGCTGAAAGGCCAAACTATAAAACTATGCTTTAGAGCAAAAAAAAATTATACTTTGATTATAAACTTTCACCAGATTTCAACGTATCAAGAAGCCAACGTTACCCAAAGATTGTAACCTCTGGATTAAATGAAAGCATTATGAAGTGTACTTAATCAGAAAAGATGCAGCAAAACGCACTAAAAACAAATGGTTAAAACCCAAGACACCTGCTTTAAAATAGTCAAGAACTATCCTATGGCACTCAAAAGATCTGACTGGAGCAGCTGGCAGTATAATCTGAAGGAGCAGGAATTATGTTGAAGCACTTCTTCTTGTCCATTAAAAATAACTACCAGCTGATGGGTAAAATTTATCACAAGCACAATCTTGTACATTAAGTCAAAGATGGACAGTACAGAAATGGATCCTTTGTCCCACCACATCCATGCTGATCTTTTTGCCAATCTACACTAATCCCACTTGCCTGCATTAGTACTGTGACCTTCAATGCCTTGCCTGTCTAAGTGCCTCTTAAACATGGTAATTATGTCTGATTCCACCACCTCTGGCAGCACATTCCAGATATCAACCACTTAGATCTCTTTTAAGCCTCCTTCCTCTCACCTTAAACCTATGCCCTCTCGTTTTTGATACCCCTTCCATGGGAAAAGGATTTTGACTATCTACCCTGTCTATGCTTCTCATAATCTTATATGCTTCTATCAGATCACCCCCTCGTCCTCCTTCACCCTAGGGAAAACAAGTCTAGCCTATGCAATCTTTCTCCGTAACTAGAGTTCACCAATCCAGGCAACCTCCTGGTGACCTCCTCTCCAGCACAATAGAATCATAGACTTGTAGCATTGTACAACGTGGAACCAGACTATTCAGCCCAACTCATCCATGCTGATCAGTGGGCACCCTTCCGTATTAACCCCATTGCCCTGTATTTGGTCCATTGGCTTCTATGCTTAAGTAATTCAAGTGCTAATCTAGGCACTTCTTAAAGGTTGTCAGTGACCAAGCTTCAGCCACTCTCTCAGGCAGTGCATTCCAGGTACTTATCATTCTTTGGGTGAAAAAGTTCCCTCCCATATCCCCTCTGAATCTCTTACCCCTTACCCTACACCTAAGTCCTCTAGTTTCACCTACCCCTTACATGGGTAAAAGCTTCCTGCAGTTGACTCTATCTATACCTCTGATATATGCCTCAGTTATATCACCACTTAACCTCCTCTGCTCCAGGGAGAAAAGACCTAACTTCTCTGGTTTCTCTTCATAACTGAACTGCTCTATCCAAGCAACACCTCTCTTCAGCCTAAGACTCCTTTCCACATTATCAACAACTCTGCCAATCGTTGTGTCATCAGCGAACTTACTGATATTGCCTCCCACATCCAACTCCATGTCATTCACGTACATTACCAACAACAATGGTACCAGCAACGATCCTTGTGGTGCACTATTAGTCACAGGCATCAAATTGCAAAAACTATTATCACCATATTTTTCCTGTTGTCAAGCCAATTTTGCATCAAGTTTACCAATGTTCCTTGGTTCCCATGGGCCCTAATCTTTTGAACATGTGGGTTCTTGTCAAAGGCTTCACTAAAGTCCATGTAAATAACATCTACGACCCTGTTCTCATCGATACACATCCTTCCAAGAGGGTGGTGGCCAGAACTGTACACAATACTCTAAATGTGGCCTAAACAGAGTTTTGTAAAGTTGTGACATGACATTCCAACTCTTATATTCAAAGCAACACACAAAAAGCTGGAGGAACTCAAGAGGGAAATTAATAGTCAACACTACTCTGACCTGCTGAGCTCCTCCAGCTTTTTGTGTGTTATTCTAGATTTCAGCATCTGCAGTCTCCCTTATCTTCTAAGCCCTGACCTATGAAGGCCTTTTTCACCACCCTATCCATCTGTATTGCCACTTTCAGGGAACAATGGCCTTGAACCCCTAGTTCTCTCTGTTTGTCAACATTCCTTAGTGTCCTACCATTTACTGTATCTGTCCTGACACTAATAAAATTCCCAAAATGCATCACTTTGCACTTATTGGGATTCACTTACACTTGTTGGGATATGGCTAATTGATTTTCCAATATGCATTCAAGGTGCAGTTAGAATGGGGATGTGTAAAAAAGATAAGAATTGAAATCCAATCACTACAGCTAGGGAATTTAGAGTCATAGGATCACAAAATCATACAGCAGGGAAACAGGCCATTTGGCCCACGATGTCCATGCCAACCAGTGGGCATCCACCTGTATTAATCCCATCTTCTAACACTTGGCTTGGAGCCTTCAATGCCTTGGTAATTCAAGTTATCATCTCGCCACTTGGCTAACGTGAGGGAGCATAATTTTAGGGTGATTGGAGGAAGGTATAGGGGGAGGATGTCAGAGGTAAGTTTTTTACAGAGAGTGGTGGATGCGTGGAACGTACTGGTGGAAGAGGTGGTGGAGGCAGATACATTCGGGACATTTAAGAGACTCTTAGATAGGCACATTAATGATAGAAAAACGGAGGGCTATGTGGGAGGGAAGGGTTAGAAAGATCTTAGAACAGGATAAAATGTCGGCACAACATCATGGGCCGAAGGGCCTGTACTATGCTATGTTCTATGTTCACTTCTTAAATGCTGTGAGTGACTCTGCTTCCACCTCACTTTCAGGCAGTGAATTCCAGGTACTCACCACTCTCTGGGTGAAAAAGATTGCCCTTAAATCCCCTCTAAATCTCTTTCACCTTACCCTTAATCTATGTCCACTACTTAATTAAACTTAATTAAATAAACTGGAATATAAAGATACGATTAGTGATAGCATATTATTATTAGAAACCTATTTGATTCATTAATGTCCTTCAGGAAAGAAATCCTTTGCTATATTTCACCCCAGAAACACAGCAGTACTGTTGACTATTAATTGCCCTCTGAAATGCTTAAGGAGTTCGCTCACTCCAAGAAAAGTTGCCTAACCAGCAATGCTCACATAACTTGAATGAATAAAAAGAACTTGTGGCAGTAGCCTTCAACTTCCTCAATTCCTGTCCTCTTGCTCTACCCCTACAACTGGCAAAGCCAAGCATGCGATGAACTAATTGCTACTTCCTAATTTATTCTGAGTTCTCTGCTGCTCTTTATGACCTTAATAGTGACTTGATCTTTGTTCCTTTAAACAAACTTCTGGTCACCTCACTATAGCAAGGATATTGAGGCTTTAGAGAGGGTGCAGAGGAAGTTTACTAGGATGCTGCCTGGATTAGAGGGCATGTGCTATCAGGAGACGCTGGACAAACTTGGGCTCTTTTCTCTGGAGCAGCGGAGGCTGAGAGGTGATCTGTTGGAAGTGTATAAAAATTATGAGGGGCATAGATAGGGTGGACAAGCAATATATTTTTCCCATTATTGAGTGATCCAATACCAGAGGGCATGTATTTTAGGTGAGAAGGTGTAGTTTCAGAAGAAACGTGAGGGGTAAATTTTTTACTCAGAGAGTGGTGGATACCTGGAATGCGTTGCCTGGTAGGGTGGTGGAGGAAAACTCATTGGGGGCTTTTAAGAGGGGCTTGGATGGGCACATGAATGAGAGGAAAATGGAGGGATATGGGCATTCTGTAAGTAGGAGGGAATAGCTATGTCAGCACAACATTGTGGGCTGAAGGGCCTGTTCTGTGCTGTAAACTAGTGTTCTAAACTAGTGAGCTTAATATTGGCAGAAAACCTACACAGCAGCCATTTATAATGAACATAATCCCATTTTTGCAAATTTGCTTAAATTTGAAAACAACTTATTGAAATATATCCAGCTCAAAAGATTATTTATCGGGCCACAAATTCAGGATTTCTATGTTCATATCTTCAGACTTCTAGTCAGAATTTGGATCCATTCAAATAGCGGAGGAAAGCGTAAGTATTTTAATCTGTGCTTCATGATGGCTGTGTTGTGACTGTGAATGAGCCACACGGAGACCAGAGCTGCAGATTTAGATAGTCTTTATTCAGCAGGAGCAGACAATTAGCAGGAGACCAGGTGGAAGACTCTCTCCTGGGAGAATCTCTCAGTAGAATCTTAGCGAACTCAAAGTACATCATGTTTTTATACTCCTGAGGACAAAGGTGTTTCAATAGTTTCAGGTGTTTCAGGTGTTTCAATAGTTACAATGACTCAGCTTACTTCAATATTTTGGGTGTAGACAGATGGTTCCATTGAATTTCATATTTGCACTGGGTGGACACCTCAAACGTCAAGGTTCTCTAAATTTTCAAATTGCTTTACTGGAACAAAGTAATTTTCATGAATAGTCCAAAAGCTTCTGAGGACAGAAACCCCAGACTCTCAAAATTAGAGTTGTGAAGGCTGACACATGGCAGGCACGGTAGTGTAGCGGTTAGCGTAATGCTATTACAGCGCCAGTGACCTGTGTTCAACTCCCGCTGCTGTCTGTAAGGAGTTTGTATGTTCTCCCTTTGTCTGCGTGGGTTTCCTCCGGGTGCTCTGGTTTCCTCCCACATTCCAAAGGTGTACAGTTTAGGAAGTTGTGGGCATGCTATGTTGGTGCCGGAAGCGTGGTGACACTTGCGGGCTGCCCCCAGAACACTCTACGCAAAAAGATGCATTTCACTGTGTGTTTCAATGTGACTAATAAAGATATCTTACATCTTACATCTTGACTGGGTACACAAATACCTCAGTTATTGATTGACAGAACAAATATGCCTATGACCATGCTTAATGTGCTATGTGACAAAACAATCAGTCTGGTCTGGAACCTTTCTTGATCTCTGTCACAGTGATGCAAAATAATTTAGCTGAAGATGTCTGATGCTTGGTGTGATGTGGTCCAATGAACATAGCCCTATTGTCTGAAGTTTAGCCAATACATACATGAATGTCTCATGGTCATGTCAGTTTACAATCCTTATCTCTTGAGCAGCCTCCTGCTGTGAACTGGTAGCCAGCAAACTTCAGGCAGTGGTGCTTATTCATGCAACTGTGCTTTTAATTTCAGAACTGACTACTACTTGTAGTATACACTTTGAAATACTTCATAAAGATTGGTTCTCGTTTGTATTAATGGCTACAATGTCTCAAATGCTATGGCTGCTTCTCTCTAACAGGTTGTGTGTAACAACACAGATTAGATTAGCTTTGATTTCCACTTCAGTAGTATCAAAGACCATCGCAAGGAATAGTTTCCATTCATGCCAGTTTACAGACCATTCTGCCCAAGAAACCTATGCCAAAATTTATGCGTGAACCTCCTCCCAGCTTATTATTCTCACTGATGGTATATATAAAGTCAGAGGGATCTCAAAATGTTATCGCAGCTTAATTTTAATCCAATTTTAGTCCAATGCAAGATAATGCCTGTGCAAGCAGTGGTTGACTTGAAGGCATATGATCAAATCTACAATTAATGCTGCAATCAGCAAACATAATTCGATCATGTGCTCTTCTGCCTGCAATGTAACTGTGGCTGAGTTGGCTATTTCTTATTGCTCCACAAAACATAGAGGATGCGAGAAATATTCCCGGTCTACATGTGAAATTAAAAAAACAAAATTAAAGCTAAGATTTGCTACAGGATCTTTTATTAATTTTCAGTATCTGTGTTTTGCTGGCAAAGCCTGCCATTTATTGTGTATCCCTAGTTGCCCTTAAGAAGGTGTTGATGAACCATCTTCTTGAACTGCTGTAATTCTTCTGATGGAACAACTGGCTGGAGTGCTCACGGACATCTCCAACCTCTCACTTCTGTGCTTCAAGATGACAACAATTGGACTGGTGCCCAAGAAGACCAGGGTGACGTTCCTCAACGACTACCATTCAGTAGCGCTTACATCCATTGTAATGAAGTGCTTCGAGAGGTTGGTTATGACTTGAATCAACTCCCGCCCCAGCAAGGACATGGACCAACTTCAATTTGCCTATTGCCACAGTAGGTCTACAGCAGACACTATCTCACTAGCTGTCCACTCTGCACTGGATCACCTGGACAACTGGAATATGTATGTCAGGCTGATGTTCATTGACTACAGTTTGGCGTTCAACACCATTATCTGCTCAAAACTTATCGTCAAGCTCTAAGACCTCCCTCTACAATTGGATCCACAACTTCCTCACTGGGATATCACACACAGTATGGATTGGAAACCTCATCTGCTCCTCTTTGATCATCAACACAGGCGGACCTCAGGGCTGTGTGCTTAGCTCCCTGCTCTACTCTTCCTGTACCAATGACTGTGTGGTTAAGCATAGCTCCAATGCCATTTACAAATTCGCCGATAACACCGCTGTTGTTGGCAGAATCGTGGATGGTGATGAGGAGGTGTACAGGGGTGAGACAGGTCAGCTGTTTGAGTGGTGGTGTAACAACAGCCTTGCACTCAACATCAGCAAAACCAAGGAACTGATTGTGGACTAGGAAGGGAAGTCAAGCAAAGGGTTTGCTGTGGAAAGGGTGAAACAGCTTCAAATTCCTCAGTGCCAACATCTCAGAGGTTCTATCCTGGGCTTGGCAAATAGATGCAGCCAGGAAAAGGTGCTCCAGTATCTCTACTTTCTTAGATGTTTAAGGAGATTTGGCTTGTCATCAAAGACTCTAAGAAAACTTCTACAGATGCACAGTGGAAAGCATTCTGACTGGGAATGATATGGAAACTCCAATGCACAGGAACGCAAGAGGCTATAAAAAGAGGTGGACTCAGCCAGTTCCATCATGGGTACAGCTCTCCCCACAGTCGAGGACACCTACATGAGGTGATGTCTCAGGAAGGTGACATCCATCATGAAGAATCCCGACCATCCAGGCCATGCCCTTTTCTAATTGCTGCCATCAGGCAGGAGGTACAGGAGCCCGAAGACCCACACCTCAACGTTCAACAATAGCTTCTTCCCCACTGCCATCAGATTCTTGAACCGACCTGAAAAAACGTAATTCTACCTTGGACTATATTTCTCTCAACTTGCACTAATGTTGTTAAGTTTATTGTTGTTTATTCTGTCATGCAAGTTATGTATAATTTATGTTAATTTAAGTTTATGTAATTTATGTTTGTCATGTTTGTAACATCCTGTGCTGCTGTTGTAAAAAGCTACTTTTCATGGCATTTATGCCCTGGGTATGTACTGTAGGCCCACGACAATAAACTTGAAACTTGAATTTGAAAGTAGTCCAACAGAGCTGTTCAGTAGGCAGATCCAGTATTTAGAGCCAAAGACAATGAAAGATTGGTAATATATCTCCAAGTCGGGATAGCGTGTAATTTCGAAGGGAACTGGCAGATAATTACGTCCCCATGTGTGTGCTGCCCTTGCCCTTCTTGCTGGTAGAGGTGCTAGTTTGGGGCCGTGTTCTGTCAGAGTAACCTTGGTGAATAACTGCAGTGCATTTTGTACTGGTGGTGCAGGGAGTGAAAGTTTTAGTTGGCATACAGGGAGCCCATAAATTGGGCTACCATGTCTTGGATCGGGTTATCCTTTGTGACTATTGTTGGACCTTCACTCTTACAGGCAAATGGAGGGTATTCATTTGTGCCTCTAAATGGTGGGTTTGAAGTATCAGTGCCGAAACATGGCACAAGATACTAAGCCTCCAATTGGTCTTGACACCATATTATTTAAGTGTCTAGACCAGTTGACCTTTTGATCAATAGTGAATCTGAGGGAGTTGATGTTTGGGGACTCAGTGACAATGATGCTATTGAATGTCAAGGGTAGGTGGAGATGGTTATTACCTGACACAAATGTTGCTTGCCTATGTCTCACTGTTGATTGGGTCTTGATACATGTGTCCATGGAACGCTTCATTTCTTGAGACATTGCAAAAAAAAGAATGTGCAATCATCAGCAAACATCCTCACTTCTGACCTTATGATAGAGGAAATGAAACAGCTGAAGGTAATTGGGCAGAGGATGTTGCCCAGAAGAACATCTGTGATGACGTCCCAGGTTGACTTTAACCAACACGTTTGAAATTTGGCTCCAGACAGTGGAGAATTTCCCACTGATTCTACCAGGGTGTGAAGTATGGAGCCTAATGGAATGATCTATAAATTATAAGCACATTCCAAATTTAACAAAAAACAATTCTATATAACATATCTCCAAGTGAGCTATCTTTGAGTATTAATAGGTCAGCAAAATTCAGATCAATCAAATTGTGTGACGTGACACTTCCAAGGATTATGTTGGCTCAATTTCAGACAAGTTTTCAACATCATTTACAAGAAGAACTTGGTGATATTTACTGATGCACCCATTCGGAATATGTGAGAGAGGCACTTGACCTCTAAAAGAAGATAAAAAATCACCTTGGTTCTGTCATATATGGACAACCTGTTACCTTTGAACAGTGATCCCTAGTCCTAGATTCTCCCATTAGAGGAAACATCCACTCGGCATCCAACTTATCAAGACCCTTCAGAATCTTATATACTTTAATCAGTTGCCTCTCACTCTTCTGAACTCCAGGGGATACAAGCCTGGTCTGTTCAACCTCTCCTCATAAGGCCACCTACCCATTCCAGATATCAGTGTAGTAAACCTTCTCTGCTCCCAATACATTATCATTCTTCCTTAAATAAAGAGACTGATCCTGTACACAATACTTCAGATAATTAGGTTACCAGACTTGCTATCAGAATTCTGGACCAGTGATCCAGAGACATGAGTGCAAATCTCAGCATGGCAGTTGGGACTTAAAACCAAGTCATAGAAATAAAATCTGGAACGTGTAAAAAAACGCCTGCCAAACTAAAGTTGGTTATAGAACTGCTGGATTGTCATAAGATTCACTAATATCCTTGAGGGCAGGAAATCTGCCATCCTTACATGGTCTGATCATGTATGACTCCAAGCCCACTATCGTGGTTGACTCCTAGCTGCCTCCTAAGTTCAGAAGTGACCAAAAGTGCTGACATTGTCAGTAATGCTTACATCCCATGAATGAGTAAAAAAGAATCCTATATAGTTATTAATCCATAACCTCGACCCTCTTGTCACTGAGGGGAAATTACATTTCACTATTTACCCCCTCCAGCTCCCTTTTTGAACATCGAATTAACCTGCATTTTTCAAGCACCAGTTCTTCGCGTCAAAAACCTTAAATATATTTCATCTCTGATATCATCCCATTAACGCTATGCTACATTTTTTTCATGGTTACAATATCCTTTCTGTAATAGGCAACTAAGATCTTCCCACAGTACTCTGAATGTGAATTAATTAATATCCTTTATGGATTTATTATCATCTCCTCATGATAAAGGCACCTTGTCCCTTTCAAATAAAACTTAGTCCCATTTCCCCTTTCAATTGCTTCCTCCACTGAGATCTGGGTCAGATGCACTGATTTTGTTGTAAGATTGCCAATAAACTTGCCTTTCTGGGTTTGGTTGAGAATAATAGTTTTTGGACAAGTTATTAACTTATAGGAAAGCTTTTTTTAAAAAACATCCTCTTCATTTACTCCTCCCATGTCAGCTACTGATCACAGCATGCCACTTGTGTTGGAAGTACATTGATTCATTGGTTTTTGTTTTAGTTTCACAGATGAGCTACTGTATGTTATACTTTCTATTGAGCTAGTGGTTGATTTTTCTTTTCCTAATTCATTCATTGTGAAACTGGCAAGGCTAGCATTTGTTGTCTACCCAAAACTGCTCTTGAGTTAAATGGCTTGATCAAATGTATCAGAGATCAAGTCAAGTAAAGTCGAGTTTATTGTCATATGCAAAACTATGGTGAGGTGCAATGAAAGCTTGCTTGCAGCAACGTCACAGGCATGTAGGTTCAGACAACACACAGAACATAAAAATCAGAAACAAGTCTATGGCAGTGCAGGAGGTGGGCTATAGTGTTCCGTTGCTGAGGTAGGGTTAAGGTTGTGCAGGTCAGTTCAAGAACCTGATGGTTGCAGGAAATCAACTGTTCCTGAACCTGGTGGTGTGGGACTTCAGGCTTCTGTACATCCTGCCTGATGGTAGCAGCGAGAAGAGTGCATGAGGTGAAGTTCCTTGAAGGTAGATGCTGCCTTCTTAAGGCAGTGCCTCCTGTAGATGCTTTCAATGTTGGGGAGAGCTGTGCCCATGATGGACTGGGCTGTGTCCACTACTCTCTGCAGCCTCTTGCATTCCTGGGCTTTGGAATTGCCTTATCAAGCCACGATGCAATCATCTGAATCACGTAAGTCAATATTGTAAATCAGTAAAGACTCAGTCACATTTTGTGAGCCGCTGGTCAAATCAGGCCTGACCAGGTAAGGACAGCAGAGTTCATCCCCTGAAAGATAGAAGCCTAGAAATCTGGATGTATAACATTTATTTCAGCGCTATCTATCTGAAAGTCGCCTGTTTTTAGGAATGGAACACAATTGAGACCATTTCCAGATCATATTGCTCCACTCTGGAAGTTGACCCAGGCACTTCCAGTTGCACATTGCCCTACCATGTCAGGTGAAGAATAATATGATGCCCAGAAGGAGTGTTGCCCCAGAAATTTAGCCAAATTGTCCTGATGAGTGCACATACTTGGGCATTTGCCAGACCACTATGTTTTAATAATGGTAGCAGCACTCTCTAAAAGGGGCTTCCTGGAGCAGGTGTTGTCCATTTCTGTGTAGTTTTCCATCTGATTAATTTAAAGTTACCTGGGCTTCTTGGGACTTTGCATGTCATTCTGATGACCTTGTCACCCACCCAGCCAACCTTCTCACCGCAAACCCTGACCTCTGGGCCTTCTCCCCCCACCCCACCCTCAAGCCTCGATCTTCAGCCTCCAGCCTCTAATCAAATGAATCTCTGCATTCCTGGTCTAATTCTATTAAAATGATGCTACCCTACCCACCTATGGACTGACTTCCCACAACTAAAACAAAAATGAACTATCAAGAAACACTTCAGGCAGTACCTATCCATGCTAGGGAAATGGTGATTGCAGAATTTAGGTAAAAATAATTTGCAAGATCTTTTGTACGTAACTTAAATTCCAGATAGGCCAAGAAATTAAGAGAAAAAAACTACAAATGTAGATGAGAGGAAGGCTCATTTGGGTCTTATTTAGACCTTGAGTGACAAACTCCTTTTTAAGTGGGAGATAGAGGATAAATGGCTGAGAGTGTGGTTTAAATCCATTCTATGGTTTGGATAACTGTTTTTACTAACTGCCCATTAACCCATTGTCCAGATAGCCTCACTTACAGCTCATCCCCATGGCAACCCTGTTCTCTCCTTAATAAAGATATTCCCTTCATCATATCCAACCTTCCTCTACCCTCCCTGCAAGTTAAAACCAGCTTCTTTCCTCTCTATGCCCCCAGTTCTGGCAAGACTCTTCAACTTGCAATGTTAATTCTGTTTGTCTTTCCAGAGACGCAGTTGAACCTGCTCAGTGTTTCCAGAATTTACTGTTTTATGTCAGACTGCCAGCATCTGCAGTTTTGTTTTAGATTTTTACAACAATTCCATACTCGCAGATACCTTGTTTTACTTTCTTTCCCTGAATTTTTAGTCCTTTCATTGAAACAACTGTATATACACGTTGGCATAGGACAGCAGAGGGAGAAGGTTGGACTGGCCATGTGTTTTGGTAACACAAAAGCTGGAGCATTAAATCTAAATGCAAGTTGAAGTCACTGAACTGGGAATGAAATAAGTCATCGATAGAAGGTGGGATTCTGTATTCAGCATCATTTGATGGTGTTTAACAACATATTCCATTGAGTTATTTAAAAGCAGGTCTCTCAAGCTCAGACATGAATATCTTGGAAGGCAAAGATTAAAGGTAGCACATAAGTACATTTGGTCTTGTCTTGATGAAATGAAACAGACTGAGAACATCTGGCAATGTATAGGTGCTGGCATGAGGCAGTTGGACCAAATAGCCTGTTTCAATTTTCATTATCATTTTAGATCTACTTTACACATAGAGCCCATTCTAACTTTGGAGGTCCTTGTACAAGAAAAACCAAAAACAGAACAAAATAGCATGCAGGTACAAGTAATTAAGTTGGCCTTTAGAGTAGGAATGCTTTGATGCAACTTTACAGGGCATTGCTTCATAAAGTTTTGGGCTCCATATTTAACAATGATGTACAGGCGATGCTTGAGTTATGGCTGTTTGGGTTATGGAAATCTACCATTACAAAATTTACAAATCACTACCCAAAAATTTGAGATATGGAATAAAATTTCCACAGATGATGTGGCTTTGCAGTACTGAAAGTTGCAATATAGGCTGCTTTCTAGGAACGCAACCTCTCTGTTACGTGGGGTCACCTGTACTTGCATTAGAAGCAGTGCAGAGAAGGTTCAGCAGATTGACCGTAGGAAGAAGGGGTTGATGTCTGAACAAATGGTCGAACCTACGCTCATTGGTATTGGTATTGGCTTATTATTGTCACTCGTACTGAGGTACAGTGAAAAACTTGCCTTGCATACCGATCGTACAGGTCAATTCATTACACAGTGCAGTTGCATTGAGTTAGTACAGACTGCATTGAGGTAGTACAAGTAAAAACAATAACAAAAACAAGTAAAGTGTCACAGCTACAGAGAAAGTGCAGTGCAATAAGGTGCAAGGTCACAACAAGGTAGATCATGAGGTCAGAGTCCATCTCATTGTACAAGGGAACTGTTCAATAGTCTTATCACAGTGGGATAGAAGCTGTCCTTAAGTCTGGTGGTACGTGCCCTCAGGCTCCTGTATCTTCTACCTGATGGAAGAGGAGAGAAGAGAAAATGAGAAGAAAGGTGACATTATTGAAAGATATAAGATTCTGAAGGGATTGACTGAGTGGACGTTGGGAAGATATTTCCCCTAGTGGGGCTATATAGAACTAGGGGGTATAATTTCAGAATAACTGCTGGCCCATTTCAGATGGCGGTGAAGAGGAATTTCTTCTCTCAGCAGGTCATGAATCTTTGGAAATCTCTACCATTGAGAGCTCTAGAGTCATTAAGTATATTCAAGGCAGAAATGAATGGGCACTTAAATTACAAAAGGAGTCAGTGGATAAAGGGGAGAAAATGGAAAATTTGACATTGAAGACAAGATTGGATTAGTCACGATCTTATTGAATCATGGAAAAAGCTTGAGGGGCTGAATGGCCTACTCATATTCCTGGTTCTTATGTCCTTATATTCTGTGCAGTAATTTAATGTAAAATATAATTTGAGAGCCCTTAAACAGAGACAAATAGGGAGAACAGGAGAAAACTGAAAATGTAGCCACTCCACTTTGTTACTTTCTAAGTAAGTCTATACTACATTTAATTAAGGAAATAAGAACATAAGACAGAGAAGCAGGAATAGGCTAATTGGCCCTCTGAGCCTGGTCTGACAATCATCCAGATCATGGCTTCTACCTCAGCATTATTTTCCAGCACTATCAGCAAATCCCTTGACTCCTTTAATAACCAGAAAGCGATCGATCTCTATTTTGAATAAACTAAAGGAATGAACCTACACAGCCCGCTGGGGTAGATAATTCCAAAGATTTATGACCGTCTGACTTAAGAATTCGCCTTAGTTCTAAATGGCTTTTTTTCTCAAGCTGCGCCCTTGGTTCTAGGCTCTTCAAGCAGGGGAAACATTCAGTTTGTGAAGCCCTTTAACATTATCGTAAGTTTCAATGAGATCTCTTCTCATTCTTCTAAAATTTAGAGATCACAGTTCCAGTCTACAGAATCTTTATTTATAGGATCAGTAAGCTGTCCCTGGAACTAGTCTGGTGAACCTTCACTGCACTTGCCAATGGCAAGTATATTCTTTCTAATGTTAAGAGACCAAAACTGTTCACAATATTCAAGGTGCAGTTTCACCAAGGCCCTATGCAACTGCAAAGAGATTTTCTTACTTCTGTAATCAAACCATAAAACCATAAGATATAGGATCAGAATTAGGCCATTCGGCCCATCGAGTCTGCTCTGCCATTCACTCATGGCTGATTTTTTTCAACTCCATTCTCCTGCCTTCTCCCCGTAATCCTTCACCTCCTTAGCAATCAAGAACCTATCAATCTCTGCCTTAAGTACGCCGAGTGACTTGGCCTTCACAGCCCTCTGTGGCAATGAATTCTTGGCAGCTGGTTCCTTGACTTCCTGACCAATGGGCAGCAATCAGTGAGGGTAGGCAACAACACCTCTGGCACGATTATTCTCAACACTGGTGCCCCAAAAAGCTGTGTCCACAGCCCCCTACTCGACTCCCTATATACTCATGACTGCGTGGCTGGATTCTGCTCTAACTCCATTTACAAGTTTGCAGATGATACCACTGTAGTAGGCCGTATCTCAAATAAAATAAGAGAGATAAGATATCTTTATTAGTCACGTACATTGAAACACACAGTGAAATGCATCTTTTGCGTAGAGTGTTCTGGGGGCAGCTCGCAAGTGTCTCCACACTTCCGGCGCCAACATAGCATGCCCACAACTTCCTAACCTGTACATCTTTGGAATGTGGGACGAAACCAGAGCACCTGGGGGAAACCCCCACAGACACGGAGAGAACATACGAACTCCTTATAGACAGTGGCCGGAATTGAACCAGGGTTATTGGCACTGTAATAGTGTAATGTTAACCGCTACACTACCGTGCCAGCCCTATAATGATGAGTTGGAGTACAGGAAGGAGATAGAGAGCTTACTGATGTGGTGTCATGACAACAACCTTTCCCCTAATGTCAGCAAAACAAAAGAGCTGGTCATTGACTTCGGGAAAGGGGGCAGTGCACATACACCTGTCTACATCGATGGTGCTGAGGTTGAGAAGGTTGAGAGCTTCAAGTTCCTGGGAGTGAACATCACCAATAGCCTGTCCTGGCTCAACCACATAGATACCACAGCCAAGAAAGCTCACCAGTGCCTCTACTTCCTCAAGAGGCGAAAGAAATTTGGCATGTCCCCTTTGATACTCATTAACTTTTATCGATGCACCATAAAAAGCTTCCTATCTAGATGCATTACGGCATGGTATGGCAACTGCTCTGCCCGTGACTGTAAGAAACTGCAGAGGGTTGTGGACACAGCTCAGCACATCACGGAAACCAGCCTCCCCTCCATGGACTCTGTCTTTACCTCTCGTTGTCTTGGTGTAGCAGCCAGCATAATCAAAGACCCCACCCACCCCAGATATTCTCTCTTCTTTCCTCTCCCATCGGGCAGCAGATACAAAAGCCTGAAAGCTCATACCACCAGGCTCAAGGATGGCTTCTATCCTGCTGTTATAAGACCATTGTATGGTTATCTAATACAATAGAGTGGACTCTTGACCTCACAATCCACCTCATTATGACCTTGCACCTTATTGTCTACCTGAACAGAACTTTCTCTGTAGCTGTGATACTTTATTCTGCATTCTGTATTGTTTTACCTTGTACTAACTCAATGCACTGTGTAATGAATTATCTGTATGAACGGTATGCAAGACAAGTTTTATCATTGTACCTTTGTATAAAAAGGTTGCCCAAGTCCCTATTAAATCTTTTCCCTCTCACCTTAAACCTATGCCCTGTAGTTCTTGAACTTCTGGTCCTTCTGCCTATGGAAGGGCCATGACATACAGAGCATTGTTGTGAAGAATTCTCCCAGTGAGTTGAGCAAATTCCTGGTGAGGCCATTGCACAAAGATAAGCTTGATGTCAATAGAATGGATTTTGGAGGACTACAATGTGTTGTTGCTAATATATAGAACATTGAGCAGTGTACACTGGAGAAGGACTTCTGGACAATTTTGTTTCATAGAAATGAGTTGCCAGCTGGCAGTGCTCACTGATTATCACAATGTCCACCCCATTATGACATGGACTTCAGGAAAGGGAAGTTGGGAGAACACACACCAGTCTTCACTGAGGGATCAGCAGTGGAAAGTGTGAGCAGCTTCAAGTTCCTGGGTGTCAACATCTCCAAGGATCTATCTTGGGCCCAACACATTGATGTAATCCTGAAGAAGAGTGTTTGAGGAGATTTGATATGTCACCAAAGACTCTTGGAAATTTCTATAGATGTACAGTGGAGAGCATTCTAACTGGTTGCATCATCGCCTGGTATGAAGGTTCCAATGCGCAGGATCAAAAGAGGCTGCAGAGGGTTGTAGACTCAGCCAGCTCCATCATGGGCACAACCCTCCCCACCACTGAGATCATCTTCAAGAGGCGGTGCCTCAAGAAGGCAGCATCCATCATTAAGGACCCTCACCATCCGGGACATGTCCTCTTCACATTACTACCATCAAGGAGGAGGTACAGGAACCTGAAGACCCACACTCAATGTTTCAGGAACAGCTTCTTCCCCTCAGCCATCAGATTTCTGAACGGTCCATGACCCCATGAACACTACCTCATTATTCCTCTTTTGCACTATCCCTTTATTTCTGTAACTTACAGTAATTTTTATGTCTTGCACTGTACTGCTGCTGCAAAACAACAAATTTCACGACCTATGTCAGTGATAATAAACCTGATTCTGATTCTGATTCTGATTCTGGACTCACATAAGACTGCTCAAGTTCATTGAACTTTGAACCCTTAGGGCGACAGAAAGCCCTTGCAACCTTAACATTTTGAACTGGATTCGAATCTACTTCTCAACAATGAAATCATACTAATTCACTAAGTGAGCCCGGTCTTCACAGAAATTGAGATATGTATTATCTCTGTTATCATTATTGATTTCTTTTTGCCACAGCATATAATTTATTGACATTGTAGCTAAGTACATCTGAAGCTATGTGGATGGATCTACAGTATTATGTAATCCTGACTGGAAACCAGGACATAACCTGTATTACTGGCAAACTCCGTATACATTATTGATATAATAACCTTTCTGTCATACATTGTAGTTTGTTATTAATTGTAAAACTCTAAAGCAAGAGCATTTAATCTTGATGAATCTGTTGAACTCATGCAAACAAACTTCATCTGAATGGGCCTTGTAAATTTTCTTTATTGAGGAGGAAGAGATAAAAAAACTGCATTGTAACCTAATTTGAGACCAAGTCTGATATTGCACTGGGAAAACCAGGTTGTCCAGGGTGACCGCAAGAAACTGCAGAGTTGTGGACACAGCTCAGCACATCAAGGAAACCAGCATCCCCTCCATGGACTCTGTCGACACTTCATGCTGCCTTAGTAAAGCAGCCAGCATAACCAAAGACCCCACCTACCCCAGATATTCTCTCTTCTTCCCTCTCCCATCGGGAAGAAGATACAAAAGCCTGAAAGCACGTACCACCAGGCTCAAGAACAGCTTGTATTCCGCTGTTATAAGACTATTGAACGATTTCCTAGTACAATAAGATGGACTCTTGACATTACAATATACCTCGTTATGACCTTGCACCTTACTGTCTACCTGCACTGCACTTTCTCTGTAGCTGTGACACTTTATTCTGCATTGTTTTACCTTGTACAACCTCAATGCACTGTGTAATGAATTGATCTGTATGAATGGTATGCATGACAAGCTTTTCACTGTACCTTGGTACAAGTGACAATAATAAATCAATCCAATCCAATCCAATCCAATCCAATCCAATCCAATCCAATCCAATCCAATCCAATTCCACAGATTCACCACCCTCTGGCTGAATAAATTCCTCCACATCTCAGTTTTGAAGGGACATCCCTTTATTTTGAGGCTGTGCCCTTGGATCCTAGACTCTCCTACTAATGGAAACATCCTCTCCATGTTGATTCTATCCAGGCCTTTCAGTATCTGGCAAGTTTTAATGAAATCGCCCCTCCTCCTTCTGAACTCCATCGAGTACAGGCCCAGAGACATCAAACACTCCTCATGCGTTAATCTTCTAGCTATAAAGGTTAGCATACCATTTTCACTCCAAATTGCCTCCTAATCAACTCTTAAGGGTCGCCATTCGCAACATTAATTTGTAAGATGCAGCCTCATGGCCAAGCTTCCTCTCATTTTATTGTCGATTTCAATTACTTCTGAATAACCTTGCCTCAAAATTGTGTGGTGTGATCATTTTGCATGAACATTTTATGTGCCTGTATCCTATTACTTCATCTCCTGTTTCAATTGAACTTTGTACGAAAATAGCAAAGAAGGAATTTCTTATAAATGCACAGTGCGATCTCTGGGTTCTTCTTCTTAGTTGAACAGTCTTCTGCAGTCTGAACACAGCTTCTTTAGTGGCCTTCAGTAATGTTTGAACACAGTAATTCACCATGTTCTTGAACATACAGTGAAATAATTGTGTCCAATTTTGTGCAGTGAATTCCTGTTGTAAAATTTCATTTTTAATTGGACTGAATTAATGCTTGTTAAGTAATTTGTATGGGGAGCATTTGAAGCATTTCAATTTTCCAAATCTCTTCTCAAAACCAGGTGTTAAATAAGTCTCCAAAATCCACTGATTCCTTAATGATAAAGGCACAGAAATATCACAGGGGTGGAAGGGGGGGATCTGCTTGAAAGTAATTTATTTTTGCAGTTATATGTCTTTTGACTTAAAGATTTTTGGATGCAGTGAGCTTTGCAACTCTTAAGTGCTGAAAATAACCTGGCTGGCATTTCCCAGACTAAAATGAAAGATGGTCAGCTGACAAGAAGGGGCCTCTTCCTGACTGACGGTGCTGCGTCTGCAATGTGGCAAGAAGCAAATTATTGCAACACACCAATACTGAGGTTTCTGTGGTGCCACTGGTCAGTAACTTTTCCAGGTGTTGTGGCCAAGGTTGCATGTGAGACAAAACCCAACGGCAAGTACAGCCACAGAAAGTCTTCACCAACGGTGAGCAAATCAAAAACAACCCACTGTGGATGATTTATACTTCTCTCTAGAAAAATTCTTGATAATAATTAAGCTTGAAAAAGAGAGAGAAAAGTGAACAGCAAAAGGTACATAATCCAGCCATCTGAATATACAAGTGTTAAATGCTCAGACAGGAAACTGTGTGATGTCTGTGTCTCATTTGCCAGAGCAGTAGTGGGTTCCGACATACTAGACACAACAATGGAAACAGTTTGTGACTGAAGCACGCAATCGATGCCCTCTTTGAATCCACTACTCAGTGGGTTTGTTTGACTTCTTTCTATTTTAGCAAGTGTTAATCTCTTAAAGGGAAATATATTACTGCTACTAATAAAATAATGGACATAGGAATTTCTTCTGAATATGTGTATTTTTCAACTATTTGACACTTACAGTGCTTTAGTTTCTACTCAGCGTTGTAGCACTCTTGTTTCTGCATCAGAAAATTGTGGCTCCATTTCCCTTCCAGAGTATAAAATCCAGGCAGACATTCCAGTGCAGTACTGAGGGATTGAACAAGATGATGGAGACACAAGAGACTGAAGATGCTGGAAATCTGGAGCAACAAACAATCTGCTGGAGGAACTCAGCGGGCTGAGCAGCATCTGCGGGAAGAAAGGAATTGTCGATGTTTGAGGTCGAAACCCTGCATCAGGATCGTTGACAATTCCTTTCCTCCCACGGATGCTGTTCAACGCACTGAGTTCCTCCAGCAGACTGTTTGTTGAGCAAGATGATGAACTGATCACAAGCTGCACTCAGTTTGACAGGCATGATCTCAGAATATTATCTGAAGCAAAGAGTTCTTCTGGGTGTCATGGTCAATAGAAAAATAGAAGATCAGATTATTACTTAAATGGTGAAAGATTGTAGCATGCTGTTGTGCAGAGGGACTTGGGAGTGTTTGTGCATGAATTGCAAAAGGTAGGTTTGCAGGTGAAACAGGTTATCAGTAAGGCAAATGGAATGCTAGCCTTCATTGCTAGAGGGATTGAATTTAAGAGCAGGGAGGTTATGTTGCAACTGTACGGGGTACTGGTGAGGCTGCACCTGGAATACTGCGTGCAGTTCTGGTCTCCTTACTTGAAGAAGGATTTACTGGCTTTGGAGGCAGTGCAGAGGGGGTTCATTAGGTTGATTCCAGAGATGAGGGGGTTAGCCTTTGAGAAGAGAGTGAGTTGCCAGGGAATATACTTGCAGGAGTTCAGAAGAATGAGAGGAGATCTCATAGAAACATATAACATTATGAAAGGGATAGATAAGATAGAGACAGGAAGCTTGTTTCCACTGGTAGGTGAGAATAGAATGAGGGGACATAGCCTCAAGATTCAGGGGAATAGATTTAGGACAGAGATGAGGAGAAACTGCTTTTCCCGGAGAGTAGTGAATCTGTGGGATTCTCTACGGAGGGAAGCAGTAGAGGTTACATCATTAAATATATTTAAGACACAGTTGGATAGATTTCTGTATAGTAGGGGAATTGAGGGTTATGGGGAAAAGGCAGGTAGGTGGATCTGAGTCCACAGCCAGATCAGCCATGATCTTATTGAATGGCGGAACAGGCTCGATGGGTCAGATGGCCGACTCCTGCTCCTATTTCTTATGTTCTTATGTCAATAATCATCCCTCAACCAAAATCTAAAACAGCTGTTGGAGTTATTTATTTCATTACTGTTTGTGGGAGCTTGCTGTACTCAATTCACTAATCTGCATTATGTAAAAGAATTCAAATTTGGTGATGGGTATACATGTACTACCATAACCTTGTGCTGTGCACATATTTTTGGGAAGATTATTTGGGATGGGCCCACTGATATCCTTGGCCCACCCCACCTTCCAAACACCCCCTCTGCAAAATGACAGAAAGTACTTTGTCATTTGTGAAGCATTTTGAAACATTATACAGTTACAAAATGCATCAAATCAACAGAGGATCTTTCTATTTTTCTTAGTATAATGGACATGGTTTTTGGATGAATTAATGCACTATAAGCTCCACTTCCTGTTTATTACAGAGTATTATGAAGAAACTGAGCATTGGAATGGCTGTCCTCTGCATGGTGGCCAGGAATGATATGGCTTGAATTTCCTGCTTCACTCCATTTGCGATCCTAGCAGTGCCAAGCAGAGTCTTTCTCCACATAGCAAAAAGGAAGGCTGGAGGAGAGCACCATTACTGCTTAACAACAGGTCAGCTGGTGACCCACATATGAAGGCTAGCTGGATCAGTGAAAGGTATTAGCTGCACTTGAACAATATAGTGACTTCAGAATGTTTTGGGTCTTTGAGGATGTGAAAATCACTATATAAATGCAAGCTCTCTTAAGTTGTTGGAAGAGAATAGCCCCTGACATCGGCTGGAATGTTCCTGCCAGCACAAATTTGGAGCATTATTCCTTTAGTTTCTGTATTATTATCAGCATGACTAACAAACATCTCAAAGGGTTAAAAGTCAATATCTGAACACAACATTAGAGTTTTCCTTTCCTAAAAACAAGTTGAGGCTGCACTGTTTCTAGGTAAAAGGGAAGCACATGAGCTATTCTTGACAATTTGAATGAAGCAACCTCTTTACAGTAAGTTCTTGAACCTCTCTTCCGCTTATTAATTTAATAAAACATTAGTTGGGGTTAACATGCTGTTTTCTTCACTTTCCTGGCCAGTCATGTAGATTTCTAGGCAGTTAAATTCACCAGCAGCCCCAACCCTCATCCGACCTCTTCAAAAATTGGAGCAATAGATTTCGATGCGTGATGAATCCATGCCTGTTGTTGTGCATGCTGAATGCAACCTTCATGTACCCTGGTCATTAGGATGATATCTGTGTCCAGCCAGAGTCAGTTCATTGGTTGGACCTCAGCTGGTGCTGGGCTATGGTATGGCAGTGCTGATGTCAGATCAGTATTGCATGTTAATCAGTGTCATGAACAGCCTGCTCTCCATAGTGTAGACAAACAGTCAATGTATGCATAATAGCACCATGACCAGTGTGGTGGCAATGAGACCTGTCCTACAAATCTGCAGGAACATATTTGAAGCTCTGAGAGCTCTTTTGTGTCAAGAAACACATAATTCCTCAATGATAGAATTACATTACAGGAGAAACAGTGAGAAAACCATAATGTTCCATGCCTGCCTGCAAAGCATGTTAGGATAAGATGTCTTTTTTAGTCACATGTACATCAAAACACACAGTGAAATGCATCTTTTGCATAGAGTGTTCTTGGGGCAGCCCACAAGTGTTGCCACGCTTCCGGCGCCAACACAGCATGTCCACAACTTCCTAACCCGTACGTCTTTGGAATGTGGAAGGAAACTAGAGCACTCAGAGGAAACCCATGCAGACACACGGGGAGAATGTAAAAACTCCTTACAGACAGTGGCCGGAATTGAACACGGATCGCTGACGCTGTAATAGCGTTACACTAACTGCTACACTACCGTGCCTGCCCATCATGAGAGGTGTAGGTAAGGTGGATGGTCATAGTCTTTTTCCCAGGGTAGGGGAGTCTAAAACTAGAGGGAGACACATGAGACTACAGATGCTGGAATCTGGAGGAACACACAAAGTGCTGGAGGAACTCAGCAGGTCTCGCAGCATCTATGGAGGGAAATAGACAGTTGATGTTTTGGATTGAGACCCTTCATCTGGGCTTAGATTTAAGGTGAGAGGGTAAAGATTTAAAAGGGACCTAAGTGGCAACTTTTTCGCACAGACGTTGTCAGTTATATGGAATGAACTGCCAGAGGAAGCTATAGAGGCAGGTACAATTACGATTTTTAAAAGGCCTAGAGGGATATGGGCCAAACGCAGGCAAATGGGACTAATTCAGATAGGTATCTTGGTCGGCATGAATGAGTTGGGCCAAAGGCTCTGTTTCTATGCTGTATAACTCTATGACTCTATTACAGCCGACCTCATTGGCGAATTCAGCCAATAGGTAATGTTCTTCTACACAGAAAAGCATCCAAGAAAAGGCTCCTGTGTCTTCCAGGATAGAATGTGCATTTTGTTGGGAAAGAATGATGATCAAACTTTATGTTTACACGTAACTTTCTTACGTTACTTTTAATGTAAAAGAAGTAAAATGGAATGGGATTTTTTGTACAAGTGGCTGACCAGTATAAATATTTATTGCTTATGAATAGTAGGTGATATGAAGTACAGCTGTCATGTTTATCTGCTGTTTATTTGACCTGTAGCTTTGAGGATCTTTCTCATCCTTTAATTAAGGTAGGTGTTCTAGGTAGACACGTCAAAGTGGCACAGTGGCACAGTTAATAGAGCTACTCTCACACCACCACTGGCCAACGAGCCTGGTTCAATCCTGATTCCCAGTGTTGTCTGTGTGGAGTTTCTGTGTTCTCCCAGTGATACTCCAAATTCCTCCCACATCTTAAAAACCTACTGGTTGGTAGGTTAATTGGCCACTTTAACGTGCCCTTCATGGGTAGGTGAGTGGTAGCACCTGCAGGGGAGTTGAGGGGAACGTGGGGAAAGTAGATTACAGGGAACAGAGGCACAAGAAACTTCAGATGCTGGAATCTGGACAAAAAACAAACTGCTGGAGGAACTTGAGCAGCATCTGTGGAGCCAAAGGGGTAATCAGTGTTTTGGATCATAGAGTCATAGACTAATATAACACGGAAATTGGCCCTTCAGCCCAACTTGTTCATGCCAATATTTGCCCGTGAGCTAGTCCCAAACTGATGTGGGGTGATGACCCGAAACGTCAACTATCCCATTGTCTCCACAGGTTACAGGCAACATTGATGTAGGAATGGGATTGTTCAGTGAGTCGGTATAGACTCAATGGGGCAATGTCAAAGAAACAAATATACTTCAAAAGCATGTTGTTACTATAAAGTGCTTTGGTGGACCCTGAGGGTTATAAAAGGTGTTGTTTAAGGGCAACTCTCTTTTTTTCTTTATTAAGGTTTGTCCTTAATATCAGCTTTCTGTACATTGACAGGTGCTGTTAAAATCAGATTAACAAACCAAGCAGGAAATGATTGAGGTCGTTTTTAATAGATATTTGACACCTTTGAGATTTGGCATCTAGCATGTGAAGGAAGCATGCTATACATGAGCCACTTGCATAACTGTGGATGCTTGGCTACCTGAACAAAGTCATTTTAAGTACGTTAATTCAGCCCAAAAAAAGACGTTGACAATTTATGTAATAGTGACACAAAATGGATGAATGGTTTGCCGTTAAGCACTGCTCTGAGTTCCCCTTGCAAATCTCAAACTAAATGGGGGGCTAATTGTGGAAAACAAATAAGATTGCAGATGCTGGAACCTGAACTAAAAGCAGAAATGCTGGAAGAACTCAGCAAGTCAAGCAGCATCTGTGGAAAGATAAACTAGCCAAACATGAGCCTTCATCAGAACTGGGAAAGACAGAAGACAACTTAATCTTAGTTACAAAGAAGGTGGGAGGTGGGACTAATCTTACCATTCCTATACCTCAAAGAGCAGGGAAGAATCAGCAGGAAGTGAATAGATCATAGATCGTAGAGTTACATCATAGAGTTGCACATGGAAACTTTGGTCCACCGCATCTACTCTATGTATAGTATACCGGTTTGCATAATGCCATTACAGCACCAGCGACCCGTGTTCTATTCTGGCCGCTGTCTGCAAAGAGTTTGTACATTCTCCCCATGTCTGCGTGGGTTTCCTCCGGGTGCTCTGGTTTCCTCCCACATTCCAAAGACGAATGGGTTAGGAAGTTGTGGGCAGGCTATGTTGGTGCCGGAAGCGTGGAGACACTCATGGGCTGCCCCCTGAACACTCTAGGCAAAAGGAGCATTTCACTGTGTGTTTCGATGTACATGTGACTAATAAAGAAATCTTATCGTATCTTATTTTATCTTATCGTAATTTTATATACTTCTATCAGATCATCTGCATTATTTTTGCCTCAGCCTCTGATGCTCCAGAAAAAACATTCCAAGTTTGTCTAACCTCTCCTTACAGCTAATACACTCCAATCTAGGCAACATCCTGGTGAACCTCTTCTGGACTCTCTCCATAGCCTTGACATCCTTCCTATCATGTGGTGACCAGATGGCACACAAAACCCCAAACCAAAGTTTTAACATGCTTTTGCTGCAACATGACTTGCAAACTTTGATACTCAAAGTCCAGACCAATGAAGACAAGCATACGGTATGTCTTCTTTACTACCCTTTCCAGTTCCAATACTTCTAAGGTAGCTCACTTTATCGATATAAATTGATGGACGGATGGAGAATCACTAAGCTTCATTATGGGAGATGGTTCCTCAGTAAGGAGGCAAGTTAGGACATGGACGGCAGAGTTTTGGATTTTTCTGGGCAGTAGAGATTGGATGCTGGTTGGAATAGTCGAAAATGGAGGCAACAAAGTCATGGCTGAGGATCTCAGCAGCAAATGAGCTGCAACAGGAGCAAATTTAGGGGATGTTATGGAGATTGAAATAGAGTCTGGTGACGAGTCCACCTCATTCATGTGAGACTGAGGTTGCAAGCAGCTTCAGAGAGTTATTAGGAAGAAGAGAGTCAGTGGGATGGAATGGAGTTTGTGAAGGAGACCAAAGGACTTTAGGCAAAATTAATGCTAGGAGGGGCCATGGGGATCAACTTCCTTGCAAGTATGATATGCACACCATCGTGAATGAAAGTAATGCAAATCTCATGGCTTTTGCATTTTAATGTGCAGTAGCCAAGTGTTACTTGCTAAGTTTTATGAAAAGTGCAAACCATAGCAGGCACTCTTAAAGCAAAGGTACACATTGCATCAGCCAGTTGGGATGGTTTCGTTAACCTTTGATTGGAATGGCAGGTTGGAAGTGGGAGCAAGCCCATGGAGAGGTAATGGGATATTGTGCTGTCAGAGGTGGGCTTCGGATTTTGGATTGCAGTACTTAGATACCAAGCTAACCAGTCACCACAAACCACCTGCAACACCAGTGACAACAGGAGGATCAGGGAGAATCCGCTGGCTTACTTCAACAGCTGAACTCCCAGACAGAACCTAGGTAACAGCAGGAACTTCAACTGGAGCCAGAATGGGCCTTCAACCTCCCACTAACCTTTGCTCCTCCATTGAGACCCACACAGTTGAACAGCACATTTGTTTTGGATCTCATTGCTTAGTGCTCATTGGCCTCCATACTTGGGCATATCATATTCCCCATTCAATACATCATGATCGATCACTTATCTCAATACTATCTTCCTGCTCTCTCCCCATACACCATGATGCATTTTGTGTATATGAAATTTATCTATCTCTTTCTTAAATATATTCATAGAGTTGGCCTCTTCAGCCCTCTATGGTAGCAAAGTCCATGGGTTCATTACCTTCTGAGTGAAGAAATTTCTAGTGATCTCAGGCTTAAATGACTTGTCCTGTATCTTGAGATTGTGACCCTTTGTTCTAGTTACTCTAGCCAGAGAAAACATCTTCCTTATGGACAGTTTGTCTAGCTCTGTCAGAATTCTGTTTCTCTTTGATCTCTTCTCATTTTTCTATAATCTAGCACATACACATAGAGTCAACCCATTCTCTCCTCACGTGTCAGTGCCCCCAACCAAGGAATCAGTCTGTTGAACTTTTGTTCCACTCCTTTGATGGCAAGTATATTGTTTCTTATGTAAGGAGACGAAAAATGCCCGCGCTACTTCAAGTGTGGTCTCAGCAAGCATTGTAGCAAGACATCCTTGCTCCTTCTTGCCATGAAGGTCAACATGCCAATTGCCTTTTAACTGCATTTGTATTTTTGTTCTCATTTATTGATATAGAAAAACACCCATGTCTTTTCACAAATCAACAACTCCTAACCTCGGGTCATTTAACTAGTATCTGCCTTTCCATTTCCCCTGATGAAGTGTTAGACTACATCTGCCAAATGTTTGCCCATTCACTCAATCTGCTGACATTGGCTTGATGCCCCCTTTGTGTTTTTCTTACAATGCCACCCAATTTAGAGTCATAAGCAAACTTCAAAATAGTACATTCTATTCCTTCATCCAAGCACTGATCCCTCCAGTACCCCAGTAGTCACTTCCTGCCACCATAACAAAGACCCATTTATTCCTTCTGTTCCCTTTCTCAACTAATAGATTCAGCCTTCTCAGTACTTAGTTGAGGCAAGTTTCTGCTCATGTAGAATGAGTTATAGGAAAAGTAGTCTGAAAAGCTAGAGACAGTACAGGTGTCAGGAAGATGTGGCGAGCTGTTGCTGGGTGTCATCAGAATACTACTGAAGCTGGACTTATGGATGATGTCACTGAGTGGAAGCATGTCCATGAGATAAAAGGGGGCTTGGGATGGTTGCCACGAGGTACAGTAGCAATATGCAGCCATTGTACGTGATTCTCAGTCTGCCGTAGGATATAAATGAATGGAACTAGGTAAGTGTGATCCCATTTGGCTGGATGGTGGCTCAGAGATTTTGGAAGAGTATGCTGTGGTCAACTGAGTCAAAGACTACAGGCAAGTTGAAGGAAGTTGATTAGGATGGTTTCTATACCATAGAAGGGAATGAAACTGGATCCTAACATGGAGTTCTGGGAATGATAGGCTAAGTTTTTAGATAGTTATTACTTTGAGGACTTTGGAGAGAAAAACAGGGAAGGAGACTGATGGTGATGGTCAGGATTGAGGCTTTGAGAGGCAGAGTGATGACAGTCAATTTAAAAGAGAGGATAGAAGCAGATGGAAGGGAACTGTTAATAACACCAGCCAGTTTGGGTTACAGGAACAAAAGCTGGATGTTCAGCAGTTGTGTGGGAGCAAGATGTTGATCCCATAGACAAGCTATTACTCCTAGATGTGTTTGGTATCTTTTTAGATTTATTTTTCTGTTTAATGGGTTTATAACATTGCGTGGAGTCTCATGACCATGTGCAACAAAATGTAACCAATTTGAGAGAGAGAGAGACACACACACACAAACACGCGCATACACATTCACACACTAGTGTTCATGCTTTGATTTTACAAGCATGCATGCACACACAATTACTCACTCAGTCACACGGACAGCCACGTTCCCATGGGATCTCCCATGCTGATAATGCTAGAGTTACCCACTTCTCCTTTTGTGGGTAAATTTCCTATTCATCAAGGTGAACCATCTCGATGCTGAGCAGCAGAATATTTTCCATTTTGTCACTCAGGGTTAACGTCTAGCATTGCCAGCTGCTCAATAGCCTAATGTTATTCTTCACCTAACTACGTTCTGTAGCGCCTCCAAAAAGAAAGACTTGCATTTACACAGTGCTTTCCACACCCTTTTTAGAATACTGGTGTCCTTATGGTTATAGTGTAGAAAACTTGTGCACAGCAAGCTCCCCAAAATGGCAATGTGTTACCAAGTAGATATCCAATTTTGGTAAGGCTGACGAAGGAGTACATGTTCACCCAGGACAACAGGAATAATTTCTCTGCTTTTTTCACAAAGTAATGACATGGGATCCTTTACATCCATCAGAGAGAGCAAATGTTATTTCAAAGTCATTATTTCCAACAATGCAGGTCTCCTTCAGTACTACACTGGAGCACCAGCCCTGAGTTTTGCACGCTGGAGAGGACTTGTATCCACAATCTTGTGACTTAGAATCAAAACTCTCAGTAGCTGAGGCACAGCTGGTCTCATCTTAAATGAAAGCCCTCATGTAATACTGCCAATTTTCCCACACCAATTAACATGGTCCCTTTAATAAGAGCAGATTATAGCAGGCATAGAAAAAATAAACTGCTGGAAGAACTCAATGGGTCAAGCAGCATCTGTGGTCAATGTTTTGGGTCAAGATCCTGCATCAACCCTCCACAGATGCTTCTTTATCTGCTGAGTTCGACCAGCAGTTTATTTTTTGCTCCAGTTTCGAGCATCTGCATACAAGGTATACAGCCCCCTGGACCTGCTCAATTATTGAGTAAGGTCATGGCTGATCCTCTATCTCAAAGCCACTGGAACCATTTAAGACCTTGATTGCTAGGTTCCCAGTTTAGCGATGTCGGTTTTGTGATATTGGTCCATATCAAGCTTATAATTGCCAATTGTCTTATTACAATCCACCATGGTTTGCCAAGATCACCAAACCATGGTGGATAATAGTATCAATTAAATAGTCATCATTATGTTTGCCTGGAGAATCAATGAAGAAGTGATTATGCTTTCCTTGGTATGATAGATTCTCGATGAGAAGATGTAGATGGGAATATGGAGGTTACATTAAGGTTACCAATGATCTTATTGAATGATGGAGCAAGATGGATGGTCTATTCCTTGTCCTGATTCATATGTTTGCATCTTAACACCAGATACAAAGCGGATGGGTGGAGAGTATCAATCACCTGCACGTTGCAGCTGATGTAAGGCAGGTCCATGCTGAGACCTCATCTTATTCTCACAGCATGTGCATTTTGCAAGCTGTGGAGATCCAGCAAGCTCCTGTCGAAGTCACTGGTTGTGGGAGGACTAGAACTCGACTGGTTGTCTGGCACTCAGGCTGATTGTTCCTTAGTCAGAGGAGGGGATGGAGAGGAGGAAGTGATCATGAGGAACTTTGGATGGATAGGCAGCAGGATGGAATTACCCTTCTGGGGTCATGAAGAGTACTCAAAAAAAAAAATTCTTGGTCCATTTTGCAAACATTATCCACTTCAAAGCTTGCACTCATAGTACCTCAAAATTTTGATCAGCCTCCTCTGCATGACATGGAATTTCCTCATTTGGTTACTAGTCTTTTTCTCAGAGAAAGGGAACCAAAAACTAGAGGGCATAGGTTTAAGGTGAGAGGGGAAAGATTTAACAGGGACCTGAGGGCCAACTTCTTCATGCAGAGGGTGGTGTATATATGGAATGAGCTCCAGAGAAGGTAGTTGAGGCAGGTACAATAACAACATTTAAAAGATAGTTGGATAAGTCCATGGATAGGAAAGGTTTAGAGGGATATAGGCCAAATGTGGGCAAATGGGACTAGCTTAGATGGGCACCTTGGTCAGCTTGGACAATTTGGACTGAAGGGCCTGTTTCCTTCCTCTGTTACTCCATGACTCTATGACTTTACACTTAGCTTCTTGTCTAAACCAGGCAGGCATCTCACTTCTTATGTTAGGACTTTAACTAAATTGGCAGCAGTTACCAATCAGCTAGGATGGACAAAGCCTATATTCCCAACTACTGCAATCATTATCAAAGTCAATAAAAAACCCTTTACTGTTAACATTCCATGGAATGTATTTCCTTTGTTTGATGGCATAAACAATCAAATCATAACCAACAGCTAAAATGCTTTATTCATTCCATTGTATTCCTTTACTTATGCTACACATTGTATCAAATGATCCATTTGTTATTGCTTGATATATAAAAATGCTGAGTCAAAAATATAAAATGTATGCCTGTTAATACTTTGCTGACTTCTGAACATTTCCAGCAAGGTCTGGTGGCTTCAGATAGTGCTTTGGCTGATATGTTTCCACATCTATTTATGCTTTAAAGTTGAAGCCAAACCATTCCAAACTCTCAGCTTTGCATTTTCCACTCTTGTCTGATGAACTATTGCACCAGAAATGTGCTAACAGGGCTAAATCACACATCTTGAGTAACATTCAAGAAAGTCAGCTGATTAACCTATTGAGAAATTTTAGGAAGACAACACTTTTAAAGAAAACAGAGAGATCCAATGACCCATGTTTCTCAGCACTATGAAATGCTGACTGCTGCTAATTCTATATCAGTCCAGAGTTTGTAAAAAACATAACTTGTGTCTGCATACTGAAGGTGAGGCATGTTCCAATGATGTGGTAGCTATCTTTTAAACAATATATTTCTTTAAATGGTGTTCCATTGTGTTTTGTTTTTTTGTGTACATAGTTCATTTTATAGTTGAACATTCAATCCTCTCTGAAGGACCTGGTTTTCCCCCCTGTGGAACACAGCCCCAATTCAGCTGTTGTGTTCAGTCTCTTGTGTTCTGGTCAGCTAAAGGAATAGATGTAAAACTGAGACAGCCACCCATTTATTTGGACGCAGTATTGGTATTGGTTTGTTATTGTCACTTGTACCGAGGTACAGTGAAAACCTTGTCTTACAAACCGATTGTACAGGTCAATTCATTACACAGTGCAGTTACATTGAGTTAGTACAAAGTGCATTGAGGTAGTACAGGTAAAAACAACAGTACAGAGTAAAGTGTCACAGCTACAGAGAAAGTGCAGTGCAATAAGGTGCAAGGTCACAACAAGGTAGATTGTGAGGTCATAGTCCATCTCATTGTATAAGGGAACCGTTCAATAGTCTTATCACAGTGGGGTAGAAGCTGTCCTTAAGTCTGGTGGTACGTGCTCTCAGGCTCCTGTATCTTCTACCCGATGGAAGAGGAGAGAAGAGAGAATGTCCCGGGTGGGTGGGGTCTTTGATTATGCTGGCTGCTACACCAAGACAACGAGAGGTAAAGACAGAGTCCAAGGAGGGGAGGCTGGTGTCCGTGATGCGCTGGGCTGTGTCCACAACTCTCTGCAGCTTCTTGCGGTCTTGGGCAGAGCAGTTGCCGTACTAAGCCATGATACATCCAGATAGGATGCTTTCTGTGGTGCATCGGTAAAAGTTGGTGAGAGTCAAAGGGGACAAACCAAATTTCTTTAGCCTCCTGAAGAAGTAGAGGCGCTGGTGAGCTTTCTTGGCCGTGGCATCTACGTGATTTGACCAGGACAGGCTGTTGGTGATGTTCACTCCCAGGAACTTGAAGCTGTCAACCCTCTTGACCTCAGCACCATTGATGTAGACAGGTGCATGTACACCGCCCCCATTCCTGAAGTCAATGACCAGTGCTTTAGTTTTGTTGACAGTATCCCACTTGTGCAATGGCATCAAGCAGCAAGTAGGCAAAAATTATATATATTGATTCAAGGAATATAATTTAAGCCAACCTTTTCTGAATATTTGTATAAGATCTGTAATTGTGATTGTGGAACTATTACATTTCATATGGTTTAGTTTGGTTCACTGATGTCGTATAGGGAAGACAAAATATGTCCTAATGAGATATGATTTCCACTTGACTCCAGACAAATAGTGCAGTGGTGAACTCTTGGCCCCACTTTGTTCAGGGAGAATTGGGATTGGCAATAAATTCGGACCTTGCCAGTGACATGCATAAGTGGTGCGACAAAGTGGAAAAGTGTTTGCGCTCCTCAAGGTGAAATGTGACCCATCTCTGTGGTAGCTGAAGCTCAGTAGAGAGCACCCTTGTGGCCTTAAGGGTTCTAAGTAGATTCTATTTCAGTTCAGATATGACGGTAAGGTATCAAATCTGCCACTCCCAATGCACCATTGAGGTGAAGCTTACTTTCAGATAGGGCATGAAACTAAGATCCTTCCTTCTGTCTTTGGTAGACTTTAGGTGCTGTTTTACTATTTTCCAAGGCATTTGGTTTACCTCTGTTGTTAAAAATCTCAGTCAAGATTTAACCCGAGTTAAACTGACAGTGGAGTACCTTTACTTTCCATATCTCAGTGTAAGCGAATAGAGATATAGCAGCCTACTAATATTACTTATGTGAATAGCAGGTTCCAATCATCAGTGGACACTAATAAAACTTGGAACAAAGATACAGTTTTTCTCAATCTTTTGAGTACTTTTAAAAGATTTTAACAGAGCAGATGGTAAAAGAATTACAGGCAGTCTCCAGGTTGTGTAACAGTTCTGTCCATAAACCAATTTTTCCATAAGTCAGAAATGAACAATTTCAATGAGGGTCGATTAACATGAACATTTATTTATTGTCTTCCCCTGTGTAGTTACAATGGTACAGAATCTTACAACCAATGGCTAGTTTTGATGGCCTTAAAGTATCAATGGATACTATGTCATTTGATAAAGTATCTTACAAATGTCAGTACAAGAGATGGTCTTGTCAGTTTCCCAAGCAAATCTCTGAAGTGGCCTTCTGCTGTGAACTGGCAGCCTGCATTCTTAACAGACAATGTATCTGTTTGATTACATGTAAACGGTTCTTTTTTGAAGACAGGTTGTCTTTTGAATTAACTAGCTGCTACCCCTATTCCATAACTCCTTGAAATGTTTGCATTTCTTTAACTAATTTTCCTATCTTGAAAAATTCTTTTAAAATTTATGGGAAAATTTGCATAAAGCCTGATTTCCATAAGTCAGGTTTTCTGTAGCCCGTGAAACCCCTGCATTACAGTTGGGGGTACTGTCTTTCAGATGACATATTAAACTGAGCTTCTATCTGCCCTTTCAGGTGCATGCAAGGTAAGAAAAGCAGGGAAGCTGAGGAAAGCAGGGAATCCTGCTGAGTATTTATCCCTCGCTTAATATGACTCAAATCAGTTTATCTGTTCATTATCACATTGTTGTGTTATCTTTCTGTGTGCAAAGTAGCAGCTGTGAAATCACAGAATAGGAAAGTGTCCTGTTCCAACACTGGGTCCATAGCCCTGCAGGTCACAGCTCTTCAAGCGCACAGTTAAATACTTATTGAATATGATGATGATTTCAGGCAACAGGTTCCAGACCCTAGCACCTTCTGCGTAATTTTTTTCCTTCCTCTTCCTCTCTAATCCCTCCACCAACAAATTTAAATCTGGTATTTTACCCTGGAAATAGATCCTTCCTATTTTTCATGCAGTTCCTATATTACATCAGTGGCTACAATTGGAAACTACTTCATTGGTTGTGGGTGCTTTGGGTCATCCAGAAGTAAGGTTGGAAACTATCTTAACAGATGGCTTTATTTTTCTCCCACATATGCACGTCCATATTCCCCTTCGAGGCATCACTATTATCTGCCTCAACAGTCCCTTATGACAGCAACTTCCATATCCTAACAATTCTTGAGCAAAGATACTTCTTGAACTCTATGTCCAATTTATTCATGACTGCCTTTTATATACTTCTCTGGTTCTAATCTTCCCTCAAATGGAAACTTGTTTATTTTTACTTTATCTTATCCCATTATAATTCTAAAGCCTCTACTAGGCAACCCCTCAATCTTCCTTTGTGAGAAAAGACACACTCTGATTTACTTTTCCTGAGAGCTGGATCCTCTCATGAATTATTGTGATGTAACACATGCTTAATTGGTGCACATAAGTGTACTCCAAGGCAGGGATTATGCTATTTCCTCTTCAGCTGCCAATAAACCTCTGGGAACTCTCTGCATTACATGCATCTATATAGTTAATAGATATATCTAGTTCACTTCATGGTGTTTGGGGAAATCTGTGCCATTTGTTATGCTTGAAACTGCCACAGAAACAATCAGCAATTTGAACTTGTTTGCCATTGACTAAAATACCTGAGCATTTAACAGCTGCTGGTTTGCTACACACAGTGAGAAAGCATCAATTAAAATACACCAAGACTACCTATCAGAACACAGAACTTGCTTCAACAAGAGCCTATCACATTGATCAAACAAAGCTTTACAATTTCCTCGCTGTAGCATTCTGTCCATAGGGTGCACAAGTAACCAGTCAGTTGAATCAGCAGTTCTAGTTTTGCTCATTTTGATTAAGGGAAGAATATTTTGTTGCAGTTTCTCTGAATAAGGCCTTTTGTCAAAGTCAAAGTCGAGTTTATTGTCATATGCACAAGTACATGTATGCACAGGTGCAATGAAAAACTTACTTGCAGCAGCATCACAGGCACATAGCATCATATAAGCAGCATTCATGAGAAAAACAAATTAAACATAAATTATACACAATTTTTACAAGAAAGAACACAATATGGAACAAAAAGAACAAAGTCCATTTTAGTGCTAAGTGATAAAAGTGGTCATAGTGTTGCTAAACTGTAGTGATTAGGGTTTTGCTGGTTGGTTCAAGAAGTGAACGGTGGAAGGGAAGTAGCTGTTCTTGAACTTGGTGGTGCGGAACTTAGGCTTCTGTACCTCCTGCCCGATGGTAGCTATGAAAAGATGGTGGGGATCTTTGACGATGGATGTTGCCTTCTTGAGGCAGCACCTCCCATAGATATTACCAATTGTAGGGAGGGACATGGCCGTGATGTCTTGGGAAGAGTCCACTACTCTCTGGTGACCTAACATTAAATAGGTTAATAAATGAAAGGTGCCAAATATGTTTGATTGTTATTTACCTCGCATATTGCAAGATTGCTTGTGTGAGGATGGGCTACTTGTTCAATCCAGCTGCAATTTCTGACCTTACAATATTTTCACCACCAAATTTACATCTTTTGAAGAACAGACAAAAACACCCCCCTCAAAAATCAAACACAAACCCCAAAGGGAATATAACATTTCTTATTAAGTTACTTAATGTACCACCAGTTTAATTTGGTACTTCATGATAAACAAGGCAGGAAGCAAAGACTGGCACAATGAAGCAATACGTTAAACACTAGCTTTGCACTTGTGGATTTAAATTCAGTTCACAAACACAAGATAAATGTCTCTTCTGTTGGTTAGCTGCAAGAGTTCTCTGTAAAACTTGTTAATGTTGGCTTAATCACTTCTCCCTGCACAAAACTGGCAATTGCATCTAACTTAAAATGGCCCAGAATGACAGGCAGGAATTGTGAGTACATGGCACATCGATGTTTTCCAATGGTTGGGGCTAAGGCATGTCGTTGGGAGCAGTGGGGAAAGGTATATTATGCAACTAATCCTGCCACATCACACATGATTAATGTTGTTACTGAATGTCCAATGTAAATTCTCCATTTCTTGCATCTAGTTTTCTATAACTGATGTTCAAATCTCACAAAAAGTGTGATGCTGGATTGTCATCTGCAGAGTCTGCATGCCTGGAGTTAACTGGGCTAGATGAAAAGGGCCAATCTCTCGGGCTCCCGTCTCCTTGAAACTAGGCCTTTGGTGATGTGGCGCAAAGTCCTCACCCTAGGAACACCTGAGACAGACTCCTTGAGAAGGCAAAGCTCTGGGAGTGGCAGAAGGTAGGTGGGTGAAGATAGTATGTGGGCTTTGCCTTCTTTTACTGCTGTTAATAAATTCAATGTGGTTTTAATTCAGAGACATATAAAAATTATGAAGTTTGAAACAAATGATTAAGTAGTTAAAATAATTATACGGATTAAAATAAATTAATATACTGTTAGCTGAAAATACCAAAAAATATGTAGGGATAATTAAAATCATGAAACTAAAGTTAAAAAAGCTTTGCCTAGCATCTCCCCTCAACACAGCAGGGGTTTCTGATGCGACGCCAGGGCTGACATCATGTTGGGGAATTCCAGCTAGAATGGGCCCAACCATTTAGAGTACATGACAGAGCACAGTGACAGAGTTGTCCCCTGGAATCCATTAGTTAGTCTGAGGCTTTCAGTGCCAAAATGGACATCCAGGTTTAACTTTGGTTTGAATGGCTGAACGTTGGCGATTCTGATGATACCTGCTGACCTCATCCAGCAAGATTTATCTCATTATATGAAGGAAACTTGCAAATGTGCATAGTGTTATGTCCCAGCTAAATTAATGTAAAAGTGTTCTTGCCATTGAACCACAGAAGACATATTGGGTCAGATTGTACCGGACTTATTGCCTGTAGTCCCTGCCTGGCTGGACTTACATTTTGTGGATGCATAGGACCAATGCTCATACTCCTCACCCAAGACATCCGAGGAAAGACAGGTTCCAAGAAGATGGTTGCCGTCAGGCACTCAGTGTCCTGATGTCTCACCCTGGAATAAACTTACAGGTCACTGTTGGTAAAGGCATTGGAACTGTTTCTAAATGTAAGAGACAATTATAAGCTATTCAAATAGATTTAAATAATTTAAAACATTATTAAATAAATTAAAACATGATAAATACATTTAATTATCATGAATTACTAATAAAGAATTGAAAATACTAAAGTAATATTAAAAGTAATGTACAATAACTCAAACATTTTACTATTAATATACATATTAATATACTATTAATATACACTCTGCGATTAGTTCACCAGCCCTCTCTGGCTGAGCTGAAAGCTAGATGCAAAATGCATTAGCTCTTCCCTTCAGCCTGTTACTACACTGCTCTTAATAGTGATGTATTAATCCATCTGTTGTTTAGATGTTTCAGCATCTGATCTCCAGTTTGCCCCTTGATTCCTGGCTTTGGTTATGCACATGTGAAGGTCATTAGGACTGTTAGGTAGATCCTAAGGAGCACATTGGAAGAGAGTGAGATCAAAAGGTGAAGAGGTTTTGGGAGGAAAATTCTGATCTTAAGGTAGCCAAGGACATGGCTAGCAATGGTGGAATTTAAAATCAGGGTTAAACAAGAGGTCAGAACTGCAGGAACTGAGAGATCATGAAGGCTTCAAGGAGTGGAAGAGGTGACACGTGAGGATGAACATAAAAGGCGAGGATTTTAAAGCTAAGGTGTAGTTGGACCAGAAGTCAATGTAGTCTAAGAACAGGGTATTAGAAATACATATTAGCAGAGTTTTGGATAAACAATTTTATAAGAGGAAGAAGATGATCTTGTGGAGAATGCAGCACTGGAATACTAATGACAACAAAGACAAGAATGAAGATTTCAGCAGGAGCTGGGCTGAGAGAGTGGTAGTGTCAGGATTGATTGGAAGTAGATGTTTTTGATGGAACAGACATGTGGTATATAGGTAATCCTTGAGTCAATACAAGAACAAGTATGTTCCAGGAAGTCTGGATCAGTGCAGGGAATGGGGATAGCTATGTTGGCCAGTAAATGGAAGCTGTAGGAGGGATTAAGGAGGATGAGCTAGATATTCTAGCACTTGGTATGATAGAATGATGCAGATGTGGTGGGCCAATACAGATCAGACTGCCTGGAGTGTGGATGGATGTTGGGTGCTAGTTTTAATGTGGAATGTGGTCAAGTGTGCCAGTAAGTATTTTGCTGACAGCCCTCACTTATTGGTACTGTGGTGTGAAGAGAATGTAGCCCCAGGAGTGCTCACAAATGCAGCGACCCCTGTACAATGTGGTCCCAGTTGCTCTGCACTGCTCCACTAGGAGTGTTGCACTGGCTGTGACTTCATTATATGCTGAAGCCATGTATCAGCCAGATATGCTCAGTTTTGTACCTGCCCATCCTTCAGGTAACACCATTGGTTTTTAATGGTTTTATAATGGGATGGACTATGACCTCATGATCTACCTTGTTGAGACCTTGCACCTTATTGCACTGCACTTTCTCTGTAGCTGTGACACTTTGTACTGTTATTGTTTTTGCCTGTACTACATCAATGCACTCTGTACTAATCCAATGTAACTGCACTGTGTAATGAATTGACCTATACGATCGGTGTGCAAGACAAGTTTTTCACTGTACCTTGGTACAAGTGACAATAATAAACCAATACCAATACCAATGAAATTTCATAAGTGTCAAATCACTAATTATTAGATTAATTGAATTCGGTGTCATGTGGTACGATTTGAATTCAGTATCTCTCAGCAGCTTGCTCAGTAAACTGAGCATGACATCAAAATATCATATATATTATAGAAAAGCCATGTTCATGAGAATGTTTTTGTTGCTGTGCAATGCATCTTTCTGGTTCTGTAGAATCCCTTCAACCAAAGTATAAGTCACATTTATTTAAACTTCTGAGCATGAATATTGCAAGAAGAGATCACCTTGTATGCATTGGGAGGTTTGAAAAATATAAAATGCTGAGGTTTTCTTTAGATAAGCATTTAAAATCACTGGGACTATTCATTCTTAGTTAAGATGTATTAGTCTAAAGCGGTATATCACCTGACTCACCATGGACAATACCATTGGACATTCACAAATATTCAGATCAATTACAAAGTCACAGAAATCACCGAAGAGACATAATTTTTCAATCAGGCCACACCAACCATAGATCTTCAACTGCAACATTAGATTTTAATTCAAAAATAATAATAAAAAAAGAAAATACAGGAAACATTCAGCAGGTTGGGCTATATCTGTAAAAAGAGAAACACAATTAATGTTTCAGGTCAGCGACCAATACTTCATTTTCTCTTTTTTTTTCTTGTATCATTTGTCTCATCCTTTTCAAATATTTGTCTGACTACTTTTTATATGATACTATAATCTCTGGTTCAAGATGTGATGAAATTCCTAAATGCACTGTGATAAAAAAGTCTTCTAACTTTTCATTTTTCTAAAGATAATCTTGTCAATCAGTGGAAAAAAATGTTTTCCTAATTTCACACTCTCCAACTTAAACTTTGAATTCTTCAGATCTGGCTTAACTTGTTCTAATGGTATTGGTATTGGTTTATTATTGTCACTTGTACCAAGGTACAGTGAAAAACTTGTCTTGCATACCGTTCATACAGATCAATTCATTACACACTGCTTTGAGGTAGTACAGAGTGCATTGAGGTAGTACAGGATAAAAACAATAACAGAATACAGAGTAAAGTGTCACAGCTACAGAGGAAGTGCAGTGTAGGTAGACAATAAGGTGCAAGGTCAAACAAGGTAGATTGTGAGGTCAAGAGTCCATCTCATCGTGTAAGGGAATTGTTCAGTATTCTTATCACCGTGGGATAGAAGCTGTCCTTGAGCCTGGTGGTATGTGCCCTCAGGCTCCTGTATCTTCTGCCTGATGGGAGAGGAGAGAAGAGAGAACGACCCGGGTGGGTGGGGTCTTTGATTATGCTGGCTGCTTCACCAAGGCAGCGAGAGGTATAGACAGAGTCCATGGAGGGGAGGCTGGTTTCCGTGACAGAATCACATTACCTGTTTCCATAATGTTCCAAGCCTTTGTAAATATACCTCTCATTGATGGTATTATTCTACTGAATTTTTCAAATTGAGGTACCAATAACTCCATGCAAGCATTAATCATTGCTAATGAACCTCTTGTACGAATTCAATATCATATATGAATTTTGTACTGCTATGTGTACCTATATACCTTTGTATTGCTATTTATATCTGTAATTTCAAATCTGAACATCAAAGCCTTGACGTTGGATCCATTAGTGTCCATTTTTCATGCTCATACCACACATAAGAGTGGCTTACTCAGGTTAAGTCATGTTTATGATCATTTTTGGGTGAAACCTCACCTGTCGTGGTAGTGACCCGGTGCTTCAGTGGACAATACATCTTAACATGTTGAACATTTTACTGGCCTCGGTGCCACATCTGATGACATTATACAGCCTTTTTATACAATGCTACAGGCTGTCATCTCTGCATCAGTGATCACCGTGCATCTTGCATTTGTGTGGGGCTCAAACAGGTCCATCTTTCCAAAATCCGAACCATCTTAGCATCCTGTTGGCAGCATTGCTTTTAATGTTATGTATTTTATTATCCAGGGAACTTTCTAATGGGGCACATTATCCATTAGATATCTAAATATTCTTCATTTTTTCACAACATTTGATTACATTTGTCAAGCCTTACTAACCTTTAATAAAGCTATTTTTTTCTACACCTGTCTGAGTGTTCATGCTATATTATAGATTCTAGTGCTGGACAGCACAGTGGTGCAGGACGTGAATCTGCTGTCACAGAGCACCAGCAACCTGGATTCGAACCATACCTCGGGCACTGTCTGTGTGGGTTTCCTTCTGGAGATCCAGTTTCCTCCGACAGAGCAAATGTGGGGGTTGGTAGGTTCATTTCTACTGAAAATTGTCCCTAGTGTGTAGGTGAGCGGTAGAAATTGGGGTGGGGTGAATTTAGAGGGACAATTAATGAGGGAATGGGTTTGCTCTGGAGCAGGCATAAAATTAATGGGCTGAATGGCCTCATTCTAATTTGTAATGAAATGTGGCAATAATGTCAAAAGCCATTTAAGGCTTGGCCATTGGTGGTGCTACCAGATCACTCTTCATGACGGACTTTGAAATCTCTCACACAAAATATATTTTGTATTCATGCTACCTTTAGTGTATCTTCCAAGTGTTGTTTAACATGGAGGAGCTCAAGGAGGACAATAGTTTTTTATTCTTTTGTTTGGGGGCATGGGCATCAGTGGCACGGCCAGCATTTATTACCTATCCCTAAATGCCTCTGCTATTTCCGAGTCAACCATGTCGCTTTGGGGCTGGAGTCACATATAGGCCAGACCATGTAAAGATTTTTTTCCCTCAAGGGCATTAGTGAACCAGTGAACTTTTACGACAATCCTTAAATTTCACAGCTGCCATGGTGAGATTTCAATTCAGATCTCTGGATTGTTAGTCCAGGGTTCTGGGTTACTAGTCTGATAACTTAACCACTGCACAATCAATGTGATGGGGTAGTAATCAGAAGTAACAAGTGCTAGAAACAGTCTGGAGGTCAGGTAGCTTCTGTGGAAAGGGAAACAGAATTAGCTTTTCAGGTCAAAATCCCTTCATCGGAACTGGAAAAGAGGGAAAAACAAGTTGGTTTTAACTTGCAGAGAGCTTGGGGAGGTGACAGACAGAGCAAAGGCAATATTTCTGATAGTCTGAGGTCAGGGTTGCCATGGGAAACCGCTGTTGAGAAGGTTATCTAGTTGATAGATTAATGAGAGACACAGAGGCAGAGAGAGGGGGGGGAGAGAGAGAGGGGGAGAGAGAGAGAGAGAAAGAGCGAAAGAGAGTGAGAGAGAAAGAGAGAGAGAGAGAGAGAGAGAGAGAGAGAGAGAGAAAGAGAGAGAGAGAGAGGGAACAAAGCAATAAAAACACTAGCGAATGTGAAGCTGTAAGAAGTGTCCAGTGTGCAAGCGGAGAGAGAAAAACTGAGCCAATATCATAGATGGGTGAACTGGCCAGTTCTGATAGAAATGAAGGAAGTGATTTAGCTGAAATTGTTGAATTCAATATTGAGTCTGGAAGGCTGCAATGTGCCCAGTCAGAAGATGAGGTGCTGTTCCTCAAGCTTACATATAACAGTGCAGGAGATTACAGAGTGGGATGGAGAATGAAAGTTATGGACCGAGGAAGCTCAGGGTTGCACCTCTGAACTGAACACAGGTATTCCACAAAGTTTTATCCAATCTGTGTTTGCTTTCTCCATTGCAGAGGTGGCATCTAGTGAAGACAGAATGCAGTGAATGAGATTGGAAGAAGTGAAGGGGAATCACTGCTTTGGCTGGAAGGAGTGTTTGGGTTCCTGAATTGGTAGGAGGAGAAGACGTAAGAAGGATGGGTTTTGCATCTCCTGTGGTTGCATTGGAAAGTGCAGTAAAAATGAAAATGGTTGGTGGAGATGAACGAATGGTAATCAGGATAGGGTTTCCTTCTGGAGAAACAAAGGACTGCAGATGCTGGAAACTAGATGAAAAACACTCTGATGCTGGAGGAACTCAGAAGGCCAGGCAGCATCTGTGGAGAAAAGCAGGCGGTCAACGTTTCAGGTCAGGTCCCTTCTTCAGGACTGAAGTTAGGAAAACCCGAAGCCCAATATATAGGAGGGAAAAGCAGAGCAGTGATAAGAGGACAAAAGAGGGGAGATGGTGGGGACACAGGGTGGTGATAGGTAGATGCAGGTAAGAGATAGTGATGGGTAGGTGCGGGGGAGGAGGGGAGACCAGATCCACTGGGGGATGGGTCAAAGGTAAGTAGACAGAGGAAAAAAAGGCCAGGAAAGGGAAGAAGAGAAGAAACGTGGTGGGGGGGGGGGGTGGTTGTGGGGAAGGGGGATGGGGATTACATAAAGTGGAGACTTTAGGTAATCCCCACCCCCCTTTATGTAATCCCCACCCCACTTCCCCACAACACCATGCTTCTTCTCTTCTTCCCTTTCCTAGCCTCCTTTATCTTTCTCTCTCTCTCCTTACCTTTGACCCATCCCCCAGTGGATCTGCTCTCCTCTCCTCCCCCACACCTGCCTATCACTATCTCTGACCTGCATCTACCTATCACCACCCTGTGCCAATCACTGCTCTGCTTTTCTCTCCTATATATTGGGCTTCCCCTTTTCCTATCTTCAGTCCTGAAGAAGGGTCCTGACCCGAAACATTGACCGCCTGCTTTTCTCCACGGATGCTGCCTGGCCTGCTGAGTTCCTCCAGCATCATATGGTTTCCTTCTGTTTGTTTGACTAAATCCCATGCGACTTCATGGCATCTAAAGTCAATGTTAAAGATTCCCAGGGTAGTTCCTCTCACCAATATACACTATGTCCCCACCCTTGGTGGGTCAAGTCTGGTAGTGGAACAGGACATACCCAGGAATTGTGATGAAGTAGTCTGGCACATTGCCTGTAAGGTATGGTTCTGTGAGTGTGACTGTGTGTGGCTGTGCTTGACTTGTCTGTAGAAATCGTCTCCCACCAGATCCGGATGTTTGTGAAGAGAGCTTTGCAAAGTCAACTAGGCTGGGAATCAACTTTGTCGTGTCTGAATTTGGAGCCAAGGTTGCAATCGATCTGTTTTTATTCTTTGACTGTTTCAACATAGCAGTTATGATACAACTAAGTGGCTTGTTTGAGCAATTCAGAGGGGAATTAAAAGTCAATGACTTTGTTACCACAAGTTGAGATCATGAAATTTTGAGTTTCTAATGCAGCATTCATAGAAAGGACAAATTAAAAATCTTCTGGCTTACTGAACTTGACAGAATCTCTTTGAACGGTTGTGCAATGTGATTTCAACTTTTAGTGTCTGCAAGTGGTGTGAATCTGGAGCTGAGTATTGTGCAACATGTACCAGTGTCTAATTTCATACTTTTAACAAACACCAAACTAACAAATATAGAAACTGAGTGTTCTGAGTTCTCCACATGTTTTGCAACCCTGGACCTGTCCTTCTTAGTAAACTTTAAACGCTGCGTTTGATTTCAATAGTCACAATTCTGATAAAAGGAAATAAACACAGGATGTAAATACAAGCTTAACTCCAAGCATAGAATGCACCATTTAATGGCTGGCCCATGATTGCACAAAGCAGTCATTTGTTTGATAATGTAAAAAAATCAACATATAAAAATTGAGAAAAAAGTTATGGGGAAAATTGCCTTGCAGTTGGATACATTAGCTTCTGTGTCTCTTGAACATGTCACACGTATAAGTGATTTTACCTAGGATGACCTTGCCAGTCCTATTTGGAGATTAGCCCTGACTGCTTGATATTTTCTTGGGCATCGGACATGAATTGAATGATGAGTCACAGACTTCTGCTCCTTTGATGGCATCAGTTGGACATTTTGGGTGTACCCATCACCCTTTGCAACACGCTGTAAAAGCTAGGAATACATTGTGCTACTTTACTGCATTTATGTCTAATTAAAGGGACACTGAGATATTAGATATTAGATTGAATGGCTTCATGGCCAAATGCAGGCTCCTTCATACCTTTTGAAGTTCACGGCGTGGATTTTAATAGGGAGTGCTTTCTTCAGCTGAGATACTTATTCCATGGGTGCCTCAAGAGTGACATAGTTGGCAGAGATCCACCAGAAATCTGAGGCAAGGCAGGGTCTAAAGGAGCTGGCAATTCTCCCTGCACAATAAGAGATGCAATGTCCTTGAAATGAAGACATTGATCCAGGTTGGCTTCATTCTCCTCCATGGGGTCAGCTCTTTCTGCAATCTGAGGAGGACTCGGCTTACAATAAAGAGTGGTTTGAGTTAGCATGGGAGGAGGGTGGGTCTCTACTCCTGCAGAGGAGAGACCAGTTCCCATGTGTCCATGTGGGGTGAGGGGAACCAGTGGGACGTAGCCTAGGGAGCAGTTGGAAGCAATCCTCCCACTGGTCTCCCTCCCCCTCGACTTCCATCTACCCTCCCCACCTTCCTCCCTTGATTCCATGCTCCGCTTACCTCGTACCATCACCTTCAGCCCTTTATCACTTCCACCTATCACCTCCGAGTCTTTGGTGCTGTTCCCATGCTCCCTTCCCCCATCTGCCTTCACCCCCCTCACCTGGATCCACCTATCACCTGCCAGCTCTTGCTCTACCCTTTCCCTCCGCCTCTTTATACTGGCTACTCCACCCTCTATCATTCAGTCCAGATGAAGGGTCTCGACCGAAAACGTCGACTGTCCATTTCCCTCAATAGATGCTGCCTGACCTGCTGAGCTCCTCCAGATTTTTGCGTGTTGCTCCAGATTTCAGTATCTGCAGTCTCTTGTGTCTCCCATGTGTTCTTTCTATGCTACTGTAGGATATTGATCTGCTCATGCCCAGGACCTCCCTGTACAGAACAGCTAGCTGCTCTCACATAACATTCTTTTGCTCCAGTGGAATCATGAGCTGATCGTGGGCAGTGTCCCTGAAGCTACTGAGAGTTGCAAGCTTCCCACGAGGAGCTCTCTTTGCTCAGGGAGGAGGTGAATTTGCTCCATAATGGTATTTTGCTGTCCCTTCAGAGTTTTGCTGTCCAATCGGACCTCCAGCTGGATTAAGGTGAGACTGCATAGAAACAGCAAGACTTCATGTGGTCTTTGTCTGTTCCTGCTCAGCAGCTGTGGGGCTCTGTGTGACAGGATTGTCACCAATAGCCAGCAAAGAACTCACCACTTCCAAAGTGGAAGTCTTGGTCTCTTGACTCCACCCGACCCCCTATGACAGCTTGAAGATGGACTCCTCCATGCTCCTGGTCATCTCTTACATTAGGTGAAGATGAGATCACCTTCTCATTATGCATCTGTTTCAGTCCTCTCATGAAAACATCCCATCATGATCCACCTCATGGGACAGTATGGATCCTTAGATCCTCTGGTGAATTCCTGTACTTAATTTCCATTGCCTGGTCCTAGACTGCAGCCTGGTTGTCAGCGGTGCCCCGTGAACGTGCCCCTCTGACCTACTTGGCTCATCTCTTGCCTCGTTTTCACATTCTTGGCCTAAATGAAGGAGATGAAGGCTGTTGAAAAACCTTTTCATTGAACTACATTTGGATGCTTCAACTTTATGTAGAGGGTATAATATCAATGTTGGAATAAAGGTGTGAAGTGTTGAAGTTGTGGAATGAGTCATATTTGGTATGGTTTTGTGTGTGTGTGTGCGTGTGTGTGTGCGTGTGTGTATCTGTGCTGTGTCTGAGTAAAACTTAGAATGAAAGAGCAGTATCTCTGCTAGAGATAACCTTCATACAGTTTGTGTGAGCATGAAGTTTTAACTGGATGATCCACAGTGTGGGGATTCTCATCCCTGGAGGATGCCCTTCTCTTACATTCTTCAATGGTAGCCCTGGTGGGTCTTGAAGCTTCTGGTAGCTCTCTCTCTCTCTCTCTCTCTTTCTCTCCTTCTGCGGCAGACATAATTTGTGTCACTGCTGTCTGGCCTCCATGGAGAATGAAACATTCATTGCTGAAATCTTTCTGTCATTGGTGCAGCAAATCAATGGCAATGTTTCACTGAACCATGTCCCATCAGGTATAATGTTTTAGTGCATGATTCTGGTTGCATCGAGCAGTTTGAGATAGTTTTTTGACGAATTTCATGAATTTTTGTGGTGGATCCAGTTGGGCTTAAGCACTATAGGCATCACATACCTAGTGCACCAGAAATGATAAAATCTGATTTCTTGATAATTGGTCATTCTTCAGATGGAATTTCCAATTTGTGTTGGAAGTGATCCAATACCAGGTTAACAAATATAAGCTCTTGAAGAAAAAGCCCTGCCACAATCTGGTGTTACATACCAGCAGCAACAGAAACACAATGAGCCATGTATAAATGTTAGAATCTATTTATTAATAACTACTCGTAATAATAAAAGAAATTAAAAGGTTAGATGTTAAACATTAACCCCAAAAATATAAACTCGAAGAGTGTGTGTGTGGCAGATTCCCAAACCCCAAGTCTAGGAATAGTTCTCAAAGTTCAGTTCAGCAAATCATAAGGTAGAACGATGAGCAGAGGCTTTTGCAAAACCACAGTAGGTTGTAGAGAAGATGTAGAGAGAATTTACGAAATTCACAAGTTCCACGATGGAACCCATACAACACCTCAGTCACCAATGATCTCCATTGCTTTATTCCGAATTATCTGCCACACTGAGGGCATTTGATACGTGGCTGCCCACAGATATACCTGCTTTCCAGTACAGGTTAACGACAAAGTGGACACCACAGATTGCTCCAAAAATCCATGCATGGATTGTATAGTGACAGTCACAGCTATTGTTCTTCGTCCATAGATATAGAGACTGGCAGTCAGTGTCTCTCTCTCTCTCTCTTTCTCCATCTCTCTCTCCGTCTCTCTGTGCAACAGCCAGTACGCTCCAGCCACACACACACACACACACACACACACACACACACACACACACACACACTACTACACTACTGTCCAGTGCCTTAAAGGGACATTCACCAAGTAGCAACCTGGCTCGTAACACCTGGCATCCCTTGCATATAAATAATCCACACAATGCTTCTTTACAAGGACTGCCATATGGATTAAGTTCCACGGTATCAGAAAAGCTGGTGTTGGTATGTTTCTCTGAACAAGCTTTGCACAGTATTTGGTGCTACCACGCATAACTGACCCAATCTTAAGGATTTTAGTGAGACTCTTGTGTGGATTATCCAAATGACATTTTAAATCATTAGTGACTTGAACTCATAGATATATTGGCATAACAGAAGTCCATTTGATAGAGTGTGACAGTGTTGGTGCTGGGTCAGTCAAGTCTAAGTGATTTTCTTGGTCTTCACACCCATGCAAGGGCATGTCTTAACTGTTATAATAGATTCCATTTCAAAATCTACTTTCAATGCATTCAAATGTCCTTTGGGGTGTTTGGAAAATATCTTCTCAACTCCTCCTGTAACCAGAATGACAGTGGTGGTGCAATATTTTGCCCATCGTGGGTGTGTTCCCACTGACACTAGTCAATGTGCTCTTAACCTGCTACTGCATGGTTCCAATTTCATTGTACCAAGAGGAATAAACATTTAATGGACGTGTTAAATTTGCTTTGAGGCTCTGTAGACTTTTCCCAGTTTTATTATATCAAATGATTCTATTAAAAATAACACACACCTCATACTATCTATCTGTGCATTCCTCCTTTGAGCCAAATTTTTGTCAACCGTTCCTTTCAGTAAGGCAGATTCCACCCACCAGCTGATGTTGTGTAATCATAACTGTCAAAAATGTTTTCCCGTCCTATTAAAATAGGGTAGAGACTGATAGGACGGAAGTTAACATGAAGCTTGGGATTTTATTGCCACTTACATGTGGCTACTATTATTTTATCTCAATCTGAAACTTAATAAAAAAAGGTAAAATAATAATAAAGTACAAAACATTTCCTTCTACTTGAAGTTCCACATTAAAACCAGAGACTTTGTGTGTGTAAAAACACAAACGTGAAAAAGAGATTTACAGTGATAATGAAATGATCATGTCTCCCTTGTGTAAAGTCTTTCTATAAATAATAATTTATGTTTAAAGAGAGAGAGCTTTTGTAGTGTTGCAGACAAACAGAATTACTACATTGTACACAGAAGGATTCTAAAGCAGTTAACTTGTTTGGAGAGAAAGGTTGCTCAGGGCACTGCGTACTCTGGCTGCTGTTCCCTGTTACTCTTCTTGCTTGAGCAGTGTCTTTAAATTCCACTAGAAAGGTGTATTGGTTACTCTCATTAAAAGACAACAATCTAAAGGTAACAATACCGCATAACATTTTTTGACTTAAGCAACATACTCAAACCTAGGAAATGTAACTTCATTTGAAAGAATGAGGATGCCATCTCTTCGACCATGCTGATACTGCTAGTGCAGCTGCACATATCCGAGATCTACCTCAAAAAAACTCTCATCGCTATTAATATTTTCATGAATTTTCCAACATTTATTTCAAAGCTCTGTACATTTCCTTGCATCGAAATGCTTTTCTGTAGTTAACAAAAAAAGACAGGGGTTAAGTAAACTTTAAACATTTGTACAATTTAGAAGAAAGCAGAAAGTAAGTATTTTAGTTCCAAAACCACTTCCTCAAAATAAAGTTGCTCTATCACAGTTAGGAATCCTGTGAGCTAAAATATTAATAGGCACAAATAACATGGTTACTGGGTAAGAAAAGATCCCAGATTAACAAGTATTCATTCTGTGCCTTCCATGGTACAATGTAATGCAACTCTAAAATAATGTGCTTTTAGAGCAGCCAGTGGCTAATTATTATCTGAAGTTTGTTGTAGGAAGTTAATGCTCAATGGTTATGCAAATTAAACTATTCTGATGTGTAGACTAACTTTGACTTTGCAGCTCAGAGGCAGGACATTCGGACCAACAAGTCTATGTTGGTGATACAGTTCCCCATGTGCTCCTCCTTATTTTTCTTCATCTCATTCCATCAAATCATGTTAGACTAAAGGAAGACAACCAAAAGATTAAGTGGGTGGGAAAAAGTATAAATGAATCATTGCCTCACCCAGAGGAAATGTTTAGGCTCCAGGTTGGTGAGGAGAGAGGCAGTAAAATCCACAAAAACAGAAAATGCTGGAAATACTCTGCAGGTCAGTCAGCATCTGTGGCAGGAGAAACTGTGCATGAAATCATGAGGGGATAGATAGTGTGAATGCACACAGTTTTTTCCCCAGGGAAAGGGAATCAAAAACTAGAGGGCATAGGTTTAAGGTGAGAGGGGAGAGATTTAAAAGGGACCTGAGGGTGAACTTCATGCAGAGGGCGGCGTGTATATTGAACATGCTGCCGGAGGAAGTGGTTGAGATGTGAAAAATAACAACATTTAAAAGACATGGTACATGGACAGAAAATGTTTAGAGAGATATGTGCCAAACATAGGCAAAGGGGACTAGCTTAGATGGGCATCTACATAAATTGGGCCAAAGGGCCTGTTTCTGTGCTGTATTACTCTGTGACTCTATGACTCTAAAGACAGTTAAAGTGTCAGTTCGAGGACCCTTCAGATATCCAGCATCTGCATTTTTTTGTTTGATGTTCATTTACAGGTGAAACAGCAGGAGTTGTATCTCCTATGTTATGTTGGAATATGTCTGGAGAAGGGGAGTTTGTGTATGTGGCAATGGAAGAGTGTATCAGGGAGGAAAAGAGTACCAAAGCAGTAAATTAATGCTGAGGATGCAGCAGTGAATCAGACTGATAAGAATTCCCAGTTAAAACAATAATCTGTCCCTCTCTTTCAGATGCTGACTGTGGTGATAAACATTTCCTTCTGTTTTACTTTAAGATTTTCTACATTGGCAGTTTAGTTTTTCTGTAAGCAAGCCACTGATTAACAAATTGAACAAACCAAAATCTCTTTGAAAACTTGTTTGCACTCATGTAACAAGTAAACAGTCTGAGGGAGAATTTCACCTTTTATCACGAGTGCTAAACAGGTGCCTGTTGGTTGTAGCTATTGCTGAATATTTGTTTCCACTGAGGTCATTGAAACTGAATGCGTGGCGATGAGTACAAATGGTGACTGACACTCTTGCACACACTTACTATTGACAACCAATTACAGATTTCACCCCACCACCCCCATAATTTTCTGCCTTTGTAACTGATTTTCTGTGGTGCTGGTCACATTTCACTGAGTTAACTCAATGTTATGTTAAAGTAAAGCAGTTATGGTTTACTTTAATATACTTTTTACACATGGTTAACAACTTTGATTGTTATGAGTATAATATATCCCTGATACAAAATCTTGAAAGACATTTGTTAGGATCCCTCCTATATATTGGGCTTCCCCTTTTCCTATCTTCAGTCCTGAAAGAGGGTCCTGACCCGAAATGCTGACCGCTTGCTTTTCTCCACAGATGCTACCTGGCCTGCTGAGTTCCTCCAGCATCATAGTGTTTTTCATTTTGTGAGGATCAGATAGGATTCAAAATCCATTCTTATTTTCAATCAAATTTTATTGCTATGGATCTGCACATCTTCTCTGAGCCTTTGTCCATTTCTATTAATCTTGTTCCAATTCTGCGCAGAACTGCAGTAATAAAATTGATACAATGGGAATGCATTTCTGGTTTTACTTCAATATAGTCACAACTGAATGCATGACAATACTGAGAATAAAATTGTAATAAATATACATTTTGTAGTGCCATCCAATTAAGAATTCTTGGTGTTATACAATTCTCAAGATGCCTAATTAGATCCAACTATTGTCTTCTGGGTGTCCAATAATCAAAACATTCTGCACAGCCTTATTGTGCTTTTGTCCACCAGTATTAATCCGTTCTCCAATTCTCTGCAGAACCCAATTCTGGCTGTTGTGAAATCATCTGTGGCTGTCGCTCCTTCTGCTAAATATGGATAATTATTTTATCGAGCAACTGCAACCAGGTTGCACCCTGCCTGAGACAGACAAGTCACTTGCAAGTCTTTCTGAACAGTTGGGTGGGTGCCAGTTGAAAATTACCTCTTCTTTATCCAGTCGAAAAATGTTAGGAAATAAGAATAAATGATGGGAACCACACAAAAAACAAAAAGCATTGGTCGCACCTCAACTTGCAGTTCATTAAAAAAAAAAACAACAGTTGGAGTGTAAAGAAGAGTCCCTCAGGAAAGCCATTTAGAATATCGTAGTTTTATTCGTAATACAATTATGCATTTTCACAATTAAAATGGTGGTACAATTTCAGGAGTGCAATTTCATGCACCACTCCTCTAAATCTTACGGAAAGAATGAGTCAGATTTGGGCAAAGGCCTTTCCGTAAAACTTCTGCCACAGGAAGACGAATTTATGGAATGCTTTTGATATCTCAAAGAGTTTTACAGCCAGCAAGGTACTTTTGAAGCATGGTTACTGTTGTAACTTTGAAATGTGGCAGGCAAGTTGTCATAGGGTCATAGAGAGACACAGCACAGAAACAGGCTCTTCAGCTTAGTGAGTCTTCACTGATCATCAAACACCCATTTATGCTATTCCTACATTAATCCCCCCATCTCTCCACTCATCTGCACAATAGGGGCAACCTACTGTGCCTAACTCACCTACCAATCTGCATGTCTTTAGGATGTGGGAGGAAGCCAGTCTATCTGGGGGAAACCCACATGGTCACAGGGAAATCAGGCAAACTCACACAGACAGGACCCAAGGTCAGGATGGAACCCAGGTCCTTAAAGGTGTGAGGCAGTGGTTCTGCCAACTGCACCACACTGCGCCACCCACACTGGGCACAGCACGCTCCCACAAAGACCCAGAAAATCTGTTTCAGTCTTGTTGATTGAGAGATATATATTGGCCAGGACTCAGAGGACACCACCCCCACCCCCCCAAAACTATCTCCTTCCTGTCCATTACCCCCATTGGCTCATTTTCCACATAATGCAGTCATTTATTTTACTGCCACTGAAAGAGCCAACAATTTAATGTTTCAGATGGAAGGTGAAAGAAGCTTCAAGGTAACTCATCTTCAGATTTAACAAGAGATTGTAATTAGTAAAGAACTATCATCAAAAGATGTCCCATGGCATCCATTCTCTGGGCTGGGTTGATGGAGATTGATTTTTTTTATTAGTCACGTGCATATCGAAACACACAGTGAAATGCGTCTTTTTGCGTTACTGAGAATGTGCTGGGGGCAGTCCGCAAGTGTCGCCACTCTTCCGGCGCCAACGTAGCATGCCCACGGCTCCTAACCTGTACGTATTTGGACTGTGGGAGAAAACCGGAGCACCCAGAGGAAACCCTCGCAGACACGGGGAGAACGTACCAACTCCTTACAGACAGCGGCCGGAATTGAACTCGGATCGCTGGCGCTGTAATAGCATTACGCTAACCGCTACACTACTGTGCCGATGATTGGAGAGATTGATGAGCATTGGCGGGACCACATCTGGATTACAGTACTAATTCCATTACTTAAGGATGGATGTTAATGTTTTGGAGGAAATACAGAAAAGTTCTGAAAACTAGTTCTGAAATGGTTGGATTGTCTAATGAAGGAAGGTTGGACAGGCTACATTGTTATGCACTGGAGCATAGGAGAATGAGAAGAGACTTGACTGAAACATATAAGATCCTGTGGGGTCTTGATTGGATGAGATCGAAGGAATGGTAGTAAAATCTTAAACTAAGGGGTCACTATTCAAGAGGTTGTCTATTTGAGACTAAGAATAGGTGAAATGTTTGCTCTCAGAGAGCCGAGAGTCTTTGAAACTCTCTTCCTCCTAGGGTAGTAGAAGCAGAGTATTTGGATATTTTTAAGGCAGAGGTCGGTAGGTAAAAGATAAGCTAGAGGTTTCAAGGTGGAGCGTGGAGAAGTTGCAGCAGATGACCCATGATCTTCTCAAGTAGGGGAGCAGGCTCAAGGGGCCAAGCGGCTACTCCTGCTCTTAATTCATAAGTTTGTACACTCAACCAGCTGGCGGGACACACTCAGAAGGCTGAATATCATGCTTCTCCACATCCAGTACACTTTTACATTCAGAGTCTTATTTGTCCTGAGCTAAGAGCCACAGAGTCATAGAGCAATACAGCATGGAAACAGGCCCTTTGGCCCAACTCGTCCATGCCGACCAAGATGCCCATCTAAGCTAGTCCCATTTGCCCGCATTTGGCCCATATCCCTCTAAATCTTTCCTATCCATGTACCTGTCCAAATGTCCCTTAAATGTTGTTACTTTACCTGCCTCAACCACTCCCTCTGGCAGCTCGTTCCATATACCCACCACCTTCTGCGTGAAGAAGTTTTCCCTCAGGTCCCTTTTAAATCTCTCCCCTCTCACCGTAAACCTATGCCCTCTAGTTTTTGGTTTCCTTTCCCTGGGAAAAAAGACTGTGTGCATTCACTCTGGATAATTTTGAACCTTAAAAGAGCCTGCACTGACAAGTCCCATAACAATGGTCTGCAAGTCACCTCAGAAAGTTAAGATAGTACACATAACTAAGGTTAAAGGATGGCATTGAGTGGGTGGAACCTTGAAAACTGAGTTCACACAAAGAGGAAGATTTGCAGCTTAAAGGATAATAAACATGACTTTGACTTTGATAAACAGGAGAGGCTGCAGGGAATTAGGGAAGGTCAGATTGGTAGACGGCAGATTTATGTTGAAAAGCTGCAACCATGCCTTCAGTCAGTATTTTATTAAGTAATTACTGGGAGGGTTTGGGGTAAATAAATGTGCTTCCATGTTCCGGAAATGGTGTTGAGGTACTGGAAGGGAGAAGTCAGTTGCTTGGGTAAACTGCTGAGAAAAACAACAGTTGCTCATCCTTGTATGTATTAACTGCACTCAGTTCAGCTACATCCACTTTGAAATAATGAATTGACGTGTTAGTGAGTTTTCCACTGGGTGAGGCTGTAACGATGAATGGACACCTTGATTGCTAGTTGAATACAGGGAGAGGGCCATTGCTCCATCGAACACGAAAGCAACTATCGTGTGTAGTTCTGATCACCTGGCTATAGGATGTCATTAAGTTGGAAAAGGTGCAGAAATGGTTCATGAGGATGTTACCAGGACAGGAGGTTTGAGTTATAAGGAGGGACTGGATAGGATGGGAATTTTTCCCTGAAACTTATGGGACCTTATAGAGGTATATAAAATCATAAGGGGCATAGATAAGGTGAATGGTCACATTTTTTTTCCAGGGTAGGGGAGTCTAAAACAAGAGGCATAGGTTTAAGGTGGGAGGAGAAAGATTTAAAAGGGAATTGAGGGACTTTTTCACACAGATGATGGTGAGTATATGGAATGAGCACAATGTGTTAAACAACGTGAGCATAAGTAAATACTTCTGGTATGCAGCTGCAAGAAACTGGTACCAGTCCTCACACAGTGCTATTTTAATGTTTGTTTCCATGCAGTACAACGTCTAGATCAAAAATTCATTGTTCAATAGTGCTGAAAGAGTGCTTCCACTAGCAGTAGTCCAAGAGAGTAGTTCAAAACTCCCTTCTCAAAGATTGTTAAAGATAAGCATTAAATGGTGGCCTTGTGATGCCTACATCCTGTATATGAATAAAAAAATGACACTTAGGAAGTGTGAAAATGCAATAATAATAAGTTAGTTTCTGTCATGATTAAATTATACCAGTATTTGTGATTTTTTTTTTACAATGGTCATTGGAAAAATGTTGACCAGACAAAATCTTGATTGAAAAGAATAACAACAATTGGTTATCAAGGAATTATATTTGTCTCCATGGAAAAGAGGTGGGTAGAATGAATGTGCCAGTCCAAGTAATGTATAACCTGGGGGTTTTCATATCACAGGCAATAAAGTGAAAGCAAAATAGAAAAGAAAATGAGTAAGAAAAAAAACAAGAATTGACAAATAATGTGTAAACGAGGAATGAATCATCTCATCACATGTTGTGCAACCCACCTCACTATAAATACTGTGATGGTAAATGATACGGGAAACAACGGGCTTTATGAAATCTACCAGTTAGTGAAGTAAGTAAGGGATTAACACGGTTAACTGTGTTTAATCACTCAATGCACTCTTATGAGATTTTTCTATCTTAACAGAGATGTTAAACTATTTAATTTAGTTTCAGATTGCAGCCTTTACTATACGGCTTTACATATGGTTGACTAATAAAGATCAATCTGATTCAGACAAAATGAATGTACAGATCAATTGAATGATTCAGCAGACAATAGATGGTGATTAGTGCTCTCCTGAACCTAACGTTCCGATAGAACTAGTGGTCTTTTTAGGCTTCACAATTACGATATTTCAACAGAAAGATAAATGATGCTAGGACAGCAATAGTAACAATCACATCGATTGATAAAAATCCATCTGTTCACTGATGTCCTTCAGAGAAGGGAATTTGCCATCTTGGTTAGCTTTTCTATGGATTCACATACAGGCCACCTGGAATGGCATGTATGTGACTCCAGACCCACCAATGTGGTTAACTCTTAACTGGCTTCTCTGTTCAGGGGCAGTTGAGGATGGACAATAGATACTGGCATTGCCAGTAGTGCCCATATCCTGTGCACAAACAAATTAATAACATTTCCAATCCCATCAATAAGAAAAGTATTTAGGAACATGGGAACAGAAGGAAGCCATTTACCACCTTGATCATGTTCCATCATTCAATAAAATTATGGCTGCTCTGTAGCTTAAGTCCATACACCCAGTCCCCTCACACCTCCTAAAATCTTTGGTTAACACAATTCGGTTAATATCAGACATCAAATTAACAACAATTCCTGTTGCTGAAGACAGTTCCAAACTTCTTGCCCTCTTTGTATGTGGAAGCATTTCCCAACTTCAGTCCTGAAAGTGCAGGATGTAATGCTCACACTATGTCCCCCGGCCTTAGAGTCCCCAGCCACCAATAATAGTTTTCTTCTACTTAACTCCAATAGTTCTCTGTAAAATCTTTAACATTCCAATCAAATCACTCCACATTCTTCTAAAATCCAGAGAAGGCATTTATATTTGTAATCCCTCTTATTTTAATGCAGTCCAGGTCCCATTCTGGTAAATCTGTGCTGCACTCCCTCCAAAACCAGTAGATCCAGGTGCTCCAGGTATGGTTTAATTAAGATCATTTTAGTTGTGGAATAACTTCCACAGCCTTAAATTCTAGTCTTTTAGATATGAAAGCCAGCATTCTAAGAGCCTTTTGATGATTTTCTCTAGCACTCTCTGTCATTTTTTTCCCCAATCTGCACTTAGACCCTGAAGCTTCATCAAGCTCAATTTCTTCCAGGTTATTAACATTTAGGAAGTCCAGAGAATTTGATCTCATATTTGACCAACACTGAACTTATTTGCATAATCCTTTAATACCTACTTTTAATTTATTTCTTCCACTTACAAGCTTACAATGTTAGTGTCATTGGTAAATTTGGATGTAGCTCCCTGTCCTTTTTTTGAGTTGTTAATAAGTATAATGAATCAGTGAGGTACTCATACAAACTTTTGTAGGACACTATTTATCACTTTCTACCCTGGATTAACTGCCCATTATTCTTATACTCTGTCAGTTGCCACTCAATTTCCTAAATAGGTGAATAATTTGTCCCCAATTCCAATAGCTTAAATTTCAGCTAACTATCCCTTGTGAGGTATTTTATCAGACATCTTCTTGAAGTCTACATTAATAACATCAACAGACATTTTCTTGTTCATTTCTTTGATCAGTTCTTCAAAAGTTTTGATCAGATTCTTCCAATCTATGCTGGCTCTCTCTGATCACCTGAAAACTTTCAAGGTGCTCGTTCACTTTATCCTTAATTCTAAGATCTAGTAATTTCCAGATCACAAGTATTTAGGCTACATTAACAAACAAAAAGCTAGAGGAACTCAATAGGCAAGGCAGCATCTATGGAGGGAATGAACAGTCAATGTTTTGGGTTGTCCCGCTGATTCCCTCTGGCTTATTGTATGTTGGTCCAGATTCCAGCATCTGCAATCTCTTGTGTCTCCATTTAGGCTAGATTGTCCACGGCTGTCTATTTTTTGTCCCTCGCATTTTTAAGATAAGATTTCTTTATTAATCACATGTACATCGAAACACACAGTGAAATGCATCTTTTGCATTAAATGTTCTGGGGGCAGCCTGCAAGTGCCGCCATGTTACCGGCGCCAGCATAGCATGCCCACAACTTCCTAACCCGTATGTCTTTGGAATGTGGGAGGAAACTGGAGCACCTGGAGGAAACCCACTCAGACACGGGGAGAACATACAAACTCCTTACAGACAGTGGCTGGAATTGAACCTGGTCTCTAGCGTTGTAATAGCGTTATGCTAACCGCATTTCATAAGTATGTTGGTTACTCAGGAATGATGTTAATAAAAACTGTTAACCGAGACACTGATCGCGAAAACAAAATAATTGACGACATATTTAAGTGGGAGAGTGGCACGTACAACTTCGTTACCTCATAAAAAAGTATCCAAATCAAGTTCAAGTTTGGATGAAACCCAGGGATTATAGTTTGACAAAACCTATAGAAGACGGTGGATGTCTGTCACTCTTCAATTTCATTATTTTCTTCATTCCCCTAATTTTGCTTATGTTAATTTTGGTCTGCCTCCGTCTATTATTTGGTGCTAGTTTCTTTGGCATGTCTAGCAAACCATCTACCTCCTCTACTGTAAATAATGATGCAAGGCAAATGCTAAATATTATTTTGTTTTCATTAAAAGCATCTCAGTTAACAGTTTTTATTAATATCATTCCCAAGGTCCCTCTACTATGCTGAATATAATTGTTACTTTTGGTGGTGATTTTGATTTTTTCAGTTTATTCACCTTTGTCACCCTTTGCAGTTATTTGTATGTCTCTCAGTCTGCTCGATCTGTGCTAATTTCTCCAAGCATTTCCCTCTGGTTTTAATGCAGTTGCTTACCTCTTTGGTTGTATAGATCGATAGGTAATTTAGTTGTCAAGCAGGGTTTCTTCCCCTTAAGTGGTATAATCTTGTTCTGTATATCATTAGGTGACATTTTAAACATCTACTGATCTTTAGGTTGTTCATTGTATTAATAGCATGTTGTTAACCAAAGATCACCCAATAATAGATTTGTCCACAGTATATTTTTTAAAATTCATTCTTGGTTTGTAGCCATCACTCAATCCTTATTTCCCTGATGTTACCTTCTCATTAGCTATTGTTTCTGTGGTGAAAGTACTGGAGTTCCAGGGGTTAAATGTAGCGCTGGAGAAAGATTACCAATGTTTTTCCCAGGTTGCAAGAGTCGTGGGCTTCAGATGTGGTGTTGAAGAAAACTTGTCTTCATTACTGTGAATAAGCTCCATCTCATCATGAAGAAATCAGCCTTCCATAAATTCAGAACCTTAGTAAAGTCTTGCCTTCCTGGCTTTCATATTGAATCCAACCACTTTATGATTGATGAAGTAAACTATCAATTCTGCCATGACTATACACAACAACTGAGGGTCTACAACCCCTTGGTGTGGAAAATTCTTAAGATTCATTGCCACTTGCGTGAAGGAATTTCTTCTCATTTCTGTTTGAATAGTCTTATTTTGAGACTTGGTGAGTTGCTGCAGAGAAATATTCAAAAACCATTAAGCTGTTAATCAATTCCACCACCGATGCACTGTAGCAAACAGATCTGCCCACTGTATATTTTTTTAAATTCATTCTTGGTTTGTAGCCATCACTCAGTCCTTGTTTCCCTTATGTAACCTTCTTATTAGCTGCTGTTTCTGTGGTGAAAGTACTGGAGTTCCAGGGTTTAAATGTAGCGATGGAGAAAGATTACCAATGTTCTTCCCAGGTTGCAAGAGTCATGGGCTTCAGATGTGGTGTTGAAGAAAACTTGGCTTCATTACTGTGAATAAGCTCCTACAGTGTGCACTGCAGCAACTCACCAAGACTCCTTAGACAGCAGCTTACAAACCCATGACTTCTACCAGCTGGAAAAACAAGGGCAGCAAAGGCATTGGGACACCACCACCTGGAAATTACTCTCCAAGACATGCACCGTCCTGACTTGGAAACATATTGCTCTTCCTTCACAGTTTTGGGAATCCTGGAACTCCCTCCCTAACAGCATTGTGGGTGTACCCACACCGCAAAGACTCCAGCAGTACAAGAAGGCAGCTCACCACCACCTTCATAGTGAACCAGATGATGCGGTGTATTTGGACAGAAGGTGCCATAAAGTATATTATCAAACAAAAATTAGAGCACGTGGTATTGGAAATAATATATTGAGGTGAACTAAGGATTGGTTAATGGAAGGTAAACAGAGAATAGGAATAAACTGATCCTTTTGGGATTGTGAGGGTGTGACAGGTAGGGATCAGTGCTAGGGCTTCAGCTATTCAATTATGGATGAAGATACCAAGTATAAAATATACAAGTATGCTGAGCTGAGTCGCAGTCTAGGATTTGATGAGAAGGCAGAATACAGGAGTAGAGATGTCTTGCTCCAGTTATGTAAGGACTTGGTGAGGCCACATCTGGAACGCTGTCTACAGATTCAGCCTCCCTACCTCAAGATGGATGTACTTCTGGCAGTGAGAGAGTAAAATGAGGATTCATCAGCTTGATTCATATATTGGGCTTGTCGCATGAAAAGAGATTAAAAAAATTTGGAGCAAAATGCTCTAAGTTTAGAAGAATGAGTGAAGGTCTCAGAGCGTCATAGGGTCATATTGCACAGCGATACGTATGTCCTGTGGCCCATTAAGTCCATGCCGACCATCGGGAACCATTTGCAGTAATCCACTCCTTACATTCCCATTCACCTCCCTCCAGATTCTAAGCCTCACACCAAGGGCAATTAATAGTTACCAGTTAACTAACAAACCCACATATCATTGGGATGTGGGAGAAAACCAGAGTTTGGGGGTGAAACATACATGGTCACAGGGAGAACACTGCAAACTCTAAACCAGAGTCAGAATTGAACCCAGGACACTGGAATTGTGAGACAGCAGGTTTACTCGCTGTGCTGCTGGTACTGCCCCAGAGAGGCTTAGAAAATTCTTGCAATTTGATGCATGATCTCAACCCGAAACGTCAACAATTCCTTTCACCTCCACAGATGCTGCTCGACCTGTAGAATTCCTTGAGCACTTTGTTTCTCGATATAAGATTTTTACGAGGCTTGGCAGGGTAGATGCATGGATGATGTTACCCCTGTCTGAGGTGCCTAGAACCAGGGGGTTACAGTCCTAAAATAAGGGATTGGTCATTCAGAACAGAGATGAGAAGAAACTTCTTCACTGGAGGGTAGTGAATCTCAAGAACTCTCTAAGCATGTGAAGTGGAGCCTCAGTCACTGAGTATATTCATGACAAGAGATTATTAGATATTAAGGAACCTAGGGATATGGAGTTAATATGGGAAAAAGATACAACTGAGGTGAAAGATCAGCTGTGATCTTACTGAATGATGGATCAGCACAAGATACTGAATGTGTACTCCCGCTTCTGTTCCTTACGTTGTGGCCACTGCTTTATTGCAGAAAACTCTACAGGACATGCTCAAGAAATGTACCATTTTTTAAGACTTGACCTTCTTTGCTTATCCAAATCTCTATGAAGGTTTAAAATCCTCCTTTTACTAATTTGTCATAGTACTTTCAGGGATAAATATAGTGCCTATGGTTAAATAACTATGGCCCTACAAGTATCAAAAATCTGAATGAGTCCGTTGACAAAGACAATAGCTTTTCATCCACTACGTGCAGATGTCAGCCACTGTGACTGTGGTTCCATTGGTAAAGGAATGTGTAAAAAAAGCAAATAGAATGAACGACAGTTTTAAAAGGAAATCAAAAATTGCATAACATGGTAAAAATCTGTTGGGTTTCAAACCAAATCTTGGTCTCTGAAGGTCATGAGCTGGTCACATGATAAACACCAAGCGTATATCAGGAAAAATCTGTGGGACGGGAAGACATTTCCAATGTACACACTACTTCCCTAAACTCAAAAAAAATCAAACAGCTGCTGCTTCTCATACCCACATAACCAAATAGCATGTTATGCAGTTAGTGTCGCAAGAGGGTTTGTTGTCCATGAATTGTTGAAAGCTACTTTGCTGCAAACTATAAGCTCAAGCTCAGGACTAGTGCAGGTGCAGCTTTACACTGTAAGGTTTCAAGTAGTTTCTTTGTTTCCGATTTACTTACTCACCTGGCAAAATCCTTAAGTGGTTGCTTCAAAGATTTTGTTTGCCACGTAGTGCATTTTATCGATATTTTGCAAACTTTTTGGAGAGAAGTGTATGACTTTTGGACATTATTTAAAAGTTACTTGTATTTCTAAAGATTTTACATAGATGTCACTTGTCCATCCGCCAAAGCACAATTAGTCAAGAGCAGAGTTGATTGTATGCTGATCAGGATCGAAGATTGTACAATAATTAGTTGTGTGGGCAGGCACGGTATTGTAGCGGTTAGCGTAACGCTATTACAGTGCCAGCGAACTGGCTTCAATTCCCGCCGCTGTCTGTAAGGAGTTTGTATATTCTCCCCGTGTCTGCATGGATTTCCTCCAGGTGCTCCGGTTTCCTCCCACATTCCAAAGATGTACGGGTTAGGAAGTTGTGGGCATGCTATGTTGGCGCCAGAAGCATGGCGACACTTGCGGGCTGCCCCCAGAACACCCTACGCAAAAGATGCATTTCACTGTGGGTTTCGATGTACATGTGACTAATAAAGAAATCTTATCTTTTCCAAATCCAGTATATGTTCTGATGTTAGGTTGAGGGTGCATTGGTAATGGGGACAGGGGGTACGCTCAGGATTTTGAAAAGCAAAATAAAATTGCAGATGCTGGAATTCTGAAATAAAAACAGAAAATGCTGTAAGAACTCGGCAGGTCAGGTAGCATCTTTGGATAGAGAAACAATTAATGTTTCAGGTCTGGATCCTCTAACTGAACTAACAGCACTGTGGTTGGTCTTGTGCTCATTTGGAGGGAAAAGCACAGCAGTGATAGGTGGACAAGAGGGGGGAGGCAGGGTGGGCACAGGGTGGTGATAGGTAGATGCAGGTAAGAGATAGTGAAAAGCAGGTGCGGGGGGGGGGGAAGGGGAGAGTAGATCCACCAGGGGAAGGGTCAAAGGTAAGAAGGGAAAGAAAGAAAAGGCTAGGAAAGGGAAGGAGCATGGTGGGGGACGGTGGGGGGGGGGGCGGTGGTGGTGGGGCGCATGGGAATTACCTGAAGTGGGAGAATTCAATATTCATGCTGTTAGAGGCATAGAGGGGTGGGGGTGAGAGCAGAGGTGAGAGAAATGGCAGAGATACGGGTGCGAGCTCTCTTGACCACAACCAGGGGGGATGCCCCGGTTAGAAAAGAAGTTAGACATTGCGGATGTCCTGGAGTGGAAAGCCTCATCATGGGAGCAGATGCGGCGGAGGCGGAGAAATTGAGAAAAAGGGATTGTGTCCTTGCAAGAGACGGGGTGGGAGGAGCTGTAATCGAGGTAGCTGTGGGCATCAGTGGGTTTGTAGAAAATGTTAGTGGATAAGGAATCTCCTGAGATGGAGATGGAAAGATCGAGGAAGGAGAGAGAAGTGTTGCTTATTAGTCACACGTACATTGAAACACACAGTGAAATACATCTTTTGCGTAGAGCGTTCTGGGGGCAGCCCGCAAATGTTGCCACGCTTCCGGCGCCAACATAGCATGCCCGCAACTTCCTAACCCGTACGTCTTTGGAATATGGGAGGAAACCGGAGCACCCAGAGGAAACCCACGCAGACACAGGGAGATCGTACAGAGATAGTCCAAGTGAATTGTAGAGCTGGGTGAAAAAGAGTGTTCTAATGGGGGCCATTGATGCTCTATGCTTCCCTTTGTTGACAAACAGTGGAGCACTGTGAATTAGGTATATTTACTTTGCATGACTGTTATCACAGTTTATTTTGTGACATGGGTTTTTGCACATCAGTTGTGAAAGCAAAGATTAGTAATAGGTGGTTTTAAAACAATGCATTACAGCTCCTGGATGTGAACGGATGCAGAGGTTGGGTTGAGATCTGGAAGAATGTATGTAATGAAGAAGATGAGAACTTTATATGACAATGAAGGCTGCGAGGGATATGCTCAGACTGGAAACTTTCTGCAGATGAAGCAGTGACGATTTTATGAGCGTCATTAAGAACTCAGGTTCCAACCTGGTACAGTGTAAATTGAATTAGATAGTTACAACCAATGAAGAAGGGAGCCTGCCACTCCATCATGGCTTTCAGTCTCACATAATGCCCTCTGAGCTAGCCTAGCAACTAGATACTTGCTTACATCAAGCAAAAAACAATCAACAGCCAAGCCCTTTATGCAGATTGTTCCCTTATTTGACTGATTTACTTTTGTTCCCTTGTTGTACTTAGGCCCACCCATTTTAATATGTGATCTATTACTTTGAGGAGATTTGTTTCAGTACTACCAATTTCACTTCACACCTTATAAACTGCACTCATCCCTGAGATGGCACAAACTGTCACCTATCTCTGGACTGATCTAGTTTCAGACCTCACCCATCCTTCCAATTTCTTATCCTTGTAAGAATCACACATCAAATTGAAAAGAAAAACTGCAGACGCTATAAACTTGAAATAAAAACAGAAAATGCTGGAAATACACAGCAGGACAGGCAGCATCTGTGGAGAGAGAAACAGAGTTAATGTTTCAGGGTTAATGTCTCTCAACACAACTGGGAAAAGTTTGAGATTGAACCTGTTTTGAGTTGCAGAGAAGGGTGAGGGATGGAAAGAAAAAAAGGGGAATGTCTGTGATGAGATGGAGACTGGACAGAGCAAAGGACACAAAGTAAGTGATGAAACCGTGAAGTGCAACTGATCTGTCAGGAAGACATGTCAACAGAAGGAGACAAGTAAAGACAGAAGGGAGAGAAAACAAAATTGCCCAAACTATGACACACAAGACAATATCATTCCTGGAATTTCAAAATAAAACACTAGAAATACCCGACTGTGTCTGTTGAAACAGGAAAGTTGAATTAACTTTAGAGACAAAGAGGCCGCAGATGCTGGAATCTAGAGCAACACACTAAAGTCTGGAGGAACTGCTGATCCGCTGACCTATTGAGTTCCTCAACTTTTTGTGTGTTGCTTAACTTTAAAGATAGATGATTTCAACAGTAGCATCTACCCAACAGTTGCGCAGATATTACTTGTCCATTAAAAGCAAATCCAATTTGAGCAATTTCCCTCCCACTAGCCCATCTTCAATCACTCGCAAAGGGGTTGTCAACAGGCCAACAGTGGGACACTTGCTCACTAATATGGTTTCTGCCAGGTATACTCAGTTCCAGACCGCATCACACTCCTGGTACAAAATTGGTCAAAAGCACTAAATTCTAGAGTAAAAGTATATTGAGACAGACCGCCCCAACATGAAGGCAATACTTGACTACAAGGAGCCCTGTAATGTTGATGAGAAAGAACTCCTCACTTTGGTCATAACTAGCATTAAGGAGATCAATTATCTCAGTCTCAGGAAATAGTTACAGGAGCTCATAGAATATTAGAAAACTGACGTCACAGAAGAAGCTTGTTCAGCACATTATTTCAATAGAGGTCCAAAACGAAGTAACCTACCATATCCAAGTACCACTTAAATCTTATGAGTTACTTAGTGTCTTGGCCCAACCATGCTTTATCAATGATCTTCTCTCCATAATAAAGTCAAGAGTAGGGATTTTACTACTCCAGGGATTAGTTCTATTTGCAACATCTCAGATGATGAAGCTGTCCATGCCTGAATTCAGAATGGCCCAGACAGCATGTGGCTATGTGCTAATAATTGGCAAGTAGCATTTTCATCATACAAGTACTAGGAGATTATCATCATTGAGAGAAAGTTTAACCATCTCCTCCTGACATTCAATGAAATTACCAGTAACGAGCTCCCTGCTGTCCATGCCTGGGAGTCACCATAAATAACCATAAATATGAACAATGACTGAAGGAACATCCTATATCTAGGTACTGCCTATACTGTGGTATAAACATCCTGAGGATAATCAAAGAGACTGGCTTTAAAGACCACCTTAAGGGAGAAAAGGGAGGTCGAAAGATAGAATGGCAGAGTTGTCCAGAGAACAAATACTAGACCTCAGGACCTTAGTAGCTAAAGTCCAGGGGTGGAGTGATGATCAGACTTTGATGATCAATGATACAAAATCATCAAAGTCCATTCATCAGTCCACCCTCACATGCAAATACCCATATACACATATGCACAGGTGCAATATTTCAGCAATGTCACTGACTGGGATCAGCAGAGGGAGCTCTGGTTAAATTTGCCTTTTTAAAACAAGCTTGTTGAAGCCCTTACAGTTGCATTATTAAGGCAGACTGTTTAAGATAACTTGGTACAGATCTTTTAATTCAGTAACCGGATGTGGGCATCAGTGATGAGGCCAGCATTTACTGTCTACCTCCAAATGCCCTGCTGGAACATTTTACCAGGCGATTAAGAGTAACTCACATTGTCGAGCCACCAGACATGACAGGGTCTCAGCCTGTGCAAGTGGCTGGTCATGCAGCATCTCGAATTGGGTTCGCAGACATTCACAATGACCGAGGATGTCAAAGGTTCAAAATAATGGTTAAAAAATCTAAAGTTACAAAGGTAAGGACAGACACTCACATATGCAAATACAGACACACAAATACACACATGCATGTGCATGCATGGAACTCCATGAGGGATCCAACCAGGAGCACAGAAGTGCTATGGGCAGTGTTGTACTGAGCAGAAGGCTGCACTGCTGCTTCTGCTCTTAAGTTGCCGAATTACACACACATCTTGCGTCACTGGTTGTTGCAGGTTTGATAACATAATCAGTTTGCTGCCATATACCCAAGTAATCAAATTCATGGTCTTCCTCATCTTACTTGCCACTCACTGCTGTCCACATTATGATTAAATTAATGACTGAAGTAATAATGGAGATTATAGAGTGGATTAGAGGGGAATTTTACCAATAGGGAGTTGCATTCCTTTCCAACACATTTCAGACCACCGGACAGCTGAAGTTATGTATGAACCAAACACTCTATTCTGAGCTTTGTCACAAGAAGGGACCACCACACAGAGACAAGAATGGTCAATGCCTGCTTGAAAATGTGCATCATCCCCACTGAGTCTTGAGAATCCCTTACCCTTGACCACTCTTTGTGGGGAGGGACCATTTAGGGTGGTTTTGAGAACCTTGAATCCAAGCATCTGGAATACCCAGAAGCCCTATGTAACTGGCAGAAGGAGTTCACCACCTCATAAACTACTCACCCTCTTCGCCCCATCAGGCACCTTGTGTCCCATCTGGGAAGAGTCCACAATTCAAACATTACCTTCATCACTTATCTTTGGACCCATAGTAATGGGATGGGAACAAATCATCCTTGATCCTGAGGAATTGGCTGTGAAGAAGAAGAATAAGGGGACTTAAGAAGACTTTGCAGTGCTCTTATACCACTGGAGTAAACTGAATGTAGGTGTTTACTATAATATACAATGTTGGCTTTGATGCAAATTCTGCACCATGTTGTTTATGACCCAGATGCATGACTAATGTAATGATTGAACATTATGGTCCTTCAAAGCCAAACAACATACAACCCTTGTAACTGTCTTCCACATAGTTTGATAATGAATATAAAGTCAATCGAACAGAAGTAAGATTCCATGATTAGCTCTTTATCAAGGCAAATGTAGGTCAACCTATCTGCCATGTTTTTTATCGATACTTCAACCAGACATTTGCACACATTATTTTGAGAGGTGACGGGGTTCCCATGAACTTGAAGCCCTTGTCCTTCTTTATGATAAAGGTAACATGTGTGGGAGGTTTTGAAGTAACCTAGGTGAGTAACTACAGTGCATTTTGCAGCCACAGTGCCCAAGTGGTGGAAGTGGTCAACACCATCAATGCTGCTGAAAGGCACCTTTGTCTCCTGTGTTATTGTGCCCAAAGCTTCACCACCAGAATATAACATTGTCATCATTTGTAGAGGGTACCTTTGCTCAACAAAAAACCTGATGATTTCCAAGCAACAGGATGCTGTACTGATCTACCCTGTGCTTGCTGGTTGCTTCTTCTACTTTTATATTAGTTTTTTGTCCAGTCTCTTATTATGCCTGAAATAAAGACTAAAATATAAATATAAATAAAGACTAAAATATAAATTGAACCATCCACAGACTTTTAAGTGCAGTCTGTAAAACGGTCACAGCTCTCTCATGTTCCTCATGAGAGGGTTACATGCATGTGCAACTTTTGACAAGATCTAATGCAAAAAAACCCAATACTGCAATGGCCTGTCTGCATAGGTAAATCTTTTACTCACTGCAGAGATTGTTTGATTACCAGAGGGTCATTAAATAAATAATATGATTGTACATGATCATATTATTTATTGATGACCCTAAAATCATCAACAGCATAATTTCTGCTTGTAGTAATTCAGGATATTAGGCCAACAATGCAATATGGTATTGGTATTGGTTTATTATTGTCACTTGTACCGAGGTACAGTGAAAAACTTGTCTTGCATACCGATTGTACAGATCAATTCATTGCACAGTGCAGTTACATTGGGTTAGTACAGAGTGCATTGATGTAGTACAGGTAAAAACAATAACACTACAGAGTAAGGTGTCACAGCTACAGAGAAAGTGCAGTGCAATAAGGTGCAAGGTCACAACAAGGTAGATCGTGAGGTCAGAGTCCATCTCATCGTATAAGGGAACCATTCAATAGTCTTATCACAGTAGGGTAGAAGCTGTCCTTGAGTCTGGTGGTACGTGCCCTCAGGCTCCTGTATCTTCTACCCAATGGAAGAGGAGAGAAGAGAGAATGTTGCGGGTGGGTGGGGTCTTTGATTATGCTGGCTGCTTCACCAAGACAATATGTAATATGAGAGTAGTGGTTAAAGTAGATGCTAAATCTGAAGTCAATGGACATCAAAGTGGAAACACTTCAATGGCTGGAATCATACCTCATACAATGCAAGACGATTGTGGTTGCTGGAGGTCAATCATCACTGCAGGACTTTGTTAGGACATTGTCTTAGGCCCAACTATCTACAGCTACTTCATCAAAGACTTTCCTTCCAACTTAAGGCCACATGTGTAGATGTTCTCATGTGATTGCACAATGTTCACTTCCGATCTAAATCTCTTAGCAATTTACCAGAAACTCAACTGGACCAGAATTTTCTTAAGGCTGGGTTTCCTGTGGCGAGTGACTCACCTCTGGCACCCCATAGCCTTTCTACCATCTGCTTAGCATTTGTCAGGAACATTATGGAATAAACCATGCTTACCCAGCTGAGTGCCATTCCAACAACACTCAAGAATGTCAGCACAATCCAGGAACAAGCAGCCGCTTCATTGGTATCCTAAACTAAACATTAATTTCCTCCACCACCGACACACTTTGAGGGCAATGTGAGCTACCTACACTGGAAGTCGGTTGCATGGACTCTGAATGGTATATCTGACAACGTCTCCTAAATCTGCTAGCTCTACCACCAAGAAGGAGAAGGACAGCAGGTACTCTTCAAGTGAGAATGATGTGTGACTTGGATGGGAACATTACCACCTCATGGTTCTCTTCCAACTCACACAATATTCTGACCTGGAAGTGTATTCTCCTTCTTCCATCATCACTGGATATAAAACATGAAGCTTGACCAGAAAGACTGGTAGCAGATCTAAAATGTGACTCACTGCCACCTACTAATGGGCAATTTGGGATGGGCAAAAAAGTGCTGGCCCTGTCAACAATGTCCAGTTCCCTCAAAACTGAATTGAAAAAAAAGTGTAAAGTGTTCAGCTTAATCCTGTTAACCCCTTTGTCAAAACAGTAGATGAAGGAATTTCAAATAATTTTATTTATCATTCATTAATGGTGTTATATATTAGGATCTGAAGCCTACAAATAAAGTAAGTGCTGCACATTAAGACAACAAGATTGAATGCTAAAATTATTGCAGCCACAGACAAAACTGATCATATGTTAATTTCAATGCACTATAGGTCCCATTTGATCGTTTCTTGTAAATCAAGTTGACATCTTTCTAAAAAAATGTAAGTGGTTATGTAAAACTTAAAACCCATTTGGATGATTGCCCACAGTTGCACTCTGCCGCTAAATTCTGCATCATTGGTGTGAAGTAGAAGTACAATGAGCACAAAAACCTCACAGAATCACAAAACCTGAATGTGTGAAGTTGTCACTTCAACTTAGAACAGTGCATTTAATGTCAAGTTTGTTAGTTCCTGTTCAGTTTCTGCCTTACCTTACCCAATTCAAACCTTCCTTCAGCAAGATCACTCCTTTTCTTTCAACCCAATGGAATGTTTATTCGACTCACATACATGCAGGCTCTCTTTGGTATAACTTGGATTGCAGTAAACAATCACCTTTACCACTTTATCACTGCATCGTCAGATTCCCATGTCCGGCATTCAGCTCTGGAAACTTTACAATTTCCACCAGTGTAGTATTAAAAAGAATGAAATTATCATTTTCAACTATAGGACAATGACTCTATCTTGTTCCAGGTTCCTCAGGACTGCTTCTCATGTAACCTTGAGCCAAGCTTCCAACACTACATCCTCTTCTTCATAAAGATTCAACTCCTTCCACCTCTGTAATATCACTCGAATGCATCTCATCTGTTGTTGAAATCCTTGCTCATGTGTTAGTTACTTCCAAACTTAATTCTTCAAACTGAATTTTGGCCAGCCTTCCATGTCTTAAACTCTCAGCTTGTCCAAAAAACTTTTGTTGATCTTTTATCTTACATTGTGCCTCATTCACCCATCTGTCCTGAGATTCTTAACCTACGCCATGCTTCAACACTTTCAAGCCTGTAATTCTTGTCTTATTGATGCAACTTTCACTAACTTTTGTTCTTTAGCTTTTGGAGACGAGGATTGTTGTATTGGAACATGGGAACACAGTAACAGGGGTATACCTTCATAGCTACCATTCAATTGGATGCTTTCTGATCAGTGACTTGATTCCACATACCCACTTTTTCTGGTATCTTTTAAAATATTTGGTTAAAAGAACTGCACTATTTGAAAATTTAAAAATAAGAACTTAATCAGCATTATCTCCTGGTTATGGAACTGAGTTTCAAAACTCCACATACTTCTGAGTTTCCTAACTTCATTCTTCTTTTGGCTGGCCCTACCTTTTAGCATGTGTCTCTTTGGAAAATTTGATCAAATTAACAAAATTCCAAGATTTCAAGATACTAGTTTTTATTCTACTTCTCTTTCCAAAGATGCTGCCTGACTCCTGAGTGTTTCAAATATTTCCAACTCTCATTCTGGTAAGCCTATGTTCCATTCTCTTCAAGGCCAATTATCCTTCTGATGAAGGGTCTTTGATCTGAAATGTTAACTCTGTTTCTCTTTCTACAGATGCTGACTGACCTTCTGAGCATTTCCAGCATTTTCTGCCTTTATGTCCTTCCTATAAAATGGTGCTCAGAACTGAATATAAATAGAATCATAGATCCATTGTGCACAAAGTCCATGCCAACCATCAAGCATCTATTTATACTAATCCTACACTCATCCCAGGTTATTTTCCCTATATTCCCATCGTTCCCCTAGATTCTTCCACTCACCTACACTATACAGTAGCCAGTTATCCAAACAATATTACACATCGCTAGGATGTGGGAAGGAAGTGGAGCATCCAGGGGAAACTCACTCAGTCACAGTAAGAATGTGCAAACTCCAAACAGACTGCACCGGAGGTCAGGATTGAACCTAGATCACTGGAGCTGTGAGACAGTGGCTCTCGTAGCTGCACCACTATGTCTCCCTGTCATGGTTGAACTGGGACTTTGCAAAACTGCAACATAAAAAAGATGGACGTAAATAGCATAAATAGAAACATAAAAACAAAGAGGTTAATTAATTTATTGTATTCTGCTATTCCAGTTTAAGGCACAGCATACAATTAAACAATGCTCATGAATGGTCTCAGATCTGAAACGTTAATTGCTACCTGATTTACTGTGTGTTTTCCGCATTTTCTGTTTTTTATTCCAGATTTCTAATGTCTACGGTTGTTTTGATATTTAATTAAGCCTGTTGAATACTTATTACATAGAACATGGAAAAGTACAGCACAAGAACAGACCCTTTGGCCCATAATGTCTGTGCTGAAAATTATGATATTTAAACTGCACATCTGCCAGCATGTGGTCTATATCCCTCAGTTCACTCCCTGTTCATGTGCCTGTCTAAATGCCTCTTATTGTATCTGCTGATTACTTTTTACAGAGCTGTATCTGTGGACCATTAAGCCTTTTGAGGCATCTGCCACTTCCAAGCTCCACTATTTAGACTGTACACTGACCTAATCTTTGTTGGTCCAAAGTGGATAATCTGACACTTGCCTACATTAATAATTGATCATCACAGTTTTCACCATTCAATTAGTTTATTAATATCTGTATTTTTATGCTTCCATTTACATTACTTATTCTATCACCTTTCTTTCTTCCATTAGTAAACTAGGATTTATGGATCTAAATTGTGAACAATGGCAAATAATTCATACCTCAACATAGTTCAACATAGGATGCCAAAATTATTTCCTGGAAATTAGAGTACTTGCCCAATGTCCCAACTCTCTGTCACCTACTGCTCAGGTAGTTTTCCAATAATCTATACATAATTCTATGAATTTCAGTTTTAGCAGTTCTTTGGAGACATAAGAGACTGCAGATGCTGGAATCTGGAGCAAAATACAAACTGCTTGAGGAACTCAGGGGGTCGAGCAGCATCTGTGGGAGGAAAGGAATTAAAAGCAGTTTTAATGCAGACTCTTGACCCAAAACATCGACAATTCTTTCCAACCCCTGACAGATGCTGCTTGACCCATAGACTTCCTCCAGCAGTTGGTTCTTTGCTTTTGGCAGTTCTTTGATTAGGAATGTGGTGGGAATTTTTTTTCAGAGTAGATAACTAGAATCTGGAACTCATTTCTTGTGGTGGTGAAGGAAACAGAATCAGACAGAGCATTCAGGAAGGACTTGCAGGCTTATGGGGACAACGTTTGAGAATAGTTCTGAGCAAGTAGCTCCATTGGATGCTGCCACTGATTTGATAAGCTTAATGGACCATTGGTTCACTGGGCTGCACTATAACCATTCTATCACTCTACCTGAAGAAAGGACCATAAACAGTATTTCACATATCCGCTAGAGATTTTGAAGCTATGAATCACGCAGTCTCAAATCTCTGTGATTGTGCAAGAAATTTAAATCCTTGATCCCTATTGATTGAGCTCAAGGAATGTAACACTTACAGTATGTGATACTCACCTCTTTAGAAATTCATTCAGGTTCATCAGGCCTGACCCAACCTGCTGGCTTTCTCTGGTCAGCTGAAATTTGCATAGCATTTTTCACAGTCAATAATTATGATCCAAACACATTGCTTGAAGAGAAGATGGAACAAGATTCAATAGTAGCTTTCAAAAGGATATTGAGTAAAAGAGAAAGAAAGGACTGCAGATGCTGGATCTAGAAGAAAAACACGATGATGCTGGAGGAACTCAACAGGCCAGGCACCATCCGTGGAGAAAAGCAGGTGGTCAACGTTTTGAGTCAGGACCCTTTTTCATTGAGTAAAAACCTGAAAAGGAAATATTTCCAAAGCCATAGGGCACTGGATTTCTCTGACCAGGAGCCAACACTGGCACTGTGGGCTAAATGGCCTCATTCTGTATCATAAGATTGCATGATCAGCTAAATATAAGTGCATGTGATGTTTTCCCAGTGATGGATCAGAATCAATCAAATTGATATATCAACTTTCATTTAAATGGAGCTGCTTGAGAGATGTAACTGACAGATCAGATCCAGCAATGTAACTAACAGTCCACCAATGAAAGGAATTCTCGAAACCCCTATGTATGTAATCAGTAACAAAAACAATGGGAGATCAAGGGTCAACATTAGTAACCAATTCTGGCCCCGTTAAAGTATTTCCTTTCATCACTAAAATGTGTTTGCTGATATCAGTCAAACTAATTCCATGGCGCTTAGACGTTAAAATTGTTAAGGAAGTATTAGCAAGAATTTGGCAGTTCTGTTGTATACACAGTAACCTTGTCAAATAATTCTTCAGTTATCTGTATTTGTCATAGTATTATGTATTCCCTGGAACAAGAGCTTTGGTTTTCTGAATGAACTGTAATGGATGAAGAAGGGTTGTTGGCAATGCCGTCTCAAATTAGCTTGAGATTTTGGTGAAGTGAACCACACAGCAATAGGTCTCCATGATTGTGGAAGGCATTTAAATCATTCCATGATACCTTCTGACAGAGCTGAGTGAAAATACTACCATTGAGGTTAATAATATAAATAGGGATATAAATAAGCTGGAAAGAGTGCAAAGAAGATTTATGACAATGTTGCCAGAATTCAAGGGCCTGAGTTATAGGGAGAGATTGGGCAGGCTAGGACTTTATTCTTTGGAGCACAGGAGACTGAGGGGTGACCTTATAGAGGTGTATTAAATCATGAGGGGCATAGATAGGATGAAGGCACATAGTCTTTTTCCCAGAGAAAAGGAAGAGGACATATATATGAGGTGAGAGGGGAAAGATTTAAAAGGGATCTGAGGGGCAACTTCTTCACGCAGATGGTGGTGCATATATGGAACCAGCTGCCAGAGGAAGTAGTTGAGGCAGGTACAACAATGACATTTAAGAGACATTTGGATAAGTATATGGATAGGAAAGGTTTAGAGGGATATGGGCCAAACAGGCAAATGGGACTAGCTAAGATGGGAATCTTGGTTGGTATGGATGAGTTGGGCCATGCTGTATTACTCTATGACTCTATGAGGGAAAACATGAAAAGCTGGATTATGGGGTAGAAATGCTTCTTCAGTGATATGTTAAATGCATGGTAGTACATTGACTCATAACTCTGAACTACTTGGGTGTGACACTTGTTTGCACCTTGACCTCTCGACCATTTCTAATAAACAGCTGCATAGACCAAGCGTCAGGTGAAAACTTGCTGGAGTGAGCTGAGGTTCCAATGTGAGAGTATTTATTTTCTCTGTTATGGTGCTTGTGTAATCACTGGGCAAGAATCTTGCAGCTTTCTGGGAGGTAAGTGCTCATTCTGAACATAAGATATCTTTATTAGTCACATGTACATCGAAACACACAGTGAAATATTTCTTTTGTGCAGAGTGTTCTGGGGGCAGCCCACAAGTGTCGCCACGCATCCAGTGCCAACATAGCATGCCCACAACTTCCTAACCTGTACGTCTTTGGAATGTGGGAGGAAACCGGAGCACCCGGAGGAAACCCTTGCAGACACAGGGAGAATGTACAAACTCCTTTCAGACAGCGGCGGGAATTGAACCCGGGTCGCTGGCACTGTAATAGCGTTACATTAACTGCTACACTACCATGCCTGAGTGCCTAGCTGAATTTTGCAACGTATACTGTCACTGGGGCCTTGAAATCCAGTGCCAACTGACCCAGGCCCTGCAAACAACACAGATCTCCCCATCCACAGAGACTCAATAAGTCTTCCAGTTCTCTACTTGATTACCTGGAAGCATTTGTTGGATAGACACACAAAACCTGAGGGTCATGTTAGTGTCAGCGTCTGGAGAAAAGTGTGGGATAAACTCAGAAAGAAATATCTAATATCCAACTCAACAGTGCAGCTACCTGCTTCTGACCAGCTGCAGAACCCAGAGTGCTTGTAATTGGATCTGAATGAGACATTATGGCTGAGACCACAGGGTATAAATAGGGTATCAAGATTCTGCAGCATGGACGAGTTGTCCATGAAGGGTCTGTTGTCATGCTGTATAACTCTATGACTGTGTCAAACCCCAACTGAACTGTGCACTAGAGAATGACATTGCCAGCCACATGGGTTTAAAGGTGATGTTACTGAAATAAGCTTCCTCTCTTACAGACCATTAGATGGTTTAAGTGACTTTAAAATGGCCTATAATCATTGCTCTAAATCAGTAATATTGCATATAATGACATAAAGGGAGGCCATCTGGCCCATCAAGCCTATGCCGGCTCTTTCTCAGCATTCCTATCAATCCCATTCCTTCACTTACTTTCTTGTCATTATTTTCTCTCAAATGTTCATCTTCTCTCCCGATTCTCCTTCCACACAAAGGTAGTTTACAATCGCTAATTCCCCCGCCGACTAGCACGACTCGTAGGAGGATGCAGGAGGAAAATGGAGGATCTGAGAGAAACCCATGTCACTGTATCACCAATATAATGGAAGAAAACAAACATGATATTCTGATCTCTTTTCTTTGCCAAGCTTCCTCTTAAATGTATCATCACGGGGAAAGCAATCAGTGAATGGAGATTGAGAAACCATCTGCAAGTGATTCCTATGACTACTGAGTATAACTCACAAAGATACATAGGATCCGATAGCATACTGTAAGGTTACTAAGAAAATCCCCGTTGATGATTTAGGACATTAAAAAGGTATATTTTAAATCAACAACCACTTTTATAAATGGTTCATTTGAGGAATTTGCACTTCCATTGTGGAGTCATGTCTGCCAGAATTTGATGTTGAGGATTTGGAGACATGCTGCTCATTGCTTTCAGTCCATTAAAACTAAAGGCTGAAAAAGATTATGGAGCCAGATTTTCCCATTATGTACTTCTGGTGAATGAGGCTCCATGCTGGGAGTGTGAACTTGTAAAATTATTCCTACAGTAAAATGAATGGACTTGATTCATAAGGGAAAATGCAACAAGGCTGCACACTTGGCATGGAGCCCATCCTGGTAGTGATTATGAACTGAAAATATATCTCTGGCCTGAACTTCCATCTAGCATAGCTCTGAGCTGAATTTACCCTATTGTCTAAAGTGTAGAGAAAAATGTAATTTAAAACATACTTATCAGAAACGTTTTGCTGTACGTTGATGTCTGTCCATGCAGGATAAAGCTCCCCCTCCCTTACTCAGTGATGTGGCTTGACCCATTAATCTCAGAAAATGACTTCCCACTGTATTAGTAGGATGTTCTCACATCAGCTATCCCCATGGACTCTGAAATAAGACTGATGATTTAGCACAAATCAACATTGAATTAGGTCCAGCTCTGTGCCTAGATTTGCTAAAATCTGTACAGTGTTTGGAAAGAATTGTTCCATTCTATCTAGGCTATATTCCAACTACAATCTCTGTTTGACCAATTGAATCACCCAGTTTCAAAGTCTGCTTAGGATGATTAATAAAATTGTACACACCATCAATCTTTCTGGACTATTTTTCTTTGACTGGATTCCACACACTATTAATGAAGTAACTATAATTCTTTAAACAAAATGAAAATTCAGTGTTGACCTCATGTCATACCAACAATCCTGTGCTTGAACGTAGAAAATATGTAGGGTTGAATGTCAGGTGAAGACAATAAATCACATCACTAGCAATTAGTTTGAATTATCAGTCCAAAATATCTGGGGCAGAAACAATTCTTAAAAGACAGTATTGAAGCAGTTGTGCACCTAATAGTATCTGGCATTAATTAAGTTTGTCCTTACACCCTTTGGCTCAAAACAGTTTTGCCTACTAAGTGCCAAAAGTAAGCAGCAAGACATTCAAATGCATTAACTAATCAAATGGTGAAGGATCTACCCACTTCATTTGGAATGAAGAGAGCTGTAGAGATGGGGTTCCAAAGGATCTACTTTGTCAGTTTAACAAAACAGCGAAGGCCAGACAGCACATCATGTCATTCACCTCATTTCACCGTTGAGGTAGATAATGAAATGCTTTTCTCATGAAGCTCATCAGCTTTGGGATATTCCCTGAAACTGATGTATCAGTGCTATTAGTGCCATCTTTATGGCAAAATATGGTTGTGCTTTTGACATTTTAGAATTGACATTAAATTCAATGAAAAGTATTGAGGCAAAATATTCACCCCAAAAACATTAGCGAGCACTGCTAATATATCATTCTAACAATGTGATCTCCCAGGAATTATTAGGCAAATCTGAACAAGACCCACTAGCTAAGTAGGCATAAAAATAATATATGATGGAAACTTAAACTGAACGAGAACAAATCAAATGAAAGTCAATCAAAGCAGCCATACGAAAGGGGAAACTCCAATGAAGAATATTCTTAGCAAAGATTTAGTGGCCAGACAAACATGTTCTGAAACAGATTTGGTCTCAGAGGAATGTAAAAAAGTTTAGAAAAGCTGAGATTCACTAGACATAGGTAGGGTGGACTAACTCTTTCATGGAGAAACTTATCAGACCCTGACTGCAGATTGTAAATTCAGTGAACATTTGTTACGTCAGACATGTCAATGCAGTGTAGCAGTTTTTTTTCAGTGTCCTATTATTTATCAGCTGCCTCATTGAGTCAGTAAGAAAAACACACTCCCTTGCAAATGGTAAGTTTTCCATTGAGTGGTACACTTACTAATTTTAACTTAGCAAAGTTTTTTTGATTAATAAATCAAGTGATCATGAGAAAGAATCTATAAATAATAAAGTGGGTTTTTTACTGCTTCGAGGTGGTTTCCTTAGAAAACAGCAGCATCTTCCTTGTGTGAAAATTGTTTTAAGATTTTTGATTGAACAAAATTTATTGATTCGACAATGAAGCTTGCTGCTGTATTAAACTGGCAAAACAGAACCTTTGGAGCTCCATTAACATTGTTGCATTAATTCATGAGCAAGATATCAATTATACTGACAATCTCTCTGAAGGTATGGATTAGTTTTTCTTTGTTGTTTAGTTTATGTGTGACTTTGATCTGGTGAGAATTCATTCTGTTTAAATGGTCAATATTGGGAAAGGGAGTTAGATTTTTCACCTAATTGGTTCCATTATATTTAACCTGGTAAATAAGTAAATTATTACAATGTTCTTTACATTGCATTATTAATCCAGACAACTGTTATAGATCCATAGTATGTTCTAATTATTAAATCAGAATGGGATTTAAAAGGGAAACAGATAGAGAAGGAGTCAAATGAAAGCATGAGAAGAAAACACAGAAGTCTGCAGCAGAGGAAAACTAAGTGAACTAGTCAGGATGTAACACAGAAGACAAAGAATCAATGAAATGTAAAGGAGTTTATAAGATGAGAAGCAGTTAGAGCTGGCATCTGACAGAAACCATTTGACAGTTGTTCCAAAGTGATTGTCATATTTGAGTTTAGCACTGCGTCTCTGTGTCAGGGAATTCTCCTGAGCTGCTGCAGAACCATCCTCCAGATTTACAGAGTTTTCACATTTAATTGATGCAGTCAGAAAATATATCAATTGACCTCAACTTTAGAAATTAGTAATTTCTCAGTCATACCAGTGGCAACATGTTACCTCTAAACTTGATTTGCCAAAGATTTTGTAATCCCTTTTCCCTACCCTGTTAAATATCAACTCATATAAATATCAGCAAATATCAGCAAGTATCTTAAATATCAGCAAATATTCAGGGGATATTTGTGTGGAGTTCTGCATAGGCATGTTCTAATGAGACAGGGGAGTCGCGAGAGGATACAGGAACCGTGGTGTACAAAGGCTATAATAAATCTAGTCAAAAGGAAAAGAAAAGCTTACAAAAGGTACAAAGAACTAGGTAATGTTAGAGATCTGGAAGAGTATAAGGCTAATAGGAAGGAGTTTAAGAAGGAGATTAGGAGAGCCAGAAGGGGGCATGAGAAGGCCTTGGCAGGCAGGATTAAGGAAAACCCCAAGGCATTCTACAAGTATGTGAAGAGCAAGAGGATAAGATGTGAAAGAATAGGACCTATCAAGTGCAGCAGTGGGAAAGTATGTATGGATCCTGAAGAAATAGCGGAGGTACTTAATGAATACTTTATGTCAGTATTCACTATGGAAAAAGATCTGGGGGATTGTAGTGGGGACTTGCAGTGGGCTGAAAAGCTTGAGCATGTAGACATTAGGAAGAGGAGGTGCTGAAACTTTTGGAAAGCATCAAGTTGGATAAGTCGCCAGGACCGGATGAGATGTACCCCAGGTTGCTGTGGGAGGTGAGGGAAGAGATTGCGGAGACTTTGACGATGATCTTTGCATCGTCGATGGAGACGGGAGAGGTTCTGGAAGATTGTAGGGTTGCGGATGTTGTTCCCTTATTCAAGAAGGGGAGTAGGGATAGCCCAGGGAATTATAGACCAGTGAGTCTTACCTCAGTGGTTGGTAAGCTAATGGAAAAGATCCTGAGAGGCAGGATTTATGAACATTTGGAGAGGTATAATATGACTAGGAATAGTCAGCATAGCTTTGGCAAGGGCAGGTCCTGCCTTACAAGCCTGATTGAATTTTTTGAGGATGTGACTAAACATATTGATGAAGGGAGAGCAGTAGATATAGTGTATATGGATTTCAGCAAGGCGTTTGATAAGGTACCCCATGCAAGGCTTATTGAGAAAGTACGGAGGCATGGGATCCAAGGGGACATTGCATTGTAGATCCAGAACTGGCTGGCCCACAGAAGGCAAAGAGTGGTTGTTGAAGGGTCATATTCTGCGTGGAGGTCGGTGACCAGTGGTGTACCTCAGGGATCTGTACTGGGACACTTGCTCTTTGTGACTTTTATAAATGACCTAGATGAGGAAGTGGAGGGGTGGGTTAGTAAGTTTGCGGATGACACAAAGGTTGGGGGTGTTGTGGATAGTTTGGAGGGCTGTCAGAGGTTACAGTGGGACATAGATAGGATGCAAAGTTGGGCTGAGAAATGGCAGATGCAGTTCAACCCAGATAAGTGTGAAGTGGTTCATTTTGGTAGGTCAACTATGATGGCAGAATGTAGTATTAATGGTAGAACTCTTGGCAGTGTGGAGGATCAGAGGGATCTTGGGGTCTGAGTCCATAGGACGCTCAAAGCAGCTGCGCAGGTTGACTCTGTGGTTAAGAAGGCATATGGTGTATTGTCCTTCATTGACTGGGGAATTGAATTTAGGAGCCGAGAGGTATTGTTGCAGCTATACAGGTCCCTGGTCAGACCCCACTTGGAGTACTGTGCTCAGTTCTGGTCACCTCACTACAGGAAGGATGTGGAAGCCATAGAAAGGGTGCAGAGGAGATTTACAAGGCTGCTGCCTGGAATGCGGAGCATGCCTTATGAAAGCAGGTTGAGGGAACTCAGCCTTTTCTCCTTGGAGTGACGGAGGATGAGGGGGGACCTGATAGAGGTATATAAGATGATGAGAGGTATTGATCGGGTAGATAGTCAGAGGCTTTTCCCCGGGCTGAAGTAGTGGCCACAAGAGGACATAGGTTTAAGGTGCTGGGGAGTAGGTATAGAGGAGACGTCAGGGGTAAGTTTTTTATTCAGAGGGTGGTGAGTGCGTGGAATGGGCTGCTGGCAACGGTGGTGGAGGCGGATACGATAGGGTCTTTTAAGAAACTGTTGGATAGGTACATGGAGCTGAGAAAAATAGAGGGCTGTGGGTAAGCCTAGTAATTTCTAGGGTAGGGACATGTTCGGCACAGCTTTGTGGACTGAAGGGCCTGAATTGTGCTGTAGTTTTTCTATGTTCTATGTTCTATCCTAAGGTCTTCTGCCAATACACCAATTACCTCCCTGCCCTCACTGACCTACACTAGGGGGAGGGGGGGGAGTAAGATTCCTGATCACATAATGCTACAAATTTCTGCTTAAATCACTCTGTAGTTTTTACCCATCTTCACCTCAGTTATCATGGGATTAATTACTTACCTGAAGCCTCTGTATCCCTCTGTTTTCTTCTACACCCCTGCAATCCATACAACACAGTCCTTGCCTCACCAATGACTGTGGCTTTATTCTGCATCTGTACCAGAGAATAAGCCTCCAAGATCAAAGTCCAGACATTATTAATGTGTTAAATGTTAATTTATCAATCTTTGCCTTTAAATCTTTAAATTTTTGGATCTCTGATTATGGTCACAGTTGAGTGGAAAGTTTTGCTGGATGTCAAAAGGTCAAGACTCCACTCTCTGAGGTTTCTATGCAAAACATTTCTGCAAATCCTGGGTAAAGAACCAGAGGACATAGAGTGGAAGTAATTGCAAAGGATTCTGAACTAATATGAGGACAAATGTTTTTTTTCTGCAACAAGTGGTTAGGGTCTGGAATGCATTGCTGAGGTAGCAATGGAGGCAGGTTCAACAGTGGTGTTCAAAGTCTGAAAGGAAGGAGTTTGCAGGACTTGTGGAATGGACGGGGAAGTGGGATGAGCTGGATTGCATTTATATAGATCTGATGTAGATGTTATCTGCCAAATGGCCTCCCTCCATGCAATAACTATTCTGTTAGGCAATATAAGATACAGGAGCCTGAGGGTACGTACCACCAGACTTAAGGACAGCTTCTACCCCACTGTGATAAGGCTATTGAACAGTTCCCTTATACAATAAGATGGACTATGACTTCACGATCTACCTTGTTGTGACCTTGCACTTTATTACACTGCACTTTCTCTGTAGCTGTGACACCTTACTCTGTGCTGTTATTGTTTTTACCTGTACTACAGCAATGCACTCTGTACTAACTCAATGTAACTGTACTGTGTAATGAATTGACCTATACGATCGGTATGCAAGACAAGTTTTTCACTGTACCTCGGTACAAGTGACAATAATAAACCAATACCAATACCAATACCATCTCCTCTTCTCTCCATTGAGAATTTCCTTAAAGCCCACCTCTGATCAACTCTTCATTAACCCACCTCATCTTACCATTTTTGCTTTTTCCATCTGTCTCTGTGAGCGCTTTAGGCCAAATTTCAATATTAAACCTGTTATATGTTGCTGTAGAAATACTCTTTGGGATTAGAATAACCAAGAAAGGTTGAAGTCATGTGCCATGAATAACACCTATTAAGAGACAATTTCTGGTTATCAACATTTTTCTGATTCTTTTCTCTGTACATTTCCATGGTTTCTACATGGTGTTCAGGAAGGTAATTTTTTTTGTGTGAGACGCCAAGGTACTTATTCTAGGACCCAATCGCAAACTTTGAATCTTTATTTAGGTTCTTCTTGCATACAGATGGAGATGGTCAATATGGGTAGCAACGTCAAATGAGATGCAACATATATCTTGATATCACACACACAAAACTGATTTTTGCATCCATTGACTGCAAATAAAGTGTTTATTAAAGGGAACCAAATGTATTGTGTCTGCCACAGGGACTTTGAGACGTTGATCTTCTGGTGGTCAGAACTTTTTAATGCCCATTGAATGGTATTGACTGACTGGTATATTGATTGACCGTTGTTTGGAGCTGACATTATAACTGCAATCTCCTCCCACAATAGACTTGTCTGTATGTCAGATCAACCTCCAACCATTTAATCTTGTATGCGATTCTGAGACTCCCTTCCCCCAATGTCACCCATTTAGTCAATACTCTAAACCTCCCTTGTTAAGAATTCTTTCAACAATACTTCACAACCACCAAATCTCCTTTGAGCTTTCTGTGACAGCTTTCATGTATGCCTTACACTGATTTAAAAAAATGTTGCCATTGGGGTGCTTTGCGTATAGTTGGTAGGGGCCCTTCGCACAAGGCCAGTTTAGTGTGGCTTTTTTGTAACCACGGTATTTCTAGATCCTGTTCATTCATCACTACAGGTGCTAACATCAACAGAGTTAAAAGAACATTAAACAATTTTGTTCAGTGTGCTACTTTAGTACAGTGATTATCCTGTTCTTCTTAAATTCCTGTCTGTCCTTTTTGAATGTGGTTGCTACCAGTTAATGACTGAGTTAGCCACAGCAGATTGGAATTTAAAACACATGTAATGGGAAATGTCAGCTGTTGCACACCAAATGTCAGGTATTTTCCTTACAAGTGCCACCAAGTTTGGAATTCCCTTGTAGGCATTGCAGGTGGTTCTTCCCAAGTGAACCTCTGACCTTGTTCTGACTTTGGACTCCAGTGGCTGACCATGAAATTGCCACAATCCTCCAGCAGTTATATTGGGTCTAGAAGAATCTGTGCCAGATTCTTCTTAAAGACACACCAGAGTAGAAATGCTGCTGCAAAACACAGCCACTATCACTGCAAGAGTTGTGATCTTAAAATAGACCATTAAAAGCATTCTTATGTGTGCGCATTGCATGCTTTGGCAAATTGTTTTGTGTTCCTTTATGCCTGAGATGCACTTTCATAGACAGATACTGACATCAATCAACATCTAAGGCCCTCAAGTTTCTCTGCAATTTTCCATCATGAACTCAGTCGCACCAATGGCTTAGGGCTTGAACCTTTACAAAAACATGCAGGAAACTAGGATGTTGGCCTTTACTTCATGAGGATTTAAGTACAAGAGGAAAGACCTCCTACTGGAGTTATGTAGGGCCTTGGTGAGACAGCAGCTGGAATATTGTGTATAGCTCTGATCTCCCCATCTAAGAAAGGATAAGTTGTGATGGGGAGTGTAACAAAGGTTCACCAGCAATAAAAAATCTGCTGGAGGAACTCTGTGAGTCAAGCAAAATTTGGGATGGGGGGGGGGGGGTGGGGGAGAAGGGAAGGTCTCCATTTCTCCCAAAGTAATATTCCAGATAAACACTTGTATCCTCTGAACACAATCTCCTTACAAAAAAATGTTCCTCAAATCTTTGACAGTCACTGAACCCAAGGATAACATATCTATGTGATTGCACTTTTATTTATATTACCTCTGATTTGATGAGCACTCTTTATATTAACAATAATGTCTTACACCCTCTGCTGGTCAACATTTTTAGAATTGTTCACAAGTCATTGGAAAATAGAAGTTTATGGCAAAGAAAGGGAATTTATGGATTCATGCTGGTTCTCTGAAAGAACTGTCTTGTTACCTCCTTGCATTTTCTCTGTAACCTCTGTAAGGTCCATCCTCAAGAATCTGCCCATCTCCCTTTAAAAATTACAAAAGTAAACCACATTGGATGTTCAAAATCTGAAATAAAAGAAAATGAAAATGAGAATGCTGGGAATGTTCTGTGGCAGCATTTATGGAAAGAGAAACAAATTTTAATTGTCCCAAGGTAATATCTCAAACAACAGACTTAAAACATATATCCTCTGAACTTGAGTTCTTAACACTTCTTCACCTTTCTACCTCTGTTTCCTTCTTGGTGACACTTTAAAAGTCAGGCTGTGAAGTGTTCTGATGAAGGGTCTTTGACCTGAAACTTTAATTTTGTTTCTATTTCCACAGATGCTGCCTGACATGCTGAGTGTTTGCAGCATTTTCTGTTTTTATTTTTTCATAATGTTTCGGGTTGTCAGTCTTTCATCAGAATTGTTATAATTGGAACGTACTCAATATAGCAGCCAAAGTGTATATAGCAAGCTCCCACAAACACAAATTGACTGGATAACCTACTTCAGTGATATCAGTTGAAAGATGAATTATGCTCAGGGGAGAATTGTCCTAGCCTTCTTCGAAACAGTCAATGGAATATTTTATACTAATCTGAGAGGAGAGTTAAATCAACCATGATTATATTCACCAACTAATGATGCAATAGAGAAAGTGTGTGTGGAGGGAGGGGGGAGATGATGAAGGACAGTAAGAGAGGAAAGAACAAATGAGAAGGAGAAATTAAAAGACACTGGGTGTGGGGGAGGAGGAGCATGTGGGAGAAGGCGGTAAGAGGGAATAAGGTGAGTTTGGAGAAAGTGTAAATGCAAATTATTCATCTGAAATCGACTAAGTATTCTGGAGTGAATGCTGGATACCTGAAATGCAAATGCTGGAAATGCTGATTGACTGAATGTTGCAGTCAAATGTTGAGTCCGGAATGTTGCTTGGTCTCAAGGTGAGGTGCTTTTCCTCCAGTTTACTTTGGTGTAGGAAACTAAAGGCTGGGAGGTCAGAGTGGGAATGGAATTAAACTGACTGGCAACTCAATGCTCAGGCTCAAGAGAAACAAAGGACTGCAGATCCTGGAATATCTAGATGAAAAACACTATGATGCTGGAGGAACTCAGCAGGCCAGGCAGCATCTGTGGAGAAAAGCACTAGAAAAACAGAGGACTGCAGATGCAGATGACTGCAGATGTCCACCTATCACAGCTCTGCTTCCTCCCCCCCTCCCCCCAATATATTGGGCTTCCCCTTTTCCTATCTTCTGTCCTGAAGAAGGGTTCTGACCCAAAACATTGGCTGCCCATATACCTATCACCACCTTGTGCCCCCCCCCCCCCCACTTTGTCCACCTATCACTGCTGTGCTTTTCCCTTCCATATATTGGGCTTCCCCTTTTCCTATCTTCAGTCCTGAAGATGAGTCCTGACCCGAAATGTTGGCCGCCGATATGGTAGTCCTTGGCCTCCTCCACTGCCTGGAGAAGTCCAAGCGCAAACTGGAGGAACAGCACCTCATTTGCTGTCTTGGAACCTTGCAGCCTAACGGCATGAACATTGAATTCTCCCACTATATGTAATCCCCACACCCACACCCCCACCCCACACACCATTCCCCCCCCCCCCCCCACCATGCCTCTTCCTTTCTTCCCTTTCCTAGCCTCTCTCTCTTTTTTCTACTCTTTTTTCCTTTGACCCACCCCCAGTGGATCTGCTTTCTCCTCCTCCCCGCACCTCTCTTAACTGCATCTACCTATCGCCACCTTGTGACTGCCCACCCCACCTCCTCTCTTTTGTCCACCTATCACTGCTCTGCTTTTCCTTCCTATATATTGGGCTCCCCTTTTCCTATCTTCAGTCCTGAAGAAGGGTCCTGACCCGAAACATTGACCACCTGCTTTTCTCCACGGATGCTGACTGGCCTGCTGAGTTCCTCCAGCACCATCGTGTTTTTCATCTGAATGCTTGGGCTCACCCTTGTGGACTGAATGTGGGCTTGGTAAAGCAGTCACCCGGTCTATGGTCTTCCCAGTGGAGTGGAGAACATCAGCAGCAATTTGAATATGCTACGTTGAAAGAGGGATATACATGTCACAACTTCACTTGGAGAGAGTGTTCAGGGCACCTGGGTGATGGGGGTGGGGGATGAGGGAGATTGGCAAGCAGAAATGGGGCTGGAGGAAGTTACAAAGTCAGCTGTGGCTTTCTAGGCGCCTGTAAGATTTCCACTCCATATTTCCCCCAGTAATTAGAACATAGAACAGCACAGCACAAGAACAGGCCCTTCGGCCCATGATGTTGTGCTGAACTAATTACACCAATAATTAAACGCCTAGCCAAACTAATCCCTTCTGCCTACACAATGTCCATATCCCTTCATTCTCTGCACATTCATGTGCCTATCTAAGATCCTCTTAAACGCCTCTATCGTATCTGCCTCCACCACCACCCCTGGCAGCACATTCTAGGCACCCACCATTCTCTATGTAAAAAAACTTGCCCCACATATCTCATTTGAATTTACCCCCTCTCACCTTAAATGCATGTCCTCTAGTCGTAGACATTTCAACCCTGGGAAAAATAATTACAGAAAATTATTCTGCATTTACTCCTCCCTTTTCTCCCCTTTACCTATTGCCACCTTCTTTCACCTTACTCTAACATCCCTGGTGTCATCTAAATTTTCTGCCGTCCTTCCTATCACAGATCTTCCACTTAGATTGCTCATCTATCCCCCCTCTTATCAACTCCCCCACCCCTTCGCCCCTAATTTTTTTTTGCATCATAAAACTTCATCTCTTTCTGTTCCCAGTTCTGATGAAAGATCACCAAATTGAAATATTAACCCTTTTAAACTTATTTATGGATTCAGTAACAAAAATGGCTCATAAAATCTTGGTTCAGTAAAATTTTAGCCTATTCTCTGCACACTTTTGGAAAAGTTTCATTATAACTCTCAGAGGCTGTCAGAAACGCTGGTTTGCACTTTGTAAGTTCTGTTATAAGTACTTTTTTTGTTGGTTAAATTACTGGCTCTCCTCCAGAATCTTACTGAGCGCAGGAGAAACTGACTGAAACAGAATTGGCTCTCCATCCTCATAGAAAGAACATTCCAGATCCTGGAAACCTTTTGACTGAAAAAAACTGTTCCTCTGGAAATCTTTTGGCAAGGATTTAATATCCAAGAACCACTTGGCAATTTTTACTCCATCTACCTTTTCGATAGCTCTCTACACTTGTGTCCCAAGGAGAATAGTTCTGACTTTTTCAATGTCTTCTAATAACTGAGGTCACTTTTCCTTGCAAACCTAATCCGCACCCTCTCTGAAGTGTACAACTCTTCCCCGATGTGTGGTTTTCCTCACTACTGTTCTGCTGGTTCCTGGATAATCCAGGATAATCCTTATCCTTTTTTATTCTTATTATAAACCTAGGAAACCCATTCGCCTTTTTAGCCACCATCTGTGTGATCTGTTCATGTGAGCTTTTAGAAATTGTGGCATTGATAGTAAATTGTTCTTAAATGGTTCTCCCCGAATTGCAGGATCTCAGAGTTCCACACATTGAACTCCATTTGTCTAGCCTCTATTAACTTTGCCATCCTATTCTTGCCATTTTAAATCTATAACTATCCTCATCTACTGCTTTGTCAAATGTTTGCATCATCTGACAATTTTATAATTCTCTTTCCAACTCCTGAATCAAGATTGCTTGTAGAAGTTGAGATGAACAATGGAATCAAAACTAGCTCTTGGGAACATTACAACAAACCACTTCCCAGTCTGAAAATTGTCCTCTCACAACACCCTTTGTATCCTGCCTCAGAGAGTAATGAAGGGCTGAATCATTGAATATATTCAAAGATGAGACTGAGAGGTATATAGAAGAGGCAAGGATTACGGGGTACAGGCAGGAATACAGATGGGAGGCCAAGATCAGATTAGCCATGATCTTACTGAATGGTGGAGCAGTTTCTACTCTTTTAATCTTTTTATCTTTCAGTAACATAAGATACATTCCTACTGATGTACCAACTTTCCACAATGCTAATCATTGGCAATATGTTAAAATTTAGTGTATAATTTAACAGAAATATGACCAGTTCATTGAATGCCATAAACTGTAGGCTATAATCTTTGCCTTTAATTATTATAGGACATTGGCATGTTCTTGAAAATAAAAGTTATGACATAGAAAGGTCACAACAATGCTTTACGAATTCACTCACTAATATCAAAAGCATTAGTCCTCTGCTTTTTGTTTCATAACTTATTGGGGCAAAGAGCAAAGAGATTGAAGTTGCTGCTCAAAGAATATGAGCTGTGTACTCACAAAGCAGAGATAGTCCTCAGGGAAGGAACAAAAAACACTTGAAGCAGCATGACAGCATCTCTTCATCTGTCTGAACCTTCAGTACTTTCCTGGTAATCCAAGGAATTCACCAAGAAACTTCACTGCTTTACAATGATTTCAAAATGTCAATTAGGACATGACTACAGGTTGGAACTTTCTAGTCTGGCATTCTGTGGTCTGGCATGTTTTGAATCAACAGTACAGATCTATAACTAATTCTAAGTAAGATCTCTTTAAGATCTATACCGATCTGTTGCTAATTAACCTACCAGCAAAACTTTTGCAATCTCAGCCAACAGCGTTTCCAACTTACAGAGACTTTGGGTCAGGGATGGTTCTCTGAACACTTACATGATCCGGGAAATATCTATACTTAAAAAGGGTATGATAAAGATGATCGGGGCAGTTTCTCTGGTCCAAGGGTGCCAGACTGAAGAGTACAAGCGTTTGATTTTAATGCCACCTCTTCAGTTTAGAAGAAGTCCATATAGTCTCTGGACACACACAATGCATGATGTTCTTTCTCTCCCCTCCTCCTCCACTAAACACCTTGGGATAGAAATCTGACTCTGGTTTTCTAACTCTAAACAATGCTAGAGTATTAGCTTTTTGTTGTACATACTTTGCAATATTCGGCTCCAGTGAAATATTCTAGAACTTATTTAGTGCAAACAATCAAAGCCTAATTTCTAAGCTATCTATTGCTGCTGCAGAGCCCTGTGATCATTCTCCACAGCCATGACACCAAGTACTATGTGGTTCAACAATGGAGAATGTAAGCAGCATGACTGATCCTGTTCCCACTTGAGGTACAGCAGGAACTCACTAGGGAACAGCTAGAAATAAGAACCATCACTAATTTTTCTCCTTCGTACCCAGGGCATGATGATCAGTTGTCACAGCACTTCTTATTACCAAGCTGAGGGTAACAAGCACATTGATCTTTCCTGATTTGTACACATCACTCCTAAACTGAGCAGTACTTCCACGAAATGGACCAATGGGAACCTCAGTTATCTTCTTCAAATATTTGTTTTCTTTAAAGGATGAAATTCCACAAATGCAGTTTACAACTTCAATCCTCAGTTGTGAGCATGGAGATTGCTAAAATATTAAATTTCTACATAGCACAAAGGATAATGGTTGTAGTTGTTGGCGATAGGATTTCTCTGCTGAGAGCCAGCATGAACTTAAAGGGCCAAATGACCTCCTTCTGCATCATATATAACAAACTAATAAAAAAAATGATACAATCATCTCAGTCCCAGGACATCAATGCAGAAATTTCCCAGGGCAGTGCTCTAACCACAACCATCTTCAATTCTATCAGTAATGACTTTCCCTTCATCAGGAGGTCAGAGAAGGGTACATTAGCTGCCGATTGCACAATGTTCAATTCCATTTCCAACTTCACAGATAACATTGTCACTTGTGCCTAAGTTGAACAAGACCTGAGCTACATTCAGCCTTGGACTGATAAATGACAACGTATGCACAAGAAAAAACCCCTGAAATAATAGAAAGGCTACAGGGCTACCCTTAACATTCAATGGAAAGACCATTGCTGAATTCTCCTACCATCAAAGTCTACATCCTTAACCAGACAAGCTGGAGAATGATTGTTCCTGTAAGAGCAGGTTAGAGACTTGTTATTGCATCAAGAGTGACTCACCTCTTCTTTCTCCAAAGTCTTTTACTGTCTACAAGACACTTTAGAAATGTGATGGAAGCCTTACTGAGTTACACCTCCACCAAATGTATCACCTCCATGACAACATGGACCATTTGACTGACATCTTATCCCACACTCTACATTTTTACTTCCTCAGTATTGATGGACCTTGGCTGCAGTGTATGTCATTTTAAAGGATGACCTGTTTCATTTCCTCAAGGTTCCTTTAACAGGACCCCCAAACCTGCAGCATCTACCATCAGGGCAGCAAGTTCAAGGGCACCATCCGCAAATTCCCCTCAAAGTCTCTTAGTTTCTCTTACTCTCTGTCCTAAATGTGCATCACACACAGGCCAGATGATGACTGTCACGAACAACATTTATTTTTCAATGAATCATCTACTGTCATCATCTGTGGGATCACCAAAACCTCAATGGACAACCCACAAAAATGCAATGGTCCCTATGCAAGTATTTTTCAATTAATTCCCGAACCTTCTCGCTATCTATAAGCCACAAGCAAGAAGTGTGATGACAGAATGAGAGCCCTGCCTCAACACTCACAAAGCCTGACACCATCTAGGGCAAAGCAATCCACTTGAGCAGTATTCTCGTCACTAATTCAAACACCTAATCCCTCCATGATTGGTGTAACATTGTTGTAGTGTGTGCTATATGGAGGGTGCATTTTAGACTCACCCAGGTTACTTCAGCAATACCATCCAAACACATAACCATCATGGTGCACATAGTGATTGCAGGAAATATTTCATTACAATTTGAAATTAATTCAATTCTGACACCATATTTTGCCTGCTGATATCCTAATATCTGTTATGATCTGTCCACTGTTTTCTATGTTGCCTAAAAATTCTCTTTTCTGTATCACTAGCATTAACAGAGACAAGTAGTTGAAAGAGGTATTTGATAGCGTGGTGGTGAAGTCACTGAATATTTTATTCCCTAACCCGAACTATTCAATCAGAGAATGGGTTTGAATACCCCGCTGCAGATGGGAAATTTAAATGCAAGTAATTAAATGAAAATCTGGAATTGAATAAAAAAGTTGTAATCAGTAATGGTGACCAAAAAAATATTTGAATTATAATAAAAATCCATTTGGTTCACTAATGAACCAGGGAAAGATGTCTATCCTCCTGACATTGTCTGTTCTATATGTGATTCCAGACCAACCAATGTGATTGACTCTTAACTGCTTTCTGTTATGATCTTGTAAACCAACAGTTCAAGGAATCTTTAGCAATGAATAATATATATTGGCCTTGTCAGTTATGTCTGCATCTCATGAATGAGTTGAAAGAAACATTTGTGCATAGATGGTTATACGCCTGGTTGGTAGGATATTTACAAGTACCAGTGAGTTCTTGTATTCTCAGCACAGAAATGCTAATATGTCTATGTGTGCACTTAAACGTGAAATGGTGAACATATGTTGGCTGCACCAAGTGACAGGATGTTTATGATGACATAAGTAAGATGTTTTGTGCTGGCAACTGCAAATTCTGAATGTCAGCATTAGTTCACATTTCTTGAAACGTTAGTAGAACTTAAAGTTGTGAAAAATATTTTTATGGGTGAACATATGATTCACTCTGGTGCTGTGTATAGACTCTGTGCACTGCTCTGCTCTACTGAAACAGGAACAAGACATTTCAGTTATGTGAAAAAAGTTGGGGAAGTTGGGACTGTTCTCCTTGAGGCAGAGAGAGTTTTATGGAGAACCAATGGGGTGTTCAAAACTATCAGGTGTTTGACTACAGCAAGTAGGGAGGAACTGTATCCTCTGGTAATATTTAGCAATGGAACTGGATTGAAAAGGAGGGGAATTCTTTTTGTCAAACAGAAGCTGTTAATATTTGTAAGAATAGTGGAAGCAGATCCATGGGAACTTTCAAAGTGCTGCTGAGCATGTTCTAGGTAATTGGTAATTGGTTTATTATTGTCACATGTTCTGAGATAAAGAGAAAAGCTTTTGTCTGCATGTCATCCAAACAGATTATTCCATACATAAATGCATCAAGGTAGAAAAAAAGTTAGGGAAAAAAAACATAATGCAGAATATAGCGTTACAGTTACAGAGAAAGTGCAGTGCAGGCAGATAAATGAAGTGCAAGGGCCATGATGAGGTAAATTGAGAGGTCAAAAGGAACTTACCAGGTTATGGGGAAAAAGATAGGATGTGGGACAACTCTCTCATCATAGATCCTGTGGGCTTGAATGACCTTCTTGTGTCTAGTAAGATTCTATGAAAATTGTAGGCACAGTTTCCTATTGATGCTCTTGTTAGTAAGTTGTTGTCCACCTATTCATTTCAACGACCAAAATGTCCTGAGCTAACAGGAGCAGAAATGTGCCGTTGTTGTGCCTAAAAGGTTTCCAGACACAAATCTGGACTGTGAATCTGGACAATAGTAAATGTGTGATAATTAATTCACATAATACTCAGTGAAACTGTTTCTCACTAATGCTAACAGCAGACTTGTGAACTGAGTTTAAGTGAAGCAAACCAGAATGAGATTATCTGCTTTAATGAGTTCAGATTTCATTTACACCATAGTTACAACATTAGTATGCAAAGGGGCTCTTAGGTAAGGCCACACAATGGTAAAAATTGAATTTGTTGGGAAGGATGATTAGAAAGAAGATAAATATCTTCTGGACTTCAGTTATACAAAAATGAAGTCTAAGTATGTAAAATTTAAATGAAAAAGGCAGGAAGAATTGAGCAGTAATGGGGACTACGAGAACTACAGAGGCTTTCTAAAAGTTACTAAAATGATAATTGAAATTAGAACAAATGCAAAAAACAGTAAAACTGTTTAAGATCGATATCTGTTTATGTAGTTTAAAGGATTATCACAGTAATCTTGTCCAATAAATTAGATGTGATGTTAATGAAAGAGTTCATTTTATGATTTAACATTCTGATTCACCCAAAGGGCAGGCATATCAAGAATTCAAATAGAACACCAAGCCATAGTGAATGAACTAGCATTCTAAAAATACAAGTTTCTGAAGTATGCTCAAACTATTAAAGCCAAGATATGTGGCCCACGGAACACCTTAGATAATAATATGCAAAACCTACACAAAGTATTAGTTTGTCCACAGTTGGAGCACTGGCTCCATTTCTGGGCCCCACCCTTTAGGAAGGACGTGAAAACTTTGGAGAAGGTACAAGAAAGATTTGATGGAAGTTTTCCAAGAACGAAAGATTGCAGGTAGGTAGATAGATTGATGTACCCGTGGAGGGTTGTTCTTTTGACTGCATGGAAGTCTCAGAGGAGATTTGATAGAAGTGTTTAAAATCATGAAGAGTTTAACCGGAGCATATAGTTTCTAGTGACTGAACGTCCCTTAACAAGAAGGCACTGATTTAAGGTGAATGGCAAAAATACAGACTACATCTGCTGTTGGGATTGGGAATAAACTTTAAGAAAGGGTAGTGGAAACTTGTTCAATGGTTGTCTCTAAAAATGGAATTGGATAAATATTTTAAGAAGAAATTATAGATATGTGCAAAAAGAACAGGAGGGTGGAACTAACTAGATTGATCTTAGAAAGAGACAGCATTGACTTGATGGATTGATGACCTCCTTCCTTGTGCTTTCAGAGACACACTTGGACCAATGTATTTAGCAATTAAATTGAGTCATATTAGTACAAATGTTGTTACTTCACAGGAGCTGATGGAAGTGCTTTGGTACAAGCATTAACCTTTCAGATAATTCCATTAAACTGATCAGATCAAGTATATAATGGACTAGGTCTCCTGCTCCAAAGATAGCACTAATGCCAGGACTTAGCTGTATTTCTCTGCAGAAGCCACAGTTTTCTCCCCTAGAGTGTCCCAAGCCTGTGACTGCATCTTGTGACCTTTTTTTTGCATGATTTACTTATTTTGTAATTTATAGTAATTTTGTGTCTTTGCAACAAAACAACAAATTTCACGACATATAAGTCAGTGATAATAGACCTAATTCTGATTCTGATTCTGTCCGTTCAGTGGCTGCTTCTGTTTTGTGCCAGTTATGGGGTCCCAGTCTTCCTCGGGCTCCCAGCTTTTGTGCTGGGAAGTATTCTTGCTGAACCTGTGCTGGGTTAAATTTGACAGAAAAACAACAAACCCATAGAAACTGCGGCATTAATTTCTTCCAGAACAAAGATTACTGGAGCCTTTAATTAAGTTACTTTAAATGCGACCTTAATTATTTTGAGTGTGCATGTGATTTCATATTTTAAATATACACAACTATTAATTTTTTATTAGTAATATTTTGATTTTTTGATAGATGCTACCTGTTTTGAATACTAAAGGCATTTGCAAACATCCAATAAAATTGATAGTTTTGAGTGTCAGTGAGCCTGGGAGTAGGGGCCACTATCTGCTGTCAAAACCTTTGGGTGAGTGTGGCTGACTCCCTGTACTGAGACAGACCCCTGGATGCACTTCATTATGCTGAAGTGCTGGAAGCTCTGCTCCCTGTAGGAGACATTTCTGGTGCTATACCAGAAGAAGCAGAATCTTAGGCAACTATTTCAGTGAAATGGAAGCTCTGTGTCATTAATGTAAGTGAGTGATAAGCCAACATATACAGTTACGTTCACACTTCGTACTCAGTGTTCTCACTTTCGTCCGTGTTTGTAAATTGGGAAATATGCTGAGGTATACTGAAAGCTCATTTATTCCTTGTTTGTTGCTGTTTTCTTGTAAATCAAAGTTGAACCAATTTTGTGCGGTTAGGGATTTTACATTTTGTGACTTCCTTAAATAGTTATGGACCGTTTTATGAGTCATTTCATTACTTTAACAATGTCCAAAGGGTGGCTTTTTACCTTTGCTGCTTGGGCAGTAAAATAGCAGGGTGAATTGCTGGCTTGTTATAAAACTGAAGATTTTCACTTCCGCTGTAAATAGCTTAATAGTGTTTTTATTCCTGCCCCCCAAAAAATTAGTTTCTCTTGTTCAACTACAGAATGTAGGCATCAGTGGCAAGACCATCACATACTGTCTGTTCCCATCTGCCATTGGTGATCTGCTTTCTAGATCTATTGGAGTCGTAAAGATGCAAGATTGGGGGATAAAAAGAATATACTTCCCAATCAGGATCGGAGAGGAGCTTGCTGGCCTTGTCCTCAAACCTGACACACCTTAACACAAACTCCTCTCAAACACCGTTGCCCTGAGGAGACAAATCCAACCATGTAGGTAGATAAATTTTTGAAATATTGGGGATTGAGTGCAATGGGAATTAGGCACACAGGAGGAATTGAAACCTGGGGTAGATCAGCCATGACTATCTTAGATGACAGGGCAGGCTTGAGGAGTCAGATGGCCATTCCTGCTCCTTTTTTCTAGTTGCCACTATGTCCTCATAGCTATAATTCTCCATTCTTGGAAACATCCATACTTGGATTGTTAAACAAGTTTTCCCCATGTTTGATTCAGGTGGAGAGTACTACTGATGTTGTATAAACTAATTAAAATATAGTTTGATAGAATGCAGAACATAGAAATTGTAAATTAAATCAAAGAAACAAATAATTGTAACCATCAACGGAAAAAAAACCCAAAAGTGCAATGGTGATCTTAAACGGAATTCTGCTTCAGATGACATGTGAATTAAACCAGATTGCAATTTACCAGTAATTTTTGGCCTTATATAAAACTAACATCATATATTAAATCAAAGACATCCATTTATTTGTGACACTTGGCACAATTAGTAAACAATTTTATTTTTTACTTGAAAATACTCCAAATGCTTATGGACATACGTTTAAACAGTATTAATGAAGATATAGCTGTTAGACTCAATGATTAATTTTTTAGAATCAAAATTAAGGATGTTAAATTCATTAATTTTTGTTGATTTTAGTGCAGAAAGCAAATGCATATTATTCCAAAAGCAAAATTTTGCAAATTGTAGAAAATTGAAAAAAAATCAGAGCTGGAGAGAGTTCTGCTTTTAAAATGCAGATGTGCCATTCTGCAAATTTTGTATTTCAGTGGTCAAAGGTTGGAAGCTGTGCCACTGGGGTATTCCAGAAAGCACACTGAACCTTCTGGTATTTGTTTATTCAAATGTTTTAAACATTTTGTTTCACCAATTCCACAAATTCTTCATATTTCAGCTTTTCCAAATACTTTTTTTACAGGTTCGGTCAACACTGCAACAATGTCTGGTGTTGAAGGGTAGACAATCTTCCCTTCCCCTCATAACTTAAATGGTACTTGTTGGTAAAAATGTTTGCCAGTCAGATGATTATGATATTTTAACCCTTCTGTCATGGTGCAGAAATATAAAGATCAAACCACAAAATACAACTTTAACTTCTACATGCTTCCTCTAGGGAGTCCAAGATACCTTGAACTGCAATCTCTTCCGCCACAGATGTCACGCTTGACTTATCACCCACTCTGAAGCTTAGAGGTTACTCATCTTACAAATCTTGATTGATAATTGCACTCATTGTGACTAAATTCAAAAACTGAAACAAAAACCTTAGACTTACAAACTTAACCATAGTTATCAATTTCCTATCTCAGTGATTCAAACTGGGCTTTCCACATTTTTTTTATATTTTGGAGAAACACTCAGCATTTTGTTGTTTGCTTTCAAATTGTCTAAAGCGTGAATGCACCTAGAATTTGCCGCAATATTGTTGCATTTAATGCTGTGGAATATTTGTGCAAGTTTGTTACCAAAGAGATTTCCGCTTTTAATACACAAGTGAATATTTTTCCAAATAAACAAGTGTGGTATCTTATGTTTTTTTAGCAATATCTTAGAAAACAGTGGAATCCATCATCAGTAGCTGAAGAAGTGCCTGAGTGAAAATAACTTGCAGCAAAAATATGGCTTTAGGAAAGCTCCTTTTTGGTCATTCTCCTTGGCTTCATTTGTAAAAATGCAAAGTGCTTTACACAGGAATATGGAATACAGGAACAGCCCATTTGGCCTCACTACTGTATGCTGGTGTTTATACTCCAGTGAGTCTCCCTTCATATTGTTCATCTAATTCTATAAGTCTATCCTTCATGTGCATTCTTCTATCCCTCATGTGCATCTCAAGCTATCATAGCAGTTTATTTTACTTATGGTTGACAAGCCAATCCTGAAATGCTCTTGGGGATGCCTGCCACCCTGGCCATTCCCTTTTCTCTCTTCTACCTTCTGGGAGAAGATACAGGAGCTTGAAAGCCCAGATATTTAGATTTAAGAACACTTTCTTCCCCACTGCTTTCAGATTTCTGAACCTCTTTCACATCCCCTTCCTGGTGGTGCTGCCACATTCTTGGACTCTTAATTCTACCTCTTCTTTTATGGTCACTTTAGCATTTTGTTTTACACTGCTTTGGATTACACTACAATCTTTGCTGTTTTGTGCTATTACTGTATATATAGTTGTATTTATTATTACCATGTATACTGTTTATTTTGCAAGCTTCACGTGAGCAAAGAATTTCATTGCACCCTGGTTTATATGACAGTACACTACTCTCATCTAATCTAATCTAAGATCTTTATGACTCTATGACTTTTCTTGGAACTACAGTGGAAGATCCAATACATTCATTCACTGCGACTACTCCCATAGTCTTACCTCTATTTGTGGCACATTCATTTCTAAGTCAAAGGTTGGTAGATCCAGAGATCTGAGAAAGAAAGTCTCTCTTTCTTTTCTTCTTTCTTTCTCACTTGTGTTCTTTATCTCCTGAACTCCTTTTGGATTTAGTTATATCACATGCAGACCAAAATGGTGCACAGTTCTCGAAATGTAGTCTGACCTGGGTTTGATGCAACTTTACTCAAACTTCTCTGTTTTCAATTCTGCTTCTCCACTTTAAGCACTACCTGCAGAACTGATTTCCATTTGATGAAAAAGATATAGATGGGCAGGAGAAGCTGCAAATTAGATTTATAGGGATGATGCTAAAACTGAGAGTGCATATACAGTATATCAGAAAAGAGTGAACACAGATATGGTCATTTTCCAGCAGATAAAAAATGAGGAGCATTTAATAAAGATTTAAAAAATTATGAATGACTGTGATGATGTGGACAATAGGAAAATGTTTCCACTTAGAGATCAGACCCATAAAATGTCTAGAAGAAACATTTTCTTAGTGTTGTATTTGTTGTAGACTTGCGGGAAACTTCTGATAAACTATTACAACAAAGTTTGTGGGAAATGTAAGCTAATGAAAGGAATATCCCTGATAAATACTGAAGAAGCATAAGGAATTGGCAAAAAAGAGACAGCGGGGATGGACTGCGAAGCCTGGAGATATCTAACTCCAATCAGTGTTGTTCCTGGTATATACCAATGACCCAGATTCAGCGTTACAGTCTGGACAGATTGGCAGAGGATATTATTTTTGGGTTGTGAGTTGATTGAGATAAGTGAAGGTTTTAAGAAACCACAAAAGGAACCAGGACATTTTGTGAGGGAGCTGAAATGTGGGACATAAAGTTCAACTTGGGTCACTGAAAAGTGTTACACTTTGGATGCAAGATTGGGAAATATTTACTCAGTGAACAATGAGGAATGATCCAGTTGGGAGGCTGAAAACTGACAGACAGAATTAACAGTGTATAAATATGCAGCAGCAGTAGAGAAACACAATAGTGAACTATTCTGCAGGGTCTGTATTTGATGTTTATGGTACAAGTTGTTAGGATCAGCCATATTTTGAGTTTGGTATTCACTCTCAGAGAATCTTCTGAGCCCAGGATGAACCCGATACCAATTATGAGGATAAGTGACAAGGAGGAGCAAACACAGAGGAATCAAATATTGTCAGATAATATTCCAATGAACTGTCTTGGTACTTCCTTGTTAAGCTGATGGAATTACATCAATGCAAGTCATTGCTGAATTTGCAAAACAGACAAAAGCAATGCAGAACACTACTTTAAGTTAAATGTTGACCACAGAACTTAATAATTAAGATGGACAATAGATTTAAGAAAGATTCTGCCCGAGGAAACAAAGATAGGAAACAAAGAGTTGATTATAAATGAATGACCCAACTAGGAGCAGTTAAAAATAGCAAAGCACAGATTGTATGATTCCATGCAAAATTAAATGGTCTCAATCATTTGACATATTGTGATCTTAGTGACTGTGCTTTAAGAGTTAAAATTAATAACAATATATAACAATTTCAGTAGCAGAACAGAGAAGCTTCCATCAGCTTATTGCCCTTAGTATTCCTGGCACAACACACTATTCAATCATGGTTTCTGCAATCATTTAAATTTCTTATTTTGATCTTCGATTCCATGCAGCCTTTAAAAGGCAACCATGGTGTTGGACTTCAACTCCAATCCCAGAAAGATATGTGAAAGGGAACAACTGTGTGACACTTGATCATCATTGAACTGTCTTGTGAGCTCAAAGTTAATCAGTCATTGGTGGAAACACTCAGCAAGTCAGACAGCAAATTTGGAAAGAGAAAGAGTTAAGCTTTGAGGTTGAAGACCCTTTGTCGGAACTGGGAAAGAGAAAAGAAGTTGGTTTTGATTAGTCATATCTGACAACTTAATTAGTGATAAGTGCTCTCTTGTGAACTGCAAAGAGTACTAATCAACTTAGTCTCAAATGCCACAATTGAAATAAATGTGTACAGTAAAAACTTTTATGTCCAGAAATATGTCTTAGGTCACTTTTTTGGCAGATAATGAAAACAGACTGTGCAAGAGAAGAAAAGAGAATGTTACTCTGGGTGCCTGTCAAACCACAAAGGGAGATGGTAAGGCAGTGCTCCCAAGAGTCGGAGTTGCCAGGGAAAAGGAGCATACTAGCTGACAGATCTGCCTCTAATGATGATACACAGGATGAGGATTTAAAAAGCTGCAAGTTTAGGGGATGCAAGACTGGAAAACAATCCTGACAGAGCTGTCAGAAGAAAGATTTAAAGACATGGCTGAAAGAAGTTTGTAGGGCAAAGGGGGTTCAGGGTTCAAAGGCAGGAGGGAGCATCAATGCATATGCTCATGATGGGAGGAAAGGGACAGATGACATGAATAATACGGCATAAGAACACGTCACTTTAAACTGGAAAAGTTAAAACATTCTCATTGGACAATTCACAATATTCCAGTTGCTGTAACACCCAGCAGGCTGGAACCTTAGTCTCCATCAATGGAAACTACCTGAACCAGATAAACTGTGGGCCCATAATATGCTATGAAGTCTGTGGGAATGGGAGAGGATGACCAAGAATGAGACCAATTCTTGACTGACCATGTTGTAAGATAATGAATTAAAAGCATAGCTGGGCAGTCAGATTCTCGAACCTTCTGGGATTTCAGTATTGGAAAGAAACTTTCATAAGTGATAACAGTATTTCAAATGTGGGAAAGTAGCTGAAATCATAAGGGAATGTCAGCATGGACATATAATTGTGGATATACATAATAAGGACAGATAACAATCATTTTCATGTTTTCCAGCTGTAATGAGAATGATAGGTTTGGATGGTTTTACCTGGTGGTTTGCTTGTTGAATGATTATTTATTAATCCTTAAAGAAAGAAATACTAGCATTTATACAGCGCCTTTCATTGAGTCATAGAGTCATTCATACCTGAAACAGATGCTTTAGCCTACCATGTCCATGAAGATCATCAAGTACTCATCTACATTAATTCCATTTTCCAGCACTTGGCAATAGCTTTTTCTAGCTTCAGTATTTCAAATTCTTATCTAGATATTTGTTAAATATATTGGTATTGGTATTGGTTTATTATTCTCACTTGTACAGTGAAAAACTTCTCTTGCATACCGCTCGCACAGATCGATTCATTACAAAGTGCATTGAGGTAGTACAAGGTAAAACAATAACAGAATACAGAGTAAAGTGTCACAGCTACAGGGAAGTGCAGTGCAGGTAGACAATAAGGTGCAAGGTCATAACAAGGTAGATTGTGAGGTCAAGAGTCCATCTCATTGTATAAGGGAACCGTTCAATAGTCTTATAACAGTGGGATAGAAGCTGTCCTTGAGCCTGGTGGTACATGCCCTCAAGCTCCTGTATCTTCTGCCTGATAGGAGAGGGGAGAAGAGTGAATGACCTGAGTGGGTGGGGTCTTTGATTATGCTGGCTGCTTCACCAAGGCAGCGAGAGGTATAGACAGAGTCCATGGAGGGGAGGCTGGTTTTCGTGATGTGCTGGGCTGTGTCCACAACCCTCTGCACTTTCTTGTGGTCCTGGGCAGAGCAGTTGCCATACCAAGCCGTGATGCATACAGATAGGATGTTTTCTATGGTGCATTGATAAAAGTTGGTGAGTGTCAAAGGGGACATACTGAATTTCTTTAGCCTCCTGAGGAAATAGAGGCACTGGTGAGCTTTCTTGGCCATGGCGTCCAGGTTGGACCAGGACAGACTATTGGTGATGTTTACTCCTAGGAACTTGAAGCTCTCAACCCTCTCGACCTCAGCACCATTGATGTAAACAGGTGCACGTACACTGTCCCCTTTCCTGAAGTCAATGACTAGCTCTTTTGTTTTGCTGATATTGAGGGAAAGGTTGTTGTCATGACACCATGTCACTAAGCTTTCTATCTCCTTCCTGTACTCTGACTCATCATTATTTGAGGTACGGCCCACTACGGTGGTATCATCTGCAAACTTGTAGATGGAGTTAGAGCAGAATCTGGCCATGCAGTCATGAGTGTATAGGGACTAGAGTAGAGGGCTGAAGACGCAGCTTTGTGGAGCACCAGTGTTGAGAACAATCATGCTGGATGTGTTGCTGCCTATCCTCACTGATTGCGGTGTGTTGGTCAGAAAGTCAAGGATCCAGTTACAGAGGGAGGTATTGAGTCCCAGGTCTCATAGTTTGGTGATGTGTTTGCTTGGAATTATAGTATTGAAGGTGGAGCTGTAGTCATTAAACAATAGTCTAATGTAGGTGTCTTTACTATCCAGATGCTCTAGAGATGAGTGTAGGGCCAGGGTGATGGCGTCCACTGTAGACCTGTTATGGTGGTAGGCGATTTGCAGTGGGTCGAGGTTGTCTGGGAGGCTGGAGTTGATGCGTGCCATGACCAGCCTCTCAAAGCACTTCATGATGGTGGATGTCAGAGCCACTGGTCGGAAGTCATTTAGCATGTTACCTTGTTTTTCTAAGGTACTGGGATGATAATGGTCTTCTTAAAACAGGTGGGAACCTCAGATTGAAGCAGGGAGAGGTTATATATGTCTGCAAATACGTCCGCCAGCTGATCTGCACAAAATCTGAGCACACAGCCAGGGACACCATCCGGCCCAGATGCTTTCCTCGTGTTCACTCTCTGGAAGACTGATCTTATGTCCTCGACGGTGACCACGGGTTCAGTTGCATTGGAGGCTGTCAGGGTGGGTGATGACAATCCACTCCCCTTCTGTTCAAAACACGCATAGAATGCGTTAAGCTCATCAGGAAGGGATGCGCTGTTATTAACTATGCTGCCCGACTTCGTTTTGTAGCCCATTATAGTGTGTAAGCCCTGCCACAACTGACGGCTGGTCTGGGACTCTATTTTGAACCGGTATTGTCTCTTGGCATTCCCGATAGCTTTCCGGAGGTCGTATCTCGATTTCTTGTAAAGGTCAGGGTCACCTGATTTGAATGCAGCAGTCCTCGACTTCAGTAAGGAGTGGATTTCCCGGTTCATCCATGGTTTCTGGTTTGGGAACACCCGTATTGTCCTCTTTGGTACACAGTCCTCAACACACTTGCTGATAAAGTCTGTGATGCTGGTGACATACTCTTCACCACCCCTTCATGCAGTGCATTCCAGTCTCCAGCCACCCTCGGGGTGAAAGAAATTTTCCTCAGATTACCTCTAAACTTTCTGCTCCTTACCTTAAATCTAGCTCTGGTTTAATACACCTCTGTTATGGGGAAAGTTTCTTGCTTTCTTCCCTATCCACGCCCCTCATAATTTTATATACCTCCATCAAGTCACCCCATGCCCCTCCACAGCTTCTTCCACTCCAGGGAAGACAAATCCAGCCTCCCTCATAACTGAACTGCTCTATCCCAGGCAACATCCTGGTAAATCTCCTCTGCTTTCTCTCCAGTGCTATCCCATCTTTCCTAAGTGTAGTTGTACTAACTATAGTTGTACCATGATCTTCCTGCTCTTATATCTTGTGCTCTAGCTAAAGAAGGCATATATCCTGCATGCCTTCTTTACCATCTTATCTACCTATGCTGCCACGTTCAGGGATCACCTCTAGTAATCTCCTCCCTTGTTTGGGATACATCTCATTAGGCCCTGTGGAATTATCCACCTTTAAACCTGAAAAGACATCTAATATCTTTGCTTTTTTAATGGTATTTTGTTTTAGAGTGGCATTGTTATCCTCACAGAATTCTCCAATCATAATGTCCCCTTGCTTAGTGAGTACAGATGAGAACTATTCATTTAAGACGTCACGTATGTCCTCTAGCTCACCTACAGAATGCCCCTTTGGTCCCTGATGGCCTGTACTCTTTTTCTCGCTATCCTCTTGTCCTTAATATACTTATAAACTATTTTCATGTTTCCTTCCAAATATTCCAAAGTACTTTGCAGCCAATGAAGTTTTTTTGAGGTGTTGTCACTGTTGTGATGTAGGAATTGCAAAAACCACCATTTGCACACAGCAAATGCCATTCTCCTAATGAATGAATAATCTGTTTTTGTGGTAACATTTGATTGAAGAGTCAGCATTGGCCAGTAGCTTCTTCTGTTTTGTGGAATCTTCCACATCCACCTGACAGAAAGGACAGGGGGATATGTAACATGATATCCAAGAGAAAGCATCACCAACAATGGTGTTAGCCTAGATTATTGCACTCAAATCTCCAGGATAGCTTTGAACCTTCAAAGGCAAGGCAACTGCCGACTGACCCACTATGACCACCTTTCAGTCTCTGCTATGTTGACCTTCCTCCCAATAGACTTCCCAATATTTTGATATCTTCAAAACCAAGAACATATTCATTAATTGAACCTTTGGTTTTTCTCTCAGCTTTTGTCAATCCTTTTCTAGATTTTGAACTGTTCTGAGACTTTATTTTAATGTAAGGAACTTTTAGAAGTGAATGGTGTTGCTTTGCCATATAAAAAGAAGCACTAAATACTGTGCATGTTCAGTACCTGTAGGCTAAATGAATTGTCTTATTTTCTTACCAGAAAAAAAACTAACATAAAATAATACTGCTCTAAAAATTCTACAGAGGACCCTTGGTTAATCTTCACTTCCTCAGTGAAACAGTGAAGTGTGTGCATGCCTATCCTGAACACCAGGAGTATTTTGGACCTTTATGAATCACTGTGACCTCTTTCAATTATGACTTTATAGACTGCCAAATCTTAATATCTGGTAAATTACTTTGAATAATTGTGCTCGTCTTTCAGTTGGAAGAGTATCACTAAACAGAAATTATTTCAGTAGCATGGATATTATGTCTGCACAGGTAAAATAACACACTTTTAGAACAGATATTACTACAATAATTTTCTCTCTTTGCGGTACACTTTTGTGAGCCTTGGGGGGAAGATATTGGAAGTTTGTGAGCATGGATCATTGGGTTCTAATTATTATCAGTGTTGTGAGTCAAGCCTATCTATCTTAACTTGCAACATAAATCTTGCTCTGCAACTTGAGTAATCAAAGAGAACATTTGTCCTCTGAGGAACCTCATTCTGCTTCAGCCCAGATGCAGTCAGGATCTGGCTCCTTGCAACATGAGTCGGATATTTTGAGGCAAGTGTGCATTGGAAAACCAAGAGAATTCTATTCTTTGCTCAACCCTTGCGAGATGTAAGCCTTTACTTAGTGATACCACCCTTTTTAATTCAGAAGGTTGTGGGTTCAAGTTCACTTCAGAAACTAGAACACAAAATCTAGGCAAATATTCCAGTGTGGCATTGGTGGTGTTGGAGGACCTATTTCTTGCATGAAATGTGAAAGATTTTGTGGAACAATTTCAAAGAGAATCAGAGAAATTATCCATGGCCTTTTGGTTTTTACATTTTTTCCAAACCAATGTCACCAAAACAGATTACCTAGTCATTGGAACATTGCAGATTTTGGGACCTTGATATGTACATCATTGGTTGCCGTTGTTTCTTATATTACAATAGTGTGAACTCTTCAGAAGGTTATTGCATTGACACTAAGGATATACATTACCACATAAATGAAAATTCTTCCCCTACAACTTGCAGGAAACGATGAACTATGAAAACACCGGGTGTGTTAATGTTGCTGTACAACTCCATAGTAAAATATCAGACAAATGCAAATTAAATCCTATAAGTTGCGGGTTAAGGATAGCCATTGCTGTTAGTTTAGTACTGTTTTAATGTTGGTTCTACCCAGTTCACATTGTTCCATTTATACTGCTCTCCAATATGCTAAGAGAATTCTCTTAATCAAACATGGGCAGCATGATAGCGTAGCAGTTAGCGTAACGTTATTACAGTACCAGTGATCAGGGTTCAATTCCCGCCGCTGTCTGCAAGGGGTTTGTACGTTCTCACCGTGATTGCATGGGTTTCCTCCTGGTGCTCTGGTTTCCTCCCACATTCCAAACATGTATGGGTTAGTAGGTTAACATGGGTGTAATTGGGCAGCGTGGGCTCATTGGGCCGGAAGGGCCTGTTACAGTGCTGTATAAATATATATAAATATAAATACACAGTCATTGAAAATTTAGTTCACAAATTGGTAGCTCTCCTTTTGGCTCTTTTCTGGAAAGAATATTAAAATATACTGATTTTAAAACACTTGCAATGACTCTCCCAATTATTCAGGGAGTAGCTTGGCTATGTAGAACAAAGAGATAGTGAATTTGATCTTCAGCTACTGTGAATGAGCTTAACTCAGCTGATCAGCCAGGTCTACTTGGGAGCCTTCGTGGAGGCACAAGTTTGAGTAAAAATAGCCTGGGAATCTGTTTAATATTCCATATTGGCATCACTATTCAGTGGTAGTTAAGGATGTGAAGTCAATGGGACAGTAGAAAATAAATGCCTTGAAGTTGGTTTTACATGTAACCAGTGAAAATCATATAAGATGGAGATCATTACCTCCAACAAAAGATTTATACTTTATAGCGATACAAATGGAGATTAGAATCAGATTAGATTAGAACTAGCATAATCTTGTCTTTACTTCACATATTTTTAAGTCTGTCACTTTAAGATTCTACCTCATTTCTTACCAGCTGTACCTGGTTTGCATAACAGCAGTTCCACTGATCAGAGTATGTGGTCTGGGTGGTTAATTTCTGTTATTGTGACTTTCGGTTTACCAACCAGAACAGGGAAAGTTCACATGAAGTGATAATTACATAAACTTCATCTCAGTAAAATGCTGGTTTCATCAGAAACACTCAAATTTAGACTTTTCACAATAAAATCACTATGGGGTAAATGAATCAGATGGTAGGGACATTTGAGTTCTACTGTTGACTTGGGTCAGTGGTTCACTGCCTTCCTTTTCTTTGGGACTCCTTTTGTCTTCTACCCCCAATCTGCCCACATCTGTCCCTCCACCACACCCCAACTCCAAAGCTTTACCTTGCATCCTTCTGTGCCTAAATACTAAGAAGTCATTTTGTTTCAGAAGAGATATTTTCTTCTATCCTGCTTACTTTCCACAAACACACAGAGGTGATCTAAGGCACCGCCATTCTCTTGAGCTCCTGATGAGCAAGTAGTTCCACTTTTGAAACAGAAACCTATGGATCAAGGTTTATCATGATCTCCTGGCACTTTGGCATATTGGCATGGGGACTGTGCTTTATGTGGAACCCCATCCTACCCTCCTTTGTTTGTCTGCAATGGGGCTTTAAAAAGTTCTCACTGGGATTTCAAAGGAAAAAACAATCAAAGTGCTTTACGGTCCTTTCAGGCTCTCCCCAAATGCGTTGAAGCTATTGAGGTACTTTTGAGTTGTAATCATAATGTAGGAAACATTACAGCCAATTTGTGCACAGCAAGCTCTCATAAAATAGCACAACGCGTGGACAGGGTCATGTGCAAAGAAGGGTAGGTAGGAGCATGGAATCTCAGATAATTACCTAAAAAATGTATAGCAGGATGTTATTAGTGCATATTTGACTTATAACATGAATGATTCCCATGCAAGCCTCTCCAAAACCAGCAAAGTTAAATTCAGCAGACAGCCCTGTGAGCAAAAAATATGTTTAGTAATACTGATGGAGAGATAAATTTTGGTCAGCACATAAAGGTAGATTCTTTGAAATTGTGCCATTGAGATCTTTAACATCTACCTCAGAAAGCAGATGCAAGCTCACACTAACATCTCATATGAAACCCGGTATCTCCAACACTGCAGCATTTCTTCAGTACAGCTCTGGAGTATCAGCCTAGATTATTTGTGTTCATGTCTCTGGAATCAAAGGACAGAAGAAGCTCTCTCAGTATCCTGGACATTATTTCTCCCTCAACCTGTAATTACTGGCTTTTCATTCATTGTCCATTTATAAGACCATGTTGCCACTGTTTTCTACATAACAATTATATAATCACACATTCAGAATATGTTATAGGACATGTTAAGTTGTTGGATAAATTAAGCTTGTAATTCATCGGCGTTTTTACTTGACTTTGGTGTGCAACTTCAGAGAATAACTCTTTGTTGGACAACAGGAGCATAGATTCATGATTTAGCAAATAAAAATTCCAAATTGATTCTGTACAATGAGTGCAGAATCAATTCTTGGTACCTGGCCAAAAAACCAACCAGGAACTATACCAGAGATTGACAGGATCATCAATCCATAGATTAACAACAATTGATCAGGAGCAACAATGAGAAAAGCTGTAATATATGTGTCTGGGTGGAGAAGATTAACATGGTTGAGAATTTTGGGAATGGTGGCCTCATGACTGTGGTATTGTTCTGACAGACCAACTCTAATCCCATCCCTGCATTTTTACAAGAAGGCCCAAAGTAAGCTTGAGGAAAAACAACTTGTTTTCCATTTGGACATGTTGCAGCCTTCTGATCTCCATACTAAATTCTCCAACTTTAAGAAACTCACGTTTTCTATCTGCATCAAAACTTGCCATTTCTGCCAGTCATCCATCTTTGATTTTGGGTCAGTTTCCCTCTCTTTAGTAGTACAACCTAACACTTGGGCACATCATATGTCCCTTTTATTAGCAACACATAACACAGACAAAGAAATACAATCTGCTTCAAACTATTCCATGAAACCCACTTGATCTGGTCTCAGCCTCTCACAGATATTTATTTTGTCCTATCCATTCCTCCTGCCAGCTTCCCTGCAACTTAAAATTATCTTTTGTTCTCTCTTTCCCAGTTCTATTGAAGCATTTCAGGGCTGAAACCCTAACTCTGTTTCTCTTTCCACAGATGCTGCCTGACCTGCTGAGTATTTCCAGTATTTTCTATTTTTATTGTTAATGCAACATTATTTTCAATAAATCTAATAATTTGTTGGCTTATACTTGGAAAACTGCATGAAGCTTGCCAGATTTCTGTAAGAGAAATGTGCCTCAGGGAATTACCAAGGACAAATTTCTATCCCAAATATGATCTGCCAGTTGAAAGATCATAAATGAATTTAAATCCAGGGCAAAATGGATTAATGAATGATACAAGGAACAGAAAAAATGCAGAAAAATATCAGGATGATATCTGCTTTCCCTTTCTATTTCTTCCCCTGTTCACAATCAGCCAATACTACCAATCTCCCCTTGTTTGACACCTCCTAAGGAAATGTCCCTAACATTGTTACAAAACACATGCATTTTTCCTGCCTGCAACTGCCTCAACATTGTCCTTCTATGTATGGTTGATATTAGAAACTCATCCAGGATTGGAATATTGGAGAAGTATCAGTCAATGCCACCTTTGAGGCTGTTGCTCTACCCATTTAAATCATGTTTAATCTGTACCTGGACAGTTGCTCCTCTTGGCTCTGAATGCCTCCATACCTTAATTTAACAAAGTCTACCTTTCTCACTGGTGAGATTTGCAATTGACTTATCTTGACAGCTTTTAGCAGGGAGAAGTCTAGATCTCAAAACCCATGGAGTTGTAAATTGTGGCCCATTGATTATGTGCTGACTGATCAGGCAATCCATTTTGTCATTCTTCTCCAGAGTCCGGCACTTCTTTTTTTCCCTTTCAGATATATATCCAATTTCCTTTTGAAAGCCGCATCTGAAATTGTACCAACCGTGCATTCAGTCTCTGCACTCCAGATCACAAATACTCATTGCCTTGAAGATGTTTTCCCCTTTGTTTTGTTGGAGAATTTTCAATCAATTTAAATCTGTGTGCTTTGATCCTTGACCCCATCCTAAATAGGGATTACCTTATCTAAACCTGTCATGACTTTGCACGCCTCTATCAAATCCCTCTCAATTTTCTCTGCTCCAAAGGGTATCCGATCACAATTCTATGACAGAGTAAGTTACCCTACTGTTCCTATAAGACAATTCTAAGAGGTTATAAACTAATTAACTGTATAAGGTTGAACCTGCTTGGCTACTTGTATCAAAGAACCATTTGTACAGATCACACCAGCCCATATTAGCCAGCTTTGTTATATTTTTAACCAACTTATTGGTTTGAAGCAGTTCCTCTTCTACTGCTATTGAAATCCTTGCCAGTTGAAAGATCATAAATGATACCAACTCCAGGGCGAAAATGGAACAATGAACAATACAAGGAACAGAAACAGCGCAGAGAATTGTTAAAATGGAAGCAGATGGAACATCTGACCAACTATTAAACTGATCAATCAAAAGAAAATTAGTCTTGTTTATTTTAAACAATGGTGTTCATTAAAATCAGTGAGTAATTATTTTATCTGACAATATCTTTTGGTCACTGTTCTGTACTAAAAAGATGAAGGACAAAGTGCCCTCAAATGTGGTGCAAGTTCTTAAAAACAGAATTCCTCCTCCCACTGGGCCCAGGTGCAAGGATAAAAATGGATGTTCTTATAATTACCTCACCAGGCAGCACTGACTTGGAAGTGATACTGACCCTGAGAGTAATTAATAGGGTTTAACCCAACGTGGCTAAGGTACATTCTCATTTCATCTGTGCATGTTAATTTAGCTTTCCGACCACCCCAAACTCAGTTACTCCCCTAAGTGTGATTCATTAAAGATGTCAATAACTTTTAGATAGTCTGACTTTCTCCCACCCAGAGTAATCTGAAACAGAGTGAACTATCCTCACATGATGGGTATTGTATGGAGGAATTTAATATCAAGTACCCTTATCTGTTTAATGGAATTGTCAAAGACCCACTCCAATGATATCCAGTAAACAGGTGCAATAAATAAATGGGGACTGCATTTTTAAATGTCTGTATCACTAACTTAGGTTACAGATGCAAGTGATTGACATTGTGATCTGTCACTCTGCATGCTCTCAGCAACCATTAGGTGCGGACAATGTAAAGAACATAAAGATGATGCCTTTACAAAGGAGACCTGCCTTAAGAATGCGCATATAGACCCAATTTTCATTGTTTCTAAAGGGCTCCTGATCCCCATTAACAGAAGCTGCAGAATTCATTTTCATGCACCCTTGAGTCTGTGAAGATATCTGGTTTGATTAGGCTCAAGGGCAAGGGCTATAGTTTGGAACTTGCCAGGTGAGATACGAGAACAGCATTAGTCATTATGGACACAAATTAGTAAAGCCTCTGAATCACGACAATTTTAGAAATGACACCAGAACATAACCAAACAGTACCCTGCCTCCTCTTTAGGAGATTATCACTGAACCAATGGATGTTTAAAGAATAACTAAATCAAGATATGGATGGAATTCCCCTGGTCTCATTTTCCATCCCATCAGCCTAAGCATTCAATTTGCACCATGTTCAATGAGATTCCTCCAGCAGACACATCTTCCCCTCCCTTGTACTTCCAGCAGTCACAAGGGACCATTCCCTTTGGTCCTCTTTTCCCTCTCTACCAACCACTGCCCCTCTCATGGGACTTTCTTATGCAACCACAAGGGATGCTCTTTTACCTAATCTCTTCCTTCCATCAAGGACCCAAACAGACTTTCCAGGTGATTCACTTGCACATCTTCCAATCTCTACAATGCTCACAACATAGTCTTTTCTACATCGGAGACACAAAACACAGATTGGGTGACTCCTTTGCAGTGCACCTGCATTCAGTTCACAGGGAAAATCCTGAACTTTCAGTTGCCTGTCACTTTAATTCTCCATCCCACTTCCATTTTGACCTGTCTGTTTGTAGCTTCCTGCACTGTTCTAACGATGTACAACATCAGCTTGAGGAACAACACCTCATCTTCCATCTGGACTCAATATTAAATTCAACAATTTCAGGTAAACTGCCTTCTCTATTTGTACTAAGAATTGGCCAATTTGGTTGCAGGGTTATCCAGCTGCAAGATTAACTTAGTTTTTTTCTCTCCATAGATGCTACCTGGCCTCCTGGGTACTTCTTACACTCTGACCTGTATTTCATAGCTTTTACATGTTCCTTTACTTGTTTTTTTCTCTCTCTCTCTAACGGCCCTGATTAACCTATCAACTAGATGGTTTCACTATCAGCGTATTACCGTAGCAACCCTGACCTCACCCTATCAGAGAGATCCATCCCTTCTCCACCCTTGCTGCAACTTAAAATTAATGTGTTTTGTCTTTTTCTGAGTTTTGACAAAAATGCCTTTGACTTGAAACTTTAATCTTTTTCCATTGACGTTGCTGGACCAAGTGAAGGTTTCTGGCCGTTTCTGCTTTTACTTCAGATTTCCAGCATCTATCGATTTGGAAATCAAGATATTATGGACTAAGACATTCATTTTGTTGAATTATTTGAATACATGTTTTAATGCTGAAGGAAGGCTCAAGAGGATACCGCATGGTGACTCTCCTTGGATGGGGGTTTCTAGAATGATTTTTGCAATCTGCCTGTACTTGGGATAGGTACCAGGCCATGTCCAATTGCACACCCATGCCTGTTCCAATGTATCAGTTTCAATTAGTCGATAGAATGATAGGTTTAAAAAAAACTATTAATAATTAAATAAATTGACGGTGAAAATCCTCTCTTTCTCAGTTCTGATGAAAGGTCCTGGTCTTGACTTGATAACTGTTGCCTGACACAGATGCTGCCTGACCTGCCAAGTTTGTCCAGCATTTTCTGCTTTTATTATTATTATTATTAATTAACATTTGGAAATGTTAACTTTATTAAATCTGCAAAAGGTTTGCAGCAGATCAATTTGCTAAATGATACAACAAAAACAAAATACTATACTGCTAGAAATTGTTGCAAATACTCAGTATTCTTCTATGTTCTATATACTCAGTGGGATAAGTGGCATCTATGGAGAAGTCAGCAGAGTTAGCTTTTCAGGTCTTTATTGGCTCTATTTCTGGGAATCTGTCTGACCTGATGAGTAATTCTGGTATGTTTTACTTTCCGTTAGTCAAACTTGCATGGTGGGGCACAAATGATACCAAACATTGGAGTGAATTAAAACACAGAAAAACCAAGGTCAACCCCAAAGAAACAGTGTGTGTTAAGAAGAGGAAAAATGGTGTGTGTTAGATTGGCCAGGTTTATGGAGAAATATCATGTAACACCGAAAGGAGTTTGAATGAAAGGGAAAGTGGGTCATGATCACTGCACTTGCATTAGTCAATGTTTTTCTCAGGGAATGATCAAGAAAACTGAAGAACATAAGAACACAAGAAATAGAAGAAGAAGAAGGCCAATTGACCACATGAGCCTGCTCTGCCTTTCAATATTGAAAGACTACTGAATGGTCCCCTTGTACGATATGATGGACTCTTGACCTCACAACCTACCTCATTATGGCCTTGTACCTTATTGTCTGCCTGCACTGTACTTTCTTTGTAACACTTTATTTTGTATTCTGTTATTGCTTTTCCCTTGTACTACCTTGATGTATTGATGTCATGAAATGACCTGTCTGGATGGCATGCAAAACAAAGGTTTTCACTGTACCTCAGTACATGTGACAATAATAAACCAAAGTACTTTCCTGTTCTCTGCCCATAGCCCTTGACTCCCTTGTGGCTTAAATGTTTGTCAATCTTCGCCTTGAATCTAATCCATGACACTGCCTTCAGAGCTCTCTGGAGTAGTAAGTTCCAAAGATTCACAACACCCCAGAGATGAAATTCCTCCTCAGCTCTGTCTTAAATGGGTGACCTCGTTATAGCTTATCCTTCTAGAGGAAATATCCTCTCAGTATCGATCCTATCAATTCCCCGCAACATCTTATATGCTTCAATAAAGTCAGCTGTCATTCCTCTAAGCTCCAGTGACTATTGGCCCAACCTGCTCAAATTTTCTTCACCTGTCAACCCAGCTGTCACAGGACTCAATCTAATGAATATAAAAATTGCAAACACTGGAAACCTGAAATAATTTTGGAACTAGTGCCCAGTGAGGGAGATGGATTCAATGGTAAGAGCTCTCTTCCACCTGAAATGTCAATTCTGTTTCTGTCTCTACAGATGCTGCCAGACCTGCTAAATATTTCCAGCATTTTCTACTTTTAATATCAACCTAGTGAACTTATTCACTGCCTGCTAGATAATTCCTTAAATATGGAGACAAAACTAGGTGCTGTGGTCCAGGTGCAGTTTCCCTGATGCCCTGCAAAGTTAGATCAAACTTTGTTACTTTCAAACTCCATACCACTTGCAATAAAGACCAACATTCCTTTAATCTTCCCAATTACACACTGCATCAGCATGCCAGCCTTGTGTTTCATGTACTCAGATGCTAAGAGTTAGAATGGAATCTTTGTGTACCGCAGATATAAAATAGATAATTTACTCCAGTTCTCACTTTAGAAAATGAAGCTCAGCCAACAGAATGATGCTGTGGTATTAAGGATTGTGCTTCAGAAGGTAGAACTATGTCGCTGGAAAACCATTAGCTTGACATCAGTAACAGTTAGGACTGATTTCAGTGCAACTGAGTTTGTGGCAGAGAGCATATTTCTACTGAAGAATCTTCTTGAATTTGTGCCCAGTGAGGGAGACACAATTAAACGGCAGTACCATTTGCTGCCTTGTGTGCTGAATGTTACTTTACTCCGATCTTGCTCTTTCCCATATAGGTGGACCTGCTGTTAACTGGCGGTGAATGTCAACTAATTTAAGGGTTAGATAATATAATATAAATAAGGGTCAATGTGATCTGGCTTCATTTCAACTGCTTAAAGAGTCAGAAATGAAATACTCCTGTTTTTTTTGCTCTAACTTGGTTGGACTTTCACTCTGGGTTTACCTCTCTCTTTCTTGTACTAAGGTGGGTAGGTGATTGTTTATATGATGATCCTGTCAACTTTGTGGGACAGACTAGATAGACTATCATTTCATCACATCTGTACAAGTGTCAGAACCATTAGCATACTGCACACAGGTCATTCTGGCTGCAATAAGTTGTAGTTTCTCATTTGAATTTTTGATAATTGATTCTTTTAGGCTTAGATTAGAGCACAAATTCTGTCAAAGTAGTCCTGCTGTGTTTTTAATCCACATTAAATAAATGTACAAGAGGCCACATTACTGACTTACTGCTCCCTCTAGTGGCTTAGAAAATAGGTGATACAGTTTAGAAAAAATCTGAAGAGAAAGTTGTATCAGCATCATTCTCCAACATACAAGAGGATACTTGATAAGTTATATTAATAACTTATTACACCACTTACTGAGAGAGGGAAGAGAGGGAGATATCACACTCCTCCAATGTGCCTACTCCCAAACAAACTGAATCCAGCCCATTCACCGTGAACAATGAAAGAGTTATAGGTCACATGGTACAATTCTTAATGGGTACACACCATTATTATGTGTTACACGTTACATATCAACAATTTACAAATTAACAATACTAAATTGGGAAATGTTTAAAAAAAACCCTTGTATAGTAAGATGAAAATAAATCACATAAAGGAGGCATGTATTATATGCTTATGTGAAAGATATAAACTTCAAAAGTACTTGGTGGTGGTAAACTGTTGAATATTCTAAAATAAATGTGCTTTATTTTCCCTTGATATTTTTTTAAATTTTCAAATTATTTTTAAATCTATTCCAAAATGAACTTTGCCGCAAACTCAGTTATCCCTGCATACTAAATGTTTTCTGTTTGCCCTTGTTAATTTGCATGCTCTTGTGCAAAGCCTCAGTTTCTGCCTTATCAATATGCTAAATGGAAAGGATAGATCATCTTCCTATTTAAGGTGTTTAAGTAATGTAAACTATAACTCTGCTGTATAATGTTAGTAGTGGTAGAATCAATATATTAAAGACCTAGATCATCACTGGTGTGGCTTTGAAATAACAATGCTGCCCTTACATTTAACTGGAGATAAATAAAGCCCTGTCTAGTCTTTTAAGTGGGTGTAAAGGATCTCAATGCACTATTTTGAAGGATAGCAGAGTTTTTATTCCCAGTGTCCTGTCCAATATTTATCTCTCAGTCAAGATCAACAAAAGATAATACCTGGTCATAATCAATTTGTTTTTTCTGGGTGCCTGCTGTGTGCAAATTATTTGCCACATTTCCATATATTGCAACAGCAACTACACTACTAAAGAACACGATGGCAGAAGAGCACTTCTGAATGTTCTAAAAGGGATGAAAAAGACAATGAAGAAATGCATGATTTTGATTTCACTGAATTTTTCACTTCTGAAAACACACAGGTTGTGGTGAATATTGCACTTGTCTCCATTGTCTATCATTTCTTTGTTAATTCAGTGTTAAAAACACTGGTTCTTCCTTCAAACAGACAAGTACAAATGGGAACAGTGGTGATTACTCTAAAGACACAACCTCTGTGAAAAAGATATACATGTTTAATGAAAGGGGAGCTTGTCCTTCTAACTTATAATTTTTTTTCAACTACTGTTGAGCACTGGTATCCATGGATGTTATCAGGAATGCTTTTGGAAACAGTGAGAACAGTACAAAATTTTGAGAAGATTTAAATGGTCCATCTCTCATTAAAATACTGAAATGAATCTTCCTCCTCTTGCTTCTGACATGGATTTGAATGGCCAAAGGTCACGAGTTGCTGTTGATTATTGCCTATGGTAGGGGAGTCCAAAACTATGGGCCATAGGTTTAGGGTAAGAGGAGAAGGATTTAAAAGGGACCTGAGGGGCAACTTTTTCACACAGAGGGTGGTGAATAAATGGAATGAGCTGCCAGAGGAAGTGGTTGAGGCAAGTACAATAGTATCATTTAAGAAGCGCTTGGATAGGTACATGGAGGGGCGGGGCTTAGAGGGATATTGGCCGAACGCAGGAAATTGGGACTAGTTGGGTGGGCACTGTTGTCAGCATGGACTCGTTAGGCCAAAGGGCCTGTGTCTGTGCTGTATTCCTCTATGACTCTATGTTCTGTTATCTTCTATGTTTGTCCATTTAATGGACATAATGCAATTGAAAATTACTCTTGAGAACCAAAGCTATGACACAAGAGTCCCCATTAATTTATGCTTGCACTTAATTCTGATAATGGTCAAGGAATCCAACAGTTTGGAGGGAACACCCCAGCTATTCCATTGCTGCTCTTCCAAACTACCACCAGCACATTAGCAAGTAATTTGCTTTTGGATCTTCTTCAAGTTACTATCAGTCTTCCTGTGTGCCTGTTTATATGGAGCCATAAAGGGAAGATGTGCATGGCTGCAATTGTGCATGTAAATGTGTGATTTGCAAGCCCCCTTATCTTTAACAGCTCACTGGAATCTGGAATTATTTCTGTAGGTTAGAAAGATTTACAGTAGCTTGTTGTAAAAATAGTGATATCTAAAGAATTACAGATGAACAGACTTGCAATCCATTGTGGATAAGTGCTTAATAAGATATGTTTTCTCTAATCACCAGGTCAAAAACTGTGTCTTAAATGAAGTGAAACTACAGATAGTGAAAATATGAAATAAAAACATAAAATGCTGAAAACACTCGGTTATTCTCAACATTGGTGCCCCACAAGGCTGGGTCCTCAGTCCTCTACTCTACTCCCTATACACTCATGACTGCATGGCCAGATTTTGCTCTAACTCCATTTACAAGTTTGCAGATGATACCACCGTAGTGGGTCATATCTCAAATAATAATGAGTCAGAGTACAGGAAGGAGATAGACAGCACAGTGACATGGTGTCATGACAACAAGTTTTCCCTCAATGCCAGCAAAACAAAAGAGCTGGTTATTGACTTCAGGAAAGAGGGAGGTGTACATGCACCTGTCTACATCAATGGTGCTGAGGTAGAGAGGGTTGAGAGCTTCAAGTTCTTAGGAGTGAATATCACCAATAGCCTGTCCTGGTCCAACCATGTAGACGCCACGACCAAGAAAGCTCACCAGTGCCTCCACTTCCTCAGGAGGCTAAAGAAATTTGGCATGTCCTCTTTGACACTCACCAACTTTTATCGATGCACCATAGAAAGCATCCTATCTGGATGCATCACGGCAATAAACTGCAGAGAGTTGTGGACACAGCCTAGCACATCATGGAATCCAGCCTCCCCTCCATGGACTCTGTCTATACCTCTTGGCTGCCTTGGTGAAGCAGCCAGCATAATCAAAGACCCCACCCATCCAGGTCATTCTCTTCTCTCTCCTGATACATGAGCCTGAGGGCACATACCACCAGGCCCAAGGACAGCTTCTATCCCACTGTTACAAGACCATTGAACTGTTTCCTTATACGATGAGATGGACTCTTGACCTCACAATCTACCTTGTTATGACTTTGCACCTTATTGTCTACCTGCACTGCACTTCCTCTGTAGCTGCGACACTTTACTCTGTATTCTGTTATTGTTTTTACCCTGTACGACCTCAATGCACTGTGTAATGAATTGATCTGTACGAACGGTATGCAAGACATGTTTTTCACTGTACCTCGGTACAAGTGACAAAAATAAACCAATACCAATACCACTCAGCAAGTCAGGCAGCATCTGTGGTAAGAGAAACAAGTTAATGTATTAGGTCAAAGAACTTTCCTCAAAATTGGAAAAGTGTAAAATAAAACAATAAGATTTAAAATGCAGAGAGAGTGAGTGAGGGATGGATAGGACAAGGGGAATATCTCTAATGGGGTAAGACTGCATGGTGAAGCCACCTGGTCACAGTGATTGGAGAGAGAACACAAACAAAAGGGCATAAGATCTGTGAAATGCAGAGCTGTTGGAAATGCCCAACAAGTCAAGGCCATGCCAGTGGAGAGAGAAAATTTGAGTCAATATTACAGATGGATAACTCACAGCAGAACTGGCCATTTCTGATACAGATTTAGAAAGGACGTTACCTGAAGTTGCAAAATTCGATATTGAGTCCAGAAAGCAGCAGTGTGTCTAGCTGGAAGGTGAGGTACTTACACTGGGCTTCATTAGCACCGAGCAGGAGGTTACAGACAAATCACTCAGATATGAATGGGATGGAGAACTAAAGTGACAGGTAACTTGAAGCTCCATCCCAGTTCTAACAAAGGGTCTTTGTCCTCTATTTCTTGTTCCACAGATGCTGCCTGCCTTGCTGACTGTTTCCAGCATGTTCTGCTTTTATCTTCAGAGAGAACCCAACATGGCTTCTAGAAAAGGAGATTGTGTCAAATGAATCCACTGGATTTCTTGAGGAAATTGCAAGTTTGAGAAGTGTCTACTTGCACCTCCAAAATATTTTTAGCAAAGTATCCCCATGGTTTTGCAATATTGCTGGGGCTCTGTTACAAAGGGATAAGATGTGGCTACATTCTTAATAGCAGAATGTGATGGTTTATTTTAACCGATCTACCTGGAGCCTGCTTACAAATACTGTTCTGCAGATAGCAGTTTTAAGGACATTCTTTTTTTTAACCATTTTGATAAATGATCCAATTATAAGTGTGAAAGAAATGGACCTGCAAGTTTTCAGAAGACAATGACTGTCAGGCTTGTGCCTCAGAAGGGAGTGCTGCATGTGTGTTGGAGGAAATGGGACAAATTCTAGAAAATATCCTCTAACTTAGAAGATTTGGGCCAAAGTAACATCAAATGTACCTCGACGTCACATGTTACCAAGTTAACATCTGTTCAGAGAGGGATCTTGGCATCATTATTTGCAGCTCTTGAAAAGTTCATGTAGCCCATAGCCAAAGCAAACAGGGTATTAGGTTGCATAAATAGAACTATTCAATATGAAACAAAGCAAACAGTCTTGTTCTTATACAAGATCTGATTAGATAACATTTGGAATACTGTGTTCACTTTTAGTCTCTCGGGGTGGGCAATATAGAAACTTTGGAAAAGTTCCAAGGATAGCTTAAATATCCTTGGTTTTATTCAGGAAGATTTCAAACTTTGGGATGATTTGCTAGAAGTATCCAATATTATAGAAGCATTAAGAATTATAAAATGTAACCAAAACATTTCAGGAATAATTATCTGGGACAGGCTAGCTCTCTTTTCTTATCTCCCAAAAAGAAGATATTAGTGAATTAGTGGTAGAAAATGTTAATATAAATAATGTTTGATACCGTCATCGTTTGGTATAAACTTGTTACATTTCTAAAAGCACTATTGTTAAGGAAGAGATTTTTTAAAATGGAAACATATGTTGGCAACATTATAGAATAGGGAGAGAAGTCAGTAATCCATTGGGCAGAATGAATTTGGTGTGGGGGATGTGGCAGAGAATGATGGTGGGGTTCCAAGAGATGGAACATGAGATGGCATTTAGAATTAGGAGATGTAGTAGATAGGACCTGAGCCAAAATCATTGGATAATTAACAGATACAGAGAATGCCACAGAAGTCTGGCTGTACCAGCCTAAACTGTTCTTGTCTTGAAGATAAGATCATAAAGACTTTGCATATCTGCTGCTATCTTTCATTATGCCAAGGCAATGGCACCATTCTAGCAATTTCAGGTCTGCCTTTGATTGTTTTAATAATCCAACTCTTCCCATCCTGCAGCTATGAGCAAGTACCTTCACCACATGGACTGCAGTAGTTCAACACCCTCTCCTCAAAGCAAAAGAGTCCGGCCTTGCAAATGATACCAGCATCTCAAGAATGCATTCAATACATAAAATAGGATGTCTCATAGTAGATACAAATACTGCAGATGCTACATGACGGGCTGGCCAAATTGTAAAGACCCATAGATTCCAAGAGACAGCAGTAAATGGGATCCCAAATTTTGGTAGGAAGCAAAAGGTAATGACTGATGGGTGTCTTTGTTACTGGAAGCCATTACCGTGGGGGCTTAGTATTCACTCCCTTGCTTCCCATAATATACATTAATGATTTAGAATTAAATGTACAGGATATGGCTGTGCGGTTGGCAATGAGGAGGAAAGCTTTAGAGTGCAAGAAATATATGGTCTGGCCAGTTGGGCAGAAAAGTGGACAATGGAATTAGTGAAGTGAGAGATAATGCACTTGGGGAGGTGCATTAAGGCAAAGGAAGAGACAATAAATGGCAGGATATTGATGGCTGATCTGCTAAGTATTTCCAGCATCTCTGCCATAGAAGACTTTTTATTGGGGATTGAAATAGTTTGCATAATCCTATACTATTTCAATGGCTGACATTAGAACTTATAGATTCTTCTTGGGAACTTAAGTACAACAGGGAATATTGACTAATATCAGACATCTGGTCAACAACTGTGTTCGAAAGGTGGGTCAGAGGAAGATGGGACTACAATGCCTTAAACCTGATCCTCTAATCAGCCCTCCCTCCAAGGGCATTCCCTCATGGGATTCCAGGTCCTGATGAACTGATCTTAATGTCCTACAATAAGCCGTGACCTGCTATGCTCTTCCACTGCATTCATTGGTTATAATTGGGGGCCCTTTCTAAATTACAGCCTAATTCACTCAGTTTGACGTAAAAGGTACATTCCAGGAACTCTCAGTGGTAACATTTATGAAATCCCCAATTAACTCTTGCTATTATGATCTGTTATTTCTAACTGGTGTTATTATAACAATTAGAGTAATCTTACTGACAGAATTAGGGAAAGATAAACAGGAAGGAACATTGGTGACATAAAGAGACACCCTGCAGGGATTACAAAGCAAATTGTTTGGACACACACATACAGAACAAAGGAACATAAGTGACTACTGTACCTGATGACAAAAGACACACTTAAGAGATCTACTTTGACAACCTTCTTCACTTGACAAATACCTTTCCCTTTGAAAATATATTATTAAAACAATTATCAAAGAATATAAATAGAACAAAGTAAAGTGATCTTTTTATACCGTCTCTAAAATGCTCCTTAAAGTTTACTGACTACTTTGCCTTCAATTTAATCTTCATCTTATCCCCTGTTACTAGATCAGTGTGTAATATTCTGCTTTGGGAAACCCTTGAGACATCACATGAAAGTTTTCAAAAATATAAGTTGCTGTTCATCATTGAGTAACTTGCTTTTAAACGCTTTGTGGATCAGTCAACCCATTAATCCACTTTCTGTAACCCTGATTTTGGGGATCAGGACATCACTGGGAAGGCCAGCATTTATTGCTATTCCCAAATTGCTTTCCCTTCAGAAAGTAGTGGTAAGCCACCTTCTTGAACCACTGCTGGCCTTCTGGTGAAGTTGCAGCTGGGGAGGGAATTCCAGGATTTAGACACAGAGAAGATGAAAGAACAGTAATATATTTTGAATAATATCTGCATGGTGTGTGACTTTCTGGGGAACCTGCAACTGGCAGTGTGCCCATATGCCTGAAACCCTTGTCTCGATGGTAAAGGCTGCAAACCTGTGGAAGTAGGTTGGGTGAGTAACTAGAGTGCCTCTTGTAAATGGAACACATTGCAGCTGCTGTGGAAAAGTGATGAAGGAAAGGTGTTTAGATTGGTGGGTAGGGTAACAATCAAGTAGGCAACTTTATCCTGGATGCTGTCAAGTTTCTTTAGTATTGTTGGAGCTGAACTCATCCAAGCAATTGGAGAGTATTCTATCACACTCCTGAATTGTGTTGTCTACACCATAGGCAACATTATCTTCTTTCAACTTTTGTGACGATGTCAGGAAAGAGCAAAGAGTGTTCTGTTGGCAGAACAAATTTGTTGATTTCCAAATGATTTATGTGCTTTACATTAGTAGTATTACAGATATTATACTCACATAAAGTATTATATTTTTGCAGGCACCAGGCTCAAGAGATTTACAGATGTCAGACTACTTATAATAATGCAATATTACTTATAGCTGTGTTGTATGGTCATTCATTCCAAAGAACAATGTCTACATTTAGCTTCCTACATTGAAACCAGTACAGGAACTATACAGATTTATTGTCAGCCCTCTTGCTTCTCAGTCAGAAGGCTGTGAGTTCAAGTGTTACAACGAAGACTTGAATCTAAATTCTAAGCTGACACTCTGGTAAAGCACCGAGTTCTCTGTCGTGTCTTGCTCAGCACTTATCATATGGCCAGGACCATTAAAATAAAATTATCTGGACATTATAATGAAGTTAATCATGGGAATATTAGCACAAATGTTCTGTTTTAGAACAATGGCTGCTCTTCAAAACTTATCAAAGAGTGAAAAAAAACTGCAGGTGCTGGAAATATGAAATCTATCTATACTTCTTGCTGCCTCAGTAAAGAAGCCAACATAATCAAAGACCCCTTCCACCCAGACATTCTCTCTTCTCCCCCCCCCTCCTATTGCATAGAAGATACAAAAGCCTGAAAGCACGCACCACCAGGCTCAAGGACAGCTTCTATTCCGCTGTTATGACTATTGAAAGGACCTCTTGTACAATAAAATGGACTCTTGACCTCACAATCTACCTTGTCATCACATTTCACCTTATTGTCTACCTGCACTGCACTTTCTCTGTAACTGTAACACTTTATTCTGCATTCTGATTTTGCTTTTCCCTTGTACTGAAATGATGAATGATCTGTATGGATGGATTGCAAAACAAAGTTTTTCACTGTATCTCGGAATATGTGAAAATAATAAACCAATTTACCAATTTTGTGAAATAAAATCAGAAAATCCTGGAATTACTCAGCATCTGTGGAGAAAGAAACAGTTAATGCTTGAGGTCACTGACTTTCCATCAGAATGAGGAAAACCAGCAGGTTTTCCGTTGTTTGGAAAGAAAAGATATAACAGAACAAAGGGGATGCCTATAATATGGTGGAGACTGAGAGAAGCTGAATGATGCAAGTGATGGTGGGGCCAGCTGGAGGTGATGGTTCGTGTCATTCAGTTTCTCTTGCTATTCCCCCATCGGATACATTTCCTTTGTGTCCTCCTCTTTGTTTGTCCCTCTCCCATCTCTACACTCAAAACAGGCTTGTTTTCTAACATTTCCTAGTTCTGGTATAAAGCTATTGATCTGAAATGTTAGCTCTGTTTCTCTTTCCATAGATGCTGCCTGACCTACTGAGTATTTTGAGCATTTTCTATTTTTATTTACTCCTCATAAATAGTTCATTGGGAATAGTGTGCTTTAAGATGAGGTTGATAATAGCACTCTAAATATGAGAAAGAGCTTTCCTCATCACCGTTTTTTCATGATCAAAATTTGGATTTAAAAATATTCTGACAAAGTTGATAAATTTCTTCCAGATTTCTTTCTTTCCTTCAAGGCAAAAACCTCTGTAAACTGCATTAGCACTCATGTACGATTCATCTAACAATTAATCAGCCAAACAATCAGGCAGCAAGAGTTTGGGGCAACAGTTAAAATAATTAAGCAAGACCTCAATACGTTCTAAAGTGAACTTCTTAATGGGAAATCTATAATAATTGGGCTCAATAATTTCAATTCTAGTTGAGATAATACCACTAGAGGGCAGAAAAGTCACAGCTGGTTGAGAATATAATTTAGATTAATGGGAAAGACCAAGTAAAGTCACAGTAATCAGCTTCCTCAGCAATTATCATTGCACAGTTTGGGCACTGGGATTCCCACTCAAATCTTGACTTTGTATTTTAATAGTAGAATGATGTGTATTATTTAACCAGTAAAGATACTGCTGTAATTTCTCCTTTGTTAACTACTAAAAGCTAAAAGGCCACCTTGATTACCTTCAACAGGGCAATCAAAGTTTAATTATCAGAAAGTATTGTCCTTGCACAACAACCCCCCACTCCAATCTAACCCAAGTTGGCTGAACACAAAGACCCAAATGTCTGTCATCACATCTTTCATCCTCTTTTTTTGTTCTTCAATATCTCTTGCAGTGTTGCTTTCTTTTAATTTCATTCATGAGTTGAGAACATTGCTGGCAAGACCAGCATTTACCACCCATTCCTCTTGCTCCTCAGAAGATGATGGTATCTGCCTTGAACTGCCACATTTCTATTGATGAAGGTACTCTCACAATGCTCATAAAGTCCCATCACACAGAAATAGGCACTTTGGCCCATCATGTCCATGTTGATCATCGTACCCATCTATATTAATCCCAATTACCAGCACTTGAACCAGAGCCTTCTAAGCCTTGGCGATTCAAGAGTCCATCCAGATACTTTTGAAATCTTAACCTCTTAATCCTCATCTTAAACCTAGACATCTCCACTAAGGAGAAAGGTTTTCATTATCCACTCTATCTATGCCTCTCATACCTTTGTATACTTCTATCAGATTCCCCTCAGCTTCCTCCACTCCAAGGAATACAGTTTACCCAGTCTCTCCTCATAACTGAAATATTCCATTTCAGACAACGTCCCGGTATATCTCCTTTGCACCCTCTCTGGTGCATTCACATCCTTCTTTTAGTGTAGTGCCCAGAACTGTGTATGATGCTCCAGCTGTGGCAAAACCACAATTTTATAAAGTTGTGCCATGACCTCCATGTTCTTATAGTCTCTACCTCAGCTAATGAAACCAGCATCCTGTATGTTTTCTTTACCGTCCCATCTACCAATGCTACCATCTCTGGGGATCTGTGGACTTGTACGTCAAGGTCCCTCTGTTCTCAATATATCCTAGGGCCTTATCATTCATGGTGAATGTCCCACCTTTATTGGACCTCCCAAAGTGCATTACTCACACTTATCAGAATTAACTTCTGTTTGCCATTGCTCTGCTCAACTTACTAGCTGATTGATATCATTCTGTAACCTAAGACTATCCTCCTATTTACCACATCACCAAATTTTGTGTCATCTGTGACCTTACTGGTCATACGTCCTACATTCATATCCAAATCATTCATGTATATGACAAAGAAACAAATGTTTCAGAACCGATCCCACTGCTCAGGCTTCCAATCACAAAAGTGACCCTCTTCATCATCCCCTGTCTCCTATTACCAAGTCAACTTTGGATCCAATTGCCCTTGGGAAGGCAGTGGTGAGCTGCCTTTTGAACCACTGTAATCCTTCTGATAAGGCACAGTAGCGTAGGGCAGGCACAGTAGTGTAGCAGTTAGTGTAACGCTATTACAACGCAAGCGACCTGGGTTCAATTCCAGCCGCTGTCTGTAAGGAGTTTGTACGTTCTCCCTGTGCGTCTGTGTGGGTTTCCTCCGGGTGCTCTGGTTTCCTCCCACATTCCAAAGATGTACGGGTTAGGAAGTTGTGGGCATGCTATGTTGGCGCCGGAAGCGTGGCGACACTTGTGGGCTGCCCCCAGAACACTCTATGCAAAAGATGCATTTCACTGTGTGTTTCGACGTACATGTGATTAATAAAGAAATCTTATCTTATAAAGGCATACTTGTAGCACTGTTAAGCAGGGAGTTCAGGATTTAGACCTTGACTGCAGCAATGAAGGAAGTGTGATATACTTCCAGGTCAGGATGGTTTGCGGCACAGAGTGGAACCTGCGGGTGGTGGTGTTCCTTTGAGCCAACTGTCCTTATCCATCTTGGTGGGAGAAGTCATGCATTTGGCAGGTGCTACTGAAGTAGCCTAGATGAGTGACTGCAGTTTGTTTTGTGGATTACGCATATGAATGAATCACAGTACAACCACTGATGTAGCAATGCCGAAGTGTCTCAAGTGCTAAACACTGGATGTAGAGACATGCAACTTTATTAGTCATTTTTCTGCATTTAAGCATCACTGACAAGACCACAATTTATTGTCCTTCCCTAATTGCCCTTAATAAGGTGGTGGTGGTGAGCTGCCTTCTTAATCACTGTAGTCCTTCTGATAAAGGTAATCCTACTGTGCTATTGGGTGCATTGTTCGATGGCCAAATGCTCCAGCCATTCTGCACAAGTCAAGTCAAGTCGAGTTTATTGTCATCTGTATGGTGAGGTATCAGTACAATGAAAAACTTGCTTGCAGTTGCATCATGGGCACATAGATTCAGACAACACACAGAACAAACTTGATTGATCTTTCCTCAATTCTGATCAAGGGCTAGCATTATTCGTATACCACCTCCCTGTAGTTATGCCATAAAAACTTGGCAATGGGTCCATGGTTCTTCTACTGTAAATAAAGAGAGCTAGTACACAGATGTTGGAGTCCTTTAACCCAGATAACAGAAACCCCTAGTGCAAAGGCATACGGTGAGATGAAAGAATAGTTATTCTATTGTTGATGACATTTGTAGATGGATGAATGTTTATTGTGAGTACTTCAAGGAGGTAGTTAAGGTATAAATGAGTGTAGACAGCTGTAATTCAGGGAATCACTTAAAGTGAATTGGGTAGAAATATTCAGAAATGATTATAATAAAAAAAAGATCTTGCATTTAAGTAACAACATCATTTTTCAGGAACATCTGAAAGTGGTTTAGATGAATAATGAATTTCTCTGAGCTGATGCAACAGCTTTAATCGTAAGAAAATACAGTGGAAATCTAATTAAAAACATAAGGAATGGAAGTAGAGGTAGGCCAGATGGCCTCTGGAGCCAGCTCCACCATTCAATAAGATCCTGTGCCTCAAGTTCACTTTGCCACCTGATCCTTGTTTCCTTTGATTCCTTTAGCATTCTTCAAAACCAGATGCTCAACTGGTTAAACTGTTGTGTTCCAGTGATATTTGTTCAGAGGAGAATGTTGGGAGACACACAGGGAGAACTCCCTGTTCTTCCTCAAATACTGATATGGGATCATAGTCCCTGCCTAAAGCATAGAAGGAAATAAATAAGACAAACATTGGTTTTTGGAAGGACGATGCTTCTGCACTGCAGCAAACATTTAAGTGTTAACTTGAATCCTGCACTCTGAGTTCTGAAATGGGGCTTGAATATTCAACCTTCTAATTGAAAGGTAAGGGTCTTAACAAATGGGCAAGGTTGAACTTGGCAGAGGGCAGAAGTGCAGTCTCCAACCTGTAAATCTATGCGGAAAACACCGCAGGATAAATTTATACTAATTTGGTCATAAATATGGGGTTAGCCAGAATATTCACATGTTCTGCCAGAGTTGCGCTGGTGTTGTAAAATTCTTTTTATGGGGCTTGGTTTCCACTAATCCGTGCAAGTTCTCTTATAATCCTTTATAGGAGCTGAATTTTGGACTAGGACCAGAGACAGGAGGCAACTGGGAAGACTTTAAGTCATGTAGAAGCTCCGTCAAGCCCCTGCTGTGCTGTTGTTTATCAGTCCTGAGATTTTCTGCTGCTATCGGCCTATTCATCGGCAGTGGATTGAATTATCATTGGAAAAGACTCAAGCTCCTGAGAGAAGAGAAAGAAGGGAAGGCTTAGAGGAACTTTGCTCCAATAAAAACCTTAAATAAGTGAGTGATGCTACATTTTATTTCTTTAACTTCGCCCATTTATTTTTAACTTGCAGATCAGATGCGTATTATTCCAGTTTTCCTAGAAGTTGTGCCAACTTATAGTCAAGTCAGAGGCTGGGAAATCATGCTCCTACCTTGGTCCATGCTTCTCTAAGTCAGTGACTGGGTGGTTTCCAAGTGAAGGAAGTGAGATCTTGTATTCGTGTAACATCTTTCACACCCTTAGAAATTCTTAACATTCCTCACAGCCAACAATTACAAGGAAATACTCACTTACTTACTATGGCAGAAGAAGGCCATTCAACCCATTGGGTCTATCAACAGAGTAATCCCATCAGTCCCATTTCCCCTCTCCTTATTTCCTTATAACCCCGCAACTTATCCTCTTTCACATGCCCATCAACTCTCCTTATTATTCTTTGGCCACTTACCTTTGGTGAGGGGCAATTTATATTAGCTATTTAACCTACCAGCACATCTTTGGGATGTGGTAGGAAATAACAGCACCTGGTGGAAACCCACCTGGTCACAAGGTGTAGGTGCAAACTCCACACAGACTGCACCTGATGTCAGGATTGCACCCAGGTTTCTGAAGCAGTGAGGCAGCGGTCCTGTGTACTGCACCATCCACTTGGATCTTTCTACACCCAATGAGTGTGCCTCACAGTGTCTAAGAACAGTGTCTGAGATTAGTAAACTCCACACCAGGTCTGCCCCAGTTACCTGGCACTTTAGGGTGTTTCATTTAGAACAACTTACTAATTCTTCCCCCGATGGATGTAAGGATCCCAAAATGAAGCAAAGAGGGTTGCTTCTAAAGTGATGGTTTGAAGAACTTCATGCCAAGGATAACTTTGCAGAATTCTGTGAAAGTGAAAGGACTTTTCATAGCACCATTGCCTACAAGCTATCCAATTGATGATAGCTGATTTCATCTTTTATTAATTAGTTTTAAAAAATAATAATTACTGTTAGTGTGATACATTATATTTAATTAATATGCAAAATAGCTTGCTTGTTGACTGATTCAGACTTAGACTAGAATGGGGTGTTTTCTTCTTCTGTAATAAAATCTATTGCAATGGAATAATTCAGTTAGGTCTTGAGGACTTTGATTCTTTCCTGAATGAGTTGAAACACTATGGTTAGGAGGTCTTCTATTGGAACAATATGGGAAGTCTGGAATGGTTCAGTAATGCTAAAAGTATCATGATAATCGCATCCCTTTCAGACTTGCCAAGGTCTTCCTTTCACAGTTTTGTGCATTAATTGAAAACAGCACGAACAGGAAGAGAAAGTTTGAAGAAAATGCCTCAACTAATCAACCTTTTGACAATGAAAATATTGCACTGAAGTCTTTAATTGATGAAATAAGCAATACTGTTTTTTTCTCTCTAATTTTCTCCCTCTTTCAGAAGAAGCTCATCAACATTGGAGCTCTGTGGCACCTTATCAATGTGCCTACTCACCGTGAGTCCAGACAGTCATCAACCTATTCCAATATAGAGGATGTCCAAATCTATCATCACCTGGTGTCAAAACATGCTTCCAAGGAAGTGTGTATGGGAATCTGAGATGATGTTAGACCAGGTGAATTGGCAGAATGTGTAGCAACTTAAGGTTGTCCTGACTGAGATCAGAGAACTCAAAAGAGATCAGATATTGAAATAAAATTAGAAGATATTAGGGGAGCTGACCAAGAGTCATAGAGTCATTGGGCAAAACAGCACGGATACAGGCCCTTCGGCCCAACAAGTCCATGCCAACCACAGTGCCCACCCAGCTAGTCTCAATTTCCTGCGTTTGGCCCATGTCCCTCTAAGCTCCTTGAACTTGGTCAAAATAGTAGGTTTAAACAAATGTCTTCAAAGTTGAAAGTAGAGAGGGAGAGATATTTGGAGGGAATTCCAGAGTTTAGGGCCTTAGCAGAATTAGGCATGGTTGCCAATGGTGGGGGCATTTAAGGTGGAGATGATCAAAGGCCCAGAAATAGAGCTGCGCCTATACCACTAGATTGCCAAAGATTATGGAGAGGGAGAGAGAGAGAACTTGAAAAAAGAAAATGACATTTTAGAACTGATGCATGCTTTACCAAAAGTCAATGTAGGTCAATAAGTAGAGGATGAGGGGGATGTTGAGGATTGGGACATGGGGAGCTAATTTTTTAATAACTTCACATTAATGGGAAGGAGAGGGAAGTTGGTCAGAGGTGTGTTTGAACAATCAGAAGACATGGTTTCTCCCTCCACAGATCCTGCCTGACCTGCTGCCTATCTCCAGCATTTACCATTTCTAGTTGAGGTTCCAAAGGCATGGATGAGGGTTACATCTGCAGGTCGGCTGAAGCAGGTGCAGCTGGAGAAAGGCAATCTTGGCAATGGCATGGGAAAATTGCCTTAGGCACATTGTAGGGTCAGTAAATCATCAAACTAGTGAATATTTGGGTCATTTTCAGATAGTTACCAGATATGGAGTCAATGGGAACAGAGGGGGAGCAGAGGTTGTGGCAGTGATGAAGGACAATAGCTGTGGTTTTCTCTGTAATTAGTTGGAGGAAAGTTCTGTACATCCAGCAGTTGGTTGAACAAGCAAATAACTTGGAGGTGGCGGAGGAGTTAAGAGAGGAGGAGCTGGGTGTGGAAACTGATACCTTGTTTTTGGATGATATCATTGAGAAGCAGAAGGTACTGAAGAAATAGGAGGCCTAGCCAGAGATTTGGCGGACAATAGTATTAATGTAGCAGGCCATCATCAGAGGATGAAATGGTTAAGTTACTGGACCAGCCTCCAGGGGCATTGGGTGGGGACATGAGTTTAGATAAGCTCTGTATTTTTTTTACTTCACAAATGCCCTGCAGGAAATCTGCTATTCTTCCTATTCTGCCTCATTGTTACTCTAGAGCAGATGTGATTTACAGTATAGTCTGTGATCCGCAATGAGGTAAGATGGACTCGGTTACATGTTACTACTATGGCTCATGTGGTGCATTCAGTCATGAGTATTAGCTGAGGGGGACCTGACTGCCTTCATTAGAGCCCCAGTAGCAGCCAGTCATCATTGCTGTAGCAAGTGAGTTATATGGCTACAGCAATGGTTGGGAGAACATGAACTCTCACTCATAGAAAAATGTAATTGGTATTGGTATTGGTTTATTATTGTCACTTGTACCGAGGTACAGTGAAAAGCTTGTCTTACAAACCGATCATACAGGTCAATTCATTACACAGTGCAGCTACATTGAGTTAGTACAGAGTGCATTGAGGTAGTACAGGTAAAAACAATAACAGTACAGAGTAAAGTGTCACAGCTACAGAGAAAGTGCAGTGCAAAATGGGAGAAACTTACCTCAAGATGCTCTCCACATGGCTGAAATTCAGAAACCGCAAGAGTGTGTGTGTGTGTGTGTGTGTGTGTGTGTGTGTGTGTGTGTGTGAGAGAGAGAGAGAGAGAGAGAGAGAGAGAGAGAGAGAGAGAGAGAGAGAAAGCTGGGTGATATGGTACACATGGCCCATGAGCTATGATTCAATGTGCTTGGTATGTACTCATGCAAATGGTTTTACAGATTCATTAAATAGCATGGATACCGGCATGAAGATGATTGTCACAGAGATTTTTCCTACTGACTCATTGAAAACCCAGCTTGCAAAGCTTCTGCTAGTAGTTGTGAACTGGCCAATTCAAACCTTGTTAAGGCTAAAAGCGGATCCAGTGGTTTGACAGGAACCTGCAGCTGGCTTTTTCTCCATTTGTCCTTCCAATTTCAATCACAGCTGGGGTGGCCAAAGGAAGGAGAATAGACTGAAATATATAGTGTCAGGATGGCACCATAAGAAGTTAGACTGCTTATCCCTTTGTTCCCATTGGGATCAGACTGCCTTGTAACCTGAATATGATGGTAGCTAGATTCACCTCAGCTAATATTCAGTAGCTGTTGGCAGAAGAGGATACCTTGGACAAGAGGCATTGGGACATACTGAAGGCAGTATACAGGTTTATGTAATGTTAGCTTAAGCTATTTTCAGGTTTCTTGCTCTTTGTAAAGTTTGGTTTTAAAGTTGTTTTTCAATTATTGCAAACAGCGTGGCACGGTAGCACAGAGAGTAGGGTTGCTGCAACACAGCTCCAGTGACCTGAGTTCAATCCTGATGACTACATGGGTTTCGTCTGGGTGGTCTGGTTTCTTCCCATATCCTGAAGATGTGCAAGTTGGTAGATTAATTGGCCAGTGTAAATTGCTCCTAGTGTGTAGGTAAGTGGTAGATTCTGGAAGTTGATGGGAATGTGGAGAGAATAAAGTGGGATGAAAGAACGATGCGTGAAAATCGGTGTTTGATTATCAACTTGGATTCAGTGGGCTGAAGAACTTGTTTCTGTGCTGTATCTCTCCATAACAATGACTTTGTTCAAACCAATTATTTCAGTGAGGACACTTTAAAGTAACTCTGTTATTACAATGTTTAAAGTTTAACCTTGTTGATACAGAACCAATAATGTCTTCTTTATGACTGTACTATTCTTTTGCTTTGAGAAGATGGAAGAAGTGAATCAGAAAGACACCCGTGGAATCACCAGGTCAAACAGTACAACAGATGCCCTCCAGTCCCCCCACTGGCACTCAGTCCTAGACTACAAGTGTAGGTGGATGAGCAGTAATGCTTAAGGATGCTGCAAAGAAATAACTGACTTGTACCAATTGACAACCAGCTATGTGCAGCTTGTAAATGGAGACTTGTGGACTAAGGTCTGAGCCTACTGCTAAAGGGGTCTGCTGTCACATTCCACCTTTAGAGTTGTATTCAATTGCTGGCTGTCTGCGACATCTACTGTAACTTCCAACGTTGCAGTTTGGAAATCCTTCTGCCACCCCTTTGCACAGCTATCTCACTGAGAATAAATCTGGCAACTGTCTTCCTGCTTAAGACCCATTGGTGCTTGCTGTAGGTGACCTTTTAGTCAGCCTCCTACTGCTCCTGTATTGACAGGAGGCTCGAAGATGACTGATTAATCTGCACAGGATCCAAATGGACATTTTTAATATTGGGCATGGTGTAAAGGTGGCATTTTAACCAACCCTGTTTGATGATATTGTTTAAAATCACTATCCTCGTGTTAGTGCCCCTCACTGATTTTGAAGGTGGTTCTCACCAGAAAAAATAATGAAAAAACAACCTTAATTTAATGTGGTAAATGATCCCAAAGAACTTCACAGGATCTCAAGCAAACAACAACACCAAGCCATATTTTAGGATAGGGAGTGGGTTTTAGGAGCACTTTAAAGAAGGAGAGAAAGACAGAGGGGTTAGAAAGAAAGTTCTGGAGTTAATACATCAGTACTGAAAACAGAACATAGAACAGTACAGCATGGCCCCCCCATGTCTGTGCTAACCATGGTGCCAGTCTAACTAATCCCATCTGCCTACACGTGGTCAACATCTCTCTATTCCCTGCCTGTACTTGCATCTGTCAAAATGGCTCTTAAATGTTGCTGTCATAGCTGTTACTACCATCTCCCCTGGCAGTGCATTCCAAGTACCTACCCACCTACCACTCCCTGTGTAAAAAACTGACACCGCACTACTCCTTTAAAGGTTCACTCTTCACCTTAGATCTATGCCCTCTAGTATTTGACATTTCCACCTTTAGAAAAAGACTATCTACCCTTTCTAGGCCTCTCATGATTTTATATATTTACATCAGGTTGCCCTTTAGCCTCCGATGCTTCAGAGAAAACAATCCAAGTTTGTCCAACCTCTCCTTATAGCTAATACTCTCCAATCCAGGCAACATCCTTCTCCTTATGAATACTGAGGTTAAGTACTCACTTAGTACCTCACCTGCTTCCTCTGGCTCCACGCATAAATTCCCTCCTTCGAGCTTGAGTAGACCGACCCTATCCCTAGCTACCCTCTTGTTCCTAATGTACATGAATATAGATGAAAGGAATGATCAGCACTTTCCTTACACAAACAACAAACTATGAATATGAAACTATAAATCAATGCTAAATAGGCTCAAAGGATTTTGAAAGCATTAACAAAAAAAGATTCAGACAATACTGCAAAATAGCAATAACATTAATGTGAAGATAATTAGGTCTGCATTTTTAAGCTAATATATTGAAAATTAAAGTTCTCCATCTACTTTATCTCACAATAGAACAATTGTATTTAGGAATGAAATTAAGAAGTGTTATTTTTCACTGAAAGGAAGTGCAAAAACCTAGATTTCTTTTACCACAAAGTATTCTGAATGCCGGATCACTTGACATTTTATAGGCACATTTTAAGGTCAAGGGATTAGTAGGTAAAGTATTAAGGATTATGGAATAATGACAGGTGTATAGAGTTGAGAAATAGATTTGCCATGAGCTAATTTAAGGAGTTGAACAACTATTCCTGTTCCTGTTATAGACTGAAGAAATTTTGTTAGTAGCTTCACACATCAGCGACAGCAATCCTTTATGCTCAGCGAATTGTAGCAAGTAAATGAATAATTAAAATATAGCCCATAAGTGCTCCCAAATAAATTCCAGTTTCAAAGTAATGACTCATGCAAACAAATGAGATCCTTCCTTGCTTTCACACTCCTTACTACTCCTTTGAAAATAAACTATTACAACTCTAGATGAAAATATGTGAATATGATTTCTTTCAGACACCAGTAGAAAGGAACATACGTACATGTGTGAAACAGTGATTATGGAATATGAATATCTAAAAGTAATTATCACTACAGTTTAAAGCTCAACCAATTACCAAGTACACAGTTCACCAAGGTAAGCAGTCTGATGTGATATGGTTAGTGTCAGCTCCTGGCTGGCATGCATTATGCAGCAGTAAAGAAGTGAGTATTTCAGAGAACAGTATGCAGAGCTGGTGATAGCAGAGCCGGTCTTTACCTGCCATTTAGCAGTAGCAATGTGAGAAATGTTTTTTATATGTCAGTTTACTTTTTAATTGGGCCTGGGTTAATGTAATATATTCCATTGTGGCTTCAAAAACAGTGCATTTTGCAATGTTATTCGGTAATAAGTATGCTTCAGAATGAGTGTAAAGCAATACACTCAATATTTAATTTAATGTTTTATGTTCATGGACAACAGCATTCAAAATATTTTTGGTGAAATATTTTCATTAAACATGTTAAGAAGTCAATTCATCAAATAAATTATACCCATCTTGAAATCATACTTCACATTATTCAACTTGCAATAAAAATACTCACTGACATTTAGAATGAAAATAAAGAATGTCCTCATTAAAACAGAGACCAAATAAAGTCATGGGCAAGTATTAACACATCACCAGCATTCCACATTACAGCTTTAGTTTCTTTTTCTATGTATGTTATGATAATCTCTCTCCACTACCAAATCTCCTGAAGTCCCACACCACCAGGTTCAACAACAGCTACTTCCCTTCAACCATTCAGTTCTTGAACTGAACCAACCTGCATAAACCTAATCGCTACCTCAAGATAGCAACACTATGACCACTTTGACCACTTTGCACTACAATGGACTTTTTTTTGCTCTAATTGTGCTAATTGTGTTCTTTCTTGTATAATTTTGAATAATTTATGCTGTTAATTTATGTTTCTCTTATGAATGTTGTGAATCTGATGCTATGTGCCTGTGATGCTGCTGCAAACTTTTCATTGCACCTGTGCATACATGCACTTGTGCAGATGACGATAAACTCGACTTCACTTCTCAATACTCGTTTGCCTCTAGAAGCCCCTTGTTAGTTCTATTTAACAAACCTTTCTAGATAGCACACATAATAAAAAATGTACGGAGTAGGCTTAGGGATATTTTTCAGGCCACTTGCTGCCTCAGTCATTGGAAGCATTTAACAGATCTCAGATACAGACAATGCATGATTATCTGGTGATAAGATTCTGCATTTTAAAAATGTGTTAGGAGGACATTTAATGGACAAGTTCATAATTACAGCTTCTAAAGGAGAAATGGTTTCCACAGGCAGGTGAGTCAGAAATCAGAAGACATGGATTTCATGTAATCACCCAAGAATAAGAAGTGAGACGAGGAGAATTTGCTTTACACAGCAAGCCATTACGAACTGAATTACAATGCTCAACTTTCAAAAGTCGGGCATGTACATAGGGAAGAAGGATTTGCAGGATTATGAGGAAAGAACATAGGGATGGACAAATTGGATAGCAAACATGGTGGACCAATTGGCCTCTTTCTCTTTAAATCTATGCTTTGTTAATTCTCTGCTTCAGAAGGACCAACTGGCTCCAGACTTCATCACGGCCTTTGTTCAATCTCACGCAAGAAGTGAGGTGAGATTGACTGTCCTTGACATCAAGACTGTATTTGGCATCAGGGACTCCATCAAGGGAAACATTCCAGAGGTTGGAGTCATACCTTACACAAAGTAAGACTGTTGTGATTGTTGGAAGTCCATTATCTAAGGCCCAGGACGTCACTGCTAGAGTTCTTCAGAGCCGTATCCTAGGCCCAACTACTTTCGATGCTTCATCAATGAACTTATGTCCATCACTGGTGATTGCACAATGTTCAATTCTATTTGCAGCTCCTTATTAAACATTAAGAGATGGGCAGGCAAATGGGCAATTTACATTCACGCTATAAGAATTCCAGGCAATGTACATCTCTGCTTGGAGAAAGTCTAAACAAATCCCCTTGACATTCAATAGCCTTAATATTGCTGAGTCCCCTTCCTTCAACATGGAGTGTCATCATTCACCAGAGCCTCTGCTGGGCCAACCACATAAATGCAGTGGACACCAGAACAGGACAGAGTCTGCATATCCTGCTACAAGTGACTCAAATCTTGACACCTCAAAGACTTTCCACCATTGAAAAGGCATGAGTTAGGATTAGTGCTGCTCCCACAACCCTGAAGAAGCTCAACACCATCCAAGGTAAACCAGCTTGCTTGATTGACACCTCATTCACCACGCTAGGCATTAATTCCACTGGTGCCCAGTGGCTGCAGTGAGTACCATCCACAAAACACACTGCAGTTACTTGAATAAGCTGCGCAGCAGCATCTTCAAACATCTACCATCATGAAGCATTGAGGCAACAGGCCTGTGGGAACATTGTGCAGATTCTCCTTCAAGGAGCACAAATTGCTGTTCCCTTTTCATGGATCTAAATTCTGGAACTCCCACCCAGACAGTATTGTGGGAGTACTTTCACAAGAAGGACCGCAGTGTTTCAAAAAAAGCTTACAACCATCTTCTCAAGAGCAACAGGGAAGAACATTAAATGCTGGCACCCATATTTTGAAAAATGAATAAATCAAGAAAAATGTTAACAATTTTATATGAAATCCTGTTGTTGATCCAGCAAGCCCTGCCAAATAGCAATAAAATATGGATTTGTAAGCCTCCTGAAACAATGAGTTTATGGACACAGCCTATGTTTTTAGCTTAAAGAATATAGTTATTTCTGTTCATAGAGGTTCAATAAAAGGACACAGTTTAGAACAAGTTGCCAGGGCAGTGTGGTAGGCAACACTGAGAGAATATTAGCAGAGGCCTGAAATCTGATGAAATCTATAAGCTATGAGAAAGATTGTACATGCTTCTTCAATAAATTGCACCAGAAATACAATGAAATCCTGATTGACTATGTTTCCGCTACCCTTACAGGCAGACAGCATGCTGAGAGCAAAGGTGTGGCCAAAACTTTTAGCTCCTGTTAGGTTATCTTATTTATCTTTCTGTTCCTCCTGGTATATGATTTAAAACCATTTAATTCAGAGGAAGAACAAAATGCTGCAGCCATCAGTATGACAGATCACCCTTATTATTCTAATTGACTGAACTAATGTTAGCTGCAACATTTAGGTGTCAAGTCAATCGGGAGCACACTCACTCTTAAATTAAGAAATCAATTCCTTCAACTGAGAGAGTGATGTATCATCAAATGAGACATTATACCAAGACACTGCCCACTTTCTCAAATACATGTAAATATTCCCTTCAGCCAATTTTAAATTATTTATCCCTTAATTAGCAACATTAAAAAAAATTTTTGCCTGGGTTTTATCACTTTGTTGTTTGTGTGCTGTGTGCAAATTTGCAGCTGCATTTTTGTTATTACAACTGAGACTATACTTCAGAAATATTTCATTGTTCAGTGGCTACAAACACCTTGAGATATCAGTAGGCTGAGAGACCTACATAAATGTAGGCTTGTTTCCTTTGTTACTAACTGCAACTTATTCAAATTGCATGAATTTATTAACATAATGTTTCTGACATTAATTGGCAAATTTTGAAAATCCATTTGAAATTAAAATTTAAGGAATTTGCATCAAATACAATAATTCCTGATATCCTGCCTAATGTTCTGTCTTTGATATAACACATTACTTAAAGTCAACAATAAAACAAACTAATGTGAATTTAATTCCTTACCTTTGTAAAAGAAATCTGTACATAAGAAGCATACATCGTTGTTCTTACTGTTCATTCACTGGAGTTTATTAAACTTATGAACATATCACCAAGACAGTAAGGATGAAAGTACTGATCTGACAACATAATTCCATTTATGAACTTTCATGCTCTCAGTTAGAGTGAAATGAAAATGAAACTGTGTGAAGTAAAGAAGAGCCCTCGACCATGCTTCGCAGTGAAACATGAACAAAGCAAGAGCAAGACTGAAACAGATATCATCAAAAGAAGCATCTATTCTGCATCCTCATTCCACTTTAGGGAGAAACGAAATATCATGTTGGTGCCAGCTAAGACTAAAGACTTTTAGCACGTCATAAAAAGAGCATTAAAAAGTAAACACTTAGCTTTGAAGCTAAAGACCGCTCACCAGAAATGTAAAGGAATTCACATTTGTGATATAAAAACTCATCAGTCAATCTAAACCATATACCTCAATGTGTTTTATTTAAACAGGTAGCCTTAGAAATGATTTTATTTAAAATAAATAAGTTTTCTAAGTTGGTTTCAGCATGACTTGGTTAAAAACACACTGGTTCATTAGGCAAGTTTCTTTCTGCATCAAGATTTGTGTGCATAATCTAGGCTGGTGGTTACCAATCTAGGGTGGATGTCCTCAGGAGGACTCAAAGAGCACATAAGTCATTATAGGAGGCCCTTGAGGTTTCAGTAACATTGAAGTAATTTGGTTAGAAAGTAAAAATAATGAAAAAAAAATCAACAAAAATATACTGGTTGTGAGGAAGCTAGTTGTCTCTGCGACTCACCAGGATAGGCCCAACTCCTTAACAGAAGTGGCCTGTGGCGCCTTCAGGTATTTATGGAGGGATGTGCATTTTACCTGGTGTGAGCAAATGGGCTTTTTATTCAAAAAGATTAGGGGCCACTGCTGATGTTCCAGATAACTGCAGATTTTTTGAATGAAATGTCAAACCAAGAACTGACATTATAGAGAACAGTTCCATTGCTGGACATTCAGTGGAAAGAGTACCTCCCTGAATTTCAGCGGAGTTTACCTTTTTTACAGAGGTTTTGCTGTTCCAGATGATGGATAGACTATATCTGTATTCTCTACTATGATCTGCTTTTATAGACAAGTGCCCTAAAATCCACTGGCTATAAAGCATACTTTCCTATCCTATGGTATGGAGTTATGAGTTACTCTATCTCTTGTTGGTAGCATTATGCTTTTATAGACTACTATTGCCAATGAATTCAGGAAAGTTGGAGTATGACTCACAGCAAACTGTATGTTGTACAGTAAACAAAGTCAATTTAATCAGTTAGCAGACTGTTTAAAGAGTCGAAGAAACAGACTACAATGACTTTTTTCAGTATAATCAGGAGATTTTTCAAGAAAAGTACAGTGAGTGGAGCATCACATATGTAATTGGTATGTATAAGATCAAACAATCTGCTGGACGAACTCAGCAGGTTGAGCAGCATCTGTGAGGGGAAAGGAATTGTTGATGTTTCAGGTCAAAACCCTGCATCAGGACAGGGATCCAGATTCCAGCATCTGCAGTCTCTTGTGTCTGGCAAGTGACCAATCAAACTTGGTCACTTGCCAGCACTGTATGCTCACCACTGGGTAGACTGAAGTATTGCGCAATCATGTCCATTCTGGCTGGCTATAGCCTTATCACCACCTGCAGCAATGTTTGTGTATTCAGTCCTCAGAGCAGTGCTTTACCATGCCCTAGTTGTAGTGGGTGCTGTCTTTCACCTAGTTAAAGAACGGCTATAATAAGTTCTAACCATATTGTGGAGCACTGCTATGGAATTTTAGGTGGAGATGTTGTGAAATGGTCTATATGGATGGCATACAAAACAAAATTTTTCACTGCACCTTGGTACATATAACAATAATAAACCAATTACTAATTATCACTCATGCTGAACCTGTCCCAGTGTCCATACCTGAACTTACCCACCTGTGGTGTGTGTCTATCCACACTTACCCTCACAATGACAGGCATCCCATGAGGTGGAGGATGTTTCAAGGTGAGTAGACTTCTGGCAGTATCCCCCAGGCACTGCTTCAGAAGGCTGTGATTGTTCTCTGCTGTCAAAGGCCTTTGATTCATTTTTAAATATCTCTGATAGTTGGAAAGAAAGAAGTTATCCAAATAAGTTTAAATATTTTTTGTAAATTATGAAAGTAGCTTGAAAAAACAAAAACATTTAAAAATAGCTGTAAAATACCAACAAATACTAAATCTTAAAGTGAGGTAAAATAAACCAGAGATGTACCTGCATTTAGTTCTGTCCAAGGGGTGACAATGTGGTCACCATTCTTTTCCAGCCAGTCCTGGTACAAAGCTGAAGGCTCACATGTAAAGTGCATCTGGCCCTTCTCCCCAAAATATCTGCTCCATCACTGGGCCCAGTGGTAAGTGACGCAGCAGAGCAGGAGATGAGCTGTGCTTCTCCAAGTCATTTTAAATAGCCGGCTGTCAGTCAGCTCGACTCATTCCCTCAAGTCCTCTATTAAGCAAGGGTAACAAAGGATTACATGGAGCAGGGATAACAGACCTCAACACTCACTTTTCAGTGAGAGAAGTACAATGGGTTACTCCAATATTATTTTGCACCAATAATGTTAAAATACCTAGCACATTTTTGTGATATTTATAGATGACTTGGATGAGGGAGTGGAAGGCTGGGTTAGTAAGTTTGCGAACGACACTAAGATTGGCGGTGTTGTGGATAGTGTGGAGGGCTGTCGGAACTTACAGAGGGATATTGATAGGATGCAGAGCTGGGCTGACAAGTGGCAGATGGAGTTCAATCTGGAGAAGTGTGAGGTGGTACACTTTGGAAGGACAAACTCCAGGGCAGAGTACAAGGTAAATGGCAAGTTACTTGGCAGTGTAGAGGAGCAGAGGGATCTGGGGGTTCATATTCACAGTTCACTGAAAGTTACCTCACAGGTAGATAGAGCAGTTAAGAAGGCCTATGGGATGTTAGCTTTCATAAATCGTGGGATTGAGTTTAAGAGCCGCGAAGTGATGATGCAGCTTTACAAAACTCTAGTTGGACCACACTTAGAGTACTGTGTTCAGTTCTGGTCGCTGCATTATAGCAAGGATGTGGAGACGTTGGAGATGTGGAGAGGGTGCAGAGGAGATTTACCAGGATGCTGCCTGGATTAGAGCGTATGGAATATGAGGAGAGGCTTAAGGTGCTTGGGCTTTATTCACTGGAAAGGAGGAGGATGAGAGGAGACATGATAGAGGTATATAAAATATTGAGAGGAATAGATAGAGTAGACAGCCAGCACCAATGCTCAAGACGAGAGGGCATGGCTTTAAGGTTATGGGTGGGACGTTCAGGGGAGATGTCAGGGGGAGGTTTTTCACCCAGAGAGTGGTTGGTACATGGAATGCACTGCCTGGGGTGGTGGTGGAGGCAGATACATTGGACAGGTTCAAGAGTTTGTTGGATAGGCACATGGAGGAATGTGAGACAGAGGGATATGCGGGAGGAAAGGGTTAGATAGTGTGAGGGTGGTTTGATGGACGGCACAACATGGTGGGCCGAAGGGCCTGTTTTGTGCTGTATGGTTCTATGGTATTCCTGATTTTTTGAACCAATTTTCAATTTAACAGTTTTATTTTCTGCATCTAGGACAGGATAGAAGGTTAATGAGGGGGTGAAGCATGGGGAAGGAGAGGTTGATGGTGCAGGGGAGAAGGGAATTGAGAGAAGGTTAATGTAAGCCACAAAAGACCGATGGAAGTTGCTACTCAGCCATCTGCTGTTGTCAAAATAGTTCCTAATCTGGATAAATGTAGTGCTTGATTTCTAATCACTGAAGCTTACTCACAGTACTTTAGTTGTTTCACTTCCATCAGTTGCTGGCTCGATTGCTTAATGAAGTGCTAGGTTAGAACAAAGTGTTCTGGAGGAGCACCCGATAGCAATGAGGGCGATGACCGTGGAGCAGTGTGTTCTGATATGCCAAACGAAAGAGGAGGCAAAGGAGTGGCAAAAAAGAGAAAAGTGCTGATGACACATCAGAGTAGCTCCGTTTCTGCCCTTGTCCCCCTCCTGCACCATTCAAGAGATAACTGGGAGAGCATTTTCTGTTCACACTGTGCTCACTGACAGCTGAAAATGTTGCCAATAGCTCAACCTGAGTCCAACTGCAAACAGTGTCAGTTAATAAAAAAAAATTGAAATGTACTATAATACGCATGCAATATATGTATACATTATTGTAACAACCCTTATAACTGCACTTTCTGTTCTTAATCTGACAGAAAACCTCCTTTGATTGAAGTTCCTGTGAAACCTTTCAGCACTCGCTGCATAACTTTCCAAAAATCCCAGAAATACAAACTGTTGACAGATTTGACATGCGTAATACATCCATCGAGACACACTCAGCTATGGCCAACATTGCACTAAAGAAATTACTTTTTTAAATGTTATTTTTTTGGCAGCAGAGAGTTCTAATCCAAACAAGCAATCGATAATACTTTGACATTTCCCTTAAAGTATGATACAGCCATTCTCAGTGTCCAATGTGAGATCCTGCTTGTTGTCCCAATGGGTGGGAACTGACCGGGACAACTAAATCCTGAGACAGAGTCAGGAGTCTGATAGGGTTTAGATAGGATAAATAGTGGGAAGTTGTTCTCATCAGTAGAAAGTTCAAGGATCTGGGGACACAGATTTAAAGCAACATGCATAATACATTTTGGAGATATGAGGAAAAACATTTATTATGGACCGAGTGATTATGATCCAGAACTCATTGCCTGTAAGGGTAGTGGAAGCAGATTCAATCAAGGCTTTCGAAAGGGAATTGTATAGGTAATTGAGTGAAAATGATTTGCATGGTTATGGGGAAGAAGCAGTGAAGATGGGCTGTACAAAAGTCAGCACAGACTCAGTAGGCTCAACAACCTTCTTTTATATTGTAACAATCATCATATTTTTTCTCATATTTCTCATGACTAGATAAGGCCATTCAGTCCATTGAGTCTATGCAAGCAGAAAGAGCAATCCCATCAATCCTGTTATCCCACTTATTTCCCTGCAACCTATTCTCTCTCACGTACCACCATCTCCACCCACACACACTGGGAGCAATTTACAGTAGCCATTTAACCTACCATCCAGCACACCTTTGGGAAAATGAAGCACCGGGGGAAACACACAGTCACATGGAGAACATACAAACTTCACATAGACAGCATCGGTGGTCAGGATCAAGTCTGGGTCACTGGAAGAAGCGACTTTACCAGCTGCACACAGTATTGTAATAGGTTCTGTGAATCTACCCTATAACTTATAGATTTTAAAGCTGAAAATCAATTAAACAGGAAAAGATAAAATTTGTGATGAATTTTGTTTCACGCAATCATAGAAGAGAAAATAAATGCTAGAGAGCTAACTTCTTTCAAATTCCAAAAACTATAAATATAGAACATTAATAAAGCTTGATTTGATTTTAAGAGTAAGAAGGAACCAATCTTTAGACCCGAGAAACCAAAGGGGAACTTTTGCACTTTTATCACATTTGAATCGTAGATGTTTACAGCAATGTAGGAGGCCATTAAGCTTATTGTATTCATGCCAGCTTTTTGCCAGAGCAATTCAAACAACCTATTCTCCCCTAAGTCTCTGCTATAAATATTTATCCATGTTCCCCTTAAAAATGTCTGTGAATCAAGTATTCCCTGTGGCAAAGCACTCCATGCTCCTGTAACTATTTGTATTGAGAAATGTCTCCTAACCTCTGACTGTGTACTTTCTGATAACTTGAAATTGATGAGTTTTGTCACTGATTCTCCTGTGAGCAGAAATAGGCTTCGCTCGCTCACTTTTCCTCACTGATCATAGTTTTTAACTTCTCTATTAAACCTGCTCATCATCATTGATTTGCTGTTTGGTGTATCATGGTGGGGCTACATTGAACTACTGAACAAGTACTCCAGAGGGTCAGACTAACAACCTAAAGATCTGAGCTCAAATTCCACTGTGGCAGCTGTGGAATAAATTAAGTTAGTAATCTGGAATTTGGAAAAAGTGTAGTCTTACTAATGATGATTGCAAGAACTTTTGGATTGTGTTAAAACTAAATGATTCTCTCATGCTCTTCAGAGGATATCTGCCATCCTTACCTGTCAGACCCAAATGTAATTCCAAACCTACCTTATTGCCTCTGCAATGGCCTTGTGTGTGTGTGTGTGTGTGTGTGTGTGTGTGTGTGTGTGTGTGTGTGTGTGTGTGTGTGTGTGTGTGTGTGAGTGTGAGAGAGAGAGAGAGATATGCATAGCCTATCGCTGTCTATGGCATTCAGGAGAGAGCTTCAGAAGAATGAACAGAATGAATCACACACATAAACTGAGGAGCAACCAAGTGGGAGGTCTCTTTTGTAAAGGGAGTGTTATATCTTAACATACCTGATAATGTGGAGGCAGAGTTTTATTCTTAAGGAAGTTTATTTTCTTCAAGCCTGCAGAGTCCACCCATATGCAACTGCAGCCCTTGTAGATAGCAACCAAAATGGAGTCTGCCAAAGAACAAAAGATTGGCACAAGATAAGCCCCCAAAAATACCATGACACCTGCTGGCTTGAAGAACAATTATCAACTGTATACATTACATTACAGAATTAATGCAGAAGCAAAAGCCACCATTTTTGTAAGCCTGTTGAAAGCAACCTTTAGGAGTTGGGGTGCACAAGCACACAACCTTTAGGAGTTGTGTACTTGTGCATCCCAACACGACTGTAATCCCAGGAAATTGTAAATGCCATACAGTGAGTGACAACTTCCTGGGCATCTGAAACAAAGGAGTGAGGGAAGGAATTTCAAATAGCATCCACTCAGGAATACTGTGAATTATTGAAGTCATGGATACTAATTTACTGTAGAAAATAAAAGCTTATGGTGCAGGAAGTAACATAATGACATGGTTAGAAGATTGGTGGGCTAACAGGAAATAGAGAGTAGGCATAGAAGGGTCTTTTTCTGGTTGGCAAGATGTAAATAGTGGTGTGCCAAAGGGATTGCTGCTGGGGCCTCAATTTTTCACAATTTATATAAATCAGTCATAGAATCAGACAGCATGAAAAAAGGCCCTTCTGCCCATTGAGACAGTTCAAAAAAACAACAAATGTCCATTTTACACTAATCCTTCACAAATCCCATTTTGTTCTCCCCTTATCCCCTCAACTCCCTCCAGATTTTACCCACACACTAGGGGCAATTAACCTACCAACCCATATCTTTGGGTTGAAGGGTCTCGACCTGAAACATTGACTGTCCATTTCCCTTCACAGATGCTGCTTGACATGTTGAGTTTCTCCAGCATTTTGTTTGTTGCTCCATTTTCCAGCATCGGCAGTGTCGTGTGTCTCCATATCTTTGGGATGTGGGAGGTAAGCGGAGCACCCAGAGGAAATCCATGCATCACAGGGAGAATGTGCAAACTCCACACAGACAGCACCAGATGTTCGGATTAAACCCAAGTCACTGGAGCTGTGAGGTTGTAGCACTACTAACTCAGACATTCTCTACCCCTTGGATGGAGGGACAGAAGATCAGATTTCCAAACTTGCTGATGACAATAATAAGCAGGAAAGTAAGTTGCAAGCAGAACATAAGGAGACTACAATGACGTACAGATCGATTAAATGAGAGGGCAAGGATTTGTCAAATGATTATGTTATGCAAAATATGTTAAATTGTCCATTTTGGCAGGAAAACATGCTACCTAAATGGTGAGAGATTGCAGAGCTGTGAATTGCAGAGAGATATGGGTGCCTAAGTGCATGATTCATAAAAGGCTAGTAAGCAACTACATCAAGTAATTAGGAAAGCTGGCAGAACGTTATGGTTAATTACCAGGGATAATAAATACAAAAGTAGAGAGGTTATTCTTCAATTATATAGAACATTGGTGAGACTGCATCTGGAGTAAAGTATTAATCTCCTTATTTTAAGGAAGGATGTTAATATGTTGAATACACTTCAGAGGAGGTTTACAAAGCTAATCCCTGGAATGGGCAGGTTATCATGATGAAAGGCAGAACAGGTTAGGTTTATGTATTCAATGTATTTCAGAGGAGTGAGAGGGGATTTGATGGAAACATGTAAGATCTTTCAGGTTCTTAACAGGGTGGAGAGAACCCAGAACCAGGGATCACCAGTTAAAAATTAGGGATCACCCATTTAACATAGTATGAGGCATTCTTTTTCTCTCAGCAGATTACAAGTTTTTAGAACTCTCTTTTTCTAAGTCCGGTGGAAGTAGAGTTGTTGTGTGTTTTTAATGCAGAGGTAAACAGACACTTGATAAGGAAGGGAGAGGGAGGTTACCAGGGATGGATAGAAATGTGGAATTGAGGTTACAATTAGCTTAGCCATGATTAATGAATAGTGAGCAGACTTGATGGGCCGAGTGGTCTACACCTGCTCCTACATGTATGTTCATAGGTTTGTTTGTTACGAGGTTTTGTTGCTGGCTCCAGGACTGTGGGAAAACAGCTCCAACCACTTTATACACATCCTATACTGACCATCTGGACTGAGTGCCCATCAGTAGTAATATGGCAGAAGCTTTGAATGAACTGGTTCCTCCCAATGAAGACTTGCACTCATTTCTTACTTCTCACTGCATTGAGGAAATGGTATCAGAAATTTGCTGTGGCTATTGCCGAGATATCTTATGCGCTTATATCCAGAGAATTCATTCCATGTTTTGACAAGAGAGCTGGTTGACCTGAATTGCTCTTTGCACTTAGAGAGAATGTGGTCTAGCAACACTTATATCAAGAGGTAGTAGATCTTAGAAATATTTCCAATGTAAGGAGAATTAAATAGCCAATCATTTTATTTATTAAAATAGTAGCCTTGGGGAAAGCTTGAAGGTGTAGGGAGACAGCTATGAAATAACATCTCCTCAGGAGTACGGGAAAGGGATGGGATATCACTGGATAAAGAAGATTAGTGCTGGGTTTGTTTGTGACTGGAATCAGTTCTCCACTAATTTGGCTCCTCTATAACACCATTCTGCACTGTAAGCTTATTGGCTCACCCCATCCTCTTACTCCATCCTGACTTCCTTTAATCTTTTGGAGACATTGGTCAAGAAGCTCTCTCCCTTATCAGTCCAAACAAAGGAATGGTTTCTCAACATCCCCATCATGGTTTTGACACAACTGCATGGGCCTTATTATATTGGTGTTTTATCCATTTTTTAGAGGTACCAATTAAGATTCTCAGATGAGACTGTAATTATCTCCCAAGGTAACATATAAAAATATTCACACAAATCATTTCAGAACAAAATTCCATTCATGCTCCCTGGAAAATAGGAGCTGAAATGCAGGATCTGGATGGGAATTGTAACTTTCCATTGACTACTGTTCAAACTTAAATTGACAACATTTTGTACCTTGATCACAACTTGACATGAAAGTGTCTACTTTGGGTTTGATCTCAGAAAGTTTGGGTTTACGTAGTAGTCCATGGTACTTATGGTTATAACATTTAAATAAGGTTGCTTCCTTCAAAATTCCCAAGTCATTTAATGACAACAGGGCGTAAAGGGGTTGGGAAACACAGAAACAAAAGAGAGGGCAGAGCTGATAGATTCAGCTAAGGTGGTGTGGGTTTTAGATTCAGCTAAGGTGGTGTGGGTTTAAGTTTAAGGCACGTGTGGGTCAAGAGGGAAAGAGATACATCCTCTCAGCTCCTCCAGACCGACCTCCATCTCCGTGGTTGGCTGCCCTCTGTGATTTCCTGGCTAACCCATGCAATCCCTCATTCTCTCCAAGACCCCTTCACCATCCCTCAGACTTCTTCATGTCCTGGTTTTTTCATCTGACTGATCACCAGCCTTTCAGTCAGGCTGGCTGCTGGGTATGAAAGCAGAATAAAAACTGCCAAGGAATACTTGCTATTAAACCCATCAGGGCCTCTGCATTCCCAGGAATTCTATTTTTCCCACCTATGGACATCTTTCCCCATTTGTTTACTACCTCCCTGTAACCATTGCTGTCCATATTCTGCAGTCTATCATTATTCATAATTTATTTGTGGTGACCGCTCCCACTATGTATCCATTTGACTTGACATATAGCACCCTCGTGTTCACAGGTGTTAAAGATCACTAAAGGTAGTGTCTTCTTGAGGGTGAATCAAGATGCAGGGGTCATAGTTTTACCAGGTCACTGATCTGTGGGAATATTTACATAGATAGCTGTGGAAGTGGAGGAATTAAGTATATTCAAGGCTGAGATAGGCAGCCTTTTGGTGTAAGTGTTAAAGGCCATTAAAGGCTGGTCCCTCCTACAGGAGAGTTGAGGGTTATGTGAAATAGGTGGGAAAGTGGAGCTAAGGCAGAGTTGGAATCAAACAGCATCTCATTGAACGGTGGAGCAGGCTTGTGGGTGCATATGGCTTGTTCTTATTCTTACGTGCGCCTTTACCCTGGAGGTAACTGGCTGGACTCCAGCATTGTATGGCATTATAAACTAAAGAGCACAAAAAGGTAGACATTCGGCAGAAGATAAAAGCATGCAGAACCTTCCTAGCATATATACAAAATTGCTCCCTTCCAAATGATAAACCACATTTCAGTTACAAACACTTTTAAATCCATAGAATTATACAGCACGGAAACCAGTCCTTTGGCCCAACTAGTCCATGCTGACCAAGATGCCCATTTATGCCAATCCCATTTTCCTGCATTTGACCCATATCCCTCTTAAGCCTTTTAAATTCATTATTGATCCCAACTCTACCACTTCCTCTGGCAGCTCGTTCCATATACCCACCACTGTCTGTGTGAAAAACTTGCCACTCAGATCCCTTTTAAATCTTTCCCTTCTCACCTTAAACCTAAGTCCTCTAGTTTTAGACTCCCCTACCCTGGGAAAAAACATTTTGACTCTCTACCCTATCAATGCCCCTCATAATTTTATAAACTTTGATAAGGTCAGGCGAATGCAGGTGAATGGGACTAGCTCAGGATGGAGGAGTTAGGCTGGAGGGCCTGTTTCCATTCTGTATAACTCCATGTCTCTTTGACACCTGTTAGCCTCCTTCACCTTAAAAGTAATTGCACAGCAGGCCACTCTGTTGAGTGATTGGCCCCTACTGCAGGGTAATCTGGTGGAACCTTGGCTAAATTGGGAAAATTTGGGATAAGATCTTATTTGTTTGTACATCATTTAATTGCTTTGTGACATCCTAGAGACACAGGTCAGCCAGCAATGAACCCAACACTGGAGAAAAACTGGGCATGCTGTAAAGGTTGGAGGCCAGAATTTCTAAGCTATGTCTGCCACAGTGAAATCCTGTGCTTTTAGAGGCTTATAAAGTCATCTGTATGTTGTGTAAGCTAGTGTAAAAGAACCAATGTGTTGTTAAGTGAGTTGTAAAATACAAAGCAATTTTATACCTGCTGAGTTTAACATATTAAACTCTGGCATCCAGAAAAGCAGTGAAGTAGTGAAATTCTGAAATGCTCATGACAGGGTTTTCAAGGGTTCACTTTGAATGTTGTTCCCAGATGTTTGTTGAAGCAGATTCAGGGAAAGTAAATACATCTGTATGTTGCACTGTGTCAGTGACATCGGAGGCTCAAGATCTGAAATGAAAAGACGAAGTGTTGAAAACACACCATGGGCAGCACTTATGGAAGGAGGGACAGTGTAAAACTACAATGCAAGGATCATCGAACTAAAACTGAATCATGCTGGCAGTAGCCAGTGCTTCCAAATGGAAGTCATGGTACTCAGCTGCTCCCAGGTAGGTAAGATATGGATGTACATTGAACTACTGTAGATACAGGGTATGCTGATTTGCAGATCATTCGAGTAACTAAAGAAATCTGGAGTTAAAAAAGAAACTGGTCTCATTAATAGTAATTTGATTGTCATTGAAACCCATTTGATTCACTAATGTCATCCTGACCTGGGTGGGCCTTTACGTGACTCCAGACTCACCAACTTGGTTGGCTCTTAACTGTCTTCTGAAATGGCCAAGCACACTAACTGCTCAGGTCAATTTGGAATGGACAACATAAACTGACATTTCAGCCATGTCAAAATCCCACAAAAAAATGTTTTTAAAGTGCCACCTTATCTGTCACTGCACTCCATCTCTGAGTCAAACTGTGGAATCCAATGCTGGCATTCCCCAGGATTAGTCTGGGGAATCCAGCTTTTCCATTAAAGGCCAGTTTTCATCTGGTATAGGACTGGAGATGCGTGTGGAGATTGGAAGGAGAAAGGTGAGTTATGTTACGAACCAGCAACAAAAGAAACACACTGAGTCATAATTCGGTGTTAAAAACTATTTTATTAATCACTACTTATAATAATATGAAAAATAAAAGTAAAAATGTTAGTATGTTAGAAATTCAAAAATGTTAAACCTTGAACATTAACCCCAAAAACTAAACTCTTCGTGTGTGTGTGTGACTCCAAGTCCAGGAATGGTTCTTAAAGTTCAGTTCCGCAAGCCATAAGGTGAAACATGAGCAAAGGCTTCTTCAACAACCACCGTTGACTGAAGATAAGACATAGACGTAGAGAACAGAGAGTAATTACAAAATCCAAATGTTCCACGATGGAACCCAAACGACACTTCAGTGTTTACTCGGTAGTGACTTCCTCATCCCGAAAAGCATCCGAATCGTGGTCGTTCACACAAATACCTGTTTCCTTCTACAGGTCAGCAACAAAGTGAACTCCACCGGATTACTTCCAATTTCCATACATGGATTTCAATGGCAGACACAGTTATTGTTTCTCATCCATCGATAGAGGAAACTAGCAGGCTGGTGTCTCTCTCCCTTCTCTCTCTCTCTCTTCCTTCGACTGACCTCTTCAACAACGTCATTACGTCCTTTATCTTCTATTGACGTAAGCACGCCCCACACACACACACACACACACACACACACACACACACACTATCTTAAAGGGACATTCACTGAGCCCATAACAGTTATAATTTATTTCATTATTTCCATTTTAATGGTTTTACTTAAATCTTAGTTTTAATTTGATTCTTTTCACTTGGCTTCATTGTGTCTGAGAGTGGAGACCTCTAGTGGATCAAGCACTAAAAAAAATCTACCAGATTGGTACAAAATGTAGATCCCATCTTGGCCAATCTTAACTTGTTCAAATATGTATCTCTGCACTAAGTCATTACAGATGATTTCAGAATTTGTACCACACACCAATTACCTTGGCCCAGTGAGCTCAACCAGAATTGGAGAACAGAGAAATGAATGAATATTGGGAGATGTAGATAAAAGAATAAATGAATGTTTGGGAGCTATATTTGATTACCTTTGATGATCAGAAAAGGAAATAATGGGCAGCAAGCTTAATCCTTGAGAGATAAAATGTGTGGGTACCTGATAATAGGAAAAAAAAACAGAAAATGCTCAGTATTTTGGGCAACATCTGTGGGGAGAGGAACAGAGTTCATGTTCAGGCTGCTGACCATCCAATGAAACTGGGAAAACTTGGAAAAAAGCCATGTGTTAAGTTGCAGAGGAGGGGGAAAGATGGGAAGAACAAAAGGAATGTCTGTGGTAGGGTGGAGACCAAGTGAAAATGGATGACTCAGATATGTGTTGACTGAGGGCGAGGAAAGAAGGCTTGTTGATGGAGCTAATCTGGAGGAGGTATAAATAGAGGGAGAAGAGGGGGATGAGAAACAAAAAAAACATGGTGGATCTGTGAGATAAAGTTACTGCAAATCAGAATTAAAAGAGAATGGTGGAAAAACCCAGCTGGCCAGCCAGCCTCTGCAGAGAGAAAAAAAACGAGTTACATCAGAACTGGCCAGCAACTGAAAAGCAAAACTCTGCAGATTCTGGAAAGATGAGACAAAAACAGGAAACGCAGGAGGCATTCAGCAGGCCAGACAGCATCTGTGGAGAAACAGAGCTAAAGGTCAATGACTCCCTATGAAATGCCAATTCTAGCACACAGTCCACAAAGATGTTTGGCAGGTTGGGTGGATCTATGGTACATTTAATATTTCTAATTATTGACAAATGTTTTAAAACCACTTTAACATTTTAATAAACACATATTCTCTAACCTTCTTAACAGTTATTTCATTTTTAATAGTTCTTGAATGCTTTCCATTGTAAGGGATATTCAGGTGTGTTCCAGAGGCTTGGCAATATTGATAGGTGGCAAAATGATAATGTTGCTTTGCTGCCTTTCCCTATTTTTCTTTGCAATTTTGAGCATGGGCTTTTTCTGACCTGCCCACGTGATTGAGCAATTTGGACTCTCTTGGCCAATTAATCAGAACAGCATAAAATATTAAACAGCTTTTAAGATGTAAAGGAAAAGGGAAAAGTTAGGAGAGATGAAAAAAGGAAGTCTATGACAAGGTGTAAGATAGGAGAGAAGAACAGAATTTCTTCAATGTAAAAGAAGAAAATGCTGGAAATACTCAATTGATCAGATGGCATTAGTTGAGAGGAATGGAATTCAAGTTTCAGGTAAATTAGTAAAGTATATTGGTAAATTGGTTTATTATTGTCATACGTACTGAGGTACAATGAAAAACTTTGTTTTGTGTGCTGTCTATACAGTTCAGTACATCAAGGTAGTACAAGGGAAAAGCAATAGCAGAAAGTAGAATTTAGCGTTATAGTTACAGAGAAGGTAGACAAGAGAAGGTAGTGCAGGCAGACAATAAGGTGCAAGGTCATGACGAGGTAGATTGTAAGGTCAAGAGTCCATCTTATTCACTGACCTTTCGTCAAGTCATCTTTAAGGTGGTCATTCCTGAAAGAGATCTGGCAGTGAATTAACAACAATTTAAAAGGAATCTACTACAGACACTGGATATTTACAATTAAACAGAACAAACTGACATATTTTCTGTCATCAGGCAAATAAATTAAAAATACAAAGCCAAACATAGCCATTAGTCAAATGGATATGGGAAAATAAATTTCTTAGTGAAACTTAATGTGTTTAGAAGGGGATATGATGGTATTTTTGCAGCAACATTTTATAATAGCGTTAATATATGTATATCTTCATGTCCAGTTGAAAAGATAAACCAAAGGAAAGTAGAACAGCTCTTTCACCAATGATGTTATGATTTTACATAGTGATAGTGATAGTTAGGTTGCTTGACTAGCATCCAGAGGCCTAATCTTTTGATCTGGAGAAATGAATTCAAATCCCATCTGGGCAACAGGAGAACTTAAATTCAAATAATTAAATAATGAAAAACTAGCATCAGTAAAATTATCAGCATGCTGTACGAAGCCCACCAGTGTCACTCATGTCATTCAGGGAATTAAATCTACCGTTTTTATCTAGTCTGGCCTAAATGTAACTCCAGGCCCATAACAAGACAATAGTTCAAGGGAAATTAGGATGTGCATCAAAATGTTGCATTAACCAGTGATGCCCATATCCTATTAACTTATAAGGTAAAACTGTGTGAACATCCACTGATAGAATCCATTTCCTTATGAATAATGTGGTAGGACATCTTTTCTCAATATATCCAGTGCTCTCTCAGCCTTCAAAGTCATTGACCAAATTGCAAACAAAATGTAATCATGAAATTTCAACCTCTCAATAACCAAAAATCAGAATGTGATTCTCTGTTCCAACTTTCATCCTGTTCTCAAGGTTCTGACACATGCCAGAAGAAGGCTCCATCAATTGCACATGGGTGGCCATCCAGTTTCTCAACAAAGTGGCAATCTTAATGGAAATAGGTTTCCAAGGCAATGGAATCACATTTACACTCCTTTCCTGATGTCTGGAGATCAAATGTGACTCTGATAAAAGTACTGTTAATGTCAAATCTGCATATAAAGTGACTGTTTTACTGATTGAAGTGTAAATGAATGTTTTGTTTTACAGTTTGATGTAATGACATTATAATAGCTTAATCTGCATTTCTATTAACATGACCTCACTGGTAACATTCCACATTCACCCATCAAGCTGTCTGAAAGAAATTAGCTTAAAATACTCTTTAAAGCCAAACCAAACATCACCAACATAATGCTATTGAATTACTAGAAATGAAACATTTTTATTGTACATCTGTACAAAATTATGACTCACCACTTGGACATTTAACACTTCCTACTCACCCGCATTGTTCTTTCAGAGTGGGTGGGATCTCCGTTCAATGTTTTAACATTAATATTTTCATGTGGTTACATATATTGTTCTTTATTTTAGCAAAGCTTGCGGAATTTCTTGAATTATGATCAAATAGATTCTGGTAGATATGTCACCAGAAGTCCAACCACTTCTACTCACCCTGAAATTCTGTGGTGTTTGGCAGTCCTGGGGTCTGACCCAGTGCAATTTCACTTCTCATTCTTCCATATGCCATTCTTAGGACATTGGTACATGCCAAGTAACCAGTCTTCCTTCTCCGATCTAAATACATCATCTCAGTGGCAAATTGGAATTGACACCAGGCTTCCCAGAAACAAGCTTCAGACAAGGAGTCAGCAGTGACATCCTCTGATTGTGAGCAATCAAGAGAAGAAAGCACCTTAGACACATGAATGTTTTCCTGCATGACCAATTGGCCACTTCTCGTAGTGCTAGAAGTATGCCAAGAAGAACCACCAGGTTGGGGGAAAAGCATGTGCAACCATCTAAATGACCAAGTTATTTTCCATTCAGTTTGGTGTTTGTTGTTGTAAAGTAAAATAAGACATTCTGCTTTCTTATTCATGGGGATTAGTGTCACCAAATGAAGTTATGACTTGTGGTGACAAAGGGCACATCTTATCACCTAAGGGACTTAATTGAGAAGATCTCATAGAGATTATAATTCCAAAAGATGGAAGCATTGTAGAAGTTTTTAGTAAATCTTTGGTTGCCATGTTCGATTCTTTGCATAATTGGATATTCAACAAGTGACAGCCCTTCATTTAGGGAAATGGGTTGATGGTGGGTGTTTGTAGAGAAATGAGGATGCCAACAACAAATCTCAGTTTTAATTTCTCTTGGACTTTTAAATATGGCTACTATTGGCACAGGGTCATTCAATAACAAACAGTAATTGGAACTCTGCTTAATTGTTCATTCTGTCAGGTCATAAAGTTATACAGCATGGAAACAGGTCCTTCACCCCAACTCGTCCATGTCGACCAAGATGCCTACCTACGCTAATCCCATTTTCCTGTGTTTGGCCCATATCCCTTTGAACCTTTCCTATCTATGTACCTGTCTAAATGCCTTTTAAACATTGGTAATTGTACCCACCTCCACCACTTCATCTAGCAACAACATTCTATTTACCCACCACTCTCTGTGTGAAAAAGTTGCCCCTTTAAATCTTTTCCCACTGACCTTAACCCTATGTCCTCTAGTTTTAGACTCCCCTACCCAAGGATAAGTACTGTGACCATCCATCTTATCTATGCTCCTCATGATTTATTTTTACCAGACAAGATATCTTTATTAGTCACATGTACATCGAAACACACAGTGAAATGCATCTTTTGCATAGTGTTCTGGGGGCAGCCCGCAAATGTCGCTACTCTTCCAGCGCCAAAATAGCATGCCCACAACTTCCTAACCCGTACATTTTTGGAACGTGGGAGGAAGCTGAAGCACCCGGAGGAAACCCATGCAGTCATGGGCAGATCATGCGAACTCCTTACAGACAGTGGCTGGAGCTGTCTATAAGGTTGCCTCTGTATAGAACCTCTATAAGGTTACCCCTCAGCCTCCTATGCCCCAACCTCCAGTCTCTCCTTATAATAAACATTCTCTAGTCCTGCTAATATCCTTGTGAATCTTTTCTGCACCCTTTCCAACTTCTTAGCATCTATCCTGCAGCTACATGACCAGAACTGCACACAATCCTCCAGGTACGGTCTCACCAACTTCTTGTATAGCTGTAACATGACATCCCAGCTCTTGTATTCAATGCCCTGACTGATGAAGGCAAGCATATAAATGGTTCATGAGCATCCTTACTGTTGCTGCAGTTAAGATTAATTAACTCATCAATGAAACCTGGTCTGGGTTGCTTAGTCATGGAACAATGTTTAAAACTCTCTCTGATATAAATTGCACAAGCTATGATTATGTCATATAATGACATGCAAACTTTGATTCTGAATACCAACAACTAACCCTGCAAAAAGAATTGTAAACATTTTAAGCAATTTTCCACAATTGTTCTTAAACATTAAGAGAAAGCTTGATAGCGTAGATATAGAAATGTTTTCATTTGTGAGGGAGACCGGAACTAGGAGGCATAAATATAAGTAGGTCTTTAACAATGGCACTAAGATATTCAGAAGAAATTTGGGAGAATGATTATGATGTGAAAGTTGCACCTACGTGGAGTCTTTACTTCCTCAAAAGGTTAAGGAGGTTCGGCGTGTCACCAAACACTCTGACAAACTTCTACAGATGTACTTTCAAAAGTATCCTGACTGGATGCATCATGGTCTGATAAGGCAATTCAAATGCACAGGAGCATAAGAAGCTGCAGAGGGTAGTGGACTCAGCCCAATACATCATGGTCACATCCCTCCCCACTATTGAAAGTATCTACATGAGGCACTGCCTCAAGAAGGTAACATATATCATCAAAGATTCCCACCATCAGGGCCTGCCATCTTCTTGCAGCTACCATCGGTCAGGAGGTACAGAAGCCTGAAGTCCCACGCCACCAGATTCAAGAACAGTTACTTCCCTTCAACCATTTGGTTCTTGAACCAACTTGCACAACCCTAATCACTACCTCAGTATAGCAACACTATGACTACTTTGCACTACAATGGACTTTGTTTTTGTTCTAATTGTGTTCTTTCTTATACAATTCTGTAAATGTTGTGCCTCTAATGCTGTGTGCCTGTGATGCTGCTGCAAATAAGATTTTCATTGTACCTGTGCATAGATGTACGTGTGCATATGACAATAAACTTGACTTTGACTTTGAGTAGCTGAAGTCAACAGCATTGATCCGACTACAAGGAAACCTTTGAGACACAAAGGATTACAATAAAACTCCAATTAGTTTGGCATGCTCAGGAGTTTGGAGGTGCTGGACTAACTGAGAGAAAAGTGCAACCGAGGCCAAGGTCAGTTCTGCCATTAAGTTATTTTAGAAGCAGAGCAGCATCAAGAGGACATTTTGCTTACTCCTACTCCCATTTCTTATGTTCTCATGTAACATTCAACCTCTCAGGATTTATTTGCCGTTCAATAAGGTCATTTCAACTCTGGTAACCACTAAAGTGTCAAAATCCCTTGATTCCCTTCAGGATCTTCAATATCTATGCAGGCTTCAGTCTCTCTTGGCACTTCTCCCTTGTGTGTGATCAACTGCTTTTGTTGCTTTAGACCCACTATCTGGGTAACGATACTGACCTCTTGCTATCATGTGGCTATTGTAACAATGCACTCTTAATTAGAACTGATTGACATTGTTGAGTCCAATAACGTCAAGTCTCATTCACTGGAATTCAGAAAATATGATGGAGTTCTTAACTGCTTGAATGAGGAATTCTGGAGAAGCTTTTCACTTTATGTTCTTCTACATAACTTAACTATCCTATTGAGATATTTTTCATTCCCAGGGTTGTGAGCAGGGATTAAAATTGGACCACTTTTAAGGAGGGCAGGACACATTAAACATAAAGATGGTGTGCTTAGTGAGAATGAGAGTCTTCTCACCTCCTTCCATTACCCCATCTGCATGCTGCAATAAACACCATCACCTTGGTCTCCTTGGATGTAAAATTGTCCATGTAATGGTAACAAGTTTTAAATTGGCACTTTCATCTGTGAAAGGCTGGATTATGATAGCCCAAATCTATGGCAGCTTGAACGTTTACAGTCCATTACCCTTGGTTGAATTTGACTATAGGTTCTGGAGACGAAGCTCCTAGGCAAATAACAAAACTAAATATTTCACCAATTTTCTTCACCTTCTTTCATTTTTTTCTGAGTTACAGATATTGTGAAGGGCTTAACAACTAATGAACTTCTTTTGATGAGTGGCCTCTTGTTATACAAGAAAGGTAACTCAGACTGTGCACAGTAAGGACACACAAAAATAACAATGTAATAATGATCAAATGCAAGGGCAGATATAAAAATTGACCAGGACACTTGGGAGAACTTTCCTGTTCTCCTTTGAACTGTGTAATGGGATCCTAAGAGGAAGTCTGAGAGGTCTGACAGAGCATCAGTTTAATATCTCATGTGAAAGATAAAAATGCTGGCAGTGATGACAATGTTTTTACCTACTAATTCACTCTGTTAATGTGGGAAAGCTGCACTATCTGTGTGTCCTGGCTCTGCAAAACATAAATGGTTCTTAGATCTGCGTAGTCCAGGAATACACCAGGCAACTAAAGCTATTGAATGCATGGTTCCATGTTTAATCTATTTTCAGAAGCAGATTCCATAATCTTAGTGTGAATTCACAGCAACACATCCAAACACTGTGACTAAAGATCACAAAACTCTTTAAAAAGCAAAGAAGGTTATTTTTTATATAAATGTAATGATTTCAGGTGGTAAAGTTGTTGATTTGTAAAGACTGGCACATTTCATGCTAATACTAATGTAACCAAATCTGCGAGTTTTGTGGAATGACGAAGATTTTCCCAAGATACAATTAAACATATGTCTCCCAGTAGGAGCCTTTGCAATGCATGGATGGCTATTGCATGCCTTAGGGCAGTATTTTTTTCTCTGCGCAGGCACTGGGAGGAAGCTTGCAGGATGTTATCAGCATCCTGTTACTGTGACCTGCTGAGCAATATCAGGCTAATGTGTCCCCCCACACCACACCCCAGAGTCAACCTTTGGCTCCAGTCTGCTATCGATGCCCCAGCAAATTAATGGTGTTATTTGCTAAAAGACAGGAACACAGAGGTTGCAATTACAGTGAAATGTTATTTCAATTAAATGTCTGGGAAGGGCAACCCAAATGGAGATTAAATATACTTAGGAGTGAGAAGCAGATTGAATTCCTTATTTTGTTTTGTGTCTATATAGTTTTAAAATTGCTCCAATCCACTTCCTTTAACTTCTTTAGCCTCCAACAGGAACAAAACTAGATAATTCTGGTTTCAGTTCTTCTGAGCCAACAGAAATTTCACTAACTTCAAGTTACAAATCTAAATAACTCCCTCTGTTCTCTTTAAGTACTCATTCTTCTTTGAGTATATTTTTTGCTTTATTACTATTACAGACACTTTCAAAACTTTTTTCAAGTGTAATGCAACAATGGGAGGTGTTTTGAGGTGGGCAGGGGGGTGGGGGTGGTAGGGGTTACTAGCAATTGATAACCAGAGTACAGAGATTTAAGATAATTGCCAAAGGAGTTGGATGGGAGACAGGGAGATTTTTTTTAACAAAGTGAGTTTTTGTTAACTGGAATGTGCTGTTTGAAAGTGTGCTGGAAACAGATTCAATAATAACTTTCAAAAGGGAATGAAATATAAACTTGAAACAGGAACATTTTCTGTTCTCTGGGAAAAAAGTGTAATTGCTCAGTACCTTCAAAGAATTAGCAGTAGCACAATGGAACAAATGGTGTCCCCTTATATTGTAACATTCAATCACCTTCTGTAATCAGTTTAACCCTTTTTAATTATCTTTGATGAGAAGGCAGTGAAGATGATGACAACAAGATCTGTTCCCCAGTGTGGTGACGGTTAACACTTTGCCTCACAAGATACAGCAGGATTGGCAGCACGGTAGCGTAGCGGTTAGTGCGATGCTATTACAGCGCCAGCGATTGGGGTTCGATTCCCGTTGCTGTCTGTGAGGAGTTTGTACGTTCTCCCATGTCTGCGTGGGTTTCCTCCGGATGCTCCGGTTTCCTCCCACATTCCAAAGACATACCGGTAGGTTAATATGGGTTTAAAATGGGCGGTGCGGACTCGTTGGGCCGGAAGGGCCTGTTACCACACTGTAAATAAAATTTAAAGATTTAAATTTAAAATATAATAAATATTATATTCTGAGCAAGGTTTGGAAGATTTAAGGGAATTAACCATTTTGCACACTTTAGATTGCATTAGTAGTTACCTCTGGGTCAATTAGTGCCATGGGCACCCTTGACATTTGCCCAGCATCAGTCATGCAGCTAGTGACATCATAGGTCACCCAGTGCATGTTACCTTCACTGGCAACAGAACTCGAGCTTCTGGGGAACCTACGACCTTTATTGTCAATTTACAGATAAAACTAGGAGCACATCCTGCAGGGTTTGGGAATGAAGTGCTGTCACATCAATAGCTTGCGTGCAGCATCTGCCAGCTTCACTTTTCATTGCCCAGTATTATGTTGGATAATGCACTGGAGCTCTCTTCACTGATTGCAGCCTCTGACATACAATCAGTTGTGACCTGTCTGCAACATTCCCTGGCTCCTTGATCAGCCTGCAGATTGGAGTGTCTTGGGACTATTTGAAGCATCTGGCTAGCTCATTTAGTGGGGAGGACCTAATAACACTGTGGATTGCCTTGACCACCTCCCTGTCGCGTTTTCTTTAATCTCTGTGAGGACCTTTAATGCCGCCACAATGTGGCCGACATGGAGTGGGTCCTTTAAGTGCCTATTTCCTTTTTAGTGGACAGCATGCAATGTCTGCAGAGAGGATATGATGGAAAGGGCAAAGGTCCCATTCTGCATTCTGTTTTTTTTCCTTTTGTACTACCTCGATGTATTTATCTATGGAATGATCTGTCTGGATGGCATGCAAACAAAAGCTTTTCACTGTATCTTGGTGTAGAATAATAACCCAATTACCATTTAGTGCATGAATTGGTGTGCAGAACACGGTGGTACTACACTGCACACGTTTTTCTCCAGACTTTTTTGGAAGATTAAAGTGGCCTTTAGTGCTATCCGCAGTACATGTTTCATACACCAGAAGAAGGTGAACTCTATTTTCTAGGCAACAGTCCTCAACCTTTAGTTCTGTTCTCATTTCTGACCCAGTGTGCACAACAATGACCTAATCATCTACTTATGCCAAAGTTTTAACCCAAATCAAACTGGGAGTGCCCAAGAAAACCAACATTAATGCTAAGTACTTAATTTCAAATCACATGTTTGAATTATATTCTAGCTCACCTCAATCCAGAGGATGAATTATATTGTTCTCAGTTGGTTTGCTCAGCAACACACATTGTCGTAACTGAATGCTACATCTTGGGAGGAGAAGTACATTTCTTAATCCAGGAAGCTCACACTTGTCCCCTTTATTTCTTTGGTAGGCAACTTAAGGACGTAGCGTGTAAACTTGATGAAGTACACACTGAAAGTGAAAATGCAAATAGATCTACTTGGAAATATCATTTTAGTTTTATTCATATGATAATCTTATAGCAGCAACCTCATTTACAGAATGAAAAGTTCTCATGTGAGTCTAATTAACTATTAAGAATACATAAACTGAATTCCAGCTTTTGTGTTAGTTATAATAAAGAAAATATATTCTAATTAGCTGACAAAGACAATAAACGTGGCAGAATGGTCAAGATGTTGCAAGATTTCAGATTGCTTTAGTAATAAATAATTACTTCAGATTCTGGCTACTGGTATAGATAATATGTTAAGCCAAACAAAACTGCTGATAACATGTACTTTACAGTATGACTATTAGTAAATACAAAATGATCCTGACAATAACTAGCAATAAGCATTACATACAGATTTATTGTACAATTGATGACTATATGTCAAATATCTTCCATATATTTGGATTGCCTGGGCGTATTCTTTATGTCCTTGGTATTTATAGCGAAAGAGTATCATGTTCAAAAAAATTAAAAATTATGAAGGAGTTTACTGTTGGTAACTGCTGGAATTCAACGTTCCTTTAATAAATGCTTTAATAGATAAATGCTTTAATAGATTTGTACAACTCGCGTTCACAGAGGGCTAAGTTGATGCATGGTGGCAGTTTGACTCAGTTATGTTTTCTCCTGGAAGATTGTATGTTCTAACCTCCAACTTAAAACTTATGCACTAAATCTAGGACTGTACTCCAGTGCAGCACTGAAGGAGTGCTGCATCATTAAGCATGTCTTCTGGACTAAGCAAAGAAAACAGCATGTGTTTTATTAACACAAAGGACCTCTGAACAAGAGGTCAAAAGTTGGAATCAACAGCCAGCACCCCTGCCACTGATCTAAAGCAAAGAACTTTATGAGGCCTGTCAGTGCTTTGGAAATAAAGTATTCTTCAAAGTACATCAGATAGACTTTGCTATGAACTAACCAGTACACGGATTGTTTTTATTGGCGTCAGTGGCTAATTGTTGCCATTAAAAGTCAACATAAAGATGCTGAACCCAGCCTAATTTATGGGACTCAATGCTCAGGATAGGATCACTATATTGTAAGAAAGATTCAGCTCTTTTGCTTTCTATTGCTTGACTCCCAACACCACAAAAATGTATCATATACTACTTTTATTTCCACTTTGCTAATTTATAATCCTTTTTTTTGCTTTATTTTTGCTTTATTTCTACTTTATCCTGGCTCTTATTTCCCATTCTTTTCTCCTTTTGATTTTTCTTTCAGTAGATTATATTAATTTTCATCTGTGATTTTACTACTTAAATCTTTCACTTATTTTCTTTTGCGCTTCCCTTTTAATTTAATCATACCTTGTTGTCCAGCGACTTGTCCTCTCTTTGGCAACCCACGAACAATCACTGCCGGGGTTGGTGGAAAGATTGTGAGAGGGAATTAAACTGTTCCCATTTCCACTGTACTATCCAAACCTATGACCTATGTCACCTAAAAGGACAAGATCAGCAGGCAAATGCGAATGCCTCTACGTTCCCCTCCAAGTCACATAACATTTTGACTTGAAAATACATCACATTCCTTTATGGTTTCTGGGTCCAAATTCCATAGCTCACTGCACAAATGAAAAACATGATGATGCTGGAGGAACTCAGCAGGCCAGGCAGCATCCGTGAACAAAAGCAGGGTCGGGTCAGGACCCTTCTTCAGGAATGAAGATAGGAAAAGGGGAAGCCCAATATTTCGGAGGGAAAAGCAGAGCAGTGATAGGTGGACAAAAGAGGGGTGGTGGGGTGGGCACAGGTGGTGATAGGTAGATGCAGGTAAGAGATAGTGATAGGCAGGTGCGGGGGAGGAGGGGAGAGCAGATCCACCGGGGATGGGTCAAAGGTAAGGAGAGAAAGGGGGGTGGTGTAGAGAAAAGAGAGATAGGCTAGGAAAGGGAAGAAAAGAAGCAGCATGGTGGGTGTGCGTGTGGGGGGGGGGTGGTTACTTAAAGTGGGAGAATTCAATGTTCATGCTGTTAGGCTGCAAGGTTCCAAGATGGAAAATGAGGTGCTGTTCCTCCAGTTTGCACCTGGAATTCTCCTGGCCGTGGAGGAGGCTGAGGCTGAGGCATTGCGCTTAAGAGTTGGGATGTTATTGTAGCTGGAGAAAACATTGGCTGGACTGCAGTATTGTGTACAGTTCTGGTTGACACACTACAGGAATGATGTGGTAGCAATAGAGAGAGTGAACAAAAGAGATTCACTGGGATGTTGTCTGAAATGGAGGGCTGTGGCTAGAAGGAGAGATTGGATAGGCTGCTGCCTGTAAGGAGTTTGTACGTTCTCCTCGTGTCTGCATGGGTTTCCTCCGGGTGCTCCGGTTTCCTCCCACATTCCAAAGACGTAACAGGTTAGGAGCTGTGGGCATGCTATGTTGGCGCCAGAAGCATGGCGACACTTGCGGGCTGCCCCCAGATCATACTTAGCAACGCAAAAAGACGTATTTCACTGTGTGTTTCGATGTACATGTGACAAATAAATATCTTGTATTTTGTATTTCTGTGATGGAGTGGGAGGGGGAGTTGAAGTGACTGGCAACAGGGAGATGCAGATCGCGGTTAACTGCACAAAAACTGTGGCAGTTCCAGAATGCAACTCACCAAATCCTTCTAGAGGGCAAATAACATTGGGCATTTAATGCTGGTCCTGAGAATGACACTCATATCCCATAAATATATTGAAAAGTAATGTCTTTCATGCCTTATTTTTTGGGGAGTGGGGTGGCAGTTGAGATCGTTGTTTTACAGACAGAGGATACGAGTTAGCTCTAGAGATTTGAGAATACTTCAACCTCAGAGCAAACCATTTGCTCCTGTGGTAAGTGCAGTAGATGTTCTAAGCAGAATAAAATGTCAAGAGAACTGAAGCAGTTAACTCCAAGTACAAAGCCACATTCTTTCAAACAATTACTACTGCTTGTATCCATGTATCTGTATACAGAATGAGACACGTTAGGAATAAGGAATGAGTCACCAAGGAGTAACTTTGTTTGTATTGAAATGAAATAAAAAGAAACAACTTCCATCTACATAATACTTTTCACAACCTCAGAATTCCTTAAAGAGCTTTAAAGCCAATGAAATACTTTGGAAGTCTACTCATTTTTGTAATGTAGGTAATGAACAGCACAGCAAGAGCCCACAAACAACAATGTAATAATGCTATATTAACCAATTTTCGTTTAAGTGATATTGCTGAAGGATACTTTATTCATCAGAATGCTTTGAAATAGTAAATTCAAGATGCTGGAGGAACTCAGTGGGTCAGGCAACATCTGTGGATGTTGGTGTTTTGTGGACAGTTGATGTTTTGTGTTGAGACCCTTCATCTGGACCTGAAATGTCCACTGTCCATTTCCCTCCTGACCCACTGAATTCCTCCAGCATCTTGTTTTTTGCTCGTTTCCAGCATCTGAAGTCTCTTGTGTCTCTACTCTGCTTTGAAATAGTGCTTAGGATCTCTTGTGTTCATGAAGAGGGCAGATAAGGCCTCAGTTTAAAATCTCATCTAAGATAAGATAAGATCAGATCAGATCAGATCAGATCTTTATTAGTCACATGTACATTGAAACACACAGTGAAATGCATTTTTTGCGTAGTGTTCCGGGGGCAGCCCGCAAGTGTCGCCACACTTCCGGCGCCAACATAGCATGCCCACAACTTCCTAACCTGTACGTCTTTGGAATGTGGGAGGAAACCGGAGCACCCAGAGGAAACCCACGCAGACATGGGGAGAACATACAAGCTCCTTACAGACAGCGGTGGGAAGACACTTTTGCAGTGCAGCACTGGTCTGTCAGTTTATACTTTTGTATTCAAGTCTCTGGAATTGTAATCATTCTACTCACTGAGCTGCAGTTCCCCTGCACCTTCCCTGCTGAATATTCTAATAAAGCAAAGAGTTAAAGATAAAAAAAACTATCCTGCCGCACACAAAACAATGGAGTTTAAATCCAGAGGAGTCTATCAGTACAAAACAGAACTCTTTTCCCATATTGACCATCCTTGAGAGTTCACTGAATGAGACTTTAGTTTAGGGACAGTTAATGTGCACTTGTAAACTGTGAATGTATGCTGGTTAGAAGGTCAGCGGACACTTATCATTCAATTCAGGATTGCTAAGGCCAGCAGAGGGAGAAGGCTGTCATCAACTCAATCTGTTTGGAAATATAACCTGGGCTTTTTGAAAGGAAAGTATGGTGTATCTTAGCTCAGTAACCATTCTGAACAATATGCATACTTTTTTTCAGTTTATCATTTAATTCCTTTTATGCTTTTATACCCAATAATTTTAGCATGAGTTTGAAGGTGATGGACTATAAAAAAATACAAAAGCAAAGCTGCAGAAAGGAAATTATCTTCATGGAAAAGGAGTCTGAGGTATTGCAAACATACACTTGACAATTTTTACCCATTCACTTCTCTTCGTGGGGCTTACTATAGAACCATTCTGGTGAACAAACTGATTATAAGATTAAGAAGGACAAACCATACCCAATGCAGTGAAGTAGATCCTAACAAATAATGTTGGGAAGAAACATAATGCAAGTGTACCACTCTTAGATACAAAAACACAGAGGAACAAATCTTGAGATTGCATGATTGTGGAGAATGGTTATTGGTGTGATGGACAGCTGTCATTTATTTTCAAGAATTGGGAGCTATAAAACACATAAGCATCACACCAGCACTTGCTTCATACTATCTCACAAAGTTAGCAACAAACCTGGTGTGTGTTGCTTAATGCCATACACTAAGTGCATTGTAGGCTGTATAAACTAGAAGCTCTATTGAAGTTTCTTGGCACATTTGGAGCTTGCACATCTGAAAGTAACAGGATATTCAAAAGAGCTGTGGAGTGATACCTCGGTAAAGTACTGGAGATTCCCAGCAATCTGTGGAGCACATACTGGAACAAGTAGAAGAGGGGTTTTGGCATCTGTAGAGCCCATTTTTTGGCAAGTACCTGGAGTTTGCTGGCATCTTGGGTGTAATATTTCAACCAGCAGTGGGGAGCACCTGTGGATCCATATCCTATCAGTCACTGGAGTGCTGGGAGACGTGTGGAATTGGTAAGTGGCAAGGCATGTATTAGATGAAAAATAAGCAGGTTAATCTGTTGTGTGGTTTGGAACACAGCTAAAGGAAAAAGAAAAAAATGTACAGTTTTGAACAGAGTGGCTTATTAATTTTTAATGTGGATTTTGAGTCACATTCATGTAAACTTCTCTCCTTCACCTTCCTGAGTGTAGTCCTTATTAGCTGCTTACAATTCCTCTATTAAGGACGGTTGGAGGTGGAGTGGAAAACCTTGCTTCCAGATATTCTGTTCAATGGGTTGTTTTCTTTGTACATAAAAAAAAGGAAAAACAAAAAAAAATACACACGAAAGCTCCAATACTGCCTGCCAATGAAAGTTCTGCCATCAGTCCCTGGGCATATCTTCGTAACCTCTTCCTGCCAATTTTATTTTATCACAGGGCTGTCAACAGTAATCATGCACAATAAGTTCCAGCTCACACAGTGTATGTTTTCCTTCAGTATTTTCCTCACTCTTCTTTTAACATTTCACAAGCCAGCCGTCTCCACTTTGAATAATTGTCCCTTAGGGCAGTTTTGAAAAGCCCAGAACATACTACAAAATGATAAATTACTGCCACAAAATTTTCTACACTGCTAAAAGATGTTAGCACTGCATGTTAATGCATAAGTGTGATGTGATGAAAATTAAGCTTCTTGACCTACTATGCTATCATAAGGTTACAGCTAGACTAGTGGTGTAGAATTCTTTCAAAGTTTGCTGCAGCTAGATCATTTTGGAATGAAATCAGGAAGGTGTTTTTTAATACAGTGAAAATCTGGAACTGTTTCTTCAATGCTAGGGGGCCAACCAGAACTTTCAACACAGAGGTAAATAGATTTTTATTAGTTAAAGGTATTAAGGGATATTAATTGTAGCTTAAAGCAGTTGAGCTACATATCAGCCACAATCTGATAGAATAAATAGATGAATAACGCTCTCTTGTTTCTATCAGGTAGATATTTTAATTGGTTATGTAGTTCCATAATAAACCAGCAGCTGTGCTTTGGACTCCACTTCCAAAATTCTGTTTCATTGAATTTTGGAAGCAGAATACAATAGGCAGCATTACCATACAGATGGTTAGTGCAATTAAATGAGGACAAATTTCTGACTCGTGATGTTCAACACAGCTCCTTTCCTAACGTAAGCACGAAGAACGTTTCAGGAACAGCTTCTTCCCGTCTGCCATCAGATTTCTGAACCGTCCATGAATCCACAAACTCTACCATGTTATTTCTCTTTTGCACTATTTTATTTATTTTTTGGGTAACTTATAGTAATTTTTATGTCTTGCACTGTACTGCTGCCACAAAACAATAAATTGCATGACATATGTCAGTGATAATAAACCTGATTCTGATTCTGATCTTCAGTTGCGATACCTTGCAGTCTTCTGGACTCAGCAGTTTCAGACTTTGGATCCCACATATCTAGAATTCATATCTTTTTCTCTCTACTATTGACAGTTTCAAATATTTATTTGTCTTAGAGTCATAGAGTTGTACAGCACAACAATGGGCCCTTTGGTCCACCACGTCCATGTCAAGTTTCTTTCCTATTTGCACTAATCCCATTTGCCTACATTAAGACTGTACCCTTCTGTGCCTTTCTTATTTAAGTGCTGTCTAAATGTCTCTTAAACATAGTGATTGTATCTGAGTCCACCACCTCTGGTGGTGAGTTCCAGATATCAACCACTCTCTGTGTAAAAAATTTTACCTATGACACTTACTTTAGAACAATATTTTGCTATTCACTAGCAATCACTATCCCCTCTCAATTGACTTTATCACTATTTTTTGTTATTTAACCTCCCTCAGCCTCCATCATAACACAGAACTTCCCTTATAATCTTTCCCCATCCCTCCCTCATCTGCTCTCCCCCACCCAATCTCTGTGTCTTTAAAATTGCTTTACCTCTAACTTTTCCTAATTCTGATGAAAGGTTATTGACCTCAAACATTAACTCCACAGATGCTGTCAGACCTGCTGAGTATTTCCAGCATTTCCTGCTTTTATTTCAGATTTCCAGCATCTGCAATATTTTGCTTTTGGATATCTACAATCTATCTCACTGCACATTGTCTTTGATGGGGGAATTAAGTAAGCTGTGTGTTGTGTGCCACTGTAACAGAAAATAATTTCTTTATTTTTGCCATGTCTTCTTTCATATGTAGCAAATGCAACTTACATGTAAGCAATCAGCTATGGTTTGTTCAGAATTAAAAATGTTACTCAAACAAAATTCAAATGCATATGTTGACCTGAATCATTATTTCTTCCTCCACTGATGCTGCCTGACCAGCTGATCATTTTCAGCATTCTCTATTTTTACTTCAGTTGTTAAACATCAGCAGTATTTTACTTCTACATATGTCATGCATTTTATTTTCTTTGCTCTCCTATCAATTGCATCAATCAAATGAACCATATAATTGCACTTTATTTTACATTAGAGACTGCTTTCATCAAATTCTAGCTACTTGATTGACTGAAGAGAGAAACTCTTGTTAATGTATCATTTTCTGAGAATGTGCTTTTACTAGTTGTAATCACCACCCAAAGCCTATTTACAATTCAAATCGTTAAGGAACATATTCTAGTCCATTCATTCTCTTCAGTGTGTGTTCAGCTGTAAAAGATGGGTCGTTCAGATGTTTAAGCATGTGAGAGTAACAGAGTGTCTTAATCATCTCTTAACATTCAGTAGAAAGGCTTGGAGGAGGTGCTGTGCTGATTAATCTGGAAAAGACCAGGGTTTAGAGGGTTAAATCACAGGATGGAATGGAGGGACGAGATTGATAATCCCTCGAGCATGGAAGATTAAAGAGTGATCTAATTGACTCATTTAAAATGATTAAAGGTTTTGTTCCGGTGTGCAGAGTGAATTTTTTTTCTCTGATGCAGCATCCAGAACAAAGGAGCTTGGGAAAGTCAGAGCAGAGCATAGTGTCAGGAAGTGCTTAAAGGATAGTGAAATCTGGAACTCTCTCTCACAATAAACTCCTGGGATTGGGATCATTTGAAAATTTCAGAACTGGGATTAACAGTTCGCATTATGTACAGGGGCATGCAGAGGACATTAAATGTGCTGTCTTTTGGATGTGCAGTACTAACCATGACCTTATCAAATGGCAAATCAGGCTCCAGGGGTTATATGGTTATTTCCCTCCCGACATCCATTTCCTATCCTACATAGCACTCTTCGCCCCTGTACCACTCCCAACCCCTCTCACCCCTTTTCTCTCACCAGCCCAGCCCCCCTCCCCCCACCCCCTTCCCCCCATCCTTCCTCTTCCAGCCCCAACTCTAACCCCTGCCAAGTCTTCATCATCCCCCTTGACTTCCCCGTCTCTGTCTGTTCTCAGCAAAGGCATCACCTCCGTGCCTCTACGCTCCCACCTCAATGAATTCCGAGCCCGGCACGATGCCGAGCTCTTTTTCCGCCGCCTCCGCCTCCATGCCTTCTTCTTCGGTAAGAAGTCCTCTCTCCTTTCTAATGACCTGTTCTCCCGCCTCCAGCCCTCTTCTTCCACCCACTGGGTCTGTTACCTTCCCTGGACCTATTCATAGCCGAATGTCGGCGCGACATCAGCTGTCTTGACTTTCCTGCTCCCCTCACCCACTCCAACCTCACCCTTTCTGAAGGCTCTGCTCTCCACTCGCCCTGCACCAACCCTGACATTGTCATCAAACCAGCTGACAAAGGTGGTGCCGTGGTAGTCTGGCGTACTGACCTCTACCTCGCAGAGGCAAGATGCCAACTCTTGGACACTTCCTCCTACCTACCCCTGAACCATGAGCCCACCAATGACCACCGGGACATTATCTCCCGCACCATCACTAACCTCCCACCACCTGACACTGATATGGCTAACTCCCGTTTCCAGTTCTTATACAGTGGCTTATTACACATATCCAGATTAATATCAAAGATTAAATGCCAGATATTCCTTCATGGATCAAAGTTAGATGAAAATGTCTGCTCTATTTCCACCCTCCTTGCTTAGGCTGCCATTCTCTCCTGGGTTCCAGCTGCACTAAGTTCAGTACATCTCCTGAGTGATTCAGCATAAGAAATGGGAGCAGGAGTAGGCCATTCTATTCATCAAGATCATGGCTGTTCTTCTACCTCAATAACATTTTCCTGCACCACCCCAAATCCCTTTATATCCAGAAATCTATCAAGTTCTTAAATGAGCTAAATATCTGTGCCTTCACGGCCATCTGAGCTAGATAATTCCAATGAAATTACACCTAATCCCAGTCCCAAACAGACGATCTCTTATTCTGAGACTGTAACCCCTGATTTTAGATTTCACAGCCAGGAGAAACATCCTCCCTGCATCCAGCCTGTTGAGTCATGGAATAATTTTGTAAGTTTCAGTGAGATCTCCTCTCATTCTTCTAAACTCCAGACAATACAGACCTAGTCTGCTCAATATCTCCTCCAACAGCAAACCTGCTGTCTCTGAAACCAGTCCAGTGAACCTTTGCTGCTTTCTCTCTGTGGTAGGTGCATCTCTTTTTTAGTTAAGGAGACCAAAACTGTATGCAATACTTTAGATGCAGTCTCATCAAGGCCCTGTTTAATTCCAACAAAATATGTTTACACCTGTCCTCAAGTCCTCTTGTAATAAACACCAACGCATCCTTTGCCTTCCTAATCCTTGTTGCATCTCCGTGTTGGCTTTCAGTGACTTGTTTACAAGCACACCCAGGTCCCTCTGAACACAAGAGTCCAGAGACATGGGGTTTGATGAAGGAACAGAGCATAAATGTTCCAAAATTTACATTGGAACATAAGTATAAAAGTTTTCTAAATGCCCTGCTTCTGTGCAAAATGGTCCATGCCACCCCAAGCAGTAAAGAGCTGAATTATTTTCCTGGTAATATTGAATTGGTAACCTATTTTAGATCCGACACTTACTTTAATAGAAATGGCATGGAGAGGTGCAATTCAAGCTGATTATTTGTTAGCTGTTGTTTCCACTGCTCCCAGCAAAAAAAATTACAATCCCTCACTCTGAGTGTAAGCAAACTATACGATTGTTGAAGGTGTCACAGCTGTGTCTGAACCAATGCTTGTCTGATGCATGCACGCACATATTCCCCAGCAGAGGGTGCTAGTTAGCTGGGTACCAGGAGTAGCTGATTGTTTATCCATTTATCACAGACATTAATCCAGATATCTCCATTGCTGGTGAGGCACAGTAGAAATTAATCTGGTTCAATTATATAGAGCCACTAGCAGAACTTATAATTACTTTTTTAATCCTATTATTAATGCCACATATTTTCTCTTTTAAGCGTTCTAGGTATGCTTCGTTTGCCTAAAAATTGAATCGTTGTGCTAGATCCAAGCTGTTGATGCTTTCATAATGATGTGCCGAAGTGCACCAGAACTGACATTTAATTTTACCTCCATTCTTTTCATAAGGTTTCTACTATAAGCATGTCTGGGATTGCAAGCAGGTGCAAGATCCCCATTCACCCTCTAAATGAAACCCTTAAAAGGTCCATTTTACAAAATCACACTGCTGGCATGGATTTTCACAATAAACCAGCAGCTTAGGAACACAGCTTTGTAAATACACATCCCCTACTGACACTTCAGTAGATCAATGGTCCCTTAAGATATTTGGAGTGAATTTCATCACTCTTATTCAGAATGCAGACAGTTTGTTGTGGTTCAGTCCCCATGGGCACCTATTGTTCTCTGGTCCGATAACAGACGAAATCTGAAAGAGCTGGTATTAGTAAGCCATAATGGAAGCAACATGGATAAGTACAATTCAATGACATGTGCTCATTCTGCCAAAGATTCTTTAGGTATAGGTGAGGAAGTAAGCAACTTTTCAATAATTTGGAGAAGTTATTCCGATATATAGATTTACATAGAAATTGCAACACAGAAACTCAACCATTTTGTGATAGTGTGGCCTCCCCAGGACAAAGTTCCTTATCTAAAGCATCCAATCCTGTTTATATATCTTGTTGCATCAACTACCTATGTAGCTTTTTATTAAAAGTTGGCACAATCTTTTGCCTCAGTCACTACTTCTCGGACTGCATTCTACACACTCTCCTGTAAATATAATCACTGAGAGAAAGGAAAATAATTAAAATATAGATTTATAATGAGATGGTTAGTACAAGCAAAACATGAGACACAATGAAAAACAGGTATGAGAAGCATCTGCACAGTTCACTCATCAGTATGCTGATCCTAAATGGTGTTACAATGCTTGTAATAATGGCAGTTACTTGAGACATTATTTGTACTAACAGTTGACAAAATATTTTGATTTCTTTTCCTTAAATAATTTCTCTCTGAAGAAACTGCAGTTATGTATCAATGTAACTGCAATCTACTGCAGGAACTTATTTCAACTGTTGTGTAAAATCATAGAATTTTACAACACAAAGTTTGCAGCAGAATTTGAGCCTCTGAAAAACCTCGGAACAACCTGACTGTTCTTCTTGATTGAAAGTGTGAGCTGAAAAGACACTGAATAGTTGCCATAACACGTGCTAGCTCAGTAATTAATAAATGATAAATATTATAATATTGTGGTTAGATAGGTTGGCCGGTAAGCGATAACCAATTTTCCTTGATACTTCATTGTAATTTTAAGTAATCAGTTCAATCTTTTGATGTTCACTCTAACCCCTCTCTGGTCTAATAGTAAGTATACATGACCACCAAGTCAGACTCTGAGTTACAAAATCTGCCTGCTCCAATGGAATTTCCTTCAACTTCATTTTATTGTATCTTTGGCTCCTGACTACCTAGTAAGTCCTAAAACTCAGTAATATGGTGTTTGAAATGTCAGGCACAAAAAAAAAACTGTGATGGCTGGCAGCAAGCTAAAAATATCTCCACTATGGAGTTGGTAAGAACCATCAACAACCATTCTGTCCCGCACGTGAAAATATTCATCATGTCACACCGCCGTCCATGACACATCCTCTCCTTATGCTCTTTTGCACTGTTTCCCATCGCTAATTTTCTTGAATGTGAAGTGATCCTCATTAAAAAAGCTTCAAACATAAACCTTTACCATCAAGCTCCCCTTCTCTTCAATTTCCTATTGTCAATATATGTACAGAAGCATCACTTTCCTCTGGAAATACTGAATGGTCATTTGGAATTAACAGAAAAGAGATGGAAAGCTTACATTGTGATTTAAGGAATAAATAGTCAGTAAAATTATGTGACCGTGTTTCTTTTTTCCCGTGTTTTTTTTGTGAGAAGGAAGGAGATCAAATGCATATTCTAACTATACTGCTGACAAGTGCCCGCCCAGGTTATTAGAGTGGGAAGGAGAAGAAAGAAATTTAGCAAGTAATTGTCTGTAAACAGATGTATGGACATTCATTATTAGATTGCTGGAAGTTCTTGACAGAGTGATGGAGGGCGTCACACTGAACAGGAAGAAAACATTTAACCATCAATTTGTTCATTGCGTGCAGCCACAGTTAGGAGCTGCTTCCTCAGGTCCTGAGTTGTTGAGCAACTACGCACAGTTACTAAATTAGAATGCTGTGAACAACAGCGTCTGGCCATTTAAATTAAACCTTTCATTCTAGTTGTGTTTCATATGGTGGGAAAATGCAGAACATGGGCTATTTTTTTCCCGGTTTATTTTTTTCTACAGCATGTGAGTACATCATGCGAGGATATAAATTGTAAGTTTCCTCCAGCCTTTAAAAGAACAGTGATTTAAAGAGACAGGGCAAATTAAAGGACAACTGTGTTGTAGAGTGTAATCGTAATTTGGAAAAATGTAATCAACTGTATCTTTGATTGTTATCTTCTTGTTACTTTGTAAATGCTGATCAATTCCGAATTAGTCTGTCATTTGGAATGTTTTCATTATTAATTCCTCTGACTGGAGACGTTGCTCAAATAAACACAGAAAAGAAATGCATTCACGGGGGCAAATGACATCACCTGAATCTGTCAGATTATTTTACTTCGTTTCTTCTTCTTTCAATAGTCTCAGGTACCCCATTGGACTGTTTCAGCTAAATGCATAATGTGATATTGGACAAATGCAGGCAAATAGGACAAGCTCAAGTAGGCACCTTGGTTGGCATGGTCAGGTTGGGCTGAAGGGCCTGCTTCTGTGCTTTGTGATTCCATGACATGGTGCTGGATCTTCAGACCAGAAAGGCTCCATATTCTTGTGGAGATCCACAATGTGTGGCTTGAATCTGATCAGTATTGGGCAAGAGGACATAGGTTTATGGTAAGGGGCAAGAGGTTGAGAGGAGATCTGATAGGGACCTTCTTACACCCAGAGAGCGGTGAATATCTGGAACGCACTGTCTAAGAGAGCGGTGGAAGCCGAGCGACTGACGGCATTTGAGAAGTATCTGGACAAACACTTCACTCTCCTAGGCTTAGACGGCTACAGGCCAAGTGGACAATATGAATGGGTGCCCGCTGGTTGGCATGGATGTGATGGGTCAATGGCCTGTTTCTATGCTGTATTACTCTGAGTCTAAAATATATCACCTCGTCCACAGTTCTAATCCATCTCCAGTCTGAGCATCTTCTTTCTGTCCAACAAATAATTTTCCAATCACTCTGCCACAATTTCTTTTCTGCTGATAAGCTTTTGTCGTCCACTATGAATAACGGGAAAACCATTCTTGTTTCCATTCAGTTCCTCAAAAGTCTCTCACTAGTCTTACTGATCTTCAATTAATCTGCATTAGTTGGCTTCGATTAACCTGTGCTTTAATGCATGCTTGTGCCTTTTATCTCAGCGAATACAGTGCAAATTCACATTATGAAACACATCTTGATTCAGCTTGAGTTTCAGTAGTACATGAATTTCCCTTCCTGTGAGCCTCCTTTAACCTGCTCTCCCACCACTCCGTGTATCAGAGTCTTCCTCATGAAATTTCACCAGTTCTTCCTTCTAGTCTGACTAATGATAATTAACCCAGCAAGAAACAGACCCACAATGCTGCTTCCCGTTCTTCTGAGACACCTTGGAAGAACTCAGATAATGCTGGGTTATCCTATACGCTGGTCACAAGCCACGTATGTCCAACTGGGAATCCAGATGTGGCCAACTGCATTTCTAAACAACTGAATAAGAGATTCCGTTGTTTTTCCTGTAATCCCTGAAATTATTTGCGTGGGTTATCCATGTGTACCTTTGCCCTTTTGCGCATTTGTTGCTGTGATAAGTTGAGTGTGCAGATCTTATTGGTTTGTTGTGAGCGCTTCAGCTCCCTGTTTATTGAGTGATGGTAAATATTTGTTAAATAACTAAGTGTCAGCTGCGGCTCAGTTGGCAAGTTACTTACCTTTGAGTCAGAAGGTTGGGAGTTCAAATCATTCTTCTACGCCTTGAACATAAAAACTTAAGCTGACAGTGCAGGGGGAATGTTGCAACTCAACATCAAACTAGGAGCAAGCAGCTCAGCCCCTTGAGTCTGCTCTGCCATTTAAGTCAGATTTGATTGTAACCTTAACTTTGCATTCTTGTCTATCTGTGGAAACATTTCACCTCCTTGCTAATGAAGAATCAGTTCAGCTCTTCCTTAAAAATATTCAAATGCCCTGCTTTCACCACCCTTTGAGGAAGAGAGTTTGAAAGACTCATGACCTCCGACAGAAAAAAAAATTAGTCTTAAATGCACAACCCCTTATTTTTAAACAGTGGCCACCTAGTTTTAAAATCTCCCACAAGAGGTAATATTCTTTCCACCTCCATCCTCTCAAGTGCCCTCAGAAACTTATATGTTTCAATCAAATCCCCTCTCACTCTTCCAATCTCCAGCAGTTTTAAGCTTTCTGAATTTAACTCATCAGCCAATCCATTCATTCCATGTATTCATCTAGTAAATCTCCTCTGAACTGTTTCCAAGCCATTAATATCCCTCCGTAATTAGATAAACCAATTCTGTACGCAGTACTGTGGATGTGGTCTCACTAATGCCCAATATAACTGAAGCATAGAGAAACAAAGGGCTGCAGATGCTGGAATCTAGATGAGGAAAACAACAAGATGCTGGAGGATCTCAGCAGGTCAGGCAGCATCCATGGAGAAAAGCAGAAAAGAAAGGTCCTGACCCAAAACATTGACCATATGCTTTTCTCCACGGAGGCTGCCTGGCCTGTTGAGTTCCTCCAGCATCTTGTTGTTTTTTCATAACTGAAGCATAAGCTCTTGTATTCAATTCGTCCAGCAATAAGCAATAACATATATGGAGTCATACAGCAGGGAAACAGGCCCTTTGGCCCATTGTGTTCTTGCTGGCATCTCTCTATATCAATCCTATTTCCCTGCTCGTGGGCCTTAGCCTTCTAGCCATGACATTTCAAGTGCTCATTCTAAATACATCTTAAATGACATGAGGGTACTTGCCTCCTCCATCCTTTTGGGCAGTGTGGTCCAGATTTCAACCATACTCTGGATGAAAAAATTCCTCTTCGGACCCTCCGTAAACCTCCTTTCCCTTAATTTAAAACTACAGTCAGGTTTTATACTCCTCTGCTGGGAAGAAAAGTTTCTCACTATCTAAGCTGTCTATGCTTTTATAATCTCATACACCTCAATCAGATTCCCCATCAGCCTCCTCAGCTCAAAGAAAAATAAGCTTAACATAGAACATAGAACACTACAGCACAGTACAGGCCCTTCGGCCCACATTGTTGTGCTGACATTTTATCCTGCTCTGAGATCTATCTAACCCTTCCCTCCCACATAGCCCCCTATTTTTCTATCATTCATGTAGCTATCTAAGAGTCTCTTAAATGTCCCTAATGTATCTGCCCCCACAACCTCTACTGGTGTTCCAAGCATGCACCAGTCTCTGTGTAAAAACTTATCCCTGACATCCTCCTTATATCTTCCTTCAATCACCTTAAAATTATGTCCCATCATGTTAGCCATTGTCGCCCTGGGAAAAAGTCTCTGGCTGTCCACTCGATCTATGCCTTTTATCATCTTGTACACCTCTATCAAGTCACCTCTCATCCTCCTTCTCTCCAAAGAGAAAAGCCCTAGCTCACTCAACCTGTCCTCATAAGATATCCAGTCTTTCCTCATAAATGAAACAGTTCATCTTGATGAACCTCCACTGCACTTTCTCCAGTGCAATTACATCTTTCCTATATTATGGTGAACAGAACTTCACACATTATTCCAACTGTACCCTAACTAATATTTTATAACGTCTCTGATCTTATATTATGTGTCCCAGCTAACATAATGTCTTCTTACGTTATCTACCTGTTACATTCTATTGGCTTTCTTAATTATCTGCAGTACCTCTTTATTGGTCTTTTCCAAAACATGCACCAGGACATCAAGTACTGTCTTTAGGATGTGATATTAAACTGAGACTGCACTTTCTTTGGTGACCATGAAGAGACCAACTAGCTCTATTCTAAAAGGGAGCAAGGGATTGTTCCTGGTGAGTTGGCCAATATTTATTCCCTGCTCAAGATTGCTAAAAACAGATGACTTGCCCTATCACATTGCTCTTTGTGGGATCTTGCTGTGTGAAAACTGACTATACATTTAGAGAAGTGACTATACTTCAAAGATGTATCACTGGCTGCAAAGTTCTTTGGGATGTCATGATAGGCAATATAAAAAGTTTTTATTTTACATTGTAATCTATTTATCTGTATAATATGAACAGATGTATACAGTTCCCTATAATGGTTAGTGCAATTGACTAAAAGGGTGGGTGTTGGACTATGCAGAGTGAGTGTCATTCATCAAGGGAGAAATTTACAGCTTTGATGTATGAGTTCAGGACTTGGGGCAAGTTGACAGAATAGTTACAGAGTTAAGGCAAAAGGCAAAGGAGTGGGTAAAAGTCCTGCCCTTCGACAATTCCTGTGTCTCTGGAATTCCTATGGCAATATTTTTAAACCACACTGGAATGTTAATTATTCCCTATAATGAAGGGGACCCTACTGCTGGATAATCCCAAATGACAGATAATTCAGCTAAGTAAATAAAAAGTTTTGACCAATATTTCCAATTCGACATAAAGTGGTAAATACAGCACTTAAGAGCAGCCGGGCAAATAGTGAAATCCAATTCAGTCTTTGACCTGTCCTGATCCATAGGATTCACAGCTGGGTGCTTCATTCTGAGTAGATTTTAAACAAGTTGACTCAAATTTCTGACCATGACTTGAACATAGATGTAACCTTGAAGCTGATGTGTGATCTGACCAAAATTATCGCCCAGAAGTGTTAAATTCAATTCATCCTGACACCTGTAATCAGTCCAGTTCATTGGCAATTTGCAGTGCGGATAATTAGGAGGCAGATAATCTAAAGCAAAGACAATGGTAACTTATTTATTTTCCCTTTAAGTCACCCATTCCATTAATAACCTATTAATTTTTCCTGAGGCAATTACATTTACAAATGGTGTATTGAAGAGAAACAAGGTTAAAAAGCTAACAACCATGTGACAAGAACCAGATTGCTGTCACTACACAGGCGAATGTGGTAAATGTGATGGTGTTTGTAGGGATCACAAGCTCACTTACCGCATGTGGGGAATAGTGGGGAGTGAGGAGGAGAGTAGGGAGGAAGGTGTAGGAGGGCAGCAATGACATGCAGAGAAACCATAGCTACCTATAGAGTTCAGTTTGGAGACTATAGATGAACATGGGGTCTAAGAACTCCCTCTAAGCAGTTTGCAAATCTCACAGATGGAAAGAGAACCAAATGCCAAGGTACTTGGTGAAGGTTTCCAAATAACATTAAACCAATTTCTCAAGAAACAGCAGTGGAGCAATAATAATAGAGAAACAATTTCTATTTCCTGTGATGCTGAATATGATTTCCTTCACAACCCTCTCTCTCTATTCAAGATTGGTTTGGGAACTATTATAAAGCTTGGCAAAAACAGGCCAGATTTTTTTTAAAGCAGGCCAGATTTTTATCCAGACCATGTGTTTTAGCTGGATTCTGCAGTATTGCCAAGGGAGGAAACGCTGAAGTAAAAAAAGTTTTAAGAATTTTTTTTCTGGGAGGGCGAAGATTTCTTCATAAAATGCTTCTTACAAAGTGTGACATTGTCAGAAAATATTAAAGTCATGAGTCATAGAGCTGTACAGCACAGAAACAAGCTCTTCAGCCCAACTCCATGTTGACCAAGATACAGTACCTATCTACATTTTTCCCATTTTCCTGCATTTGGCCCATATCCCTCTGTCCCTTTCCAATTCATATACCTGTCCAAATGCGGTTTAAGTGTTATGATTGTTCCCGGCTCTACCACCTCCTGCTTGTTCCATTCACCCACCACCCTTTGTGTGGGCAAACTTGCCCCACAAATCTCTTTTAAGTATTTCCCCACTCATCTTAAACCTATGTCTTTTAGTTTTAGACTCTCATACCCCTGGAAACAGACTGTGACTATCTCTGCCCCTCATAATTTTATAAATCTCCATAAGGACATGTATGAGCTATGGACAGCATCCCAAGGTCCCTCTGTATATCTAAGGTCTGGCCATGTCTGGCCAGTATTGGATGGCCCAAAATGCATTACCTCACAATTGTCCGGATTAAATTTCATCTGCCTCCAATCTGCCTATCTCTCCAGCTGATCTAAGTATCTCTGTATCCTTCAGAAACCATACTTGCTATCCACAACTCTACCAACCTTCATGTCATTACCAGAGCGCAGACATTCACATCCAAGTCATTTATACTGTATATATGACAAACAACAAAGGTCCTGGCACTGATCCCTCTGGTACACCACTGGTTACAAACTTCCAGTCCCTCCTGCCTCCTATCACCAAGCCAATTTAGGATTCAGTTTGCCAAAACACCTTGGCCATGTGGCCTGACTTTCTGGACCAGCCTGCTGTGCGGGACCTTGTCAAAAGTCCACGTATACAACGTATACTGCCTTGCCTTCAATTGTCTTAGTTACCTACTCAAAAGACTCGGTCAGATTTGGGAAGTAAGACTTCCCATACACAAAACCATGCTGACTCCCCCTAATCAGTTCCCGCCTTTCAAAATCATCATAAATCCTGTCACTAAGAATTGTCTCCATTAGTTTCTCTACCACTAGCATAAGGCTCACCAGCGTGCAGTTTCCCTATTGCCCTTCTTCTACCCTTCAGTCCTCTGGTACCTCACCCATAGTTAAAGATGATGGAAAAATCTCTGTCAGAGCCTCAGTAATCTTCTCCCTTGTTTCCTCTTATGTCAGGATGTAATTGTGATAATATATTCTTGAGACTGCTACTGGAAATAACTGCTCTTTGGCTAATGGGAGAAGCTCATTATGTATTTCAATTAAAGTTAACTTTTTAAATGTCAATCCATCAGTGCCTGACATTAGAGATAATGTGAACAGTTCGTTTTTAACCACTTGACTTGAAATTAAGGCACTGTGGAGACTGCAACTCCAGGAATATGAAGAAAATCTGGTTTGAGAATCAACCTTGTTAGCACAATTCTGTTTAATATTCATAGCAGAAGTTCAGTATGAGTGTCAATCCAAGTGCTTGAGCCAGGAAAGCTGGAACTTTGCCTTGAAACTCCTGAATAAATTTTACCTAACTTTGATTAATTTAAATCAGACAGTGCTAACTGCATTTTTAAAAAGTTTAAAATTTAGTTCCTGCAAGAGGTATTCATTGGATGTCTGAGAGCATATATGCACAGAACAAACTATGAATACCAGAATTCAGGGTTCAGTGGAAGGTACAAAGACCAGGCACGATTTTGCTGAAAACTGAACTGTTTCCATGGAACTCTAGTCCTGGACAAGCTGCTGCACCTTGTGATATCTGGGTGAAGCTCTTTGCCAGAAATGCTAATGCTGCAGCATAAAAATCATGATAGAGATTCCTCTGGTCATTGTGTAGTGAAATCCAAAGTCAGATTTAATGAATAAGTTTGCTATTACACCCAAAAGCAAACACGGGAGACCTTCCTTGCTGTAAAAGAAGGATGCAGTTTGCTTTTTTGTAACTCTATTTTACAATGTAATGAACCCTTGAGGTAAAGTAAATACCTGTTTTTGGATACATATATCTAAGTGAAATTCAACAGAGCAAAATGGATAGAATACTTGGTTAATTTATTCCAGTTTCCCATTCCTATAGTCTCTTTCCTTTTTATCTCCCTTTCCTTTGCTAACTCATCACATTGGCTGAACATTGTTTACCTTTCTAATCATCTCAACATACATTTTTTTAAGATTCCCATGTAGCTCATTGGGACATTCCTCTGTTTTAAAGGTAACAGATAAATGCAAATTGTTGTTGCTCTTGGTGACACTGTCTGACATGTTAAAAAGAACTATTCTGTCTTAAATAGTGGAATTTTTTCCATTTGATATAACTGATGGAGGTGCCTTGTATTTCATACCTCACAGAAAGGACAGTTTCTAGAAATTCAGACCTATTTGGTTTAGTTATTGATGCTATCTGGTGGTTTAGTTCTCAAGTATGGCCTTGAGCTTTTAGTTGCTTGTATTTTAATCCTCCAGCTCACTCCAACCCCGACCTCTCTGCTTTCAGCCTTTTACACTGTTCTGACAAGGTAAACTCAAGGAGCAGCACAGAACAGCATAGCTGCTTAAGGCATAGAAGGCTACGGACAAAGTGCTGGTATATAGGATTTGTATAAATGGATACTTAATGGTCAGCATAGGTAGGATGGGCTGAAGGACCTGTTTCTCTGCTGTATGACTCTATCATACTAATAGAGTAAATCTGGAGCACTTCATTTTCCACTTCATTTTCTCATTCACTATGGAATGAATTTTCACAGAAGAGTACAAAAAATCAGTGCCTCTATTTATCCAGTTTAGTAATACCAATTGAGAATGAAATTCTAGGCAACAGCATGCCATCCCCTTAAATACTGCACTGGAGTCTCCTGTTGTTAAGACGCACCGAGTGACTAAACGATGCATCTGACTCAAACACAACTGAGGCAAACCATGCATATTTTACAGACGAATGGAAAGATTAACAAGGAGACACAACTCTATGACATAACAGCCCAATTCAAGCCCACTGGATCTCTGGAGCCTTCTGAGACCAGTGGGTGTTGTTGGGGCTGGTGTGCATCCTGCACAAGGATTGTCATGTTTTAATTTGAATTTTGTAAGTTTTTTGATGGAAATAATGTATATATTGTACAAAGCTTTTTCTTAAATCAAAGCTATGGGTTTCTTGTTTTCAGTGCAAGTATTTTTGTTTTGTTATATTTACCAGTAGTTAGGGTTATTGCTTAGGAGGAAAAGTTTGTTGATCTTTAAAAGTTTATTTCTAAGTTTGAATTGCTATTCATTTTGTTCCTTCGTGTGGCTTAACATTAAATAGGGATTAGGGAAAGTCTTTCACAACTATGTATGAAATTCTACATGAAGAAACACACTTTCAGTCTCAGCCAATAAAAAAAAGCACTAAAAGCATTGCTGGATTTACTGGGCTTGAAATTCCTTCATTGAGGACTGCAGACAAGTGACCAAACTTTAACCGAAATTGATCATTAAATGCAATTTGTGCTTGCAGACCTCCAGAAATTCACTCTAAGCACTTAATGCAAATAATACTCATACACATGCATGTCCCCCGGCATGCTTAGTGACATTTTCTGCCTGTCTCTAATTGTGCCTGACTGAGTCATTTCATCCCATGTCTGATTATCCAACCAGTTTGCTGCTCTACAGAAAATGGCAAATAGTACAAAAGGGATCCAAAAGTCTTCTACATGCATGTAAATGGTAAGCAGGTAGCAAGAGGATAAAGTAGGTAATCTATAAACAGAGGCATAAGATGTTGTTGGAATTTTCAATGAGCACTCTTTGCCAAGGAAGGGAGGTAACGGAAATAATGGCCTGAGTTATACTCGAGACGATCCATGACCTGTGCCTTGAGTACATCTCCTATGCTATTCCCACAATTGTGCTCAAATTTTCTGGCTGCGTAGCTCCCAGTGATCTTCCAGCTGCATCTGTCCAGCAGAGTGCAGCGATCTATGAGAGGCAAACTAAGTTTCAGGTGGCAGAAACTGAGGCCCCGCCCAACTATCCTAATGATCTTTTGACAGCTCATGTCTCCAATGATTAAAGACAATTAAAAATAGACTCATAGAGTCATACAGCACGGAAACAGGCCGTTAAGCCCAACTGGTTCATCCCGACTAAGATTCCCATCGAAGCTAGTTCCATTTGCCTGCGCCTGGCCCATATCCCTCTAAACCTTCCCTATCCATGTACCTGTCCAAGTACCTTTTAAATGTTGTTAATGTTCCTCCCTCAACCACTTCCTCTGGCAGCTCGTTCCATATATTGAACACTCTCTGGGTGAAAAAGTTGCCCCTCAGGTTCCTATTAAATCTCTGCCCTCTCACCTTAAACCTATGCCCTCTGGTTCTTGATTCCCCAATCCTGGGAAAAATATTGTGTGCATTCACTGAATCTATGCCCCTCATGATTGTATACACCTCTATAAGATCACCCCTATTCTCCTATACTCCAATGAAAAATGTCCTAACCTGTGCAACCTCTCTCCATTACTCAGTCCCTCAAGTCCTGGCAACATCTTCATAAATCTCCTCTGCACTCTTTCCAGCTTAATGGCATCTTTCCCATAGCAGAGTGACCAAAACTGAACGCAATATTCCAAATGTGGCCTCACCAACGTTTTGTACAACAACAATATGACATTTCAATTTCTATACTCAGTGCCCTAACCGATGAAAGCAAGTGCGCCAAAAGCCTTCTTCACCACCCTGTCTACCTGCGACGCCACTTTCAGGGAACCATGTACATGTTCTCCTGGTTCCCTCTGTTCTACAACACACCCCAGGGCCTGTGAAAGTCCTGCCCTCAATAGTTGAAATATGTTTAAATAAATAACAATTATTTTTTCAAAAATTGAAAATTAAGATTACCTTTAGTGAAAATACATTAAACTACTTGGATGGCAATTGTAAATAAAATAAAATCTGGAAATCTGAAATGAAAACAGAAAATGTTGCAAACACTCAGCAAGTCAGGCCATGTCTGTGGAAAGAGAAACAGAGTTAATGTTTCAGGTTAAAGACCTTGATTAGAACTGGAAAAGTGAGAAAACAAGTTAATATTGAGTTGCAGAGAGGGTGGGGGGTGGGGTAGATTGGAGAAACGATTGGACATACTATCAGAGATAGGGTGAGGCCAGGATTGTCATGGGGAGAAGCTGTTGATGGAGCAGCCTGTTGATAGATAAGATAAAAGATATCTTTATTAGTCACATGTACATCGAAACACACAGTGAAATGCATCTTTTGCACAGAGTGGTCTGGGGGCAGCCTGCAAGTGTCGCCACGCTTCCAGCGCCAACATAGCATACCCACAACTTCCTAACCTGTATGTCTTTGGAACGTGGGAGGAAACTGGAGCACCTGGAGGAAACCAACACTGACATGGGGAGAACGTACAAACTCCTTACAGACAGCTGCTGGAATTGAACCCGGATCGCTGGCACTGTAATAGTGTTACGTTAACCACTACACCACCATGCCTTATGAGGATAGTTAGAAAAAAATACAAAGGGACATGTAGAACTGTGAAATGCGGGTCAGAGCTTTTGCAGAGAAGTGAAAGCATAAGAAGAATGTTTGGAAATACCCAGCAGATTAGAGGAGAGAGGGAATCTGTGTTACTGTTACAAATGGATAATCTTACAGCAGAATTGGCCAGTTCTGACTCAAGCAAACAAAGCCAGTTACCAGAAAATGTCGAATTCAATATTAATTCCAGCAACATGCTCTTCAGGCTCATGTTGGCTCTTATTGGAACAGTGCACGAGGCCATAGACTGATAGGTCAGAGTGGGAGTGGGGTGAGAGTTAAAGTGACAGACAACTGATGGTTACCTTGTGGACTGGATGGTGGAAAAGGACAGGGTAAAAGAGCATTTTGTGCACTTGCTTGGGGATTTGGGGATTGGATGAGTAGAGTTATAGACAGAACAGTCCTCTTGGAATGCTGAAAAGGAAGGGGAGGGGAGGATGTATAAGGTGATGGAAACCCTTTGAAGGTGGAGTAACAGGTGGGGTAAATGATTGAGTGTGAAAGGTGATGCAGTGGAAAGTGAGGACCGGGGGAACACTGGAGGACAGTAGGTGAAAGCAACAGAAAATAGATGAGACGTGGTCGAGGAGTTTGTCAACTATGGTGGGTGGAAACCATGGCAAAGGTAAAAGGAAGACTACTCAGATGCACCTGGTTTGGAAAATCTTGTCATCTTCCATATACAAAGTGTTGGATAGGCCACAAGTGAAGTATTGCTTCCACTATACTTTGGGAAGGAGGTGCTGCAGAACGTACTTCCAGGATTGAGGGATTTCAGCTATAAGTTAAGGAGGAGAAGCTGGGGTTGTTTTCCTTGGAACAAAGAAGAATGAGTGGAGATTTGATTGAGGTGTACAAGATCATGTCTGGTTTAGGTAGGGTAAATAGAGGGAGGCTGTTGATATTACCTATATATTCAAGGACCAGGGGACACAGATTTAACAATAGAATCATAAAGTTGTGCAACACAGAAAGAGGCCTCGGCCCACCATGTCCATGCTGACCTTTTTGCCCATTTACACTAATCCCATTTGCCTGCATTAGGTCCGTATCCTTGAGGTGGAGGTCTGGCCCTGTGAACCAACAGAAGAAAATGGGGAATAAATGGTGCCCTCTCACTTCTGACTGTAAAACAGAATCACATCAAACAATATAGGCTTCATGAACATTTGATGTATCTATGGCAAAGACACTTCTATTATTTGAACCACAAACGAATGAAAGTTGTAAAATATGTCTGCATTTTTTTTACTAGAAACTAATGGCATTCTTCTGAGTTTGTGACATTTTCTTTTGAAGGATGATCGGTAAAATGCCTCAGATAATGGTATTGCAAAATTGCAAATACATAAGGCATCAATTTTAACATGAGTGATTTCATGGGATTGATGGCAGGTGTAGTTTTAAATGGTGATAAATTCTGAGACATTTATAGCCCATTGATTTCTACATTTTGCTCAGGCATGTTCGGAGATGTGCATCAAAATCACTTCCAAGACGTGCCTTGGTTGCTTAAGGCTGTAAGTCAAAGAACCGCTCAGCTGACTAAAATTTCTGGGCCCAGGGAAACCCAGCAAAAGAAGGGAGACAAAACAGACCCAGGAGGAAGTAATTGCCTTCATACCATTGCTTGTAGATCAGGAGGAGTAGAAAAGCATCCCCTTACACAACCCAATCTCCCCCACCATCAGACCTCCAGCCCCACACAAAGAGGTCTGACCTAAATCCTCCCAGGATCATATGCTGCTGATAGGATTTGACCAAATCTGGATCTGAACTACTCTGGAGTACTCATAGAACATAGAACAGTACAGCACAAGAACAGGCCCTTCAGCCCACAATGTTGTGCCAAACTAATTAAGTTAATGATGCCTAATTAAACTAATCCCTTCTGCCTGCACATAGTCCATATCCATCCATTCTCTGCATATTCATGTAAACTGGTAAATTGATTTATTATTGTCACATGTACCGAGGTACAGTGAAATTCATTACACAGTGCATTGAGGTAGTATAAGGTAAAACAATAACAGAAGGCAGAATAAAGTGTAACAGTTACAGAGAAAGTGCAGTGCAGGTAGACAATAAGGTGCAAGGTCACAACGAGGTAAATTGTGAGGTCAAGAGTCCATCTTATCATACTAGGGGACTGTTCAATAGTTTTATAACAGCAGGATAGAAGCTGTTCTTGAGCCTGGTGGTACGTGCTTTCAGGATTTTGTATCTTCTGGCCGATGGGAGGGGGGAGAAGAGAGAATGTCTGGGGTGGGTGGGGTCTTTGATTATGTTAGCTGTTTTATGAAGGCAGTGAGAAATATAGACAGAGTCCCTGGAGGGGAGGCTGGTTTCTGTGATGTGCCTATCTAGGAGCCTCTTAAACACCTCCATCGTATCTGCCTCTACCACCACCCCTGGGAGGACATTCCAGGCACCCAACACTCTCAGTGTACTCCTCTCTTGCCTGGAGCCAACAACAGAAGATGTATACTGAGACATTAAACATCAGTAAAATGCAGAGAAATGCAGACTAATGATTCTGCCTGAAATTCCGGCTCTCTTTCTCATGGAATCTGTCCTGGTAAGTATCCAGGCCATAGCTAAATGTCCTGGCCTAATAATATGAAGATTTCAGAAATTCTGTTGAACTAAAAAAAATCAAGAATGTGTTTCCTCTGGAGGTGCAGTCAGTGTTGCTGTGTTGGCAAACACAGCAAACAATTTGTTCACAGTAAGGTGCCACAAATTGGAATGAGATAAAGGAAGATAAATCTGATCCTTGGAGGTATGTGCTGGCAGATACCAGGAGAGTCCTCTGGCTTCACTTCAGATAACAGCAGGGGATATTTTATATCCAAATGAACAAACAGAGATTTATTTTAATGCATCATTCAGGCACATGTATAAGGATGTGGTGCATGCAGGGTCATGGGACTCCCTAATAAACATAAGTCATAGAGAATCATAGAGTCATTCAGCACAGAAACAGGCCATTTGGCCCACTAAGTCCATGCCAACCAGTGGGCACCCTTCCATATTAATCCCATCTTCTAACATTTGGTCCGTAGCCTTCTCTGTCTTAGAGATTTAAGTGCTTCTCCAGACACTTAAAAAATCCTCTCAGCTAATCTGCTTCCACCACGGTCTCAGATAGTGTATTCCAGGTACCCATCATTCTCTGGGTGAAATACATTCCACTCAGATCCCCTCTAAATCGCTTGTCCCTTGCCTTAAATCTGTGTTCTCCAGTTTTATCTACCTCTGATATGGGGAAAATTTTCCTGCAATTTACCTTATCTATACCCCTCATAACTTTATATACCTCAGTCATGTCCTCCTTAACTTCCCCTGCTCCAGGGAAAACAGACTTGGCCTCTCCAGTCTCTCCTCATAATTGAAACACTCTGTTTCAGCCAATATCCTGGTAAATCTCTTTTGCATGCTCTCCAGCACTTATCACATCTTTCCTTTAGTTTGGTGACCAAAACTGCACATTGTATTCCAGCTGACATCGAACCAATATTTTACGAAGTTAGAGCATATCCTTCCTGCTATTGTATTCATTGCCCTGACTAATGTAGGCCAGTATCCCACATACCTTCTTAACCACATTATCTACCTGCACTGCTACCTTCAAGGATCTGTGGACTCGTACACTAAGGTCCCTTTATTCCTCAATACTCCCTTACCATTCATGGTGTATATCCTAGTCTCAATAGTACTCCCAAAATGCATCACCTCACATCTATCTGGATTAAACTCCATTTGCCATTTCTCAGTCCATTTCATCAATGCATTGATTTTACCCTGTAGCCTAAGACTTCACTCCTCACTATCAAAAACTCCACCCGTCCTGTGAACCTACTGATCATGCCTCCAAATCCAAATCATTCACTTATATTACAAACAGATTATGAGATTATGAATGCACATTCTCTTATTTGCTGAGTAAGTACTCCTCCAAAATCATCTTAAATTCAGCACTCCTCAAAATGCAGCAAGACCATGCACTCAAGTCCATCACTGACCCAGAAGCAATGAACATTAAAGCACATTTTACTTTTACTTTTATTTCAAATTTTGGCACTTGTTAAAAAATAATGAAGTGTAATTTTACTTTCTTTTTGGGAAAGTTCATTTATGATGCTTCAGCTTCTACAACAATCTCATTCAATCCATTCCTCCACCGTTGTTGGGACTATCCTAGAACTCTCTCCCTAACAGCATTGTGGGTCTGCCCACACCTCAAGATCTGCAGCAGTTCAAGCAGGCAGCTCACCACCACCTTCTCAAGGGCATCTAGGGATGGGCAATTAAATGCTACCTCAGCCTGTGAAGCCCACATCCCTTCAATTAATGTAAAAACAAAACTTTGAAAAGGTATGGATTTAGGGATCATAAGAAATGTGTCCAGAACACTATTCCATGGCATTTCTATATGAGATTTGTATAATATTACTTGACCCAAATAGTGCTCATACCCCGAAGGATGCAGAAATAACAAAAACCACAGTTTTGTGGACAGTGGTGAAGTAATAGCATTCACCGCTGACCTCAAAGAAAGTTGCCTGCAAGGACCTAGTAATCTCTGTGGCATGGATTTCACCTACCACTGAGACTGGTTGCTGTCAGGCATTAGTTTGAAGAGATTGTTGACATTCAGTAAGAGTGATGTTATAAAGCAGGCCGGGCAACTATTCACATTGCGGAGATCTCACAGACCACAAACTGGGTTGTAAAGAGCACAACTTTTGCAGAGAAGGAAACAAATATCAGACTTACACACGAGATTGTTGTAGAAGTTGAAGCATCATAAATGAACTTTCCCAAAAAGAAAGTAAAATTATACTTCATTATTTTTTAAGAAGTGCCAACGTTCGAAATAACTTTTTATGGAATGGCAATTCACACATGTGATTTGTTTTAGGGCCAGAAAATTTACCTCACAGTATTAAATCAGGGAAGGCTGGAAACACACAGCTGGTCAAGAAACATCAGCAGAAGGGGAAGAAGGGGAAACTGAGTTACTTCTGGTTGCAGACCCTTCATCATGACTGGAGGGGAGATGGATAGCCGTGACAATAAGCTGTAGATGAAATCATCTGGCTGATGGGTTAATGAGTGAGAGAACACAAGCAGAGGAACATAAGAGCTGTGAAATGCAGAGCAGTAGGAATTGCCCAGCAAGTCAGGCCATGTTAGTGGAGAGAAAAAACTTGAGCCAATGTTACAGATGATGACCAACAGCAGAACTGGCCATTTCTGGCATGAACAGAGAAAGTGCGTTACCTGAAGTTGTAGAATTTGATACTGGCTCCTGAAGGCTGCAATGTGCCCAGAAGGAAGGTGAGATGAGTTCCTCAAGCTTATGTTAGGCCTTTTTAAAACAGTGTCAGAGGCCAGAGTGGGAGTGGGATGGAGTGTTAGTGACAGGCATGAGGAAGCTATGGGTCACCCATATAGACTAAAAGTTCAGAAGAATGAGGAATGAATTTATTGAGATATATAAAATCCTGAGGTGGAGTGACAGAGTAGATGGTGAGATGTTACTACTAGTGGGAGAACCTCAAATGAGGGGACATAGTTACAAGATGAGGGGGCTGTCATTTAAAACTGAATGGTGTAGGAACTTCTTGAAGAGGGTGGTGAATCTCTGGAATTTTCTACTCCAGGGGGTTGTTGAGGCTAGATCAGTGGGGTATTTAAATAGGAGACAGGTAAATTTCTGAAAGATTGGGGAATTGAGGGCTTTGGGGAATTGCCGTAAAAGAGGAGATAATGCCTAACACAGATCAGACATGATCATATGGAATGATGGGACAGGCTTGAGGGGCCAAGTGGTCTATTCCTGCTCCTATTTTCTTACATTCTTATGTTGAAAGCAACGTGCTCTGCGAAGTAGTCTCCCAATCTGTGTTGGCTTTCTTCAATGAAGAGAAGACCACATTGTGAGCACTGAATGCAGCACGCTTGATGGGAAGCAATACCAGGGAATCGCTGCTTACCCTGAAGGGACTGATTTCATTTACAGATCTTTACTTACTGATTATCATTTACTGCCCAGTAATAATAGCTTGGCACATCATTAAATATGCATTGTACCCTTTTACAGCAAGAATGTTTCGTAAATAACTGAAAATCTCATCAACAGTGATTTCTTCAAATTGCAGTGGAGAAGTATAACTGTTGAGCAGTGAATTACTGACAACAGCTTCAGGATTTCATGTCTGCACAGACATCTCTTTTGTTCTCTTCACCTCTCAGCCTTCTCTGCAACTTGAAATATATTTGTTTTCTCACCTTACCCAGTTCTGATGAGGGGTTATTGACCCAAAATGTTAACTCAAATTCTCTCCAGAGATGCACCTGACCTGCTATTTCCAACATTTGCCCAGACAATATTTTGTTTTAAAATGTTGATTGGGGGTTAAATATTGAAGATGGAAATCTTACTTTGCAGCAGAGAGGAAAAACGAACTTCTGTTGTTTATTGCTTAATGTTGACATGACAGAACCCAATAATCTGCAATTAAAGGCATACATTGACACGGTGCCTTTCACAACACCCCAGCTTTCTAACCAAGGAAGTAATTTTGAAGAGTAGTCGCTATCACAATGCAGACCATTTTACACACAGCAAGATCCCATAAATAACACATGGTAATGACCAGATGTATTTTTTGAGGAAAATATTGATTGAGGGATAAATATTGGCCAGAATGCCAACATTCCAGCTCTTTGAGATTGCATGGTGGTAGGTTTTTACATGTTTTCAAAAGAATGGGCAGGTCTTCAGTTTATCACCAGACCTCACAAACTACAGATCTGCTCCTGTGATACAGTGGAGCATCATTCTTATGCTATTTTGCTCTGAAGGGAGAAATGAACAAGCATTTTTTTTGATTCAGAGGCAAGAATGAAACAAAATGAGCGGCATGATCAACAATCATTGCATATTCACCATAAAAACTATGGCATGTTGGTGGTCCTTTTTAAAAATAACTTGGTATGACATGATTATACACTACAATGGCCCACAATTTCTTGGAGCCATACACCTATGTAACGGCACACCAGCATTTCAGGTCCAACTTAAAATGTCACAACTCAAGGTAATTATTGAGTATGGAATTCAATGTCGTTACTTGCTCGGGCCCATTGTCCTAAGCCATTGTGGTAACCCTCATCTTAAGAGTACTTAAGTTGATTATCAAAGCCTTGTCCTCATTAAAATCAACAGTGACAGTAATTTTTCTTGACATATCAGTTTTCACATGGTGGCTAACTGGTTTGAAACTGGTGATATGGCAGTTCTGTAACTAATTTCTCTACAATCATTTTAAATATCTTTCAATGTATTTTTCAGTTGTCCTGAGTTTGTTTGCTTAACTTTTGGAAATATCCAAGAATCTGTTTTAGTTCAATGCATCCATTCAAAACAGGCATTTTATAGTTTTATAAGAAACCTTTCTCCATTTAAGATATAAATAACTAGGAAATGCAGTACAAGCAAGTCATTTGATGCTCCCCACAAATATTTAGTTTTTAATCAAAGCAATCAATGGAAGAGAACATTTAGAATTCCATCACCATCCCTGAACATTCTTTCAAAAATATCTGAACACTATTTATAACATCCTAGCTCAACAAATGTGATGGCATAATCCTGACGATCCTTTGATAAAATGTTAACATGTGGCAGGTTACCTCATCGACATACTACCTATTGTCGTTGTTATGGTCCCAATACCCTGAACAGAAGAAGACCATACGCAGGGCTCAACCAGGTTACGAAAACCCAATCAACAATGGCTTTTGGTAGCTACTCCAATTATAAGCACTGATGCTGGAAATAAAGGAGTGATTTATCTATGTCACAAAAGTTTTCATATGTATTGTCAATCTCCTCGTGGCAGGAAGTATGAGCCAATCAAAACTATGAGAATTTCTGGTGCCCAAATCTATTATCTGGATTTCAGTGTGATGTGCACTTTAGTTAGGTATCATATTGGAAGCAATCTCCATCTCTCCTTTTGACCTGTTCATGATTGTAACCATCAAAGAAGGCTGGAACTCAGTGCATTTAGAAGTGTTAGAAAAAGAATCAATCAAGATTTTCTCAGAATGGAATTGGATAGACACGAGAAAAAAAAATAATTGCAGAGCCATGAAGAAAGAGCAGGGAATGGGATTGATGGGATTGTTCTGCTAGGACCTGGCATAGACTTGATGGGCTGTGTCTTCCTCTGTGTCACAGCAATTCCACGATTCTATGATTCTAAGTCCTGATGATCAAGATTACCATACACTTTCCTTTACACTGTTGCCGTGCATACATGGACAAACATTTGAACAACAAGCCAGGAGACTGCTGTCCACATCCTGTCTAACTGAAATTGATTGCCTTCCCAAAGGAAAGAATTTTGTTCCATTTTTATCAAGGCTGACTGGACAAATTATGTAAGTGCCATTGGTTTCCCTAGGGGTGAATTGAAAGCCTGTTTTATATCCTGCTTGACTTTCTTTGCAAACGTTCTGTTAATTCACTATTGCAGTTCTGTACCACTTGTGATGACCAATTTCACCTGCTCTGTGGTTTCCTGTTTTCATTTTGTGACAGTGGAAGGAACTCACAGTACTTTCCAAATATTGTGAAAAGAACATCAGGATTTTCTACTATATATTTTGTTTCATAACAGAGTACTTATTTTGGAGAAACAAAGGACTGCAGATGCTGGAATCTAGATGAAAAACACTATGATGCTGGAGGAACTTATCAGGCCAGGCAGCATCTGTGGAGAAAAGCAGGCGGTCAATGTTTTGGGTCAGGGCCCTTCTTAAGGACTGAAGATAGGAAAAGGGGAAGCCCAATATATAGGAGTGAAAAGCAGAGCAGTGATTGGTAGATTGTGCCCACCCTGCCTCCCCTCTTTTGTCCACCTATCACTGCTCTGCTTTTCCCTCCTATATATTAGGCTTCCCCTTTTCCTATCTTCAGTCCTGAAGAAGGGTCCTGACCCAAAACGTTGACCACCTGTTTTTCTTCATGGAAGCTGCCTGGCCTGCTGAGCTCCTCCAGCATCATAGTGTTTTTCATCATAGTACTACTTTTGATGCTCAGATAATACATTGCTGATTTGTTTCTATATCTTCATATCTTTTGCAGTTATCATCTGCAGCCTCGATAACAGTCTGGCAATGCAACAATATTGATTTTGTGCAAGTGGATGGTGAGCAATTCATGTAGTTAAAAATGGTTGGTTTTGCATTATGCTACCCAATTACTTTTTGCCAATGTTTCTTTTTAATTTTAGACTAAAAAGACCTAGGTTTGCTATAAACATGTTGGGTATTTTGCTGTGAATGTAAATGTCTTGCAAGAAAACCTGAATTGTAGTCTGAGTCAGGGGAGAGAAATTAAATGTAACCAAACATTAAGTAAGGGAGAAACTTATCAAATAAGGCAGTGATATCCAGTGGCCCTTATCCAGAGCACAATACTGGAAACATTGTGGGTGATCACAAGATCACAAGACAAGGGAGCAGAAGTAGGCCATCCGGCCCATCGAGTCAGCTCCAAAGAAAAGGAGAAAAAGAAAAACGAAATGAGAAATGGGGGGGGGGGGGTAGTCTGTTTCATGAGCAAAAGAAAAACACTATTCTAACCCCAATTTCTGGCCTTATCCCCATATCCTTTGATACCTTGACTAATTAGATATCTATCTATCTCCTCCTTAAACGTCCCCAATGATCGTGCCTCCACTGCTGTACGTGGCAAGGAATTCCATAAATTCACTACCCTCTGGCTAAAGAAATTTCTCCTCTTCTCTGTTTTAAACTTGTACCCTCTAATTCTAAGATTGTGCCCTCTGGTCCTGGACTCACCCACCAAGGGAAACAGCTTGGCCACATCTACTCTGTCCAGTCCTTTCAACATTTTAAATGTTTCTATGAGGTCCCCTCTCATTCATCTGTACTCCAGTGAGTACAGTCCAAGAGCCGACAAACGGTCATCATACGTAAGTCCTTTCATTCCGGGAATCATCCTCGTAAATCTGCTCTGAACCCTCTCCAACATCAGCACATCCTTCCTAAGATATGGGGCCCAAAACTGCGCACAGTATTCCAAATGAGGCCTCACTAGTGCCCCGTAGAGCCTCATCAACACCTCCTTACTTTTATACACTATACCTCTCGAAATGAATGCCAAAATAGCATTCGCTTTCCTTACCACCGATCCGACCTGGTGGTTAACCTTTAGGGTATCCTGCACGAGTACCCCAAGTCCCTTTGTACTTCTGTACTTTGAATTTTCTTCCCTTCTAGATAATAATCTGCCCGTTTATTTCTGTTTCCAAAGTGTACAACTGCACATTTCTCAACATTGAATCTCATCTGCCATTTCCTTGCCCATTCTCCTAAACTATCTAGGTCTCTCTGCAACCTTCCTGTCTCCTCAATACTCCCTACTCCTCCACCTATCTTGGTGTCATCCACAAACTTAGCTACAAAATCATTTACTCCATCATCCAAATCGTTAATGTATAGGGTAAAAAGAAGCGGCCCCAACACCGACCCCTGTGGAACACCACTAGTAACCAGTAGCCAACCAGAACAGGATCCTTTTATTTCCACCCTTTGCTTTCTGCCAACCAGCCAATGCTCCACCCATTCTATTATCCTACCTGTAATTCCATGATCTCTCATCTTATTAATCAGTCTCTTGTGCGGCACCTTGTCGAAGGCTTTTTGGAAGTCTAAATACAGAACATCTACAGCCTCTCCCTTATCCACCCTACCTGAGATTTCTTCAAAAAACTCCAATAGGTTGGTCAGGCAGGATCTTCCCTTCATGAAACCATGTTGGCTTGGACCTATCTTGCCTTGCACCTCTAGGTATTCCATAACCTCATCCTTGAGGATCGATTCTAATAACTTTCCCACCACCGACGTCAGACTAATAGGTCTGTAATTTCCTTTATGCTGCCTCCCACCTTCCTTATACAGTGGAACTACATTTGTGACCCTCCAGTCCTCCGGAACCATATCGGAGTCTATCGATTCGTGGAAAATTATCACCAATGCCTCTGCTATCTCTAAAGCCACCTCCTTCAGAACTTAGGGGTACACCTCATCTGGTCCGGGAGACTTATCAGTCTTTAGCCCATTTAGCTTTCCTAGCACCTTCTCTCTAGTGATCTTAACTGAACTCAGTTCCATTCCTTGAGACCCCTGACTATCCTGTATATTGTTGATGTCCTCCACAGTGAAGACCATTGCAAAATAATCAGTTAGTTCCTCTGCCATCTCTTTATCATCCATTATAATCTCTCCCACACCGTTATCGATTGGTCCTATATCAACCCGTGTTTCTCTTTTACTACTTATATATTTAAAAAAACTCTTAGTATCCTTTCGAATGTTATCTGCCAACTTTCTTTCATAATTCATCTTTTCTTTCCTAATGACCTTCTTAGTTTCTTTCTGCAGGTTTTTAAAAGTTTCCTAGTCTTCTGTTTTCCTGCTAATTTTTGCTTCCTTGTATGCCCTCCCTTTTGCTTTTATTTTAGCCTTCACCTCTCTCGTCATCCACATTTGTGCCTTTTTTCTATTCAAAACCTTTTTTCTTGGAATATATCTATCCTGCATTTTCCTTATTTCTTGTAGAAATTCCATCCATTTCTGCTCCGCCGTCCCTCCAGCTGGTTTACTCCCAATCAATCTGGGCCAGCTCCTCTCTCATACCACTGTAATTTCCTTTGTTCCACTGAAGTATCGATGCACCAGTTATCAGCTTCTCCTTCTCAAATTTGAAACTGAACTCAATCATATTGTGATTGCTAGCTCCTAATGGTTCCTTTACCTTTAGTTCCCTAATCACCTCCGCACCCAATCCAAAACAGCCGATCCCCTGGTGGGCTCATCAACAAGTTGCTCCAAAAAGCCGTCCCGTAGATCTTCCACGAACTCACTCTCCTGAGATCTACTGCCTTGCTGGATTTCCCAGTCCACCTTCATGTTAAAATCCCCCATAATTATCTTAACGTTGTCACTCTGACACGCTCTTTCTATTTCTAACTGCAACTTATAGTCCACTTCCTGATGGCCTATATATAACTGCTACTATTGTCCTTTTACCCAGTGGTCAATGGTATCCCAACCACTGGACCCCATTCTTTCCCTAAAATATCTGTGCACTTATAGTTCTTTACAATTGATTATCTTGACAGGAATAATATTGATATCAGAGCACTCCAATATCATGCACAGCTTACCTCATGATAGAAGACAGGGAAATGGGGAACTTGAAGAGGCAAACTGAACAACAAGTCATCCTGGAATGGACTTCCTAGTTTTTTGTATTTTCGTAACTCGTTCAAAGATATGTGATTATGAACATGAATAAATAATTGAAATAGAATGCAAAGAGATAATTAAGAGAAAGTACAAAAGATCCCAACAACATAATCTGTAAATATTTAATTTTTACCATTGTCAATGGTGCACCTTACATTGATTTTCCTCAAAAACATGCGCTAATTGCTTTGGTTATCAGGAACATTGTAGTGATGTCATTGGACTAGCAATACTAAAGCCTGGAGGATCTGAACATGGATAGACACATAGTCAAATCCTCCTTTGGAAGATGGCAAAATTGAATACAGTATATTAATTCAATGAATTTAGAATTAAAAATGCTAGTGTCAATGATAGTGATCATGAAATCATTGGATTGTAATAAGTGTTCATTTAATTCGCTAATGTTTTTAAGGGAAGGAAATCTCCCATCCTTGATATGGTTCTACACCCAGAGCAATATGGTCGACCCCTACTGGCTTTCTGAAATAGCTTAACCAGCCACTCAGTTTAAAGACTATTTGGGATACACAAAATTTGCTGGCCTTGGTAGTAAAATAGGTGAATGGAATGATTAAAAAAAACAGGAAATGCTGGAAGTACTTAGCAGGTCAGGCAGAATCTATGGAGAGCAAAATATAATTAATATTTCAAGTCAAAGATAAAGGAAATAATTCTGATAGCGATATTCCTTGTTTCCCTTCTTCTCTTCAATAAGGTAAATTTATTTTTTTCCCCAATTGGAAAGATTTTCCGTGTCCTATCCCTCCCTCCTTTAGCTTCTCTGCAACTTAATACTAACTTTTTTTCTCTCTTTCACCATTCTGAAGAACAGTTTTCAACCTGAACCATTAACTCTGTTTCTTTTTCTACAGATGTTGCCTGACCTGTTGAATCTTTCCAACATTTTCTGTTTATTTTTAATTTCAGATTTCCGGCATCTTTTTTTTTGATTTTCAGTGAAATGAAGGAGTTGCATTTCTATACCATGATTCATATCTTAAGTACTTTTGGCAACTGGTCACTGTTGGAAAGCAAAAAACAGCAGCATTCAATGTTCACACAAAAAGGTCCCATAGACAACAATGAGATAATAACCGGATTATCTGCTTCCAAGTGAGAGATAAATGACATCAAAGACATTGGGGATAACACCACTTCTCTTCCTCCAAATATTGCTCTGGTTTGTTTTATGTTCATTATTAGGGAACAGAGAGAGAAACATACTGGATATGGTTAAGAGGAAATATTAAGCAAGCATCAGCCTTCATCTGTTTCTACTGTATGTTCCATTGATATCACAGAGCCCCCAATCTTCTTTTGATATTACAAGCAATATTTGAAAATTGAAATCACCTGCACCAAAAAAATACTGCTATTGATTGGAATGACAGCTCTTTGACGTTAATACAGATTATACCACTTGACATAATTGGTTCTTGAAATTAACCATAGTCTATACAGACCCCGACTGGTTCTACTATAGTTGCTCTGGGAGGAATCCCAGTCTCGCTTGTAGATTTTTATTTATTCTGTATTGGTATGGACAGCAAATGTGGCATAACCACGTGGCATTCTGGGATACTTAGCCAAATACATAAAGAATGCAGCAGGCCATGTTGAGACAGACGAGATAAAGGGCTGAATTAACAAAAAGCTACATCAAAACCTTGAGAAACACATCAAAACTCCCAAACTGGGATGACATAAGGATAAGGGGAACAACAGATGAGTATACTCTTAAGTCGATATGAAATGCACTAGATGGCTGAGAACAATCATCAAAGGAAACAGGAAAGTTATGAATAGACCAGGTAATGGGGACACAATATACTTTAGAATTAAGGTTTCTGGCGCCATTGTAACATGGAAATACCAAGATAGTCTCTTAACTGTTTTAAAATCATGGGAGGGACCAGTTGGCTACCTATCATATAGTCATGGTCACATTTGATGGGCAGTCAATCACCTGTCTAAAAAGTCATTATATCCAATATGTATAAAACATATTGCTGTCTGATTCTTATGGAGACTCTGCCACCTGATCTCACCTGTACATATGCTTGTATTAAGTTCGAACAAAGGCTTTTTGCATCTACTGCTCAGCCCTGAGTGATTCTTCATCCATAACACCACCAAAAAGAGAAGACTCATTTAACATCTCATCTGTGAAATAGGCCTCCAACAGTGTAGCCCTCCCTTCCTGGAGCAAAATCCTAGGTTATGTACCTCAGGATCCAGCCAAGGATGTGAACCCTGGATCTTCTAACCCAGATATGATACTGCTACTAACAAAGCTACAACTTGCACCCAGTAAATGCAATGCCCGAGATGGAACTGTACAGAGCAGAATTTCCAGGGGCACTTCACAGAAATGACTGAAAAGGCTGTGGTTCTTTTCTCTACAAAATATGCCACTGATTAGCTCTTTAAAATTATGAAGAAGGAGAACCATAAAGAAGATGTTTCCATATATAGTGTTTCTAAAACTGCAGGCCATAAATGTAAGTCACATAAATCCAACAGAAATTCAAGAGGAATTTTATTCCAAGTATGATGAAAAAGTGGAATGCTGTATCACATGGTCTGTTTGAGATAAATAACAAGGATGCATTTAAGGAGACGCACGCATGTACACGAGGGCAGAGTAGGAGGATTTGCTGAAATGAAGGCTTGTATGATGATAGACACATGGCATAGATCTCATGCAGAATACTTTGCCATGTCCTGATATAGTGAAAAGCACTTCATAAAGCAACTTTTTTTTTCAGTGAGCTGAGCTGTGTGGCTGCCTGTAAACTAATGAAAATGCATTCTAAAGCACTCTGGATTTGCACTGCAAAATTGCATAGATTTTACAGCAAAGAGAGGCTGCTCTTCTGTCACAGGGCAGAAAAGCCCCTACTACCCTGCTATCATATGTTATTATTCTAAGTTTAGATGGCATTGACAGCACATTTGAGACATGGAGAGGAGTCATCACTGTAATTGGGCTCATTACGTCAGCAAACACTATGAGTAAGTGCTCTGCAATGGGTCATATTTGAGAAGAGAACTGGGGTTAGCTGAGATGCACTACAGTGCAAAAGCTGGGCACAATTTCTGGCATAAAGTGGCTTCAATTATAACAAATTTCTAAGAGAAAAAAAGGGCTAAGGGATGAATAGCATTTGTATGCAGCAAACACTAGGCCACTGCATTAAGAGCAGTAAACTCGTGAATATTTGTATTGTACCACTTACAGCATAGGAGTAAGTGGCATTAGCTTTGCCATTCTGCCCCACTGTTCATGACGTTAATACTAAAGGTGAATTTTGGTATTCAGGTGAGATACAGAATGGAGGTCAGATGTCTAATCAGAGGGAGGTAAAACTGGAGGGACAGTCATTTTATAGCACCCTGGCCTTCTCTCTTCCCGGGTAACAATTATTCCATTCACTATGTTTGGCATGAACAGATGCCTAAACAAATTTATAATTTCAGTACAGATGGCATTCAGAAATAAGCATCCTTTCCAGTGACCACTTACACAGCAGCATTGACAGAGGCCTGGAAAAAATCTCCTGCATAATGTATCCACCAAGGCTATAGTTCATGACCCAGGGAGACCCCACAGATAAGGGGAAACAGAAAGAAGAGTTACAGAGAAAGAAAGCAGCTATTTCATACTTCCAAAATAGTGCAATGACCATTGAAGGTGGACCTTTCACAGGTGGCAGCCTATTTCACATTAAGGTCTAGAATAAGAAAGACTTGGAGTAATAAAGCAGCTTTCATAACTTTAGGATGTCCAAAGATTTTACAGCCAATGGAATACTGAAGTGTACTCACCATTATAATACAGGAAGCACAACAGAAAAATTGCCAACAGAAAGCTCACATAAACAGTCATGGGATAATGACCACATCATCTGCTTTACCAATGTTAAATGAGAGATAGCTGCTTGTCAGGATAATTTTCCTACTCTACCTAAAAGTGGTAGTATGGGATATTTTAAACCCACTGACTACAGCTTAACATCTCATTTGAAGAGTCTGCTCACCAGCAGCTCAGCACTCTTTCAGTACTGCACTGATGTGTTAGCCTATATTTTGGGCTCAGAACTTTCTAAAAAGAAATTAATCCACACATTCTGCTTCTTCAGAAGGGAGACTGATATTCGTTGAGCTTCAGCTGACGCAGTGCTACCTTCATAAATAATGCTGAGATTTTTCCCCTCCTTAAACAGAAAAGGTTTGGTAAATTCCTTTGCACTAAGATGACGATTCTTTAAGCACAACAACCATGGAAAAAAAATTACTGCGCAGAAATAAGAAAACAGGAAAAGTGAATGGAGTTTTGTAAAATGACTATATATGGCATCACTTCTGATCTCAAAAACGTCAGGGGGTCATTAGCGGTACACAGACAAAGTAAATAAGAAATAACTTGCAGATGGATTGTGACTCACTGTGGCGTTGCCAACTTACGAAGTCTGGGGGACGTGCTGTGTCATTGTGGCTGCATTTACATGTCAGTGGTCAACTTAATATTTCGTGGTACAGTCGTGTAAGCTTTTATAACTTCCTGCTGAAATACAACATTTAAACAACAATCTAATCACTGCCTGCATCATTTCATTTATACTGCTGGAAACAGTTTACTCACAACCAGAAGCCACAAATGACATGTCATATTACCTAATTTAGTAATAAACCCAATTTGCGAGTGGTCAATTATTGACTATTATCCACATATAGAACTTGAACAGGGCCCAGATTTAGAAAGTTGTTACATTTTGGCAACATGCTGTAAAGGACAGAGATGTTTGTATAGAAGTTTGTTGTCGGCCACTTATGCCGAGTGTTTTACATTGTGTGCACACAGTTACAATCCTCTTCCTGAAATTCAGTGCTTTTGAAGTAAATGGAACCACAAGTGATGCATATTTAGCACATTCAGCAGAGGATGGCTTTCAGTCCCACATGCACTTTATTGTTTGTTGAATCACTTTATTGAGGTGATCACCTATTGACAGTATGCCTTGTTCAGTTTTACCATCTCTAACAATTCCTTGGCTGAATCTATGCTGGAAGATACTGCGTAAAAAAACTGTTATAATGGACATTAAACTAACATGTTAATTTATAAACTTCAGGGCCCACGAATTTATCAGTAGCACTTTGCACACAATATGGTTGTGTGTATTCCCTGGTGGGGGAAAATAAACCCAGGCACACAATCTCAGGAGAATGGGTTAGCTACTTAAGACGAGGATGAGGACAATTTTTTTTCCCTTTGAGACTTGTGAACCTTTGTAGTACTCCAGTTCTGAAAGTTGTGGAGGCTGGTCTAATGTTTAGGTTGTTCTGATTGTTGGCCAGTGGGTCGCTAGAAAATCATTGGTCGCAGTGCATGGGTCAGCTCTTTCCTGAATTTTGTATCTGCACATTGCAATGTGGAAGACAGGGATGGTCTGGCATCTGATCTCCTGGTCTCCATCTGGACTCAGCCCCGAATCCACGGAATGAGACTCAGACGTGCTGAACTGATGGGCTGGCTTCCCTTTGTAAGTTGCCCTTCATAGGACGTAGCTGTCACATCTAGCACAGTCCCCTTCACAAGAATGTGGTCTCAGAATATTGGAGAGGAAGTGGTTCACTTAATTTTAATGTTTTAATATTTTTTCACTTAAATGTGCTGCTAAGTAATTTTATTCTTTAAATACTTTTTAAACTTTTTAAATTTTCTAGTCTATTTCAACTGTTTTTAAATGTTTCTGCTTACCTGGAGTTGAAAAGTTTGTCTGAAAGTGGCAAGCAGAAGCAACATGATTATCATTCACAGCCCACTCTACTTCACTGATTATGCTGGCATCCCTAATTGCCCTAAATTGAGGAGTTAATTAGGAGTCAACTAAATTGGTGGGTCTGGAGTCACAAACAGGTAAAGAGAGCAGATCACTTTCCTTGAGGAAGTAATGAAGGAATGACCTAAACAAGTCTTTTATACAACAGTCAGGTAGTTTCATAGTTACAGGCTCTTTAATCCAAGGTTGTTTAATTGATTTTATTTTCCCCAGCTGTTCAAGTTTGTCCAATGTTCAATCTGTATGGACCTCTGGCTGCTTATCCAGTGAATTATTCACCGTGTCCCTGACTGCATTGAGAACTGAATTATGGAAGTCCGTTAATGGAAAACAAACTTAAATGTAAGTGACTGGCAGTTCAGATGAAAGGGACAAAATTCCACAGGGCTTCACTAGTCTCCCATTCTAATTCATATTGTTTTCCATTAGTCCTGCACTCAAGGTACTCTGTGGGGGCCAATCGTGGAACCCCAGTCTGTGATCTTCAGCAGCACAGGTTCCTAACTCTTTTTAAGCATTGCCAACTTTTCAAAGCCTAAAGAGGCAGAAAATCTGGCAGATAAAGGACTTGTGTGGACAGCAACTTCGTCTAAATGGGCAACTGAAAACACAGCAAATGAGAAGGAAATCAGGTCGATAGAGTTGTTAAGAAGACGTTCATTAGTCAGGGTATTGAGTTCAAGAGCCATGAGGTAATGTTCCAGCTCTATAGAACTCTGGTTAGACCACACTTGGAGTATTGTGTTCAGTTCTGGTCATCTCATTATAGGAAGGATGTGGAAGCTTTAGAGAGGGTGCAGAGGAGATTTACCAGGATGCTGCCTGGATTGGAGAGCATGTCTTATGAGGATAGGTTGAGTGAGCTAGGACTTTTCTCTTTGGAGAGAAGGAGGATGAGAGGTGTACAAGATGATAAGAGGCATAGATCGAGTGGACAGTCAGAGACTTTTTCCCAGGGCAACAATGGCTAACATGAGGGGCCATAATTTTAAGGTAATTGGAGGAAGATATAAGGGCGATGTCAGGGGTACGATTTTACACAAAGAGTGGTGAGTGCGTGGAACACACTGCCGACAGAGGTTGTGGGGGCAGATACATTAGGGATATTTAAGAGACAGATAGATAGACACATGAATGATAGAGAAATGGAGAGCTATGTGGGAGGGAAGGGTTAGCTAGATCTTAGAGCAGGATAAAATGTCGGCACAACATAGTGGACTGAAGGGCCTGTACCATGCTGTAACGTTCTATGTTCTATTGTAAGTGGGCTGTCGTCACCTATATATATTTTGCACAACTGATGATACCTGATTTTACCTCCATGGTGTCAGGACCATGCAGTAATTGTAACTTGGTTTCAAAAAGAGGAAAGGAAGAAGTATTTGAATTAAATGGCCAGTGTAAATGACCTTTCCCAAATCCACTGTAAACACAAGAGATCAGGAGGTAAAAACACGTGTGTAAAAGACAAAACTAGGAATGTGGAAGACATGAGGTATAAACAGAAGATGCAACAAATGAAGGGCAGGCCATTCTGAGACAAACAACAAACATTGCGGGGGATGAAGGATGTTCTTCAGAAATAGAACATTGTCTTTGTTTTTCTGTCTCTGATTTGGTGAGGCAGCAATTTGCTTACATTTTGACAGCTGATTTATTGTTCCTTGAATGAAAACCGAAATTAATACAAAAAACTTCCACAATCCTGTCTTAATTTTCCTCTATTCTCTTTAAGTCTTTGAATGAAGTTCTAAACCCCTGGCTTGGATAGTGAAGTAGTGACCTGGCCTGAGATCTTTGTCATTCCCTGGATGACAGCCACTGTATTTTCCTGCTGTCTATCTGGAGAAAACTCAAGTACCTACTGGAAACCTCATGGTAACTTCAAGCTAATGTTGGGAATTTTCAACAATCTCATCATTCTTTGCCACAGTGCATTAAAGTACCAAGAATAAACTAAAGCATGTTTATTTTATAGATCAATGCAAAAATCAGCCTCTGGAGCTTTGAAGTTTTCATAATTTCTTGTCAGGCACTTTAAATTTACAGCTGGTTCTGGGTAAGTGTAACACTAAATATTTGTACCTCAAAAAAGATCAAAACTGAGATAGCTGGGCTTTATATGGCAAAATACAAGAGGACAATCGATGACGGGCTGCCAGCTGAGAGATCTGGGTAGGCAAGAGTGCAGTGGCGGGCGCTGTGAAGATTACGACAAGCATCATTATGATGACAAGCTGACAGACAAAAGAAATTGGGAAACTGGAAACTCTGATTAAAAAAAATATGATTTCATCAAATCTAACTCTATAAAGGCAGATTAACAATGGCTTTGATTGTGATTTTTTACAGTTAGCTTAATTGTTTATTAATTGATCATGTATAGAACATGAAACCTCGTGCGTTATTGACTGAGTGGAGTGATATTGAGTCTCATAGGGCATACATTGCATTATTCCACTGACGATCAGCCTTTTATATTTTGTAAAAGACACTGGGACTTGTGAGATTTTTTTTTGTTTAATTCACTTCCGACCTGCAAATTGCCTATTCTGAATCAATCTTACTGTTTAAAACACAATTTCTTTCCAAAGTGGGGCCCCCAGTACAAGCTGGCTAAGAGACCAAATTGAGATCAGTATATCAGTCCGCATTAACTCAGCCGTGCGTTGTTTCTTTTGGCTACAAACAGGACAGTTGTTTTGACAGCAATTCTTTGCATGTCGTGCAAATTCAACTGATGTAATACAGAACTTTAACACAGGTGTCCTGGACAGCAGGGTACTACACAACAGGAAATCTTGAGCAATAATCTGGGCTCATGGTCAGGCAACCCTTTATTCAACAGTAATAACTACCTCGTAACAAATGTCCCATTAGCTCACTTGTGCAGGCAAACTTGCCTGACTCCAATATGGCAGCATGCCACATAAAGTCATTTCTCTGTTTATATTGATGGAGTTTGTTAAGATGCAGTTCCATCTTAGTGTCAGTTGGCGTGGCTTGTTTTAAGGGTTTGATGGACCCATTTGTGGAATGGGTGTGCAGAGGACTGAGAGGAAATTTTCAAGACAGACAAATGACTTCCTTTGAACTGTGGGCAGTGCTTTAGTTAGGAAGTAAAGGGATAACAGTGGAACTGAAGTGTGATGGAAAGCTACAAGACATCGCACATGATAACAAAATGGCAGAAAGGTCCTTGATTGTTTGGAGCCTTTCTTGATTTTAAGTGTGTTCAATATGCCTCTTGGCCTGACATAAAAATATCCATCATCAACTGTCATTGGGAAATGTTGGGGTAATCCTGGTGGAGAGTTGGCTGATTTTTCTTGTATGAACATCGTTGTAAAGCTACATCTACTCTTGAGCTCTGTACTGTTTCCCTCAATTCACTTGACATGAAATGCAATCATTAAAGATCTCCAAAGACAGGTTTGTCATCAGATTTGTCAAAAAAAATTGGTCCATGCCAAGAAAAAGAGAGAAGCATTGCAGTGATAGCAATGGAAATTCAACAGCAAAGAAGGATTAAATTGTACAAAGCTGCTTCCCTTTCAGTTTCTTACAAAGTTGAACAAAAACACAGCACCAGTGACAAAAATAATTTTTCTCCATCAGAACAATAAAGAGAGGATCCACAAATGACAGGGCAAACTATACTTGTCTGCACACTGAATAGAATACTTCAAAGAATAAGGGTTCATGAGTGATACTGCCTTCTCCCTTTGAAAGAAACAAACATTGGAATATGGCAAAGCAAGGTCAAAAATCAATTTAAAAACAAGCCAATAGAATTTACTAATTTTGGAAAAAAAAATTCATCTGGATTCTGAGGGTTAAATTATGAGGAGACATTATTATAAACAAGGATCATATTTCCTGGAAATTAGAATATTAATGAGTGATTTGATCAAAGTTCTCAAAAGGTAGCTGATCAGTTAGATAGAGAGAAGAGAGACAGAAGAGACTGCAGATCTTGGAACCTGGAGCAAAATACAAACTGCTGGAGGAACTCAACGGGTTGAGCAGCATTTGTGGAGACAGAGGGATTTCCATCGTTTCAGTAAAAGACCATAGAACCAGAGAACCATAGAACAATACAGCACAATACAGGCCCTTCGGCCCACCATGTTCTGCCGACCTTTAAACCACGCCTAAGACTAGCTAACCCCTTCCTCCCATATATCCCCCTATTTTAAGTTCCTCCATATGCTTATCTAGCAATCTCTTGAACTTGACCAACGTATCAGCCTCCACCACCACCCCAGGCAGTGCATTCCATGCACCAACCACTCTCTGGGTGAAAAACCTCCCTCTGATATCTCCCATCCATTACTTTAAAGCCATGCCCTCTTATATTGAGCATTGGTGCCCTGGGAAAGAGGCGCTGGCTGTCCACTCTATCTATTCCTCTTAATATTTTGTATACCTCTATCACGTCTCCCCTCATCCTCCTTCTCTCCAATGAGTAAAGTCTTAGCTCCCTTAGTCCCTCCTCATAATCCATACTCTCCAATCCAGGCAGCATCCTGGTAAATCAGCTCTGCACCCTTTCTAACACTTCCACATCCTTCCTATAATGAGGCGACCAGAACTGGACACAGTACTCTAAGTGTGGTCTAACCAGAGTTTTGTAGAGCTGCATCATTACCTTGCGGCTCTTAAACTCAATCCCACAATTTACGAAAGCTAACATCCCATAAGCTTTCTTAACTACCCTATTCACCTGTGAGGCAACTTTCAGTGATCTGTGGATATGAACCCCCAGATCCCTCTGCTCCTCCACACTGCCCAGAATCCTGCCATTAACCTTGTACTCTGCCTTGGAGTTTGTCCTTCCAAAGTGTACCACCTCACACCTCTCTGGACTGAACTCCATCTGCCACTTCTCAGCCCAGCTCTGCATCCTATCAATATCCCTCTGTAAGCTTCAACAGCCCTCCACACTATCTACAACATCACCGACCTTTGTGTCATCTGCAAACTTGCTAACCCACCCTTCCACCCCCTCATCTAAGTCATTAATAAATATCACAAAAAGACTTTGCATCAGGACTGAGATGGAGGGAACCAATTTCTGCTCATTGAGGATATTGTCCAAAAACTAAAGCCATGCCTTTTAGGAATGGAATTAGAATAGAAGAAATTTTGAAGTCTCTTTTTATAGGGCAAGATTTCTGGTGGGGTGTTCTAATTTTTCTTATCCTGAATTTATCTTCTAAATTAATTCAAAAATATCAGCAAATAAGCTTAGATTATTGTTAAATTTGTGATTGATTATTTTTTGTTAAAAGTATTAAGGAATATATGGAAGTAGACGCCAACCGGACCTTTTTGAACTAATTCTGAATGTATGAAGCTTAAGAAATTAGAACGCAAACACCAGAAAGCCTGCCCTGCGCACAATGTCGTACACACACTCAGTACTCCAAGGCATCTCGAAGAATCTATGGCACATATCTCTGTGTATCACTCATAAGTTTAATTCTTGAGGATTACGATAACTATACGAAATTTAGAGAGATGGCGGGGCTGACATTTTTAACTTTGATTCTTATTGGTGCAAGACCATCTGTCTAACAAAGGGAAGCAGCAGAGAGGACAAAAGTGGAAAGTCCTACCCATTAGTGGTAGAGCGTTACTGGAAGAGAAGGAATGTTTTTAATGACTTGCATATTCTTCTGAAAATAAATAGATCTTCTGTTTTTGGATAAAACATTTTTCTGAATGGGAGGTCCAACTAAACACAATGTCTTTTAACTTACTGTAGAAATATTTCTTGGCAGCATGAGTTGCTTTCTAATTTACAGTGATAAAATATTCTGTAGCTCCCTGGTGTTGAACTATTACAACTACACTTATGTACAGTTTCAACGACGTTTGGCTTTTAAAATACTTCTGCTGAAACTTAGAAATGATAGTTCACTCATTAATAAATGATTGGCAGTGTTCTTATCCAATCGGAAGCAAAAGAATGTCTTAAATACGTTTACAAACTTTGCAGGTAGCCAACAATGTGTTGGAGCTGGTGCATAAATCATGATTTCAAATGTGTCCCCAAACATAGGCTTAACTTGAGCTATAATTTTCCTTTCTGCGTGAAGCTAATTAGCACAAAGTTGTATTACTAAACTGGCATGATAAAAAATGAGATATAAGAACAATAGAGTATGGGGAACTATAGCCTTATAATTAAATTCATGTATTGAATTTAGATTAAACAAAATTCTTTTTAAAATATCCACAGTAAAACCACAACAAATCACTGCAGAGTACCCCTTTCATCGTGAAATCTGTAGACAATTATAAATTTACTTATCCTTAGGAAGATAAACAATTTGTTTTTAAATGAGGGGCTGCTGGTACATAGTTTGGTTCCGAAGTAATTATCCTGCTGCGTTCTGTGGTCTACTCAGCACTTCTTCATGTTGTATCGGCATGATTTGAAGACTGGGCATGAATGGGGAACAGCTGAGTTATGGAGCCCACCTGCAGCCCTCCCAAGGAGCCACTGTATTTGGAACCAGGTGTCAATTTTAATGTAAGAAAAGGCCACCTTCAGAGCTTAGCACTTGTTGCCATTATACTTGAGGTGCTTGCAATTTATTTGAAATCACCTCCTTAAACTGTCTCACAAGTTATTGCAAAAATGCAAAAATGTTATTTGTTCTCTACAGTTACATAGATTTTACTGTATAGAACAAGCCATTTTCAAGCTGTGAGATCTATTTTCATGGATGTCACAGCACAGAACAGGCCTCCTCTCACCTTGTCTCTGTTAATTCTGAATTTCCTTTTTATTCCTTTCTTACTTTTATGCTAATCCAGCTCGGCATTAAATACATCCAATCCATTTGCCTCAGTTACTCCTTTCGAACTATTCACTGAATAAAGAATTGTTTTTAAATTGATTTTTGGATTTATTGCTGACCCATCTTTTATTTATGCCCCCTAGTTTCAGAATTCTGTTTTTCTTATAATGGCCAATTTTCTCATCTGGACATCTGCCATAACTTCATCACTTTAACCTTTCCTTTTTAAAAAGATAAGTTCACTATTTTAGAGAGATTCATATAAAATTCAGATGTATTAAATACTAAATGTTTGTTGACTCTCACTGAACTGATTCATTACCACACATGCAGTTCTGCAGTTTCATTTGAGTTTTGATAGAATACTCTGTATCTGGCTCAGAACTTCATGGTTTTTTAAAAAAAAATACGATTTAAGATTACTGATAGGTAGAAGAAAGACCAAAAAACAAACAATAATAGAAAAAGTTGGCTTATCAAATGTTCAGGGCAAATGTTCCATTTGGAATGAAAAATGTAAAGATAGAAACAGCTGAAGCAAGGAAAGCAGTAGTGGATTTAAGAATCAGGGGCCCCCATGTTAGTTTAAAGAGAAAATGAATGCCAAAGTGAATCAGATATTGATTTTTCTTAAATCTTTGCATTAAGAATTTAATTTCATTACAGTTAAATTTTCTGCATTAAACATCCAGTAAAACAGTTAAAGTTTCCAGTTAGAGAAATATTTATGTGCAGTAGTATTTCAATTTTAAATTAAAAGAGATAGATTATAATAGTTTTGTTCTTATTCTACAGAAATAAAATCCAAAAGCATTATATTTGCAAAAAGAAATAATATAAATAATTAATCCCTGCAGAAAAATAGAAGAAAAACTCAATAAATGTACTGCTTAGAAATTAATTGACAGCTTGTTTTTTCCTAAAGGGTGTCAAATTATTTGAACAGGTTTTTCTCACATGTTAATCCTGCATGCCAGTGTTGAAGCGGCCTGTCTGGCTCTATCTATACTCAATCATTCAGAAATTATTTACAGGTCTGTTACTGTTATCAGTGAGCTGCAGCAGGCAGGGTCAGTCCATCTGAATGATGTCACTAAGGTTATCAGAGACTGACCAGTAGTGTCCCCCTGCCAGATCTCTGTGGTTAGTTTGTATGTCAAAGGTTAACAGCCACAGTGTCACCAAGTGTAATGGGTTCAAATCACACCATTTCTGCTTGCAACCCTGCATAAAGACCATATTCAGAGAAAGAAAAAAAACTGCTGAGACTAGTCTGTCTGGACTGCAGTATGCTCAGATTCATACAGTGAGGGTCTAGTCATTGGGGAATGAGAACTCTCTTTATTTAACTTCTCTGTATTATGACTCTGAAATAATAACACAATAAAAAGCTGCTGTAGGTTAACACAACACAACAAGCCTGCAGAGTTTTTCTCCTGACCTCCTCTGCCGCAGTACAGCCCATGCATTTATCTGCTATTGTATATAATATGTATATACTTATGAGTACATAAAAAATGATAAAAACAAATATGTCTCTTCAGTTAATCTCTTTTGCTTGCAAATGTCAGAAAATAATTACATTTCTTGCATTTTATTTTTTGATTTTTAGGGCCAGGGATTGTTAATTATTTTGATGAGAAAACATTTTCAAGTTGTACTTTTCAGGTTCTAAAAATTTGCTTTTGAAGACTGATATGCAAAACAGGATGCTTTTATTTTGTAGAGTTCTCCAAACAAACTAAAATGCCAGTAGAGTTTGATTTTACAGCACATTCATAGATACAGCACAGTCTGAGAGATAAGCAACATTACAAGGCTAATGTAAGTTAACTTGCCAATATGAGGATGCATTGTGTTTACAGTATGATTAAATAAGGGTGGAAAATTCGTTGTTCACAATTAACCATTTCAAATTATGGCTCACCCCTAATTTTGTTCTTTGCTTTCCATCTTGATATTGTAGTGTTCATTATCAACACAACTAAACTAAAGGCTTATTGAAAAAAATACCTCCGGCATTATAAAATAAACTAGATCAACCAAACTTTGATGTCAGCAGTAATATTTATCCTTAAAATGCAAACTACTAAAAATTTGGATTTTTTTATCATCAGTAATGATTTGGCTGCTATTAATGGCTTCTGACAGCCACTTAATTCTTTGTTTAGTCATGTAACTATGACCAGAAGACGATCTAAGTCTAAGATCGCTCACATCCAAATGCTGCACTTTTTCGCTCTGGTAGATTATCCTACAGCAACTCAATGTTGATCAGAGAACTTTTGACAACAAAATGATGTGCAGATCAAAAGAATCCAAATTAGTCATGTGACAAGATATGCAAAAAGAAAACCACCTTTAGATGGTGCTGCCTTTATCAATCCATTATACTTACAGCTGAACTATCACTGGACCAAATCTATACAAATGTTAAAATATAATCTTCAATGACCAATGTGATCATATTGTGTTATACTTAAAAGCACAATAAAAGAAAGAGATATTTTTGGCAGAGCTTGAATAGTTTGCTATTAGTCTCACAATGACTTAATAAAGTCACATAAAACAGACTGTTAATCATCAATTTATTAGCCTGAAATGCAGAAGTATATTTAATATTATGGCAAATGGGCTGTTTCTGGTATATTTCCAGTGAAACAGAATATTTTGAAGGCAAAGCTATTATAAAATTAGAAAATGGCCATTTCTCCCTTTATAAAACATTCCCACAGGATTTGGATGTGCTCTTGTAAAAGTCTACTAATGTCCAAAAGCATAGTTAAATGTAGTAATATTTTCAAATTGCCCAAAGGTTTGTTCCAAAAGTCCAATATGCTTTGTGGCTTTGCACTGTACATTTCATTATGTACAGTATCTAATGGTACATTCAGTTCATTGGAGTACCTTATAGTATACTTGATTGACGAGGGTATCCTGCAGTATATTTTGATAAAGATTTTCCATGACTGTGGGTGGTAATGAGTAAGTATTTATTTAATTTGGCCTAATGTGACTAATTACTTGAACTGGGTGATATGACCTTTATATCATTCATAGTGGGGGATTCTCAGACACAATGACAATATATGTGTCATGGCATGTACATACCTAGAAGTAAAATCTAGGAGTTAACTCCTTCAGCACTAGTGTTGCTATATTTGTTGCATTTTATAAATCTCTAAATATTTCCCAATAGCTTACTTCCTCTGCCAAATATAGACAATTGAAGCCAGTATATTAGTTGTAACACACCGAGATAAACATTCAAAGTTGCCTGCAAAACAATAGCAAAAGTTTGTGCCACAACAGAAATCAACAGAAGTAGCAATACTGGAGTGCAATAAACATTGTCATTAATGGTGAAGGAAACAAAGTGAAAGTGACTGTGATAGAAAAGCAACAAAAGGGTGAAAAGGGATAAATAGATAAATCCATGAATATAGGAAAGCAGACAAACACAACAGAAACATGTCAACAAAAATAAAACATCAACTGGAGATGGAAAATAGCAAAAAATGAAAGTAAGATGGCGTGCAATGGACAAGGGATTAAAAGGGAACTGTTCACTAAAAGCCATCCTGAAACAACAAGTTGCATTTATATTGCACCTTTAGAGTAGCAGAAGGCCTAAGAACTTCGTAAGTATGTACTTGGAGAAAAATTGATACCAGAAGAAGGATATTAGGACGGGTTGCTGAGGCTGAACAGAGAAGCAGCTTCTCACCATTATTGTTCAACTAAAGCCCCTCTGGAAAGAGAAGTTTGTACAGTGATAAGTGACAAACAAAAGAAGGAAAAGATGGACTCCAGGAGAAGGAAAATAAATAGAACAGCAGATTAAAGAGAAAAGAGATTAAAGAGAAAAGCTCATTAAAATAAACTAATGAAACAAATATACACACACATGATCATTTGTCTCCTGTTACCTCATTTCACATCGCTTTAATGCAGTCTTCTACTTTCAACCACTTCATTTTCTCTCGGGTTAGTTCGTGCCTTGTTTTTCTTTTGCCAATGTTTATATTTGGAGCTTTTGCTAATACAATAATTTTACTATGACATCAGTTAAAAAGAAATAGAAGATACAGACATGCTGAGATTAAGTGAAACATGCACTTAGCCTCAGTCTAACCACATCAGCGAACAAACTGCAACTTGCGGCTTCTTCTGCGAGAATATTTTTATGAATATTAACCACTTCAGTTTCCTCATGATGAATAATAAGCAAAAACTATTTTAAATATATATTGAATCACAAGCTGAATGATTCATTTGTGTTAAAATAAGCTGTAAGTCTCAGAATGATTATTCAGTTCCTTTATAGTATTTTAATATTATTTTTCTCATTTCATTTATTACCACAATTCAAAATGGATGTAAAACAAACCTTAACTTAATTTCCTAACTTGAATGGAATTCTCTCCAGAATGGACGGGTATATTGCTTTTATTTTGATTATTTTTAAATTATATCAATAGATTACCTTAACTTTGCTGTAAAAAGGATAAACTGAAAAGCAGCCTAGTGAGCAAAAGCAACTCTACAGTGTCGTATGATTCTGGATGCATCATGACTTGGTCTGGCAACTGTGCTTGAGACCACAAGAAACTACAGAGAGTTGTGGACACAGCTCAGCAAATCATGGAAACCAGCCTCCACTCCATGGACTCTATGTCTATACTTTTCGCTGCCTCAGTAAAGCAGCCAGCATAATCAAAGACCCCTCCCATCCCGGACATTCTCTCTTCTCCCCCCTCCCATTGGGCAGGAGATACAAAAGCCTGAAGGCACACACTACCAGGCTCAAGGACAGCTTCAATCCCACTGTTATAAGACTATTAAACAGACAAACTGTATGATAAAATGGACTCCTGACCTCACAATCTACCTACTCATGGCCTTGCACCTTATTGTCTGCCTGCACTGCACTTCTCTGGAACTGTAACACTTTATTCTGCATTCTTCCTCTTCTATTGATGCACTTTCCAACAGAAAACACAAAATATTGTTCAGGGGTGTGAACAGGAACTGATATGCTTCTCCCTAACTAACTGGAGCTGAATTCATAGAACACAGACTAGCTTGGATCCTTTTTGTCTGCACAGTTCATATTTAGTCTGTGCAAAGCACTAAGGTAGAAAAGCAACCTGCAATTCTTTATGTCAATTCTTATTCTATCAGACCTTTAGCCAGCCAGTTAAATATAAATTCTGAGACCTGACACAGCTATTTGAAGGGTTGAAGAGATGTGATCATTCTTGGGATCTCTTTCCCAATATTCCTTCCTTACAGGAGGTGGCCTCCACAGACAAGACCCTTTTACTCATGGCTAAAACTTAATCCTGATGAGCTAAGAGCATGGGATGTAGTGAGCCTCAGGATGAACAACTGGTACTTGTATGGTAAACTTTCTACTGGATGATTATTGCACTACACATCACTTCTGCAGACATGTTGTTCATGCCAGACCATCTGGCCTGGATATTATATCACATACTGCATCACTTTTATGTGCTATCACATAGAATTAATCCAAAGCCTGATCATTAAAAATGATTGGAAACACTGTTGAAAATGCAGGCAAATGAGACTATTGCATGGACGAGCTGGGCCGAAGGGCCTGTTTTCTTGCTGTGTAGCTCTATGACTTTATGACTACAACTGTTTATCTATTGTATGGTTTAATTGTAGCACTGTCCCTGTTAGTATGACATGTTAACACACAAAGGTTGTTGGGTGAATTTGAGTGCCATGAAGGTAAATTTGATGTCAGTCTCATGATGCACAGCTCCCAAATGGCACAGATGTTGTCTGCATGTACCGTTTTTACCAGGAGAGTGATGGCTTGAATCTACATTACTTAAAGGAACTTCCCTTCCTGGGGTGCTGGCAGGGAGTTGAGCAGAGAAGATCCCATTTTCTTTATTCATTATATTTTTGAGGATAGTCTTCTTGAAGATCAGTTCCTTTATTTTCCTGGTGGCTCAGACCACCCCAGTCCCTGCCCCAGGTACTCTCTCCAACGTTGACTGCTCCATTGTCTGCAGAAGCATGCACTGCCCTTCCCCACGCTATCCCAGTGATGGTTCCCATTGCGAAGTGCCACTTCCTTGCTTTCCAGAAGATCACAGATGCTTTGCACATCACTCTGGGTCTACAGTCTGGCTTATGTTCAGTTGCATGCAGAGGTCCCAGTAGTGTGGATTTTAAAAGACTCAAAGCACAGTATGTTGTGGGCAATGAAGCATCCCTCCCCTGCAGCCTTGTTCAGAATTGGTGTGGTCCCCCGTCTGTCAATGTGTGTTTTCACCCATTCAAAGTCGGTCGTAGCAGTAAGCAAGAAGACTCTGGGAGAAAGCAGCAGGATGGAGACTGGTGCCTACTTAGAGCTTACATTCCTCACGGAGACTGGTGGCAGAACTGGAGATGATCTCACTGCTCAGAAAGTGACACACAACAGTGGAGGCAGCTGATTGGTGGTAGCAACAGGTAGGAACTTTTACCTTTCTTTACTACTTTCAATCACTGAAATATAATTAAAGAAAGGGATCTTAAGTTGTGGTAGACGGTGTTGAGAGAGGAATAAGATCCCTAGCATAATCAATACTTCAAATTAAAGTAAGTAAGTGCTGAGTCCAAGGTATTGGTATTGGTATTGGTTTATTATTGTCACTTGTACCGAGGTACAGTGAATAACTTGTCTTGCAAACCGATCATACAGGTCAATTCATTACACAGTGCAGTTACATTGAGTTAGTACAGAGTGCATTGAGGTAGTAGTACAGGTAAAAACAATAACAGTGCAGAGTAAAGTGTCACAGCTACAGAGAAAGTGCAATGCAATAAGGTGCAAGGTCACAACAAGGAAGATTGTGAGGTCATAGTCCATCTCATTGTATAAGAGAACCGTTCAATAGTCTTATCACAGTGGGGTAGAAGCTGTCCTTAAGTCTGGTGGTACGTGCCCTCAGGCTCCCGTATCTTCTACCCGATGGAAGTGGAGAGAAGAGAGAATGTCCCGGGTGGGCGGGGGGGGGGGGGGAGGGTCTTTGATTATGCTGGCTGCTTCACCAAGACAACGAGAGGTAAAGACAGAGTCCAAGGAGGGGAGGCTGGTGTCCGTGATGCGCTGGGCTGTGTCAACAACTCTCTGCAGTTTCTTGCAGTCCTGGGCAGAGCAGTTGCTGTATCAAGCTGTGATACATCCAGATAGGATGCTTTCTATGCTGCATCGGTAAAAGTTGGTGAGAGTCAAAGGGGACAAACCAAATTTCTTTAGCTTCCTGAGGAAGTAGAGGCAGGCAAGAGAATTCAGTGGAATGCTCCTCCTGCCACATGTAGAAAGACAGGACACATCCAGTGTCCCTGATGACCACGTGTGTACGAAGTGTGTCCCACTGCAGCTTCCGACTGTGTTGCCCTGCAGGAGCTCACTATGGAGCATCAGTGATGCTGAGGAGATTGTGGCTAGCACATTTAGCGAGCTGCTCACACCACAAGCAGTAGCTGCAGGAAAGCGATGGGTGACCACCAGGAAGAGAGGTAAGCACAAGCAGGTCATTCAGGAATCTCATGTGACTGTCCCCTTCAAACAGATGTACTCCATTGGAGGGGGTGGTGTAAGAGGCTGTAACAAAGTTTTTTGGCTCTGCTGCATAAAAGCAGGGTGGAGAAAGACTGGGAAAGTTATAGTGATAGAGGATTCATGGCAAGAGGAGCAGCCAGACACTTCTCTAGCTGCAAACAAGATTGTCAAATGATATGTTGCCTCTCTGGAGCCAGAGTAAGGATGTCTTCGAGCTGCTGCAAGACATCCTGAAAGGGCAGGGTGAACAGCCAGTCATCATGGCACACATATAGATTTGGAAAAGGGATGAGGTCCTGCAACATGAACTTAGGGAGTTAGGTAGCAGATTAAAGAGCAGGCTGTAATCTTTGGATTGCTTCCGGTTCCACATGGTAGTGAGTGTAGGAATAGGATGGGTCAGGTGAATGCGTGGCTAAAGGGAAGAGGTAGGAGGAAAGGCTTTAGAACTTTGGATCATTGGGACTGTCTCGGAATCAGGAATCAGGAATCAGAATCAGATTTATCATTGTCACTGACGTTTGTCATGAAAGTTGTTGTTTTGCGGCCGCAGTACAGTGCAAGACATAAAAAATTACTTTAAGTTTCAAAAATAAATAAATAGTGCAAAAAGAGGAATAACGAGGTAGTGTTCATGGGTTCATGGACTGTTCAGAAATCTGTGGGGGGGGGGGTGAGGGGGGAAGAAGCTGTTCTTGTCTCTGAGGAAAGTGGAATTTGTACAAACAGGGTAGGTTGTACCAGAACCAGAACAGATCCAACATCCTTGCAGGGAGGTTTGCTCGTGATGTTAGTGAGGGACTTTAACTAATTTGTCAAGGGAATGGGGCACAGAGCAGATGTACAATTGAGGGGGTGGGGGGGGGGAGGTGGGAGTGTGAGGTTCATCTCATTATAGAAGAAAAACAGTTGTCCAGTAGGTAAACCTGCCATGGATGCATGAAGAAATTGAAAGACTGAATTGCATCAATTTTAATGCAAGGAACCTGACTGGTAAGACTTATGAACTTAGAGTGTTGATCAGCACACTGGAATATGATATTTTTGCAAACACAGATGCATGGTTGAAAGGAATGGTTGGGTTTGTTTTCCCTGGAACAGAGGAAGCTGAGGGAATATCCGATAGAGGAATACAAGGTTCGAAGGGCATTGACAGGGTAGATAGCTGGAAACCTTTCCCCATTTCAGAGACATCTAAAACCTGAGGTTTAAGGTGAGAAGTAAAAGTGTTAGAGAGGATCTGAGGAAAATATTTTCACTCAGAGAGTGGTTGCAATCTGGAAAGCACTGCCTAGGAGGGTGGCGGTCTACTGGCATAACAATCAAGGAGCATCTGGATGGGAACTTGAATCACCAGGGCATACAAGGTGACAGACCAGGCACTGGTAAATGTGATTAGTACAGATGGGTGCTTGATGATTTCCATAGACATGGTAGGCCGAATGGTCTGACTCTCTGAGTCCAAAATATCTCTGTCCTTGTCTACTCATAAGCCAACAGTACAAGACTAAAATTATTTACAGAATGGATCATTGACACAGGCATGCTGGGTTGAAAGTTCTTTAAAGGGTTGAAAGTGGTGTATAGCAACTACAAAAAAGAAACAAGCCATAGAGGCAGTGGTCTGGAATTTGTGGCTGTATCATTACTGAAGTCAATTTCAGGAGTTCAATGCACATCCATTAGGATATCTCATGGTTAGGGCATGGAATAGAGGACAAATATCTGTGCTTAAACTCTTTCCTGGAAAGAGTGATTGCTGCTGAATGGAAGCAGAAGACAGTCATGAGGATTTAAAGAAATTCCAATTCATGGAGCATGGAATATTGGAAGATGAACAAACTAACTAAAGAAAAAACAAAAGCCTTGTTCTAGGTATTAATAATTCCTTTGAAGAACTGTCATTTATTTTGAAATTTTGGTCTAACAACAAAAGTGATTAACAGAAAAATTCTAGCTGTACTTAAAAACCTTTAAGAGTCACATCATGACTGTATTTGATTTTAGATTCACTGAGTCATATGGGAAATTGCAAATTTGAGTCATTGTGTGAATGTACGGGTTTGGTTACAGTGAGTGAAGACTCAGAAAATCCAAGCTTGCATGTTGACAAACAGCATAAATGTACAACATCTGTGGTTAAGCTATTCACCACAATTTAACCCACAACAGACATTCGGTTTACACACAGTTCAAAGCGTCCTTGGCATAATTGAAGGCCTAGAGAGGCACCATTTTCTTGACAAAACTATGGGTTGCTCATAATTTTAAATTGGTGGGTAAAGCTAAAATAAAGACACCAAATTGTGTCACACAACACTCCTCAAATCATTTTCTCACACTACAGATATAATCGTCTGCTCAATTGTCACCCATTAGCACTAGGGATCAAATGTGAAAATTAAACCTGATTAGAGGCTGAATGTGAATATATAATTTAAATTTTTCCTCAGTGAAGAATATTTGGAATTTATTATAATCTGGGAGTTAGCCATGGAAATAAGTTTCTGTTTATTGACATGAGAACAAATTGAAACTCTGAGTAGAACATAAGGTTTTAAATTTAATGGGAGAAATTCATGCAGGCAGTGCATGTATTTCATAAGCTATTTTATTAATTTGAAGCAAGATGCAACAGAAATTCTATGCATGTGTGGGAGACAATGGAACAAATTCAAAGGGTCTCTCTGTGGACAGACACCATGGGCGATACAGCACTTGATGTGCAATGTATGTCCACAGATGCAAATTTGGAATGAAATGTAGGCTAAGTAATAGATTGCATCTGAAACATCTCTTACCAGGAAGATATTGGCCTGCTGGAATGTAATGTCAGGGCCAATTCTGATCTGAGCCAGTGCTGGGAAATCCAACAACTACATTTCCAGTGATAGTCTCACTCTTTAAAGTAATTTCTTGTTCTGTCTCAGCAGAATGACCTGACCTCTTCAATGCTGCCCTCAGATGTCCTTCTCTGCTGTTACAAAGCCCAGTTGTCTGTCAGAAGTGTGGGGTGCCTGCTCACATCTCTGTCCTGGCACTCCTGGTTTGGGAGGTCCATTTAATTTCACCACTTCTGGTAAATCCCATTGGGAACTACCTTTTAGGAGCTCCTTTCACAGCATGAGATCGCATAGATAAACTGACACCTTGCATAAATCTTGGAGTTTCCCTTTTGTGGCCTGGTCATGTAGTTGAGGCTAACTCAGTTTGCTCAGTGCACATGTGTGCTAAAGTATTGCAACAGCAACATGAAATGCATGGAATCAATTTATTGTTTTGCGCTGTGCATGCACAATCGCACCACACACATCTTGGGAATGATTCACTTGGAAAATTACACCATTGTGACTGAATTCATAGGCTTAACAATAAGGTTAGTCTATAACTAATGCATTAATAAATAACATACCCTTAAGCATTCTTATAAATAGATATTTACAAGGTACTGCTAATGATCATCAACAGTGATTTTAAGATTGAGATTTTTGAATTTTGGTTTATTTATAAAGATAGTTACCATGTTCCACACATTGTCAAAGTTACTATAAACAGCAACTGGAGATACTCCTAGCCCTGCATTTAAAAACTATTTACAAGACAAAATCGAGAAGGTTTTGATAATTATCCCTTATCGGGGTGGAGTTGGAGGGATTTGCAGAGCAAGCTCTTTAAGAATTAAAAGAAGTTGTGGAGCTGATCTGCAGCCAAGATACAATGAAACTCAAGTCGCTAAGCCAGCTCTGTATGTCACAATACAGGAATTTACAGAACAATGATATATTGCAACTGTCCTCCAATCCCATTTGCTGCTAGTATTACAACATTAACCAAGATAGTTATCATTGTCTTCCTGGGGCCATTTTACATTCAATTCCATTTAAACTGCTCAGCAGACACAACAGTGCAAACTGCCTACGTACAGTTCTTTAACCAGAAGTATGTTGACTCATTGTTGGAAACAATGCTCTTTCCTTGACTGACCAGACAATGAAATGAAAAGCATAGTAAATTCAGAAACAAAATATAATTTCATAGAAAACACGGGAACCTGGAAAATTAGGAGCAGAAGTAGACCACTTGGATCTTCGAGCCTGTTCTTCCATTCAATGTGATTATGACTGATCCTCTATCTCAACATCATTTCTCTGCTTGCTCCCCATATGCCTTGATGCTTTTTTGTGCTGATAGATCTATCTCTTTCTTAAAAATAGCGGCAACTTAACCTCCACAGCCTTATGTCAGAGAATTCTGCAGGTTCACATCCTCTGAGTGAAGAAATTTCTGTTCATCTCAGTTCTAAATGCCTTATCCTTTTGGAAAATCTGCTAGTTTGACACTACCAAAGTCTCAGAACTGCTGGATTATCAAAGTTTTACTCCATATGTTTTAAGCTATTAAGAAAGAAAGCATCAATGCAATACTAGTGAAATAACAGAAAATCAAACTCACTACTGAGATGACAGCAAATGTTATAGCATTTAATTACGCATCATGTTTTGCATTGTAGGTGATTCTCAGACAGAATGACCTGGTTCACCTATTTTCTCTCTAGGCTAAATCCACTCCAGCTGGTAATTCCAGGGATGACACCTCCAAAAGTACCTGACTAGGCTGATTCTACTAAGATCAAACAGGACTGTGCATTTACAAACTGTAATCAATAAGCAAATAACCAAAGTTGCTATTTTAATTAACATCATTATAACCCTGCATAATTGAAACGTTTGAAGAAATGAATGTGAATAATCCAGCGTTTCCATTTATCTGATTTTCATCTGTTTTTTTTCCTTGGAATAACCTTACTGATCTTCAAATTTTAAAGCATTTCACAGAGAATATGTTCAGAAGTAGAAGTTTCTTTTGAGAGGAATCTTTTTGAATGGTAGGCCATTTTGGATATGGAACCTTCGGAAATTATTCCCATATTTTCTCCATTCCCTTTGAATATTTTGAGTACATGATGGATGCTTCTTGAAGACTGAGTGAACTGCAGGTCTTGGGTCAAAAGGTAATGGTGGGTGGGAGTGCAGAGGAAGCAGACTCATAAATTGTCGATGAGTTGAGAAACCAGGGTTTTCCCATTCACTTTAACTGCTTGGTACATGGTCAGAAAAATGTTGTTGATGAATTATTACCCATTAAGTATGGAATTGCAAGCAAATTCTTGATACAGTAGAAATATTAGCATTACCACAAGTGTTGTGAAATGGGTTAAGTAATAGACTTAAGTATGGTTTCAGTCTCGCTTACAGCTATCTATCATGTACATCTTTGATTAATCCCACATAATTATGCAATGTGATTCCACAATTCCACTTAGTGAGCATGCAAAGATAAGAACATTATTAAGCAATGTTCTTTTTGAGTAATACAAATGACTAAACTCAGTGGATACTAGACATTGAGAACACACTGAACGTAGAACAGCACAGGAATAGGAGCTTCAGCCCATCGTGGCTGTGTTGACTATGAAGCCAATCTAACTAATCCCATCTGCCTGCACATGGTCTGTGTCACTCTATTCCCTGCTTGTTCATGAATCTGTCTAAATGCCTTTTAAATGTTGCTATGACATCTGCTTTTACCACCTGTCCTGGCAGTGCATTCCTGGCACCTGCCACTCTATGTAAAAAACTTGCCTCACACATCTCCTTTAAACTTTTCCCTGCTCACCTTAAACCTATGCCCTCTAGTATTTGACCTTTCCATCCTGAGAAAAAGTGTTTGACTATTTACCCTATCTATGCCTCTTATAATTTTATATACTTATATCAAGTCAATCCTCAGTTTCCAATGCTCCAGAGAAAACAATCCAAGTTTGTCCAACCTCTCCTGATGGCTAATACAATCCAATACAGGCAAGATCCTGGCAAATCTCTTCTGCACCCTCTCCAAAGTCTCCACATCCTTCCTACAGTGTGGTGACCAGAACTGCACACAAAACTCCAAATGTGACCATGCACATTTCTTTTCAGAAATACTACATTTAATCTGCAAAAAAAAATGATCTCCTGAAGCAGAGTTCATTAAAGATAATGCAAAGTATTCCTCTGAAAAATTAAATAGCTGACCTCCAACCAACACTAATCAACTTACTTAAGCTGTTGGAGAGAATGAAAGAGACTTTATCTTTATTCCAAGGTGTGTAACTAACCTTTAATGTTGTTGACGGAAACACAAAGGCTGTGTGTTAGCTTTGTTGTGATGATGTCATAAGCAAAGTAGACAACTTTTGAATTTCTACAATATCAGGAAGTGTAGCTTGTTCATACATAAAGGCAAGGATTAGGTTAGTTTGATAAGTTTTGGCTCTGTGAGTTAGGAGAAATGTAATTTGATTCTCCAATAGATTTCATTACTGATTTAAATTGAAAATGTCTGCATTTGATATAAACATAAAGGTCATGAAAATAATCATTAGTTATTTTGGTAATACAGAAATTAATGTTGAAAGACCATTCCCCCATTATACATGCTGCTGGGTTTTGCTTTAACTGGGTGGGGTGTAACATGAGCAGCCAACCCAACCTTTCCTGACTTCCAGTTAAAACTGCAGTTTAACATATTTCAGCTGGGATGTTAAACCAAATCCCAATCAGTCCGCTCAGAGTTTGGTCAGCTAACAAAATACAAAAAAATACAAATCTCTAATTCATGAATTCAAATCACTAATGTTCAGTGATTTGCACATACGCCAGTCTACAATGGGGGGATTAGCAGTGGAGAGAGACAGCAGCTTTAAATTCCTGGGTGTTAACATATCAGATGATCTGTCCTGGGCCCAGCACATAGATGCAATCACAAGGAAGGTCAGATGTCCAAACTCAAAGGCATACCTCACTTGTCTCTCAGTCAACACCATGAAAAGTTAGATTGTCATCATTTTGTGCTTGAACCTAAGGACCTGAGGTACAAATTGACCTGAGGACCAAGTAGAATCTGCTTGACTCTTAGACTAATGGGAGAAATGTCATCACGATCCCCCTTTATTATCTCTATACAAGTGTGGAAAAGAGTTCATTATAATTTGCAAATGCAGAAAGAATTCTGCTAGATCAGTTTTTGCAAAGAGTCTTTTAAGGATTGTACTTGAATTAAAGTCAAAGTCAAAGTGAAGTTTATTGTCATATGCACAAGTGCATTTCTGCATGGGGCAATGAAAAACTTACTTGCAGAAGCATCACAGGCACATAGCATCACATCAGCAACATTCAAAAGAAAAACATAAATTAAACATAAATTATACACAAGTTTTACAAGAAAGAACACAATTAGAACAAAGTCTAGTGTAAAGTGATCAAAGTGGTCATAGTGTTGCTAAACTGTAGTGATTAGGTTTGTGCCAGTTGGTTCAAGAACCGAATAGTTGAAGGGAAGTAGCTGTTCTCGAACCTGGTGGTGTGGGACTTCAGGCTTCTGTACCTCCTGCCTGATGGTAGCTGCGAGAAGGTGGCATGGCCCAGATGGTGAGGAGCTTTTTTTGATGGATGTTGCCTTCTTGAGGCAGCACCTTATGTAGATACTACCGATGGTGGGGAGGGATGTGCCCGTGATGTATTGGGCAGAGTCCACTACTCTCTGCAGCTTCCTCTGTTCCTGTGCATTCAAATTGCCATACCAGACAATGATGCAACCAGTCAGGATACTTTCAACAGTACATCTGTAGAAGTTTGTTCGAGTGTTTGGTGACATGTCGAACTTCCTTAACCTTCCAAGGAAGTAAAGAAGCTGGTGCGCCTTCCTTGTGATTGCATCTATGTGCTGGGCCCAGGACAAATCATCTGATATGTTAACGCCCAGGAATTTAAAGCTGCTGTCTCTCTCCACTGCCAATCCCCCCAGTGTAGACTGGCATATGTTCAAATCACTGAACATTAGTGATTTGAATTCACGAATTGGAGGTTTGTATTTTTTTGTATTTTGTTAGCTGAACTTTTGATCATATTCATTCAATGTAGAATGTTCAGCCCACTAGCTTGCACAAAACCAAAATGTCAATAGACCCATCCAACTTTTACGGTCTTATTAACTGACTATTATGCCTAAAATATTGTCCTTTTATGGTAACAGTGCATATGGTATCAGTAATATATTGTAGTCCCCTTCTGAAGTGTGACCCATTGAATTATGACCTGGGTGCAAAAATGTTGAATGATTGGAACTACTGCCTGAGCTTGAATTCTTTGTCACATTCACTGAGTGATACGATTTGATTTTATTTTTAACCATTAGCACAAAAAATGAATACTAGTAATCTTGCAATGGTGACATTATTCACCCCAGTAAGGTTGCAGATCTTCATCTTATGTAGTCTGTTGATGTTATGGATGACTTGCTTCCACTCCAGTTCTGTGCTGATGAAACTAATGTGGGACCTGCAAACTCTGCCAAAGGTGGGCTAGGAGGTGCTTTACAGGGCAGGTGGGTGAGTGGTTTGTGAGGTGATGCACTCTCTTTGTCATTTACACCAAGCCTTCGGTGTGCTCCCCATGAATGGACTTGAAATTCTTGGTGCCATCCTGAATGCTCCTTCCCCTTCTGAGAGGTCATGGGCTAGAGATTCCCATGAATCAGCAAGGATATTGCACACACTTAAAAAGGTTTTGGAAAATTGACTTGAGCACCATTGTGTGTCATATACTTTGGCATAACTGACACTTTCCTAGCATCACAGATGGTGCATTGCATGTGCCCTCTCTTAACAACATGAACTAAAGATTTTGGGTGCAACCCGTGATCTTCACTGAACACTGATAGAAAAACTAGGTGTTGGAAACGTGATGTCAATTTGAGAATTGTTTTATTAATTGCTTGGGTGACAGGCCAAAAATAGAGTCCAATAAAATGTTAATGAAACACTGTTATTAAAAGTTTCAAGACCTCCTCCATTCTGTCACTTCTGGTGGAAGGCTCTCCCTCTTCCTCTGAATATCTCAGAATATATCAGAGACAATGAACAGTACTAATTGCTGAAATCTACTTACCTCTTTGTGATATCTTCATGTAAAATGAGATTGGTTAGTGCATGACATTCACAGGCAAGGGTATTATCTATAAGTATGCAAACTGTTTTTGGATGAACTAGCTGTGTACATGTTTTCTGCTGAATTCTTTTTTCTATTAAAAGAAAACCTTAAAATTGGATCTATTGTGCAGGATGCAAATTTCACATAAAATTTGTTCTTCCCAGGGTAGTGATCATTTCCAGGTGATATTATGGATCAGGAAATTGGCTTGGGCACCTCTGTGTGTAATATCCTTTTGCATAACTGATGGTACACTGCATGTCCCTTCCCTTAACGTGAACTAAAGATCTTCACTGAGCACTAACAGTGAAACTAGGGGCATATCATGTAGGTATTGGCAATATGATGTCAATTAAAGATATATTGATATCTTGCACACAGCAAGCTGCCTGCCTCAACGTTTAATGCTCAGGATAACAGTTGTCTCTTCACCATACCCAGGGTTTTTGTACAGATGACATCAAAGATAAATGCTCTGCTCAGTGTCTCCTTGGTCATCTTGCACCTCACATTATTATTCAGCCACGCCGCATGGGAATTGATTGCTGCTAGCTAGTCCAGGAATTGCACTTGCCCTGTGACTCCCTGTTGTAGATACAGCCCTCCTTTCATTACTGAAGCCAATCTCTGCTCATTATATTCCAAGCCAATTTTTGTCTGTTTTTAAGCAATATTTAAACCTTAAGTATCTGTTTGCTGCAAAATTGTCTTTTAACCAAAAGGTCTCAGCACAGACATTTATCATGATTTTTTTAACATGAAGGAACATTATTTACATAAAAATTCTAACACATTTGTCATCCATTCACTGCCTTTCTACTGGCCTGATCCACTGTGGGAGATCATCATTGAGGTGTTAAAGAGACTCACATATGCTCACAACAAAGGTTAGTTCATACATGGGTGGAGTCAGGTATCATGTATATTATGCTGCCTCCAATAACACATTAAACACAAAGAGGATATGCAGTGGCCCTGTGCTATTGTAAGCTTTTATCTGAAATCCCACATCCCCTCAGGAGTTCTATTCTACTTATAGATAAGTATAGTCTCCACTTACAATCACAGCTTCAGTGATTGAGATGTCGTTCACCAACAGAAGTAAATTAAGTTTAGTACTCTAATTTGCAACAACCACCCCTGTATAATGCAATCCAGATGCCTTTCAATTGATACACTAGATTTACATTGCTAGTAATGAATTCTGCATGAGATCTTGACAAATCTAGATCAGACTGTGTGGCTGTAATTGATGTAACATTGCAGTGGCACATCAGTTGTTTTCAGCTGTGACCCTCTACTTGGCTCATTTGACCAACTTGGCAATCCACGGCTACACCTTTGGCATTGAACATTACTGCCATTATATTCAGCCAATGTATTATAGAGACTTGCTTAAAAAAAATCCATGACATCTGGTTTTGTGTCAAAGCTTATACATTTGCTTGGCAATTGAAACCAGGGCTCCAGTGATAACAAGCAGCCCTCCAACTGCAGACTAGCTAATTAACCTGCTTCTGGAATCAATTAAACGTGGAGTCAACAACAGATGAGAACTGGTGTCCTTATCGTGCAAGGCCAGTCACAAAGATGAGTTAAGAATATGTAGTGGAACCTTCAAATGATTACACAACTATGTTACTAAATTACAATTAAGTTTGGAGTCCAATTATAAGTTTCAAATACAAGGAAATTGCAAATGTGCAGGAGCTGTGTTGCAAGTGTGGGCATGCCCAAAGGGACTGATTTAGAGTTTTCATATTTTTCTTCATGTCACTATTTCAGTGAGCCTTCCCATTGGTCTTCAACAAGTCATTTACGCTCATACTCCAGAAATTTGACAGCACAGTTCTCAGTTCGACCACCCACTTTTCAAACAGCACCGGTCTGAATGTTCAATCAGTTTGGATGAAGGTATGGGGATGGGGTGTGGGGCCAACATGGAACGTTTCTTTCTGGGGTTTATTAACAAGCTGTACTGTGATCAGTTACAAACGGCATGGGTACCTCCCAGCACTTTGTGCTGTAACATTTTTGCATTTCTTGTTATCTAGGCAATCTGACAAGGCAGCAATGCTGGTCAATCCCTCAATAACCCTGTCATTCTTATAAATCCCAGCATCATTTACTGGCATGGTACTACTGATCAAGTCCATTCAGTTCTAATCCCAAATGCATTACCCAGTGACTTCCACGAGTCTCTTGAGGCTAGAGCTTTAAGAGTGATTACCTCTGGTATGTAACCACTCCTACAAACAACATCTCACAGTTGCCTGCCCGCTGCTTCAGTCAGGAGCCATTTAATACAGGGTTTTAAGGCTGCCTTCCTTTGCCGTCCAATGGTTTAGCAGGTTACACAGAAGACTGGCTGGATCACACTGTTCACAGCAGGTAACCATATCTTATAGAAGATCAACCTGTAGTCACTATACAATAGTCAAAGCTCTTACCCCCTTTGAAACCTATTCAGATTAGATTTATTATCATATGTAAACATGGAAAATGCAAGATAAAGCATTTTATTACATTAGTACAAGAATATGCCAACACATCATGGAGTGAATACAGGATAATGAAAGTGTCCAGATTTCTCCCTGGGCTCTGCAGTGAGTGGAAAGCTACAACCACTTTACAGGAAAGTGCCCTGTAATTTTTTGCCCATTTATCTTTTATTATTAATATTGAGATCTTGCCAAATGTGAGTTGTTTTTTCTTGGTCCAGGAGGAGGCCTTTTTAAAATGTTTCACATTCTTCAGGTGCAAGAAATGAAAGCTGGAATCGAAATCATTTGAATTACCATTAAACTGAGCTGCATTGGGAATGTTCTGAAGAATATGAGCATCTGCTAGAAGAAGTTCGATTGAAAATAAGAACCACATAACATAACAAATGCCTGTAAATAGATAAAATCAATGGGGCCTGATAATGCTCAAGCAGATCTTTGGTGAGGTCAGACGTAGGATCAAAGGCCATGACACAGGGGATCCAACAAGATAGGAGACATTATCAGAGAAAAAGACAACCTTCTCACATTTGTATAGCGCTCCTCATATCGACACTGGGATGTATAAAGTTCAAGCGGGTGTGTTGAGTCTGACCAGGGAGGAATAAAAAGTGTCCAATTCAAAGAGACTAAGAGGTTTCTGAAGGTAGGGAGAGGGATAGCAAAGCAATGTGAAATGCTTTCCCTGCTCCAGGCAATATGCTTCTTGTTTCCGCTTTAGTACATTAAAAAACAAGAAAATCCAAATATTTTGAGACCAAAACCTTGAAATTGGATTATGTACAGTCTTTTTCATGTGATCCAATTTAAATTTTACTTGGAGTAGATTGTGCCAAAGATCATTTTTAGGAGAAATCATGTCAATCGTGAATTTGGATCAGGCACTTCTAATCACAATTCACATTAGCATGCTTGACCTGTTCCCTTGTCAGGCTCACACCAAATGATGCCATGAGTCCCACAATACTATTTCCACCCATACTGATATTAATTGCATTCTGAGAGTTAAGATTAGAACTAGGAGCACATAGTGCTAATTTACACCATAGATTATTCTTTCTAGCATTTCACTCGTCCAATGGCACCACTCTGTCACTGATCGTATCACAATACACACGCCTGGCTACATTGGATGGGTTTGGGAACCTTGGACGGGAGATAAAGACATACTTATCTGTGAAAAACCTATTCCCACAGAGCCTTCACAAACACCTGGACTCCTCTGGTGAACAATGAATTTGCAGACTTTGGTTTCCCAAGACTGTCATGTTTGAGATATGAGGCATTCTGTGGGAAGGCCTTGCTCAATGGTCTGGTGTCTGCACTGCTGTCTACAAGGAGGTTGTGGTCACTTTTATGGTCTCTTTCCTCACCTCAGGATCTTTTCATGCAGTCATTGCAGATCTCTGCCACATCTTCCAGTTACTTCCTGTACTGCTTATTGCTACATCAGAGTGGTCACCTGGGAATTATATCCATAAACTTTCATTTCATTGAGGTAAAGGGTGCATTTTGGGCACTACAATTTGCAACCATTGATTCCACTCATTGTGGCCATATATTTTCCCTTTAATAACCTGAACTTCTTCAAGTCATAGAGAGATACAGCATGGAAGCAGGCCCTTCAGTCCATTGAGTCCATGCCAACTGTCAATCACACATTAACACTCGTCCCTAATTCTACATTAATCCCTTTTTTTATTCTCTCCACATTCTCATCAATTTCCCCCAGGTTTTATCAGTCACCTGCACACATTAGGGGCAATTTACAGTGCCCAATTAACCTACCAACCCACATGTCTTTGGGATATGGGACGAAACCAGAGCATCCAAAGGACCCTACAGCATCACAGGAATAAGGTGCAGACTCCACACAGACAGCAGCTGAGGTCAGGATTGAACCTGGATCTCTGGCACTGTGAGGCAGTGGCTCTACTAGCTGCGCCACTCCACTGCCTACAGTGGAGCACGTTTTTATGAACAAGAAAGGTTTCCACTCCTTCAATCTGCAGGTCATTGTGTTCATCTTTGGCACCAGGCACTGCCCAAAGGGATAGATCCTAGGGGACAAGGGTCATCCTCTACTTTGACTTGCACCTTTTGCCTCCAAAGATGCTGCTTGACCCAGGAATTTCATCAGCATTTTGTGTTTTGTTTCTGTACTTCCCTGGCTAATGATATCCGTGCACTCTCCAACTGTAGCAGCTGGTACAACAAGAGACATGCTAGTACCAAGGTCACAGTGAAAAATTCCATATGTCTCCTGAAGATAGATTTTGTTGCCTGAGTCAGTTTGGAGATACCTTGCAGTACATGGAAAACAGATATGGAAACTTAAGCAACAAACAAAACGGGTCAGGCAGCATCTGTGGAAGGAAATGGACAGTCAATGTTTTGGGTCAAGACCCTTTCATCTGGACTTCATTGTTGTTTGTTGCGTGGAGCAAAATCTGGCCACCTGTAAAAGGCCACTGTTGCTGGCATTGAGGAAACCCAGAGCCTGAGGGCCATGATGTGGATTCTAGAGAGCAGCAGAAGGAAGAAGACTATGAGGAAGAGAACCTTTCTCAGCATCTACACCCTTATCAGGAGGGAAAGATTAGCGGTGCAGGATTTTAAGGAGAGATAATTTTCATAAGGAGCCTACAGAATTATAGCTCCTATGTAAACCACATGACCCTCTCCATAATCCAATCATTACAACCAACATTATTGCACCAACTGTCAGTTGGGATGGCACAGGTAACAAATGACAGTCCCTTGCATCCTGTTTTACAAGTTCACCTGCACTGATTAAAATATATGATTGAATGAATCCGTGCTCAAGTTACTTTAATGTAATTTAATAACACGTATATTTTCTGAAAAGTGGCATTTTCGCTTAAACCACTCTCCTGAAACTCCATTTTTCTGTGAGAATCTCTGGAGTGTAGGTGTACAGGTCATGTACATATATATCTTGTAAGGAAATTTCTTTCAGCAATGGTCCATTGTGTGGAGATTGTCGCTCGGACAGAAGACTGCTCTGGGTACCTCACGCCTTGCTTTTCTTTTGGGGAGCCAGGTAAGTGTCTTGCTGCCGCCACCAGGTACATGTCCCTTTTGGTGAATGTGGCTAATGCTGGGGAGTGCATCTTCAAGGGCCAACACCCTTCTCTGCCTGCTGGACACCAAGTTGCCCTGAGATGTACAGAATTGGCTGAGGTCCCATCAAGAATCAGCCATACTCCATTTTACTGCTTGTTTCCGGGTATGCCAGCAACCCTCCTTTCCCAAACCTTATGACCATTACCCTTGTACTCCCACGACTGTTCCATCACCTAATTCCTAACTACCAAATCCCTCCCAACTCTAACCCTCTCCTGACAATGCACCCAAAGATCTCTCCATAGTAACAAGTTCAGTGACAATGAGAGGAGGAACCAGCAGCTTCCATCCTACCCAATGGGAGGTGATGAGAGAGACCATAGGATCTGGGCAGTAGAACCAGGCTGAATCCCTCTCTCAACTACTGATTTCCCTTCCTCCTGATTACTGATCACTCACTACCAATACCACCTCTGGATTACACCACTGATCTCTTCCCAACTACTGATCCCAGCTTCTGGCTGCACTTCCCAATGGCTCCCAACTGCACAAACACATTCTACCTAACCATTACATCCCTGAAGCCCTAACAACGTTCCAAGCCAAAGATTCCTGAAAGGGCCTTGTCCCCACAACCTCCTGAGACCAATGCTTAACTCTTTGATCTTGGGCCTCCCTGGGTACCAAGTCCTGCATCCCCATAGCTCACCCTGCTCTTTCCTGATTCCCTTTGTGCACAATGTAACACACCCAGTAGATAAGTCTTTAGCTGAATGAGGCGAGTTTGCTCACACATGATGTCTTGCTGCCACTTAATTTCCCAGCGGCAGGCTCACAGAGCAGATGTTGATTGTGTCCCTACACTATGCCTAAGGATTCCAAAGCTATTGTCAGTTGACATTCTTAAGTTAAATTGACTTCTTTAAAATTGTTTCAGTTGATGCAGAGAAAACAGTAGAGCTACCATTCAAGAATTGTTTCATTTTCCCATTACCTTTGCCTGTCATTTAATGATATTTATTTATTAGTCACAAGTACATCGAAACACACAGTAAAATGCATCTTTTTGTGTTACTGAGAATGTGCTAGGGGCAGCCCACAAGTGTCGCCACCCTTCCAGCGCCAACATAGCTTGCCCGCAGCTCCTAAGCTGTACATCTTTGGAACATGGGAGGAAACCGGAGCACCCGGAGGAAACCCACGCAGGCACATGGGGAGAATGTACAAACTCCTTACAGACAGCGGCAGGAATTGAACCCAGGTCACAGACACTGTAATAGCGTTACGCTAACTGCTATACTACTGTACCGTGAACTTTGGAATTGGAACTGCGGCTAATATTGACAGGAAGGGAAGTAGCTCCATGTCAACAATCCTTTCTTGTTGAGGACCCGCCTCATGACAAAGGGAGATGACTCCCAACCTCCCGAGGTCAAACCCTAGCTTTTTCATCTTAGACCTTCTCCCATCCCTGGACTCTGTTCACCTGTGGATAAAGAGAAATCAAGAGAGAGATAACACAAATGGATCTCCTGCATCAAGTGGCTACAAATTTAATGGCAGCATTGACATCAACCAAGTGCTGGCCACTTTCCTGCCCTCCATTTGATAATAGTGAGGGAAGCAAAACTTAAAAGAGGCCAGTTATTCATTTGATGGTAACACACCATGGGTTTGAGTCCTACAAAGGTCATTCAGTACCTGACTGTGGACTTATACTTGCAAGAACCATACCAAGAAAGCATCCTAAAAACCTGTCAGCTGCATGATTTTAGCAACATCAACCCCACACAATAAGCATCCCAAAGGTTTTGGAAGATCAATCAATGTTTGCCATACTACTCTTCTACTTGACTTATTAAGAACTACAAGTGCACAGGGTTTAACTTTACATTAGGCAGCAATAACCATTACTCATAGCCAATTGAAGAACAAAGTTACTCTAAACAAATTGAAACTGTGGCCTGCGAAGCTTTTGAGTGAAACATAACAAAATTCTCGTCTGCATTTACAATTCAATTTCTGTTTACATCAAATCCATGTACTTAAAACATTAATGGCATTGCTGAAGTCACTGACAATAAATTGCAATAAGATTGAGTGGAACATACAACTGGGTTAAAGTTCTACAATGAGCGATATGACAGACTGTATTCAATTAAAACTTTCTTTAACCTGTATCAATTACTCTTTGGACCGCACAGGAATGACAAGCATCAAGAACTTTTATTTTTGGAAAGATGGATTAGTTGCAATGAAGGGCTGCTTGCTAAAGTGCACTTTTGCAGCTCAAGAGAAAAGTTATGTGGGAACTGTGAGATTCTAGAGTTTATTCCCTGAGCGAGGAAAACCTGTGAGCCAAAATTCCTGTTGATGTGAATAAAGGGTATGTTTAAAGTTAATAATCTTCAGAAATGTAATCCCTAATTCCCTCAATGACCGGTAAATCAGCATTGCTTGAGTTCAATGCTTTCATTGCTACTTTCAAAGCATTTTTACCTCTCTTTGCTAGCATGAGCAAAACTATAGATCTGACCCAGGGCTGGTTGGCAATTGTAGATTAATTATTATGGTTATTGCATTTGCTTTTGGGACATGAAACAATGATCAAAACTTTGCAGAATTTTTGATGCTGAGGCTAAACACTGGTACCTTGCTTAGCACGAGCATTGGCAGGAGCAGGAGCACTAATGGAATCAGTGCTGGAAGGGGTCATGATAGCACTATCGAGAGAGAGGTGTGTTACTGACTATGCTTACGTTGCGTTGGGAACCTGGTGTGCTGATAACCTGGTGCAAAGTCTCCTTCGCTGCTGTGCACATCCATCACAGCTTAGTGTGGAGAGGCTGCATGTGATGGTTGGTGTTGGGTGGGCTGGGGCTGAGATGGGGGGTGTTGAGTTCAGGTCATTCCTAGGGACCAGCATCACCTGCTCTACATGTTGGTCTACTGCCTGGTTCCTGTAGTCTCTCTCATCACTTCCTGCTGGGTTCTTCCCCCTCTCGTTGTCACTGGGCTTGTTAGCACAGAGAAGTCTCTGGGCTGGGGAAAGTTGTGAAATCAAACAAAGAGAAGTGGTGGGGGGGTGAAAACAGCAGCTTCAGGAAGCAGGTCCCCAGTGATGGTTCACATTCACCTTCCAGCCAAGATGCAGCCCTGTGCCCTACATCTCAGCACTGAGCAGCTGCACCTTCTTGGACAAATCTTTTGTTATTCAAGAGCCTTTACCATCTTCCTTTAGCTCTATCACCATGTATACTATTCATTCCTTTTTACCCCCTACCCTGCTTAGACCTCCCCTTTTGTTGGTATTGGTATTGGTTTATTATTGTCACTTGTACCGAGGTACAGTGAAAAACCTGTCTTGCATACCATTTGTACAGATCAATTCATCACACAGTGCATTGAGGTAGTACAGGGGAAAAACAATAACACAGAGTAAAGTGTCACAGCTACACAGAAAGTGCAGTGCATGTAGGCAGTAAGGTGCAAGGTCATAACAAGGTAGATTGTGAGGTCAAGAGTCCGTCTCATCGTATAAGGGAACCATTGAATAGTGTTATCACAGTGGGATAGAAGCTGTCCTTGAGCCTGGTGGTATGTACCCTCAGGCTCCTGTATCTTCTGGAGAAGAGAGAATGACCCAGGGGGTGGGGTTTTTGATTATGATGGCTGCTTCGCCAAGGCAGAGAGAGGTATAGACAAAGTCCATGGAGGGGAGGCTGGTTTCGTAATGTGCTGGGCTGTGTCCACAACTCTGCAGTTTCTTGCAGTCCTGGGCAGAGCAGTTGCTATACCAAGCCGTGATGCATCCAGATAGGATGCTTTCTATGGTGCATTGATGAAAGTTGGTGAGTGTCAAAGGGGACATGCCAAATTTCTTTAGCTTCCTGAGGAAGTAGAGGCACTGGTGCGCTTTCTTGGCCATGGCGTCTTCGTGGTTGGACCAGGACAGGCTATTGGTGACGTTCACTCCTAGGAACTTGAAGCTCTCAACCCTCTCAACCTCAGCACCATTGATGTAGACAGCTGCATGTACACCACCCCCTTTCCAGAAGTCAATGACCAGCTCTTTGTTTTGCTCTACCTTCCCCTCTCCCCATTCTCTGCAGTTTAAAGCCCTTTTTCTTTCTAAGTTTCCCCAGTTGTGATGAAAGGTCATTGATCTTAAAGTTAACTCTGCTTCTCCCTCCATTGGTGCTGCCTGACCTGCTCAGAATTTCCAGCTGTTACGAACCAGCAACAAAAGAACCACACCGACTCATGTATAAGTGTTAAAAATTATTTAATTAATAACTACTTATGATAATAAGAAAAATAAAAGCAAAAATGTTAGAATGTTAGAAGTAAAAATGTTAGATCTTAAACATTAACCTCAAAAACTAAACTCTAAACTCGAAGTGTGTATGTGGCAAACTCCCAAACTCCAAGTCCAGGAATTGTTCTCAATGTTCAGTTCAGCAAGCCATAAGGTGAAACGTGAGCAAAGGCTTCTTCAACAACCACCGTTGACTGAAGACAAAACGTAGAGAGAAAATAAAGAGTAATTACAAAATCCAAATGTTCCACTTTGGAACTCATACAACACCTCAGTGTCGACTCAGCAGTGACTTACTCCACCGCATCTGCCACCCCGAAAGGCACTCGAAACGTGGCCGTCCACACAAATACCTGTTTCCTTCTACAGGTCAACAACAAAGTGGACTCCACTGCTTTGTTCCGAAGTATCTGCCACCCCGAAGGGCATTCAAATCATGGCCGTCCACACAAACACCTGTTTCCCTCTACAGGTTAATGACAAAGTGGACTCCACCAGATTAGTCCAAAAATCCATACGTGGATTGTAGTGACAGACACAGTTACTGTTTTACATCCATCGATAGAGACTAGCAGGCTGGTCTCTCTCTCTCTCTCTCTTCTCATCTGACTGACTGACTGACTGCTCCAAAAACGTCATTACGTCCTTATCTTCTATTGACGTCATCACGCCACACACACACACACCCCACTATGCTCTATCTTAAAGGGACATTCACCAATAGTAACCTCATCCATAACACAGCATTCTCTATCTTATTTTGGATTTTCAGCATTTGCAGATTTTGTTTGGACCTTGTTGAATGGCAGTAACATTGTGCTCCAAAGTATGGCTCCATGAGGAGTTCAATGTCAGAGTGAATTGTTGAAAATTATTATGAACAGCTGACAGCAACTTTGAGATTTCCATGTTCGTGTGGACACACTAGAAAATTGCTATCAGTACACAGGTAACTTGATGACATTTTTCTGCAAACTCCAGGCGGAGATTTGAATGTTAGCAAATTTCTGAAACATTAACGTACTCCTGTTGATGTTAAATATTATTAAATACATGAAATGATTGCCAACAATGCGTGAAATTGTTTCAGAGCATAATGCAATGAAAGTAACACTTAGTAGATTTTCATTTTGATATCTACTGGAAAAAAGAAATATTCTGATCTTTTGTTTGTGATTACCTCATTAAATATACATTGCATCAAAGTTGTCTTCATTCAGTTTAGTACTTCTTTACACTAAGTTTTCCCTAAACACAAACATGTTCAAATGAATAGACAGGTAACCACTTTGGAATCATAATGGCTCTGCTAACAAGACATGAAAAAGTATGCAAGAGAATAAGGGATGGTATGTTACTTTCCATCACTAAGTTGGTACCTCACTTGAACTGACAACAAAAACCATAGATCTGAATCTATTTCTGGTGATGCTTTGAAACAATTTGTCAACATGCACAGAATGACACAGATTTACTCCAGCAAAACAATGTTGTGGCAGGATCTCAAACAGGCAAAAGGACGCTAAAAACCTGCTTTGGATGTGGCTATAGAATGCCCCTTGTTTGATGTGAATGCATTTCGTTTGGATGCACTTTGAGTCCTTAGGTAGCTGGGTAGCATCCTGGAAACTATCTGCACCAATTTCTAGGCCCTTGTACTCATATAACCGACTGCTGTGATATTGCCTTCTTGCACTGATTCATCTCTACAAAATTCCTCATCGTCTCTAACCATCATGTCACTGGTTCAGCCATTAAAATGAATCAGTAATTGGAAAGACTCAAAACTTGTCCAGTCACAAAATTTGCTCTGACATCCTAAAGGTTTCCATGCAGGGAGGCTTAGGATTAACTCATTTATCTAAAAGATTGAAAAGCTTAGACTCTTTGTAGATCTGCATTCACAACGTGAGCATATATCAGATTTTTCCCATTTTGTTCAATGCACAGGAACAGTTTCCTGAAGTAAATTAGCTTCTTATTTGCCACAGAAAAGATACATAAAATTCTGTTACCTGATTCGAAAAGGAAAGACCTGGAATCGTGAATCAATAAGCTGCTAAAAAAATACACTACCACTCTTTTAATAGTGCCATTTATTTAAAGTGAAATATTTTAGTTTCCTTCAAATCCTGTTACAGTATCCTCAGGCACTCAACCACAGAAACTTGTTACTCGTCCAGCTAAAAGGTATTTATTTATAAAGCTTATTAAAAAAAATAAGCAGGGTATCTATGGACCTTTTTTTTACATTTAATATTTTTTACTACATCCGATAGAGACATTAAATATATGGTAATTGATGTAATTAATAACTAAGGAAGTGCTAACGACAAATACAACTGAATGGATAAATATTTGCATAAAACTAGCATTAGCTCAAATGACTGGCACACAAAACTACTTATTTTCCATCTGAATTTTCTCCATATTTGATTGCAGAAGTCCAGAGAAAACTATGAATGAGGGGCAAAAGATGTTTTGTTTGTAAAAAATAAGTCAAAACTTGGATGTAGCAAATTGATGAGAATTTGGTTGATAGGCACCCCCATAATCTCTTTGATTGACTCACTTGCACATATCAATTCTCCTTTAAAAATCAGAAGAACACAACTGAAAATCCTAATGTCCAGTTGCGATAAATAATCCATTGTAGAAACTCATGGCTAGCGACAGATTGCTAGTTAAGCTATGGTCATATAGACTATTCTTAATCAATCTCCTAAAACAAGATGACTCTCAAGTATTAAAAGAATATGTGAACATGGAAAACAGCACAAGAGTATCAATGAATCTAACGAAAATGAAATGTTAACAATTGTCTGACTTGTATATGTGCATAACAAAATATTAATGTGTGCACATGGTTAGAAATGACTCCACATATTAAGAAAATATATTGAAAACAAAATGTACTCAGTAAATGTTTAATATTATAATTGGGACCACATACTCACTTAATGCCCACAACTAAAACAAGCTGTGGCATTCTCTGATCCTCATCCAGTCTTGTTTAAAATTAAATACCTTGAAAGTACTGTTCATTTTTACTCGAGAAAGCCACTTGCATTTCTCGATCTACCATCTGGGCGGCATGGTACCAAGTTATTTTTTTACCTCAAGTTTACCTGGGTACAAAATGTCTCTGTGGTTATGGCTTCCATTGCCAGCTGATCATAGTTTATTCCTTTCAAAAGATCCATTCCCTCTGAGGAGGAGGAGTTAAAGTTGCTCCATATTCCACGTGGCAATATAATCCACCAGCACAAGGTCACAAGAAAACAGGAGCAGGAGTAGGCCACCAGTCCCCTCAAGCCTGCCCCGCCATTAAAAATGATCATGGCTGATCTATGCTGGCATCAACTCCTCTTCTGTCCCAGAAAACCCAGAAAACTCTTGTCAGCTTGAGAGCGAGAAGTTACTCAGTCCAAGTACTGCTGGTGTGTGTGACATCAACTACATGGCTCCAGTGTATAGTTTCAGCTGTTTGCTTTTCCAGTTGCATCTTCTCTGTGACATCCCCATAGACCTTTGAAAATGTCCTGCTTAGCTTTAATGAGGTCTTATGCATATTACCTTTGCGTGTATGTTTTTGGCTTCAATCAGAACCACGTGTATAAATTGGAAAGGGTCATACCCCTAGAGTGGTTTATTTTCTGGTGAGCCACAGGGGTTGGAGATGGCACTCAGGAATCAGAGGAAGGTGGGTGGGCATAAAGCTGGCAAGGTTAGTGAGCCATCTATGTTGGTGGCAAGAAACCTGTAATGGGCAGCGCTTCACCTGTACGATTGCCATTTATCTGCGGTCTGGTCAGCAAGATAACTGGGACTAAGAACTAGGGCATTGAGCAAGAGCAAACAGGATGGCGGATAGCCATGGGGGCCTGAGGGATCTTGATTCAGGTCCATTCAGTTAAAAGTTGTAGTTGGGAGCAGGGTTTATGGAAAAAGGCATTAATCGGTCAAATTCATGACAGCGGACATGGTCAGCTATTCACACGACGATAACCTATAAATTCTATATCTGTGTTAATCTAGCGGGTGTTGTCTGTTTATTGCTTTGGCAGTGAAGAGGTAAATTCCTTGCAGTCTGAATGTTTCCACTTTCTTTACACCGTTGAACACACACAGACTGGAAGGTGCTACCTTTTCACTTTTTAATAAAACTGCTCCAGTTCTCACCTTATTTCTGAAAAATGCTCAGATTATAAACACTGCCTTTTATTACAATTCTCAATAATCGAAACCAAAGATAGAATTAAAGCTCTTCTTTTAGCTCCATATCCTCACATTTATATAAAAATGTAACCTGTTCTGATTTATTGCTGTGTGCGGTCTGAGATTTCCTCTCACTTATTGGCATCTTAACTGCCTAACAGCCAACACAAATTGAGCTTCACAAAGACTCAGTGTTATAGGACAGAGGGGGGAACAACACATGACATGATGTCACAAGATGTGTTAAAGTGCCCTGTGTTTCCAATGGATTCAACATAAAATGGCATTTTGATAAATAATTTTTGTTTGAACCTTGTATTTTATATCGCGACTGTGTGTGGATGGGAAAAGGTGCATTTTTAATATTTCTTTTCCCTCTATCAATCCTGCTTACTCATGCTCAACACACTGGGAGCACTCAGGAACCCTGCTGTCTCTCCATGCATAAACCTGAATAGCTAGGCCTGGATAGTGGCATTGAGGCAATTCCTCTGTACAGCAGGCCTCCCACCTACCACAAAGACGGCGGTCAATTTTCCAGGCCCTGCGTCATTTAAATATTTTTGGCAAGCTCCCTGGCATTTTTGGAAATAGTCTGAGGAAAGTTTGAGCGACTGTTGCAATTTTGCGGCATGTTAAAATTGATTTTTTTTTCAAAAAATAACATTTGTTTTTAGGAAGTGGTGCTTTTGGCAGGTATTCGCATAAAAATTGCATGCTTGAAATTTTAATGGCCCCTCTGAAATAAAGTGTAAACTATAATCGAATTATCGGCAGAGAGATGACCCAGTTAAATGATGCTCCACTTAAGCTTCCATCCAACAAACAATACTGAAGGGCAATGACAAGGTGACGATAGCTGGAGTGTATTGGGAAGGAGCAGAATGTGTAAGCATAAGAGTGCACCAGAAAATAGAGCCAGAGAAAAGAAAGGTGATAAAATTAAAGGCTCCTTATCTGAATGCTGGTAGTATTCAAGATAGAGGAAATGATGGAACAAATAGACAAATGCCTATGATCTGATGTCTATTGGATGTGCCTGCAGGGTGACCAAGGTTGGGAACTGAATATTCAGGGGCATTTCACATTTCGGAATCCTAGGCAGAAAAGAAAAGGAGGCTGGTTAACTATATCAATAAAGGATGAGATCACTGCTATGATGAGGAATGATATTAGCTCAGAAGCTCAAGATAAGAATCATTTGGGGGAGAGTAATGAAATAGCAAGGATAGGAAGTCCCTGGTGGGAGTAATATTTAGGCCCCCTAACTTTAGATATACTGCCATACAGAGTACTTATCAAGAAATGTTGGGTGCTTATAAAAATTATACTGCAGTTATCATACAAAATGTTCATTGTCCGAGAGATTGGAAAATCAGATTAGCAAGGATGACCTTGAGCACAAATTCATGGGGTATATTCAGGATAGTTTCTGAGAACAGTACACTGACGAACCAACTAGGACCAGGCTGTTTTAGATCTGGTATTTTGTAATGGGGCAGGATTAATTAATGACCTCATAGTAAAGGAGCCTCGAGGGAAGAGTAATCATTACATGGTAGAATTTCCAAATCAGTCTGAGGGCGAGAAACTTAGGTCTGAAAATATTATCCTTTGCTTAAATAAAGGCTAATACAATGATGTAGAACTTTATACAGAGCAGGTTAAAGTGGGCTGGGAAAATAGATTAAAGGATAAGACAGTAAATCAGTGCAGCAGATATTTAAGCAGCTAGCTCAAATGTTGAAGTAAAGGTATGTTCGAATGAGGAAGAAAGGTTTCAGAAGAATGACGCACCATCTATAGCAAACTGAGGAATTTAAGAATGGCACTAAACTGAATGAAAAGGCTTACAGTATTGCCATGATTAGTGGAAGGCTGGAACCTTGGGAAATTTTTAGATACCAGAAATGGATGACTAAAAAAAATTGTAGAGGGAAAAGTTGGAGTATGAGTAAAACAGCAAATAATATGAAAAACAAACTATAAGATCTTCCAAATAGAAGAGAGTAGCCAAGATAAGCATCGGTCCTTTGGAGGATGAGACTGGCAAATTAATAACAGGAAAAAGAGAAACAGTAGATTCTACATAATTATTTTGGATCAGACTTCTAAAATATCTCAATCATAAGAGATAATCAAGGAGCTATAGGGAAGGAGGAATTAAAATCAATATCTAATACTAGAAATGCAATCCTAAGTAAATTAATATGGTTAAAGCCTACAATTCTACTGGACTAGGTGACAGTGATGCTGCTGCAAGTATATTTTCATTGCACCTGTACGTATAACAAATAATTTCTTAAATGTGGATACATTAGTTTTAATCTACCAACATTTTCTTGATTATGGAGAAGTCTCAGAGGATTGGAAAAGTGTAACTGTAATGCTATTATTCAAGAAAGGAGGGAGACAGAGAGCGGGAATCTATAGCCCAGTTAGCCCAACTTCCGTCACTGGGAAAATGTTGAAATTATTAATCAAATAATATCAGGGCATACCAAAAACAAAACAATCAAGCAGAATCAACATAGTTTTATAAATGGAAAATCATGTTTGACACATTTGGTAGAATTCTTTAAGGGTGTAACATATAGGGTGGATAAAGGGAAACCAGTAGATGTGGTGTATTTGGATTTTCAGAAAGCATTAGATAAGGTGGGACATAAAAGATTACTGCACAAGATAAGAATGCAGAGATTTTGTATAATGGAAAATTAAAATCTGCAGGTGCTGGAAATCTAAAATAAAAACAAGTGTCAGAAATACTCAGCAGGTCAGGTTGCATCTGTGAAGGCCAAGATTGAATCAGCCATGATCTTATTGAATGGTGGAGCAAGCTTAAGGGGACAAGTGATTTACTCTTGTTCTTGTTATTTATTTGTTCTTATGCTCACACACTCTATCACTTTAACCTTTTCTCCCTCATGTACCAGCCTAATTTCCCTCTGAAAGCATTCGTGTCATCATAATAAGCTGACTCTTATTTCCTTCATTTGCATATTCTTTCAATAGTCCTTGCTGCAAAACAACAGGCGGATTGAATGGTTTAAGTAATTTCTGGTCACGTATTAGGTCTGTGAGATCCTCAACCCAGTTCTGAATTTCATTTTAATTCTGCCACAGAAACAGTAGAATGACAGTAATGTTGAGTTTCAATGGTCTACTGAATTATACAGGATGGTGGTTTTGAGCCAGAAGTTCTCCCAATCAATGCCAGGCATTACCAGTTAGCAGATCAGGAGTGGGGATATTGTTCACTTCTGCTGTGCCAAGTGGAATTTTGCCGTACCAGTTGTCATATCCCACTTGTCCCAGATATAATCAGGTGGCTCTGTTCAGATCAACTTATACCTTTTAGTTTGTTTGACTATGTGCACACAGTCAGACCAATACCAGACCTTTAAATTGCAGAGATTTGATGGGAGATGAAACACACAGATTATTTCACAGATAATGGAGAACAACTCCCATTACTGTGACTTGACAAAAAATGAAAAAGAGAGAAAAAGCCATAAAGAGAGAGAAAAAAAGAGTAAAGGAGAAAAAGAGATTGAGAGTGAGAAAGAGAGAGAAAAAGGTAGATAAATAAATAAACAAATAAACAAGTGAGTCAGTAAGTACGTAAGTAAGGCTGACTGCTGACTGCACTGCCAGCTACTTTCCTTTCCTGCAGAGAATCATTGACTAGCTGGAGATACAAGAGATTGCAGATGCTGGAAATCTGAAGGAACACACAAAGGAGCTGGAGGAACTCAGTGGGTCAGGCAGCATCTATGGAGGGAAATGGACAGTCGACATTTCGGGTCGAGACCCTTTGTCATTGACCAGCTTTAGTGTAACCAGTAGCATGTTCTGGACCTGCACTGTGCAATGCAATATAGAAGTTGGAAATATGCTGGAGATGAGATATATCTCACGCTGTTCCCGGCCTCATCATTGGGCCCAGGGACGTTCTATAAGTGGTTGGATATTCTATGTATCCAGCGCTTCAGTTTTATGCCATCCATGGAATCACTGACTTTTATTTAAAAATAAAATTAGGTAAGTCTTTTTGTTTATCTTTAATTTCATCACTGTGTTTTGGTAATCAATTAATGGCAGTTTAATATGTGTTGTATTGTTATTTACATTTTTAATTTCTTTTAAGGTTTGTTTTAATTATCTAATTTGTTTCAACTCTTTCCAAGTGTCTCTGATCACGTGAAGGCCATCAGGGTGATCAGTGAGCAGGACATTACTTCTTGCACTTGTAGCTGAGTCACTGCCTCACAAGAACCACTGAGGGCCTTAAGAATGATATGGCCACAATAGGTTAGTACAGTTGTGGGGCTACCACAAGGTGTTAGTGTGATGTATGGGCCAGGGTGGCTGCGATGTGGCACAATTTATTGAGCGCTTTGAATGGATGCCTGCCAGTCAGTTTAGGCAATTTTGTATTTGCATAGGGAAGCCAGGGAAAAACTGATCTTAAAGAATATTTTCAATTCCTGTGTGATAGATGAACATCACAAAAAACTAAACAAAAAAGACAGGCATTATGCAACAACTTTACCATAATATAAATGCATTTCAACGTTATTGACTCCTACAAACTAAGGAATTATTTCATCAATATTTAATGCTGGCAAGTGATATTGGATTAGCTGCATAAAACAAATATTTAGGCCTGGCTGCGGGCACAAAGAAGCCAACTGTAAACTCATGGACCAACAACCATGTCACAAGCAAAGACCTGATCACCATCCTAAGGATCCTGCATGTGGACCAGATATCCCATGCAACATATGGGCAACCATGATTTTGGCAAGAAAGACAGAGATCTTAAGTGCTGGCTCAAGCAAAGAAATGCTGCCTTAAATTCCCACCATTTATCTTTTCCGGAGAACATTGCTGATATTCACTGAATTGCATCTGATATCATAGCCCAGCTCCAAAACAGGGACATTGATGTATAGTTGCTACCACCAACTCAGTACTTTCTGTTGCCAGTAGTGTATCTATAGCCACTGTGAAATTGTTTACCAGATTTAATCTTCCCTCAGTGGTGTTCTCAGAATATTTTCCCTCATTCTTCTGTCTTTGAAGTGTTGACCCATTGCTCAGATCATGTTAATGGTTACCATCATATTTGTTGAGTAGCAGAGAATAACCTAACCCAATCCTATCATGGAAGTGTACAGAGGAGGCTATTTTGCCTGTCAGGCTTTGAAAGAGCAATGCTCATTAAATATCTACACACAATTACTCACAGTTGGAGTTCCTGGACAATTACCATAAGCCCATTGAAATCTTCTATAGCTGGGTACAGAGTCCGATTACAACTATTATCTCAACTTGCAGGGTGAATCATTTAAAGCAATCTAGGGATGTCCCAATCTAGGCAGGTCACTTGTTCATCTCACCAGTGCACCTGATCTATCTGATCTTAATTTTGGAATCTTTTTAATTGTAGCTGGTTGGACATCTAGATTCTGATCGGTGGATGTTCTGTTCTGCTTTCCTAAAGAGCAGGCTGAAGGCAGCAAAATAAATTTGCACTGGACTGGAGTTGTTCCCAATGGTTGATGACTGACTTCTTTAATTGAAATGAACTAGTGTCAAGTATGGCACTTCCACCCAAAGAAGTTTAAAGTATAGCTGCAAGCTACTGTTTGTTTTTAGAAGCCACAGGGAAATGGAAATTCCCCTTTTTTGCTGTAATAATGAAAATTCACAAATATTTGTAACTAAAAATATTACAGTGAAGAAGAGGTGACATATTCTGGGACTAACTGAACCTCAGTTATACCAAATTGCCAATAAATTTGCATTACATTAACCAAATTACATTTCCTCTGAGGTCAAACTTACAGCACAGAGATGTAAGGTAACCTAAGATACGCATTCAAAGCTTGTTTCCATAAAGTACCAATATCTTTTAGGGCTTGAACAGCTTTAAACTGAAGTCCATCAATTTAATACAGTTGTACCAGGATTTATTTTAAAAATTAAAAAATATACATTTCACAGCAAAGATGAAGATTAGGTTGAAGTTAAACTCTTTTCTCTTTGCTAATTTCACTAATACTCAATTAGACAGCAGCCAAATTTATATCTGGATTTTAACGCAACAAAGTTTGTAGTTTTTGTTCCACATCACCATTTCACGTCTCACAAACAAGAAACTCCAAGCTTTCTTTGCACAATATTACAAGCTGACATATCATCATGTTTATTTCAGCAATGTTCCAGGACCAATAATTTAATCAATGAAATATTTTTATCTTAATAACCTGTTCCCATTGAAAGCAAACAACGTCTTAAACAGGGAACTATGCAACTGTCTAAGCCTGCACAAGAACATACAAGCATGTGAACTGATGACTTTTAAGCAGGAATAGGCCACTCAGTCCCTCAAACCTGCTCTACCATTTAATAAGATCATGGTTGATAACTGTTACGTAACTTGATTCTGTAAGTCATACAGGTTCATTGCCAAAGTCTGAACATGGTACATCAGAAGTGAAGCAAGTAGAATAATCCATGGAAAATGGAATCATAATAATGACTGGACTTTATTTACATTGGTAATAATAATGACTGTCATTTATATCTGGGCATGACTGCCACAGATACTGAAAATCAGCTTTCACATGCAATGTTTAGGAAAAGTTGATGTCCTCATTACCTTCCTCAGTTAACCAAGGTTTCTTGTGAATGTTGTGCATCTGATGCTATGTGCTTACGATGCTGCTGCAAGCAAGATTTTCATTGCACCTATGCATGTGATAATATACTTGCGCATATGACAATAAACTTGACTTTAACTTTGATACAATGATGATTTGAGTTTCTTTAGAAGCAGAGTGCCAAGTTCACTTACCATGGACCATATTCTGCTTGGCCATCAAGTGCCACTCAGCAGACGTTTGCCACTTGATGTGGTCTTTGTAGTTGATCTTGGGACAGCCAGCCTTCCTACTCCCTATTTTAAATGCACTGCTCAAAGTCCTAATTACAATAATTTATTGTCCACGTATCTGAAGTGACCAACACAGCTCATTTACCTGATGTAGCAGAGTTGATACACTTGTCATGACTGCTCTGGTACTCTGTTGTTGGTGATTTTGTCAGGCCACTTAATTCACAAAATTGTTATAGGTTGTTTTGTTGCAGGCTGATATTGTTGTTTGCTTTGGTCATGATAAAAGAGATAAACCTCAATGAGTAGAAGGGACAAGGGAATACACCAACTTTGTAAAAGTGGCTTTTTCTAGATAGTTTGATGCTCCATCTTGTCTATGCTTTCTTTTGTTGGCATCTGACCGCTGAGACAGATGACTTTAAGAATAATGAAAGTTCCTTGTCAAGTATAATTGATTCCAGTGCTAGCAGGGTAGCAGAAGGACCTGACATCTTTTCATTGGCTGCTGTTCATTTTTAATTCTGTTGGTGATGGAGCTAATGGAGATCATTCTGATGCAAGTGAGAAATATGTACTTCTGGCCAAGTAATAACCATGGTGTGTGACTAAAATTGTTATTACTGAGGTTTCACAAGATTCAGCTATTGCACTTGTTTGACGTGGTTTAGGGTCAGTGGTTTATAACTACCCCAAACCACCTGCATAACTATTTCTTATTTCAAAAAAGCCTGTTGAAACATTGGTGGTTGAACATATATCATCTACTTCTGGTCTGCCCTCTTCCGTCAAGTATATTTATTATTGGAAAACAAAAAAATTAGATATATATTTTCATTTCTACATTGATTTTGGGCTGCTTTGCATGATTATCACCCAGTGCCTCTCGCCAAAACCTGAGCTGCCAAGTTCAGCTGACATTGACAAAAAGAAAATAAATTTACATTCTTTTCTGGTATTAATAGTTTACATTGCATAAATAAGAACTATATGCCAGACTAGTGGTTGTTGGAGAATCAACCATTCGTGCCCACTTGGCGGTTATCAGTTGTGACTTGCACTATTTCCTGCTTTATTCTCTGTAAGCCACTTGTTTTCGGAGAGTATCTACTATTGACACAATGCGTGGTTAGAGTTCATTGGTGGTTGCGGCATTGTGGTTTGTGACTCCAATTATTGAATGTGTGTTCAGGGAAATGTGGGTTTTTCTTTTCGTAAACTATCTATTCTTGAGGTTGTCTTGGTGTTTGCTATTCACTTGAAATATAATTGCTGAGAATAGAAATTAAATGGGAATATATAGTAATCTAAAGTGCCAGCTGACGTAACGAAACATTATTATATCTGCACTATTTTTACTTGCATGGGGTGTTAGTGTGAAGGATATGGTAGGAAGGGAAAATAGAAATTGGTATGATTTATGTATTGAACTCTGCTTCTGAAATTCCACCTGCTCTAATACTCCACAGTTACACACAAAAATAAGATCCTGATCTTACTCAGTCTATAGACACTGGACAATTTCATTCATGCCACAATCTGTGCTAGGTTCTTATTGATCTCAAAGTGGTGCAAAGCTGGCACTAATAGATTTCTTGTGTAGGGTCCCGTAAGCATGTAGAAAGCCAGCAGTAAAAGTGCATTGCTCTCTGATACAAAAGATCCAGCTTCACAGTTGTGAAATAGCATGGCAACACAGTGACACAGCTGGTAGAGCTGCTGCTTCACAGCTCCAGCAACCCAGGTTCAATTCTCTGTGACCATGTGGGTTTCGTTCAGGTACTCCGGTTTCCTCCGATACCCCCAAAGACATGTGGTTGGTTGATTTATTGACCTCTGGAAATTATCCCTTGTGTGTAGATGAGTGGCAGAATCAGGAGGGAGTTGATGGAAATGTGGGGAGAATAATATGAAAGTCAAAGTTGAGTTTATTGTCATATGCACAAGTACATGTGTGCACAGGTGCAATGAAAAACTTACCTGCAGCAGCATCACAGGCACATAGCATCATATAAGCAGCATTCACAAGATTACTGTAGGATTAGTTTTGTGTGGGAAACTTGGACATTTAAATGGATGCTTGATGCTCGGTGTCGACTTGGTGATCCAATGGACCTGTTTCTGTGCTGAATAATTCTTTGTGACAATTCCCACAGCATGGGAAACTTACCTTTTCATAGATCCTTAACGACAATAAGGAGTTACATCTTGCATGTGTACTGTGCAAATGCATATGGGTGAATCTACCTTCTAAGTCCTTATGACATAATTGTGTGCCATGAGATAAATTGCCCAGTTTATGCATATAATAACCATGCTCATCTGAATAAACTAGTTATGGTAAAGAAATGGTTAAGATACTGGACTAACAGCTAGAGTTCTGGACCATTGATCCAGTGATGTGAATTCCAATCACATCATGGCAGCTGGGGAATTTAAGTTCAAGTAATTAAATAAATCTGAATTTTTTGAAAATAAAATTGTTTCTGTAATGGTAATCATAAAAACAATGCAGTGTAAAAAAACCCAGAGATGAACATTCACGGTCCTTCCCTGATCAAGAATATATGTGATTCCAGACCTACCAATGTGGTTGACTCTTCATTTACTCTTCAGATAATGGGGTAATAAGGGATGAACAATACAGGAAGGCATCTTTCACAGTCTGCAAACAAATAAAACATATATCATCATATAGGGGTTCACAAAACAAAAGATTAAACTATGAGCACAAGGTGCAGCAGGCCCCCAAGAGCCCAGTCTGTAACATTAAACTATCTAGAAATTATAATATTGGGGGGTGGGAAGGGTGGGGGCTGTAAACTGGATGAAAATAGTTCAATGAGCATTTGAAGAGCAAACAACTAGAGATGCTGGAAATCTGATATAAAAAAAGAAAATGCTGGAAATACTTAGCAGGTCAGGCAGCATCTGTGGAGAAAGGAAGTTAACATTTTAGGTTAATTCTGATGAAAAGTCTTTGACCTGAAACATCAACTCTGTTTCTCTCTCCACAGATATTTCCTGACCTGCTATTTCCAGCATCTTATGTTTTTCATTTCCATATATTTTTTACCCTGTTCACAATCTTAGGTTCAGAGAAAAAACTTTCTGTAGTCATTTGCTCTTGAGCTCAAAGAGTTTAAGGAACAAAAACTAATTTCCATGTTTTATATTAGAAATGATTCAGAAACTTGGACTATTTACATCCATTAAAATAAAAGTGGAGCCATATGTGATCCCCAGATCCACATTTTTCTGCGGAACTGTGTTTTGTTCTCATTATGGGAACAATAGTTCTGGATCCTTGTTTCCTTGCCTCTCTCTGGCATTCAGATGCCAGTGACAAATAATATCTGTAATTTTGCTAAGATCCAGATTGTCTTAATGGCAATCTGAGATAGATTGAGATCAGGAACATTTGGCCTCTGAATCTTAACCAGCAATAAACATACACATCCTTTATTTGATTACTTGACAGAATCTTCATGGAGTTATTTATATTCTGTCCTTAATGAACTCACAAACCACTTCACAGAGAGTGAACACTTTTGAAGTGTAATTGCTTTGTGATGTGGAAAAATGCAGCACCCATTTTTGCACTCTTCCATTGTCAGAAGCAGAAAGAATTAAGGGTAGTGTGGCAAGGCAGGCCAGGCCATCCTGGATCCAGAATGCTGGCTGAACTTGTTGCAAGTGGTAGCCACTTGCACTGACTTGTTCCAGGTGCAGAAGGCTAGCTGAGCTGGCCCTCCGTACTGAGAGTCATCCCACAAGGCAAGTGGTGTATCTTGAGGAACAGCTGCTGGGACACCCTGGTGACAGCTCCCTGCTCTCAAGGCTTTCAAACTGCTTTTAGATGTCTCTGATGAACAGAGGCATTTAAAAACTGATCAAATACACTAAAATATTAATTAGAAATGTTGAAAAATAAAAAAAAGATAAATTTAATTACAAACACCTTGAAGTACAAGAGTACAAGTACATTGGTTTGTTTAGATCCATTTTTTATGCACAAATCGTGCAAAAGTTGATTTAACTTGGAAATCAGTAGCAATCATTCCAGTGTGAAATTGCATTGGAAAACTAGAACAAGCACATCAATGTGTTATTCACATTAAAATGCTTGATGTTTCTCTGGCATCATGCAGCTAATGGTGTCACTATTCATGCAACACACATTTCCACCCTTGCCAACATAAGTTGGAGCAGAAAGCTGAGGTCCATGCTTTTGAAATGCCTCAGTGAACTAACACATGGTGCTAGTTTGTTGTATTTATTGTTATTTAAAGAAAAAAATCTGCTGACATTCGGAGACAGGACTGGGCACCTTAAGAATAGATAGAAGAGTACTCAGATGCAGTGAGGAGGCTTACAGGAGTGAGATAGATCGGCTGGTTGAGTGCTGTTGCAACAACAACCTCGCACTCAACATCAGCAAGACCAAGGAATTGATTGTGGACTTCAGGAAGGGGAAGTCGGGAGAACACACACCCGTCTTCATTGAGGGGTCAGCGGTGGGAAGGGTGAGCAGCTTCAAGTTCTTGGGCGTCAACATCTCAGAGGATCTATCTTGGGCCCAACACATTGATGCAATCATGAAGAAAGTGAGCCAGCAGCTCTACTTCATTAGGATTATGAGGAGATTTGGAATGTCACCAAAGACTCTAGTAAATTTCTATAGATGTATGTTGGAGAGAATTCTGACTGGTTGCATCACCACCTGGTATGGAGGCTCCAATGTGCAGGATTGAAAGAGGCTGCAGAGGGTTGTAGACTTAACCAGCCCCATCATGGGCATAACCCTCCCCGCTATTGAGGACGTCTTTAAGAGGCGGTGCCCCAAGAAGGCGGCATCCATCATTAAGGATTCTCACCACCCGGGACATGCCCTCTTTATGTCACTACCACCAGGAAGGAGGTACAGGACCCTAAAGACCCACACTCAACATTTCAGGAACAGCTTCTTCCCCTCTGCCATCAGATTTCTGAATGGTCCATGAACCCATGAACTCGTTATTCCTCTTTTGCACTATTTATTTATTTTTGTAACTTATAGTAATTTTTATGCCTTCATGTCTTGCAGTGTACTGCTGCTGCAAAACAACAAATTTCATGACCTATGTCAGTGATAATAATTCTGATCCTGAATCAGCTGCTAATGTTCACAGAGGGTGCTAAAGCTAGCAGTGAATGCTTTTTCTAGCATTTAGCTGGATGCTAGAATGGGTGTAATGGATGTTTCTGTACTGAAACTGCTGGTTGCACTCCATTACTCAGGGAGGTTCAGGGCATTAGGACAGGAAGGCCAATGTTCTTAATGAAGAGTTAATCATACAGTCTTCAGAGACACCTTGTTCTGCCTGGACCTCCCTGAGGAACAGTGCATTCATAAGCTTAGGTTTCCCATGCTTCTGTCACTAATATATGTGATATTCTGCTGGGAGTCCTTCAACTACACTCTCTTGTTTGGTCTGTTCTCCCCATTGAGGTCAATGACACTCATATTCCTCGCCACAAGATCTGTCCAAGTGTCCACATCAGATGTGCAACTTTTTTACACAAAGGGTGGTATGTATGTGGAATGAGCTGCCAGAAGAAGTGGTTGAGGCGGGTACAATAACAGCTTTTAAAAGACAGTTGGACAGATACATGAGTAGGAAAGATTTAGAAGGTTATGGGTCAAATGCTGTCAAGTGGGATTAGCTTGGATGGGGCATCTTGGTGAGCATGGACCAATTGGGCTGAAGGGACTTTTTCTGTGCTCTATGACTCTAAATAAGGGAATAAAGGGATATGGAACGAGTGAAGAAAAGTGAAGCTGAGGTAAAAAACAGCCATGATCTGATTGAATGATGCAGCACCCTTTGTGTAAAAAAGTTGCCCCTCAAATTCCTATTAAATTTTTCCCCTCTCACCTTAAACCCATGCCCTCTAGTTCTTGATTCCCCAACCATGGGAAAAAGACAGAATGCATTCAATCTATCTATGCCCCTCATGATTTTATACACCTATATAAGATGAGGGACCACATAGCCTCCTCCTGCTTTTACTCCTTATGTTAGCATGCTCTTATTAAGTCAACAGCTGCTGCTGCAGGAATGGCAGTCAGGAGAGTTGGAGCTTGAAGGTCATGACTCTGGAGAGCAGCAGCAACAAGAAGTGTAGGAAGAAGTAGGTGTCCCTGCTCAACGTCATTTTCCAGTTGAGTGGAGGACACATTGTCTTCAAAGGAAATAAGGGCCTCCATAATAAAGAGATAATTTTCATTATAAGCATGTAAAGTAGAAATCCCTAATGCTGACCAAATGACCTTCTCCACACTACAGCCCTTAACATTAACACAGCACAGGAATAATCAGCCAAGAATGCCCAGATGGCATATAAAATCTCCTCACATCTTGCTCTTCATATCCACCTGCACTACATATGACACATCAATGGATGATTCCCTGATCTTATAATGTCAATGGCTTGCTGCATATTCTCTCCATTTCCTGACGAGTGATGTCTTATTTAAACAACTATGATCTTTCCTTCAATCAGCTCTACGCTTGATTCCAAACATTAGTTGAGACACTGAACACAGAGGTGATAGTGGAACAGGAGATAGTGGAAACACTCCACAGATCAGGTTGCAACAATGGATAGAGAAACAAAATTATCATTCTGATGGAGGGTCTCGGATCTGAAAGGTTAACTCTGGTTCTCTTTCTACTGTTGCTGCCAGATCAGCTCAGTGTTTCCAGCATTTTTGTTTTTATTTCAGATTTCCAGCATCTGTAGTTTTATTTTGACTTTCAAGATATTGAACCCTTTGGAATGTGGCTCAACATTGAGGATGGCTAGTCAACACTGCTTTGACAGCAGATTGGCATTCAGTTGGTTTGGAGGGAAGGGTGGAATAACATTTTAAGCTTGTGAAGTCCATAATGAATTGGAAATGAGAAATCCCACAGGAGACTTAAAATGAGGTTAATTTTAAGCCATTATAACAATTGACCATTTCAGGAGTACATCTGATGAACTATAAGAAGAAAATACATTGTTTTTACGTCAACTGAATTTGCTCAAGAGAGTATCACACTTTCCTGCATATGTTATCACTTCCCACTAATGGTCTCAGATCTCAACCTGTTTCTTTCAATCTCTCCTATAATGGAGGGATTCTAGAGAAGAGACAAACAGAAATTTGGATCTATTAACCTATTGGTATGACATCATTGTCAGAGAAATTCTCAGACTTACAATTAGTGATGTGTTTTCAATTAACAGTGTCAACATAAATTTTTGGAAGGGAATTCATGTCTGACCTTTCACAGGAGTTCCATGAGGATGTGTCCAGTTGAACAGATGAGGAGAAAATGGTAAACGGTATTTGGGTTTTAATAACTTCTGTGAGACTGACGAGAAAGCTCTGATAGCTGACATAGACATTGGGCAAATATCTTCTTTCTATGTCATAAAGAACCGTGAGAAATATGAGTTACAGCAGGCAATTAGGAAGGCAAATGGTGTATTTACCTTTATTACACTAGGATTTGAGTACAAGAGGAAAGATACCTCACTTCACATGTATTGGGCCTTGGTGAAGCAGCAATTGAAGTATGAACAATTTCAAATCGTAGATTTATAAAGCATGGAAACAGGCCCTTCGGTCCAACTCGTCCATGCTGGCCAAATTCCTACCTGAGCTAGTCCTGTTTGCCTGTGTCTTCTCCATATCCCTCTAAACTTTTTCTATCCATGTACCTGTCCAAATATCTTTTAAACATTTAATTTTGCTCTGTTTACTTAAAACAAAGATAAATTTGCTATAGAGGGGTGGCAGCAAAGATTCATCAGATTGTGTCCCAGGGATAGCGAAGAAGGCTGGCCCTCTATTATCTTGAGTCTAGCAGAATGAGAGGTCGTGTCACTGAAACATATAATCTTTTCAGAGGGCTCAGCAGGGCCCAACAGGATAAATAGTGGGAGGATGTTTCCCTTGGCTGAGTAGTCTAGAATTAGGGGTCACAAGCTCAAAATAAGGGCTAGGCTATTTAGGACTGAAGTGCCTGTGATACCACACCTGATTATTGTGTACAGTTTTGCCCTCTTTACCTGAAAAAAATATATACTTGCTACAGAGGGAATGCAGCGAAGATACACCAGGAATGAAAAGAGGAGAAATTTTAGAGGGCAGTGAATTTTTAACATTTTCTACTCCAGAGGGCTGTGGAAACTCAGTCATTGACTGCAGTCAAAACAGACATTGTGGATTTCTGGATATTAGAGGAATCAAAGGATATGGGATGGGTATGGAAATGATGTTGAGGCAGCTGTAAGTTCATTGAATGGTGGAGCAGGCTCAAGGGACCAATTGGTTTACTCCTGCTGCTATTTCATATGTTTTTAAGTTGTTGGTTTTATTTTCAGCAGATATCCAAATAAAAATATGTTGGGGGCAGGCGCTGTACTTGTAAGGACAACTCTTCTGTGAAGAAGTCTCCCTCCTTTTCCTCACTGTCTTTGCTTATAGTGAGGAAATGAAGAACATCGAGTTAACTTTCCACTATCATTCCTTTGGAGGCCTGACCTCTTTGTGCATGGTGGAGGGAGTGTGGTTGGAGTCATATTTTGTGTGCGTGTGTGTGTGCCTGAGTGCATGTGTGCACGTGTGTGTGTGTGCACGCATGCGCGTGTGTGTGTGTGCATGTGCGTGCACATGTATGTATGTTTATTAAAGTACAAGGCAGTACTTATGTCCTTATGTTGGTTTGATATAACCTTGTCATTTAAGGTAAGGTCATGCCATTTTTTTCTGGCATTGCTCCATAATTGGGAGATTCCCAGTCCTGGCCCACACTATCCCAGCCAACTCCTGCCAGGCTCTTCTTCTTGTGACCCTGATGGGTCTCCTCCTCTTCTGGCACAGAGAACATCCCTCCAGGCTTCTGCACCAGCACTCCAGCCTTAGCTTATGTAAAGACAGGTGCTCTCCCTGCCCCCTGCATCTTCTCTCTCCTCTATAGCAGTCATTCTGAGTATGGCTGCTATCAGGCTGCCATGGAGAGTGGGCCTTTAGCTGACACCCTTCTGTTAGTGAAAAACAAATTGAGTGTGATCCCATTGGGAACTGGGAAGATCCAGTGCTAGCACATGTTTTTGGGCAGAAACCAACCTAATGCTGGTTAAGCATCATTTTGATCTATTCCATGATTTTTTTCTCTTAGGAGTCTAGACTGCCAAGACTCAGTGATGATTTAGCACACTAAAAAGTGTGAAAGCCAATTTCTGTGCCCTGGAATGAATTAAAAATAGTATGATAAAATAAAACAGATCAAAATAAGTAGATTTCTTATCTTTTTACTTAAAGTAGGTGACTCCATTGATTTGCCGGTCATCGCTTGCGTAAAGCTGGGGTGCCAAATACCAAGTACATGCAGCCGCTCTGCTCAGTATGTCTATGCTCACTCTCTGGGCTCTGCGATGATGCATAGGAACCTCACTTCCAGTTTGTCACCGGTTCCTACATTTCAATGGGCAGCTGTGGCAGTTGGAAGTGAGCTGGAGGGTGAGTCAGTGGTTCTTTACCAAACCGCATGCAGAAGGGAGGGACAAACTGACCCAACAAACAAATTGTTTTGGTCATAGAGTCATGGAGAGATACAGCACAGAAACAGGACCTTTGGTCCACCAAGTCTATGCCAACCATCAAACAGATGTCTTCACATCAATCTTATCCGAACACATTTTATTCTCCCATTAACTGCCCACTCATCTACACACTATGGGCAATTGACAGCAACTTGATAAGAGATTAATTTGCACAGAAAGTGAGGGGAGACTGGAGCACTGAGAGGAAATCCACGCCATTACAGGGAGCACACACAACTTCCATGCAGACAGCACCGGAGGTCAGGATCGAACCCAGGTTGCTGGAGCAATAAGGCAGCAGCTCAACTGGTGTGAAATCAGTGCCTGAAAGGACTGTAGAAGGATCCAGTGGTTACATTTAAAGGTGAGATGGGTAATCTTTCAAAGAAGAAAAAAATGTAGGGCCAATAGAAAAGAGCAAGGTGAAAGGATTGAATTGCACAGCACAAGTAAGCAAATAGCCTCTTGTCCAATGCAATTGGGTACCTTGAGGGATGGGTCATTGAAGTGGGTGTTTGGCAGCTGGGGAATTTAAATTCAAGTCATGAAGCAAATCTGAAGTTAAAAGCTAGCAACAGTAATGGGGATCATGAGACTGTCAGATTGTTGCATAAATCTGCTTGGTACATTGTTAATCTCTAAGTTAGAAAATACAGTCTGGTCTATATGTCACTGCTCTCCACTCCACTAACACCCGCACCCTCACCACCCCCATCCCATCAGATCCACAGAAGTGTGGTTGACTACTAATTGCCCTCTGAAGTTGTCAGCCAGCTTCTTGATCCATGGGCAATCAGTAATGCCTTGTATGTGACACCAGGGCTAGAACCAGGTTTACTCTTAACTGCTTCCTTAGCTTAGGGGTAATTAGGAATGAACAATAAATAGTAGCATTGCAGACAACATCCTCATCTTGCGAGCAAATGCATTGGAAAAAAATTAAGATTCTGTATAATTTCAGACAATAATTAACTGGATAGTCTCTTTTGGTGGTTTTGGTTGAGAGATAAGTGCTGGGTGAAGGACTGGGAGAACTCCTCAGCTCTTCTTTGAATAACACCATGGGAATCTTGCATCCACCTGAGAAAGCAGATGTGACTTTTGTTTAATGCCACATTTTAATTGCACTTCCTTAGTACTAAATGAAGTCCTCATGTCTCTGGAATGAGTTCTCAGCCCATGACCTTTTGACTCAGAGGATGACATTGGAATTTCCCGTCTTAAAAGGAATGAACTAATAGATTGGAATATTGGAAAGGAACGCGGAGATCTTTTCTCGATGATAATTTTAATGTAAAGATAAATAGTTTAAGACTCTCACAGAACGCTTTTAAATCCTATTGGGCAATTTATTTTTAGAAGAATGTTTCCAGGCAGCATGGGTACTAAGGAAGACATCTCAAATTTATCTATTGCATATACAGCTCATTAAATGCTGTGGTTACCAGTCATGACCATTTGGCAGAAGCACTCGTTTGTAGGGTCAGACAGATGTTTAGAGCACTTTGCTGGTATTCTTTCTACTCAAGAATGCAGACATTCACTCTGCAGCTTTCTGACAATAGAGTTCAAAGTGGTTGCCTCCATGAGGGTTTTCCAGTGAATGGATAGTAGGAACATAAGGATGTATAAACCACACTAAATGGAGAAGGTCCAACTGACACTGTTTATTTCTCATAAACAAAACATCTAAAGTTTTGGGATTACCAAGATACACTAAACACTGGCCAAAACATATAACTTTGTGTCTACAGTTGAAAATGTTTTTCGAAACTAAAAGGGTTTTGTGGCTTCTTTCCCTTTATTCATAACGTGACCTCAGTTAACCCCAAGAAACAAATCTAATAATTTTTTCCCTTCCAATTTGGTTCCAATTGCTAAATCAAAAGTCACCAGACTCCATTGATTGATGTGTATCTTTGAGAAGGCAAAAACAATTGTGTTTACCAGCATTTGTGCATCTAACACCAGCTAACTAGTTGGACTCTGTATTAGCCAGACTCAATAATACTGAAACTCAGTGAGCAAAGCTCCCTGACCTCTCCTGCATGTCATGTTCAATAGAAGCTGATGAAAGGTCAGCAGTGGAGCAGGAAAATCAATTAAAAATTATTCTAGGTATTCTCCTTGAGAAAGACGCCATGAGTGCTTTAGATTTTCGCCCACTGTCAGAAGTTTTCTTTGGACGCATGGCTTAGTAGATAGTCTTTACATCCAGACTTCAAAGGTCACAATTCACAGAGAAATATGTCAAAGTGTGATTATTCAGACTGGGTGGATTCTATACACAGCCAACTGCAAGAAGCCAGATGCACAACTGAACCTACCCCAAGTTCTTTTCCATAACTTAGGATCACCAAATAAAAGGTAGAGAGGAAACAAAAAGTGAACATCCCCAATCCCAGAAAGCATAGGCCAAATTGACCTGAGCACAGCTCACTACGGGTGCTTGCTACAGTGGTTCCCATTCTGTTGCACTCAAGTTTCCTGGATACAAAGGAATGAGCTGACTCCCCACAGCCAACAGTGGTCCTGTGAGCCAGAGTGGCCTCTGAGTGATGAGTGGACCACAGGTATCATATCCTGCGACCCTCTCCTGCAGAATGTCCTGAGGGTCTTTTAAGGGGTCTGATAATCAGAGACATTTAAAATCCAGTCAAACAGATCTAGAAAAAATTAAAATAAATCATCTATGCAATTAAAAACTACAATTAATTAAAATATTAAGAAAGTGTAAAGTAACCCAGGCATTTTATTCATTTACCTCTTTCGACAGGATCAATACCTTCATTCCTACATCAGCTGTCTTCAGGATAATGCTAAGGGCCAGATGCAAAGTGCATCCTGATCCTCTTTTCAGCACATCAATACTCCATTGCCAAGCTGAATGGTGAGCAAGTGTTGGTCAGACAGTCGGATGTGCCAGTAATTGAGCTCCAGCTCATCTTGTATTTCCAGCTTCTACTGTGCCCACACAGAAGTCTGAGTCAGCGGTTCCCTTTAGAAATGCCAGCTATTAGTCAACGCAATTCACACCCTCATTTTTAAATGAATTGTCTTATTGTTTCAACTGTGAAAATTCAGGGATATCATGTGGACCTATCTTAATTATGTTGCAGTCAGCTTTCTTAACTTTACCTTAATTTTCCCTTGGTGAGTCAATTCATTTTCCATCAAAAATAATTGGATAATTCTGTCTAAAGCTGGGCAAGCTGAAGAAAGGTAAATAGGTTATTTTGAGCATGATGCATGTCATATTAAGCCTTTTGTAAATGTGTGGTAGGTTATGGCCTTCATTTTAAATACGATCGGAAAAATTAGTCTGTACACACAGACATTGTGGCTCCTGTGCCAGTTAAGTTAATTTCGGTCACTGGGGTCCTTCCACATCCAAATGACTGCCTTTATTTCTTCACACTTTCTATAGTGTTACACAGAAATCTCTAGCATGTACCTTTGAAGTGCAATGGTTATTGAATGCAGAATAGACACATTGCCTTCCAATGCCACAGATCCAAACAAATGTCCCCTGGAACTTCAAAAAATACACAGTGTTCTAAGCACTGGAGAGTGAAAGTATGTTGCACCATCAGGTACACAATACATTTCTATTTAGGTTGAGTTGTGTTTCCCAATGTCCAGTTGTGAAATCCAGATGTTACTGAGATAGAATATGTTAGAATATGTTTGTGAAGTCAGTCAGCGATATCACACATTTTAAGCTTAAAACAAAAACCTACAGGTGCTGGAAATCAGAAATAAAGGAGAAAATGTTGGAAATGCTATCTCCAAAATGCTCTGAGAAAATTTTAAAACAATTTTTACATAGAGCGTGGTGGCTGCCTGAAATGCACTGCTGGGAGTGGTGGTGGAGGCTCTTAGACAGGCATGTAAGAAAAATGGAGGGTTATGGGCTGTATAGGAGGGAAGGGTTAGATTGATCATGGAGGAGGTTTATATAGGTCGGCACAACATTGTGGGCCAAAGGGCCTGTACTATGTTGTACTGTTCTATGTCCTATGTTCAATAAAATGAATTAAAATAAGTAAACAATAAATCAATGTCTGAACTTGCCTTGTTTCCCTATTCCCATTTATTCTTCAGGGCTGGGAACTCCTATTTGAATTACCAAGGCTGTCATAGCCATGTCAGATCTGGCTGGTCTAGCATGGTGGAGAATTCCTCAGCATAATCGATGGCAATCCCATGCAGACGACAACAACAGAGTGGCGTGACAGTTGCACCGGTATCTGTCATTCATTCTGTTACTGACTTGTAACAGAACTGTGTGATCTGGGATTTCCTTACCTGGCAGTGGCTGGAGACTGGCAGTTTCTTTCAAAAGAATTGGCCAGTGTCAGGTTATCTCTGTCCATTATAGAAGAACAAGATTTGGAGGAGTCCATTCAATGTGGCACTGCTGATGTCTTGAGGAACATCCAACCACATCTTCATGGTTTCAGCTTTGCTCTCTCTCTCTCTCTTTGACTCCTCAGCAACCCATCAAGAGAGACATCAGTGAAATATGTTAGAGCCTCAATCCATTGGGACTTCACTCTACTATTTGCTTCCCTTTTCCTTTCAGCTTCAAACACCTTTAAAATACATGTTTGAACTGTCCTTTTAAGAACAGGAGGTAAGACTGCTGCTTGTGGGTTCACATTATCATTGGTCCTCCTGAATTAACAGGAAGCATAATGATAACAAGGTGTTTGAGTTAAAAGGCTGATAACAGATAAGAATGTTGCACCGAATTGCATGTTTCCTCTACAGCACCGGATGCCCAGGATATTGGGGCCTTAAGTTTGTTAAAGACATGAGTACATAAGTAGGAAATTACGGCATTAAAAATCATTGGGAAAATCATTTGATAGCAGAACAATTCCCTAATTCTAATTCTCACTATAAACAATGCCGACCCATTCACCAATTGGAGTGGGTCCTTCAGATCCTTCCCTGCCAAAAGGAAATGGTATTGTCAAGAAGTTAAGGACAAGTAGATTGTGCAGTTCATGATGTATTTCCCTTTATATTTAGCTGATTCGAAGATACTCATGGGAGAACCAGCCACCTATGTTACAATAGAAACATGCAAATTTCCGCTTCTGCGTTTGGGAAACTTGAAAAGGCACCAACACTGATATCCAAATTATGGCATGAACTGCATAGTGCCCAAGAGAGGGCAAGGTAATTCCAAAACTGCAAGCCATCTATGGAATCCACACGTAAAGTATGATGCAGAGAAAGCAATTCTTCTGGACCCCATGGAAACTCTGGGTGTTGTTCAGCAACCTGCCTTAACTTCTACTGGTGGTGATAGCAGCTACCAAAACTACCCCACCCTCCAACTCCACCTCCCCAGTTCAAGGTCTACTCCAGGAAACATTCTGCAGGACTGCTGAGCATGCGATTCAGCTTTCTGAACTTGATCTCACTCCTGCTGACTGTAAGCAGAAGACTGTATCAATTTAAAATATCCTGAGAATTAGGAGTTAAAATGGTTTAGGTCTCATGCTGAGCTCCCCATCAGACCTTCCAGTGCCAACCCCCAAATAAACTGATCTATTTTCAAAGGATTGGCTTGATATGTAAATGAGGTGCAAATAAATCCATAACTGCATCAGTGTGAATTTACACTAAAAGTATTTTAAAAGCAATTGTTGCACCATCATAAGAAAGATTTCAAATGCACATCACAAACATATCAAAAGGTCTTCTTTTGTTTTGCAGGTTATTCAAAAGCAAGGGTCTGATCAAAATGCACTGCCTATTGATACCTGTGTTTTCAGCTCAAAGCTCTTATAATATATCTGCTACAGATAAAGAATTAAATGTTAGTGCTAAACTACCAAATTTAGAGTTCAGCAATCATTTAACATAAACATGAGCTGTAACTTAAAATAAGATAGTGACAAACTGCTGCCAAGAAGTTCTATTCTGTGACCTAATGCAGTTATTTGGCAACTTACCGAGAAACCTGTTGCTCTAAGTGAATGAAACTTGCCTGCTTAGCCGTCCTCATGGGTGGTCAGTGATGGAGATGAAATATGTATGCTGACAAATGCTTTTACAAAACCCAGATTATAAACTGTAAACCTACTGTCATATCGTTAAGGAAAGAATGCCTGGGATACCTTTTAAGATTTAATTTGGGTTTGTCCAATGTTATTTTACATGATCTAGAGATTGGGAGCTGCATTTTTTTTCTGTATAGTGCTTTAGACTCTAGTTTATGAAGTATTTGCTTGGAAGCAACTGCCCTTCTAATATGTATAAGATTTTACGTGTTGTGTGAATAGAAGCAGTCAGGAAAATCTTGCAAGTTACGTTTTAGTCCATTTAACGTAAGAAGTGGCCAATTTAGTAGACAAATAGTTTCACTCTCAACTGGAAGCCAATCTCCTTGACCATTTTCAAATGTTTCTATTCCTTGACCAATGTAGTTAGTAATCCCTTTATATCCATATTGTCTGCTAATGATGCTGACTGGTTTGACCTGTGCTGTTCAGGTTTGAGCTGGTTACAGAGTGACAAGAACCATGTATATGTCCATATTCTTTGCTTCATAGAACCGTTCTATTAAAATCCTGGAAAGGCTGAATATTGGAGGCTAGTTGCATATATTAGGAACATCACCAATACTTTATTCACTGCCTGTGTTTGGACATGACTTGACTGCTGATTCAGTGATAGTTGATTAACCACTGCTGTTTCTAACTCATCTTCCAATATATGGAAGCTGCTGGCTAGTCTGAACCCAGAATGGCAACATGCATGCAGGGTATCAAACCCAGCACACAAGGGAAGCCAGAGACTTCTGAACATCTCTCAGCTCTAACGTTGACCGATAATGTGATGGGAAGCCAAAGGTTTATGCATATGCTCGTAAATGACTTATTTCTACGAGGAGCATTTTGGCAAAAGCTTGGTTAACTGAAATCTGAGTAATAGAAACTTTCACACCCTAAACAACAACATCAAAATCTGGCCCCTAATGTGTTCAAATTTTTCCCTATGTAACAGTTGCAGCACTTCAAAACCAAACAACTGGTAGTCATCAGTTGGAAATGAAGCACTATCACAGCAAATTTGTATTCCATCTAAGTTCCTACACTTTACTCTTCAAGGAAATGACTCAAAGACTCATACAGCACAGAAACAGGCTCTTCAGCCCACCGAGTTCATGTCAACCTTCAACCACCCATTGACATTACCCCTCCACCTATTTCTTATTCTTCGTACAATCTCATCAACTTCCCCAGATTCTACCATCTACACATCCCACATGGTCACAGGGAGGACGTGTAAACTCCACACCAACAACACCTGAGGTCAGGGTTGCATTACTGTACTGCCCAAATGTCTCTTCGGAAGTGGTATTCGAACAGTGGAAAGAATGAGGAACTGTGTAAAGGACTATGATCGCTTGTGGAATGTAGTGAAACCAAAATACATAAGCAGAGTGAAAAGGATGGGTGAGCAAATCACAATGGATGACATTAATGACAAGAAAGCCAAGTTATGCAACCTACCATCACATCAAAAGGCATGGCTGATGAGCAAGATAAAACGATATTGATTAATTTTTTATTGCCATAGTATTGTTTGCAAATTGGTGATTTTGGAAAATAAATTTCACCACCAACTTTACCTTTGTATTCTGAAAATGACAATTCCAATATCAGAAAGACTGTGTCATGAATTTAGATTATTCTGTGAGGGGAAAAAAAGTACAAAGCCCAAGAATACAATGTAAAAAATTGCAAATTATATGCCTAATAAGTAAACACAATAAGCAATGTGACCTCACTATGTAAATGTCTATGATTTGGTGAACTTTTAGCTAAGTATGTTGTTAAGAAAAAGATACAAGAAGAAAAAGATAAGATATCTTCTATTAGTCACATGTACATTGAAACACACAGTGAAATGCATTTTTTGCGGACAGTGTTCTGGGGGCAGCCTGCAAGTGTCGCCATGCTATCAGTGCCAACATAGCATGCCCACAACTTCCTAACCTGTACGTCTTTGGAATGTGGGAGGAAACTGGAGCACCAGGAGGAAACCAATGCAGACACGGGGAGAACATACAAACTCCTTACAGATAGCAGCCGGAATTGAACTCAGGTCGCTGGCACTCTAATAGCATTACGCTAACCACTACACTACCGTGCCAGCTTCAGTAAAACACAATATCTTGACACTTTTTTGGATCAATGTGAAAAATATTCTCCTGCGGACATGCAAAGCCCTGAGGAGTTAGATTTTATTGAAAATTACTAATAGGTTTTAGAATGCAGTATTAATTGACCACACTCCACCAGTCAATGAGATGGAAGGAGGGGCAGGGTGTGTGACTCACAACAATCAGTCCTTTGAACCGCAAATAAAGTCAATTTACTCGCAGAATTTATTTAAAGCACAGAAGAACAGAAACTGGAGCAACTTCTCTCATTAAAAGCAGGATAATCTCTCCAGCCAGATAAGTGAATGGAAGATAGCTAGATAGTTGCAGTCACTTGCAACAGTGTGGTCAGTAAGCCTGAAAGACAGGGGGAAATGATCCAATCACCACCATTGCAGCTGGCCAAAGTAATGTCACTAAATGCGACCTTTTGGAAAAGTGTCGCAGTTCTTGGCAGATTCCTTTAGCCATTCCAATAGACCAGTAATCTAAATATGATCAGACATGTAGAAGCACATCCAAAGGAAAAACATGTCAACAACTGATTTATTTCTCAATAATACTTGATAAGCTAAAGAGTGTACTTTGCAGTGAAAGGAATTTCTATTGACAACAGAACCTAAAAATTAATGGTTGTGTTTTCACAGATGACAGTTGCAAGCTATCTAATAATGCATGTGGACTCTGCTTCTCCTCAGCAGTGAATATATTTAATATTACCTTTGCAAACAGAAAGTGAAAAATTAATGGTTGTGTTTTACTGACAATAATAAAATGTGACCTGGAAATATGACAGTAATCAATCTGCATCTTATGTGACTTATTAGTGATATCCAGGTTTGTCATCTTAAGTTTATTCTTGTTTGCTTAACAGCTGGCTGAAATGCCCCAGGCTTCTCTGGTATCAGAATAAATTAGGAGCAGAAACTTCTCAAAAGTGGCAAAATAGCTTTTGATGGTAATAAAAGAATGATTATGGTTAATATTACTTTGTCTTGATAATCTGCAGATGGAATTCCTGTTATAGGAGGGGGAGGGGGCAGATATAACCTCAAGACAGGGACATAATTTCCCCAGAGCATTTACTAATGATCTGTTTGGTGAAAGCATTACCTCAGCACGAACCATTTTTTACTTGAATATCAAAAACATTGGATTAAATATGAGCAGAACTACTGTAAATCTCACTACGTCATCGCCACCCATGTTCTTTGTCCATTCTTAGGAAAGTTACTGAGACCCATGAAAAATATTAGTGCTCCCTAATGTTCTCACAGCCCAACTAAACCTCAAAGTCTCTCTGAGTTTAACTGAATTTCTTTGGTACTTTGTGAATACCTGCATCCCTACCCTTATACTACCCCCACACTTCAAGAAAAAATAAAATAAAATATTAAAACAAATCAAATGAACATGAGATCAACATATTTACCACAGCTCTCACAGTTATTTCTTCCCATTGCAATTACTGGGTCTGCTGGACTGGCTCAGCAGCCTGATTGCCCATACTAAATGCTGGGAGAACTGAAGAAGTCTGCAAACCACCCCCTCCCCCCTACTCCCCCTCAAGTGGTGCAACATAGGTGGCTAAGACCACTAACCAGCTGAATGGAGAGCTATACTTTCGCCTGTGCTCAGGAGTTCCAAACTATCACCCCGTCAAGTAGGTAAAAGCCAATGGGCCAGAGTGCACATGGTGGCTTTTAACTGGAAGATCCAATCCATTAAATATTTATGTCTATAGTGCCAAGAAGATACGTGACGTTTATAGCAATGAAGGTTCGAGTCATAGATCAAAGAAATTCACTGGAAAAGGGAAATCTACAACATTCGCCAGCTCCAACCCACTGAACAACTATTCGCTTCCTTCCACCCAGCAACAGCAGAAGCTGAAAGAAACTGTGAGAACACACACAGACAGAAACTAAAATAACCCCAATACTGTGGCTAGTAACACTTCATAAATAATACTGCCCAGGAGGGAAATATACCTAACATAATGGTTGTTGTGTTCTTTACTGAATCATGTTCTGCAGTATGCCTAAAAATTGTGGAGGTACACACTGAGGGAGAGTTTGTTACTGTTTACAGCTAAGTGAATTTGGAAAAGTATTATTATTAAGTGATCCTGTTCCAGACCAACGTTCATTCTTCTGGAAAGAATAGGCATCAGTAAGACTCAGTATCTGAAGAAGAGGACCATGGGATTAAAATCTTTCTTCTATGTTCAAGATTAATCTCCCTTTTGAGGCTTGGCCACACAAATAACTATGGATAAGATGGATGATTATTTCTGGCTAGGGTTAAACCCTATATGGATAGGGTTAAACATTCTGTATATCCCTGGGCTGAGCTCTAAAGAATGAAAATGAAGGAATATAAAAGCAAAATAACTGAGGATCCTGAAAATCTGAATTATGCAAGCAAGTAGTGTCCCTGGAGAGAGGATCAGACTTGATATTTCTGATTGTTGTTCCTTCATTAGTACATAGGCAGCCATGGTAGTTAGGTGGGCACGGTAGTGTAGCGGTTAGCGTAACGTTATTACAGCGCCAGTGTCCCATGTTAATTTCCGGCCGCTGTCTGTAACGAATATGTACATTCTCCCAGTGTCTGTGTGGGTTTCCTCTGGGTGCTCTGGATTCCTCCCACATCCCAAAGACATACAGGTTAGGAAGTTGTGGGCATGCTATGTTGGCGCCGGAAGCATGGCGACACTTGCGGGCTGTCCCCCAGAACACTCTACGCAAAAGATGCATTTCACTGTGTGCTTCGATGTACATGTGACTAATAAAGATATTTTATCTTATAATAAAGACAGAAAATGCTGGAAACAATCTCTCAGATCAGGCTACATTAAGAGTCATAGATTCATAGAGAGATAGAGCATAGAAACAGGCTCTCCTGCCACCGAATCTGTGCCAGCTATCAACCACCCATTTCCATTATTCGTACATTAATCTTGTTTTTTATTTAATTTCCTCATATTCTCATCAACTCTCCCCACACTCTACCACTCACCTACACACTAGGGACAATTTGCAGTGGTCAATTAACCTACCAACCCGCACATTTTTGGGAAGTGGTAGGAAACCGCAGCACTTGGAAAGAGAAACAGCGTTAATGTTCCATGTCTGAGATTCTTTGTCAAAACTGCATTTTAATTTATTGCTCTTGCATCAGAACTGGGAAAGATTAGAGGTGAAACAACTATTGAGATAGATACAAAGTGGATGTGGGATAAAGACACAAACAAAAGGTATGGAGTGGAAGGCAAGAGTATTCAAATAAAAAAAGTGGATGATGTCACGAAAGAAAAGTAGGTGCTAATGAGACAAGTAAAAAAACAAGAAAATAGGTCTTCACAGGGTAATACTGGAACAGCAGCAAGAAACAAAATCCTGAAGGAATTCAACAGGTCAGGCAGCATCTGTGGAGGAAAACGTTGACTGTCCATTCCCCTCCACAGATGCTGACTGACCCACTGAGTTCCTCCAGCATTTTGTTTCTTGCTCCAGTTTCCAGCATCTGCAGTCTCTTGTGTCTCTGTTGGAATAGCAGAATAATTACACAAAGTTGTTGAATAAGTCCAGAAGACTGTAAATAGTTTAGTTGAAAAATGAGGTACCTGTTTTTTGAGATTTTAATAAGCTTCTCTGGAATCACGCAGGAGTCTGAGGACAGAGAGGTCAGAGTCGGAGAGGATTAAAGTGACAGGCAGTCAGAATCCTGACTGAATGAAGGTGTTTTTCAGTGGGTTCCTCTGATCTGCTTCAAAATTGGTGAATCTATAACAAAAGTAGAAAATGCTGGAAACACACAGCAGGTCAGGCAGTATCCATGAAAAGAGAAACTGAGAACTCAGTTAATGTTATCGGTCTGTGACCTGCTAAATGTTTCTAGCTCTTTCTGTCTTCATTTCAGATTTCAGCATCTGCAGTTTTTGATTTTCATTTATTGGTGAGTTCATCTAAGGTGGGGTTTTATACTCTCATTCCCCTCATCCTGGAAACACTGAGCTCGACCCTAACTATTCCAGTTGTTGTGTTATAAGATTTTAATTTTGATAATAATATGTTTTGTGAATTGTAAGTGAGAAAAGGCATAACCCTAAATCAATATGTGTGTTACAAATGCTAACAAGGATATAAGGATGAAGGAAGTGGAAGTCATTTGTGTTTGATTTCAAAAAACTCGTGAAGCAGCAGACATCCATGTCACTTCTCCAGCTGGGTGAATGATAACATTGTCAAAATAAAGAGGAGGACATAAAAGATACCACAGCACAACTTTGAATAAGAAGAGAGAAATCCTTGACGTCACAGCCAGTACTTATCAACATCACAAAAAAGATTCATCCAATCATTGTCATATCATCGTTTATACTATTCCAGCATCTGCAGTTCTTTGTTTCTCATCGTTTATACTAATCCCATTTCCAAGCACTAAAAAGGGTAGAGGTGCTCATCTAAATATTTCTTAAATGTTGTGAGAGTACTTGCCTTCACCATACCCTCAGGCAGTGTGTTCCAGATTTCAATCACCCTCTGGGTGTAAAGACTCTTCCTCAAATCTCCTCTAAATATCTTACTTCTTCCCTAAAACCTATGCCCTTTGGTCACAGACACTCTGCTAAGAGGAAGTTTCTATCTATCCTATCAATTCCTCTTATATTTTTTATATATCTCAGTCAGGACATTCATTAGCTTTCTCTGCTCTAAAGAAAACAAATAAGAAACAAAGGACTGCAGATACTGGAATCTAGATGATAAACACAATGATGCTGGAGGAACTCAGCAGGCCGGACAGCATCCGTGGAGGAAAGCAGGAGGTCAACGTTCTAAAGAAAACAAACCCAGTCTATCCAATCTCTCCTCATAGCTGAAAAGCTCCATCCCAGGCAACATCCTAATAAATTTCCTCTGCACCCTCACCAGCTCAATCACATTCTTCCTGTAGTGTGTCAACCCAAATTGCACACAGTACTCCAGCTGTGGCCTAATGAAAGTATTATACAGTTGAACCATAACCTCCCTGCTCTTCTATTCTGTGCAGCTAATAAAGGCGAGTATCCCAAATTCCTTCTTCACCACCTTATCTACCTGTGCTGCTGCCTTTAGGAATCTTTGGATATGTACGCCGCAGTCCCTCTGTCCTTCAGTATATCCTTCGATCCTAGCGTTCATTGTGTATATCCTAATCCACTTACTCTTACCCAAATTTTACTCATTTCACACTTTTCAGGATTAAATTCCATCTGCCATTTCCTGCCCACCTTACCAATGGATCAATGTCATTCTGTTGCTGAAGACAACCCTCCTTGCCATCCACACCATCACCATGATCAGATAATCACTGAAATTTGCAGTACAGAATTGTAGTATGAAAGGCCAGGGGTCAGATGACCGTGACAACACTACTGACCCCCATGGTTGGATGATAACATTGCCTATCAGGTCGGAAGCTATACCACTGTCAATCAGGGGTCCGGCTCCGCCCCACCCATTAAAGAGCACACCTGAGGACTGGCTCATAACCCACCTTTGTTCTTGACCCCGAATCACTGGCTTGTTTCACCTGAGCGGGCTCCACCCCGCTACAGCCCTATAAAAGAGGGTGCATGTGAGCTCTCTTTCTCTTTTCCGATTGCTGCTGGGGTCGAGACCACAGGTGAGAGGGTGCACTTCCACAGGGGTCTAGGAGCGTCCTGAGTAGATTCCCAGTAGCGTAGATCCGTTGCTTGTCCCGATTCAAGGGGTCCAGACAACGTATTTGTTCATTCCCTGATAGTTTGTACTAGTTAGTTGTGTGTATGTGTGAGAGTGTGTGCACTTCACCCCCATTGCGACATCCCCCTCACGTTTCGCGGTCACCCTAGTGTGAGTGTGCGAGTGTGCATTTGTTCCTTCACATTCTGTTCCCGTGTCGGTCTTTGTGAATAAAATCCTCCTTTTAGAGCACAAAGACTGTGTGTCCAGATACCTTTATCTTTAAGATACCAAAAGAACCTTTCTCATAACAGGAATGAAACCATTTGGCCCATTGTATCCATGCTGGAAAAAATGCCCATTGTGAGTCTTTAAGGTCAAATTCTGTAGTTATAAAGAAAGCTTCTTTTAAAAAGACATTTATATACAGAAGTAAATGCTCTTTCAAATACCTATTTTGATACACTCACTCACTCTGCCTAATTGCTGTTTTTTTACGTAATGAAAGTAACCATTTGACATGATTTGTAGATTTATTCCATTTGTGCAGCAGATGGAATTGCTTAATTGGCATTCTTGCACAATGCCTTTAGCTATGCTTTGTATTCTCATCCTCTCCTTATAGATATGGATAGTGCAGAAACTGACATTTTAATAATCAGAGATATCAACCACATTATTACATTAATGAGCACATAGTTTACTTTTTAAAAACACATTCCCTTTTTAGTTAATTTATCATAAACCTGTGAAATATTATGTATCACTACAAGTGTGATGACATTTAGCCATAATGTGGTTTCAATAAAAAAAAGTGATTATGGATAGAATTCAAAATCTGTTTGCATTAAGTTTCCTCTGATATTAAAATATTGCTGATGAGTTCAAATCCACCACAAAGCACACCTTCCTGTTGCTAGTTACAAAATTATACCTTTGCCAAGATAATGCACTTAAGCAAATGACAAAGTCAGAACAAGGAAAAAAAGCTGTTTAGTTATAAATTGAGTCACTGAAGAAACAGGACAGAAACATGTTGTTATGCAACATAACAACATTTTATTTTTCATATGCACAGGACTGCTTGAACAATCCAAACCAATAAGTGATTGTCTGACTGAGTTTTGTGTCATACAAAGAGATGTATAAAGCTACAAATACCAAAAGAAAAGATCTTGTCAAGATTCAAATAAAGCATCAAACTCCTTAGTTGGAAAAATTGTGTCAGAAACTGGCAGCCAACATTTATTTCAACCACCGGCAGAATTTTCCTTCCAATGTGAACTTGCATTTTGGCACTTAATTTTTTTTTTATCCACACTAAAAGCATGAAAAGCCTTGGATAACTGCCACTTTTCAAATGTCTTCTAGATTTCTTTTATCACAATCACACAGTGCAATTAGGCATCAGATGTAGTGCAAAAGTCAAAAGCCAAAAGTTTTTCCAAGTAATTGACAACATAGCAAAACATCCCAAGGCACTTCAGAGGGGTGTTAACAAACACAATTTAATTCTAGGCCACATAAAGAGATGTAGGGATAGATGACCAAAGGCTTGGTCAAAGGTGTAGGCTTGGATGGTTATCTTAAAGGGAAACATGCAGATTTTGGGAGGGAACTCCAGTTTCAAGCCTAGGCAGTTGAAACCATGCCAAACCAATGCAGAACAACTACATTCAGGAGTAAGCAAGAGTCATCATTGAAGGAGTGTAGCTATCTCAATGAGTTATGGGGCTGAAGGTAATTAAAGAGAGACCATGGAGGGATTTGAAATCTATAAGTTTAAAGTTAAGGCTTTGCTGAATCAGGAGCCAATATACAGTAAAACTCTGATAATCTGGCACCCTTTAAATTTTGGTGCTGCCGGACTAGCAGATTTTCTGGACTATTAGATGTTACTCCTCTTCACATCTAAACACACTAACTTTTTTTTACATGTTACATTGAACCCTGTAAGTTTATACATGCCAGGAAATATTTGGGAACTCTGGACCCTGGATCTGGCTGCAAACGTACCCATGTTCATGACCCTGGCTTTCTGGACCTCAACCCTGGCTCCACTCACTCACCCCTCAGTCTGGACCCTGGCTCTGGACACACAGCCCACTAGCACTCTGCACACATGGCTCACATTCTGGCATAATGAGTGAGCCAGATGCTGGACCATCAGGATTTCCAAAAAGTTGGATGCCAGATCATTGGAGTTTCACTGTATGTCAACATAATGATAGGAAAAGAAATGTAGAAGGCATCCTCATACCTTCTATTTTTCATATGTACCTTTATCCTTACGTTACCTAGAGAGGCAATTTGATTTCACAGGTTAGAGACAAAGAATGCTAAAATACACCAATATTAGTGTTAACAACACACGAAAAGCTGGAGGAACTTAGCAGATCTGGCAGTATCAGGAGAGAAATGGACAGTCGACGTTTTGGGTTGAGATCCTTCATCTAGACTGGAAACCCTTCATCTGGACCAAATTCCAGCATCTGCAGTCCCATTGGTGTTCACAATGTTGACAAAAACTCATATTCTTGCTGCATGCACATAATATAAATATATGGCTAGATCTGGACTTGAATCAACCTCAAAAATCTGTGACTCCTGATGCTTAAGCGATAAATACCTTTCTATTTGTTATAGATTCAGTCTGCTATCATCTGTTGGCTATCATTACACAAAGACAAAAGATCCTACCGTTTAATTTTGTGAGTAATTTATGAGATTAATGGAGATAGATTATGGCAACAGCACTTCCCAAACCTGAGAGCCTGATCACCCAGAAGGACACGGGTAGCACACACATGGAAATGCCACTGCAGGTTCTCTTCAAAGTTACACATCATCCTGACTAGAAAATGTATCATCATTCCTTCATGGTTATTGGGTCTAAATCCTGGATCTCCCTACTCAATAGTATTGTGGGAATACCTTCACTATAAAGACTACATTAGTTCAAGTAGGTGGCTCACTACCACCTTCTGAAGGGCATATGGGATGGGATATAAACATTGTCCGGTTAGTGGTACCCACTACCCAAAAAATGAGTAAACCAAACAAAAGTGACAAAAATACCCAATTTCACAATACTGCCCAAATTTCAAAACTGTTCATTATTGGCTGCAAAGTACTTTGGGATGATCAAAAATCGTATATGTAACATTATGAATGAACAGTTTTCCAACAGAATTAGCATGTGGAATTGAGACATGCATTTTTGCATGTCACTACTGTACTAGGAATATTTGAAAAATTTAAATCTAGTTTGAAAAGTTGTAAACTGTGGAAAGACAATTGTTAAACTGATTCAATACCCTGCACACTTCTGTAAACATCAGTTCTTATGTTACTGAAATCAATTATATCCAGACGACTTCAAAGAAATAAACGTTACTAACTATTTATAATTCAGCTCAATACCCTTTTCATGGAGAATTTCCTTAAGGCATGTGCCACAGTGCCTTAATTAATTGACTGTTTAACATAAAGAAACTCAATTTCATGCATAAGAACATAAAAAACAGAAGCAGAAGTAGAATATTTAATCCCTTATATCTTCTTCACCATTCAGTAAGATCATGACTGATCTTTTACTTCAGCACACACATTCAGACACCAGATATAGAACCTGCTAAATCTTACACAATCTCAGCAAAGGCTCATCATGTTTTTCAGTCTAAAAAATGTAGAGTTGCCAAAAAATGTTTTGTTCAATTTGTTACATAATGCATTCTTATTTTTACTTGTGTGAATAGCTTACAATATAATAAGCAATTAAAGAAAATTAAGTACTTTTTAACTTTAATTTTAATTAGTTTGGATGCTTGTTTAAAGAGTTCATTTCAATGTAAAACAACATAATCGATCAAATACATACACTCAGGTTATAAATAACAATTTTGAATATGGAATAGTTTTTTTTACTCACTTAAAGGACAAATATGCTTTCTGTCATATCCTTTAAAGGTGAAAGGAATGAAAGAATGAGTGGCACATGGGAAGAAGTGAGCGAAGATTTGAAGATTCAACCAGGTGGTCTTTGTGATGGAGAGAATACGAGGTCAGAAGTTCAGCTCAAAGTAAAGTACTCTACAAAGGTCAAGAAGGGATAATGCATCATGGTCATAGCTAGAGATAATAGACTGAATCATGCTTATCTCCTGCTGGATTCTGTTGGGAACCTCCAGTGACGTCCTCCTTTTGGGTCAGTTCATCTCTGACTTCCATTCTATGCATTGAAACCCAGAAGTCTGACCTCCTGCTCTGCAGCAGGACTAGTTGGACTCACTACTAAGTCCAATAGAGAAACACAAGTGTCCTGAGCTTTTGGAGTTTTAATTTTACACCCACCTACTGTATAATCATATCCATTTGATTAAAAAGGTAAGTGCAGAGAAGTAGTTTATTTAAGTTTTGTTATTTTCACTTTTACTAGGATGACTTTGGTGCTTCTGGATTGGGGGCAGGTCTTTAGAGGGATATTGAAAGAATTAACTGAAGGAATTCTAACAAAGTGTTGCTAGACAGAGAAGCACAGAATCTGAGTGACACCAATATTTGAAAGGAAAGGGAAGTTGGGTGGTGTTTTGCAAGAATAAGGGAATTGCATCAGTTCGTCCAGTGTCCTGTATTGATAACAGCTTTAAGAGTAGCATTAATAGTGTCTGAGAGGGAAGAACCATAAAATAATGAATATAAAACTGTTTCATAATGAATGGCGGTCAACAACTTAGAGAGAAAAAGCTTGAGGGAGCATTAGATGTGTCTCATGGATAAGACAAGCTTGAGAGGACATGGAGAGATGGGGAAAAGCTAGAGAGAGAAAGAGTAAGTTCAAGTAAGAAATAAGGATGTTTAGTTCAATGGGTAAAATGAAGGACTGAAGCAGCACTGGCAGCTGAGTGATAGACTTTCAACCTTGTGACATTAAAACCCATGAGCTCCTTGTACATGCCACTGGATATGAGGACAGAGAAGTTTAAGGTGATGGATGAAAGTGGATAAGAGGAACCAGATTCATTTAAATATATTTTACTTTGACTTTTCTTTACTTATTCATTCATGGGATGTGAAAGTCACTGAGAATGCCAGCATTCATTGTCAATCCCTTATCAATGAGGAACCAGCTGGAGTTAATCACCGTGGTAGTTCTGGATCATATTGAGGATAGATTTTCCTCCCTAAAGGATATTAGTGAATCAAATAACCTTTTTTTAAAGAAAGGTATTTTCATGGGTACCATTACAGAAACTGGATTTTTTTTGAACAATTCCATATTTACTATATTACTTGAATTTAAATTGCTTAGCAGCAGTGGTGGGATTTAATTTAATTCCACTGAATCAATGGTCCATGCCTCTAAATGCGAGTGCAGTAACTTAAGCACAGTACTATTTTCCCTTATCCCTCTGGCTCCTTTATCCCTTCTCTTTCCCCTCCCCCTCCCTCACAACCTGCCCATCACTCACACCTTCCTCCCTCTGGTTCTCCACCTCCTTCCCTTTATTCCATGTTCCACTGTTCTCTCCTATCAGATTCCATCTTGTTCAGCCCTTTGCCTCTTTCACCTATCACCTCCCAGCTTCTCACATCATTCCCACTTTCCACCCCTCTCCCACCCACCGACCTTCCCCCTCTCACCTGGACTCACCTATCACCTGCCAGCTCGTGTTCCTCACCCTCCTCCCACCCTCTTATTCTGGCTTCTACCCTCTTCCTTTCCAGTCCTGATGAAGGGTCTCGGCTCAAAACGTCAACTGTTCATTCCCTCCACGGATACTGCCTGACCTGCTGAGTTCCTCCAGTGTTTTATGTGTGTTGCTGCATACTATTTTACCCCAACAGGAAGGAATCAAGAGAAGTTTTGTTTTTATTTATTCATGCTTACTGATGTGGGCATTGTGGGCAAGGCAAACAATTATTGATCATTTCCAATTGCACTGGAGAAGGTGGTGGTGAGCTACCATGAACCGCAACTGGCAATACTTCCATGGTGCTGTCGGAGAGGGAGTTACTGGATTTAGATCAGTAACAATAAAGGGATGGTGATAGGTTTCCTTGTCAGGATGGTGTGAGATTTGGAGGAGAAGCTGCTGGTGACAGTGTTCTCATATACGTATTGGCCTTGTTCTTCATTGTAGAGGTTGTGGCTTTGGAGGTGCTGTTAGAGCAATATTGGTGAGCAAATGCGAGGCATCTTGTAAATGCTACACAATGCAGCCAATGAGCATCAGTGGGGATGGGAATGAATATTTATGGTTGATGATGCCAGTCAAGTGGCCTCCTTTGTCCTGGAAGGTATCACACCTCTTGGGAGTTATTGGAGCTGTAATTGCAGCTGGGTAAATGCAGGGTATTCCATCACATGCCTGACTTTTTCCTTACAGATGGTGAAAAGGCTTTGAGATATCAGGAGGTGAGTCACTTGCCGCAGGATACTCATTTTCCGTCCTGCTCTTTTAACCATGTTGTTGATATGGCTGGTCCAATGAATTCTGCTCAATGGTGACATCTAGGGTATTGATGCTAGGAGACTTGGTAATGGTAATGCCATTGAATGTTAAGAATCTTCATGCTTGAATGGTTTTATTGCCGCAGGCATGGACTGCATCATTTACTGATGAGTTGCAAATGGAACTGGCTATTGTACGATCATCAGCGAACATCCTCACTTCTGTCCTTATGATGAAAGGAAGCTAAAAGTGCCTGAGCATTGGACGTTGCCTTGGGAAATCCCTGCAGTGATGCCCTGGAGCTTGGATGATTGACATCCAACAACCACAACCATCTTACTTTGTGCAAGATATAACTCCAACCATTGGAGTATTTTTTCCTTGATGTTCATTGACTTCAGTTTTATTAGGTATCCTTGAGTCCACAGTTAATTCAATGCTGTCTTCATATCAAAGGTAGTCACTCTTACAACACCTCTAGAACTTAGCTCTTTGGTCTGTGTTGGACCAGGGCTATAATGATGTCCAGAACTAGTGGTCCTGGTAAAACCCAAACTGTGGATCAACAAGAGGTATAGTACTGAATATGTTCTTCATAGTACCACTGATGACACCTCCTGTCATTTTGCTGATGATTGAGAGTTGACTGATTGAGCAGTAATCACCAGATTGAATTTGTCCTGCTTTTGTCCTGACACACCTAGGCAAGCTGCCACACTGTCAGTGTTGTAGCTGCACTGAAACAGCTTGGCTAGTTCTGGAGCACAAGTCTCCATTACTACAACCTGCAAGTTCAAGGGCTTTGTTGTATTCACTGCCCTCAGCATTTTCTTAATATCACATGAAATGAATTGTATTAGCTCGAGACTGGATTCTATGCAGGTTGGATTGTCAGGAAGAAGATGAGGTGGATCATCCATCCAGTACTTCTGCTAGAACATGTTTAGGAATACTTCAGCCTTGCGTTTACCGCTGGGCTTGTCAGCCTTGAGGATGGTGAATATTATGGAGCATCCTCACAGCATAACAAGGCAGGGCTCTCACCTACTGCATGTCAGGTGTTGCTTCCAACATGCCCTTCTGCATTCCTTATTGAACCAGGAATGATACCCCAACTGTGAAGGATATATCAGGTTATGAGATTATAGACTGTGATGGATTTAGCTTAATTGTGGTGCTATAAAACATGATTAGGGGTGGGGGGGGAGCAGCATCCTCAGTGTAAAGATGGGACTTTGTCTCCACAAGGGCTGTGGGGTGGTCATTTCTACCAATAATGTAATGGGTGGATGCATCAGTCACAGGTTGATTGGTAAGGATGAGATCAATTAGGTTTATCCCTAATGTTAGTTCACTCACTACCTATTGTGGACCCAGTCTAGTAGCTATGTGCATGAACACTCAGCTTCTTCCTTAACCAGCACCATAAGTGGTCATTCTCCCATGCCACTCTGGATGTGGACATTGAAGTCCCACACCCAGATTGTATGTAGTACCCTTGCTACTTTCAGTTCTTCTTCCAAGAGATGTTCAACATAGAGAAGCACTTGTTTACTAAACTAATACCTGGCATGGGTGGGTTAGGGTGTGTGTGCATGGTCATATCTATAGCACATGCTCCATCTGTTCACCTTGGATTGTGACAGGAAAGGAAACCATGATTTCTTTTTCTTTAAGCCCTGTGATATCATTGCCTTTAGTACCAGAACTGCAGCTTCAATAAAATTCAGCTACCTTGGTGCAGACTTAAGGATCAAACCTGTCCTTCCTGGGAAATCACATCTCAAAAGCTATGCCTTAAATCTTTTGGCATATCAAGAATTATCTACAGATTAATATTCAAGCTATGGAATAATACAAGACTTCACAGTTGTTAAGGATTTTATTACATAAGATGAATCAACTATTAATAGTTTAATTCCTTTTAAAGGGATAAGCCATTTTCTATTAGACCATTTCTGGAATAGACATTAGAGATTAATAGAGCCAAAGGAAACAAATGACTAACCTGCATATTGTTTTCATGGAACTATGTCTTATGGGCAGAGTGGAATGTGTTAGGGCTGAATTCTTGCCCTGGCAGAAAACGTATACCATTAGATCTCCTGCAGAGTTCACTAACTACAAAGTGATTGTGATTAACAGAACTCCAAATGGGAAAGTAGACAGGAAGATACATGCCAACCCCACACGTTCTGACTTTTAAATAGCATACTGCCAGAGACAATCCCTTCATTTCAAGAAAGGGAGCAACCACCTCGAATGGAAAAACTGAAATAGAGCAACAGCTTAAATTGCCGAAAAATTAATATAGGTGTTGGTCAATTTTAGGAGCCCTGACAGTTATCGTTACAGTTTCAGGCTCATTTGCATTAATTCTCCATTTAATAGCCTAGCAACTGTTCCTATTAATTAATCACCTCCTTTCCAGTTCAAGATCAATGCATTTTTGTTTCTAAAATATTTTGTGAATCAAGAGATCTGCAATCATCCTAAATTTGGTACTGCCATTGCATTAAAGGTAGCTGCACAATGCTACTTCTCCTCCTGCTAGGGACTCCTCAAAACCAACTTCATTGGCCAAGCTTTTGGTCATCTGCCCTAATATCTCCTTCCTTGGTCTGGCATTACTTCACTTTTGGGAAGTGCCTTGGAACATCTTGCTGTGTCAGAGATCCAATATAAATGGAAGTTGTCGTTGTATTTGACCAAATCCATTTTCCAGAGATCAAAAATATTATGCAGTAACTAGCAGGCAGACAGGTAAAACAACAATGAACAGTTTTCATTCAACAAATTTGTTATTTATAAAGTACTAAGACTAACTGGAATGTAAGTAAATGGAGATTTATAGCACTCTGTTAAAACTCTCACTGGCTTTCTCCAGGAGCTAGAACAATCTCTTGGAACAAAACGTTTGTGCTGGCACTAGGAAATGATAGCAAGCCAAACTCCCTATATCCCCAACCATTCAACCAAACGTGATATATTTTGTAGCCTTGATTAGGAGTTTCAAGGAGAATGCACTCTTTACTAAGTGCAATGAACAGTAAATTCTTTCCTCTGAGCATTGGCCAGAATACAGAGTAAAACTTTGAAGTAGATTGATTTTATGTACATTGCAAAAGTATAATGGGAGAACTGACTTTCACCATGTTCAGTGGTGATTTTTTTTGCAAACCTGTGGGTTAATTTCATTATGTACCTTTCATAAACCAGATAAATTTAGTTCTGATCTTGCTTGATCGTGTTCTAGTATTTAACATTTCCACCCTGGGGAAAAGACTCTATTTACCCTATCTATGCCTTTCATAATTTTACATACTTCTATCAGGTCAACCCTCAGCCTTCAACAGTCCAGAGAAAACAATCCAAGTTTGTCCAACCTCTCCTTATAGCTAATACTCTCTGATTCAGGCAAAATCCTGGTGAACCTCTTCTGCACCCTCTTCAAAGTCTCCACATCCTTCCTGTAGTGTGGTGACCAGAACTGCACACAATTCTCCAAATGTGACTTAACCAAAGTTTTGTACAGCTGGAACCTGACTTCCTAATTCTTATACTCAATGTCCTGACCAATGAAGGCAACTATGCTGTAAGCCTTCTTTACCACCCCATCTACTTGCATTGCCACTTTCAGGGAGCAATGGACTTGCACCCCAAGATTCCACTGTACATCAATGCTCTCAAGGGTCCTGCTATTTACTATATAATATGTAAATTCACAGTATTAAAAAATATAATACCTCTAATTATCAATTGTTAGGTCACTTCCATTCTGCACAAGTAATATTTACAAAGTTCACAGTGTACATCTTAATTAAACGTAAATTACTAGGTACCAAAAAATCTGGTTTCACTATATTAACAATAACCAGTTCCCTGCAAACTAATGTTTGCCTACTTAACATCTGAGTATTTTGTTTCACTGATTGCATCAACTAATCTTCTTTGACTTAAGGTAGCAGTAAACTAATCTCAAACTGCAGTTAAGACTATAAACTGCCACATTCATTAAACAGGAAATTGTTCAAAATGTGATCAAATTGTTCAAACATGTGTCTGATATTGTTACAACAAATGCAGAGTTGATTTACCCGGATTTAGCAGATTATCAGGGATCAACAAATAAAATAAAAGTGAGAGAAAGAGAAAAAAACTGACCTCTAAAAAGAAGTTTAAAGATTGTTGAACAGCAAAGTAGTTAAAGGGAGCTAATTCAGGTTTAACAAGTGACGAAAATTCCAAACCCAACCTCCCTTGGTTTCCTTGAGAACGTGGAAACCAAAGTTGCCTGTGAAAAACCCAAGTAGGTTGTGACTTCCAAAAGTCCTTTACTGAAGTCCTGTACAAATGGGGACTAATTAAATTTACTTTAATAAATCATAAGTGGTTATTATGAAGTGCAGAAACTGGAGGAAGACCAAGTACTTCATCTGGATACCAATGTACCTCCAGCAGAAACAGTTGTTTAGCTTGTTCTCTTTGAAGACCACTCCAACCTTCGCTAAGTCCACTGTAAGGCACTTATTTCAAAAAACAAGTATTTTGTATGGACTTTTGAGAAGAGTGATAAAGGAGAAGAGCCTTGAGTCATAGAGTTGTACAGCACAGAAAAGGACCCTTCAGCCCATCACATCCATGCCAATCTTCTTGCCTATTTACAATAATTCTACTTGCCAGCCTTAGGACTCTATGCCTTGCCTATTTAACAGAAAGGTTCAAAGCCACAGGAGGATTGGATTGTAAATTTACTTGGGACAGATGACTCAAGATAGGCCAAACAGCCTTCCAAATTGATAAGTAATTTGTGATCTCGGGCTTTTGATGTACCCTGCCTTGAATAATTTAATGAGAGCAATAGAGAGGTAAGTGTCTGAAATTATTTCACAAGTTAGTTTCAGTGGTTTTATTTCAATTTCTTCTCCTTCAGATTGAACATCTCTGACCATTCCTATCAGAAACAGTTGGCTCCCAATGACCAATGCTACCCTACCTAATATCTGGATGAGTGTTTGACATTATGGGTATTCTTGATGTTCCTCAAGTGACAGTAAAATGAACAAGCTTAATCTGCGGCTTAGGCTATAAACAGCTGAATTGATTAAACAATAAATGATTAACCAAGCTGTAGAAGCAATTCTTTAGTTGTCAGTGATATTCTTTCAGTGTGAGCTGAGCCTGTAATCAGCATAGAAGGAACAGAGCTTGCTGTGACCATGAAGAAAGTTGCCCACAAGAATCTTGCAATCTCCACAACAGTGTCTTCCCTCATGTTGGCTATTGTTAGTTGTCAGGAGATCCTAAGTGCTTGCCAGCATTAATATCATCAAACTAGTTAAACAGCAAATCCTCACAGATAGAAAATCTGGCAGTAAAATACACAAAATATTAAACATTTTTAAGTTGTGAGTAAGGTTTAGAATACACTTTTTCAAATTAAGTGTGCATCAGAGCTCTCAGTCAGCATTAGATCTTCCAAAATTATTTAAGAGAGCAAGTAGTCTGGAGAATGGGCTTCAAAAGACAGCACAGCAGCAGACCATGCTCCACACTGATCAACCTCTTCATTTGCTGGTGCATTCTGCATGTGTCAGATGCACCCTCTAACTCTTTCATCATAATGTTGTCCAGCACACTTTGTGTCAGAATTAAGAGCTAGTTCTGCCAACCATTTTAGAACTACATGAGGCCTCACAGACTACTGAGCCAAATACCATCCAACATCCATATGGAATTCTTGTATTTCAAACAAATTTGATATGGGTGATAACATTACCTTTATTGTAGGAGAACAAAATCAGAGATACATTTTTGCAGTACTGACATATTGAGGATATAATGAGTGTAATGGATAGAGGGGAACAGGTGGATGTTGTATACTTGGATTTCCAGAAGGCATTCTATAAGGTGCCGCATAAAAGACTTATCCATAAGATAAGGACGCATGGAGTTGGGAGTAATGTGTCAGCATGGATAGAGGATTGGCTAACCAATAGAAGGTAGAGAGGTGGGATAAATGGGTGTTTCTTTGGTTGGCAATCCGTGGTGAGCGGGGTGCCGGCGGGGTCGGTGCTGGGCCTGTAACTGTTCACGATCTAATTATTGATTTGGAAGGGGGGGACCGAGTGTTCTGTGTCTAAGTTTGCTGATGACACTAAATTGAGTGGAAAAGCAAATTGTGCAGAGAATGCGGAGAGTCTGCAGAGAGATATAGATTGGTTAAGTGAGTGGGTAAGGGTCTGGCAGATGGAGTACAATGTTGGTAAATCGAGGTCATCCACTTTGGATGGGAAAAAAGATCAGATTATTATTTAAATAGTGAAAGCTTGTAGCATGCTGTTGTGCAGAGGGACTTGGGAATGTCTTTGCATGAATTGCAAAAGGTTGGTTTGCAGGTGCAACAGGTTATCAAGAAGGCAAATGGAATGTTGGTCATTGCTAGAGGGATTGAATTTAAGAGCAGGGAGGTTATGCTGCAACTGTACAGAGTACTGGTGAGGCCGGAGCTGGAGTACTGCCTGCAGTTCTGGTCTCCTTACTTGAAGAAGGATTTACTGGCTTTGGAGGCAGTGCAGAGGAGGTTCACTAGGTTGATTCCAGAGATGATGGGGGTTAGCCTATGAGAAGAGATTGAGTCGCCTGGGACTATACTTGCTGGAATTCAGAAGAATGAGAGGGAATCTTATAGAAACATATAAAATTATGAAAGAGATAGATAAGATAGAAGCAGGAAGGTTGTTTCCACTGATAGGTGAGACTAGAACTAGGAGATATAGCCTCAAGATTCGGGGGAATAGACTTAGGACAGAAATGAGGAGAAACTGATTTTCCCAGAAGGTAGTGGATCTGGAATTTTCTGCCAGGGAAGCAGTAGAGGCTACCTCATTAAATATATTTCAGACACAATTAGATAGATTTTTGCATTGTGGGGGAATTAAGGGTTATGGGGAAAAGGCAGGTAGGTGAATCTGAGTCCACGGCCAGATCAGCCATGATCTTATTGAATGGCAGAGCAGGCTCGACAGGTCAGGTGGCCTACTCCTGCTCCTATTTCTTATGTTCTTATGTTCTTTTGACATTGACATGAATGTGGCGATGAATTTATTTTCCATGCTGCTGACAGTGTTGCAAGACGATGAGGAAACTTGAAACGACTTCTACTGGAAGACGCAAATTAACACATTCATTCTACATCTGTATGATGGTACACTAGTTATGCTATTGGACCAATAGCTAAAGTCCCGAACTACTAATTAATGCACGTTATTTCAAGTTGGGACAAGTTGGGCTGAAGGGCCTCTTTCCTTGTTATAAATGACTCTAAGTTCAACTGAAAAAGCAATGGAAATTAAATTCAACTAATTAAATGAATTTAGAATGAAAGGGAAGAAAAAAATTCACATCAATATTGGTGACCATAAAACTTACTAACATCCTTCAGAGAAGAAATTACTCAATTTTTACCTAGTTTTCTCTTATGTGACTCTAGATCCAGGAATGGTGGGATCTTAACAACCCAAAAAATGTTTAAGCCAATAAATGCTGACTTTGTCACTAATGTCCGCATCCCAAAAAAATCATAAAAAAGGCTTGGTCCCTTCCAGAAATGGATCACGAAGAAAGCAGGACATGTAAAGCTGCACACTCCATCCTTCAAAGTCTCATGATGTGCATCCATACTGTGATCAGGATGATGGTGACATTGCACCTAGCAATTTTATAGTGAATGGGCTCTTCAAGGACATCTAGTACCTCTGTCCACTTTGCTGGGACTGAAACATTGCTCATAACCATCTGGCAAGTGGGAAAGGAGAGGGTGGAGCTGTGGATGGAAGGATATAGATGGTAGACCACGATGGGGATAAGAAACTGGAGAAAAGAAGGTGTGCAAGGGTAAGGATGAGGATTATCTAAGTAGTAGGTATGAAAATAAAAGATAAGATTCAAGTCACATTTGTGACAGAATTGATAAAACATAAGTCTGACCTATTGGTCCACTGCACTCCAAGTCACCAATGCAATCATAGAGTCACACTGCATGGAAACCGGCCTTTCTGCCCACTGAGTTCACACCAACCATCAGCAACCATTTACACTAATTCTACATCAATCCCATTTTATTCTCCTCACATTCCCATCAACTCCCTCCAAATTATATCACTCTAGAGGCAATTTACAGTGGCCAGTTAATCTACCAACCTGCACGTCATTGGGATGTGGAAGGAAAGGGGATCACCCGGGAGAATCCCAGGCATCACAGAAAGAACTTGCAAACTCTACACAGACAGCACCAGAGATCAGGATTGAAGCTGGGTCACTGGGAGCTGTGAGTCAACAGCTCTACCAGCCAGTTTGCTAATGGGATTGCAGAGGTTTAGTCTTTAATCCTGGGATTTCCTCTTAAATCCAGTAGGCAAAGTACTAATGAGGAATGTTCCCAGAAATGGTAATCTTAACAGTGTAGGCCCATGAGTCCTCAGAAAGGAAAACATGTGCACCCTATAGCAAAAGATTTCTTAGTAGTTTGGTTTGGAGCTTCTTAAAAATAGGAGGGTACATTTTCTGTCCTGGGCACATTAGCAATACAGGTGTAAGCTGCACTGAGAATTGATCCTGCTTTGATAAATACTTTCTTACTCTTAAGATCTCAGTCATACCTACTAGTGTATTGTTAAAACGCAAAGTTGGGCTGAAGCTCACAATCCAGCAGGATTTTAAACTATAATTTTCTTTGAAAAAAATCCTTCCTTTCTAAAAATTCCAATAGAGTTACAATTATTAATTTGGTGTAATTTTATGAATACAGCTTAAAATGGGTTTGTCACAAAAATTAACCACTTTTAATACAGTTATAACTCACTGTCTGTGACTAATCCAATTTAAAATAAATGAAGTCACTTTAAAAAAAATATACAGAACCATTTCCTAGTTACGTTGAAATTCAGTGGTTAGTTCATTCAAGAAAATTACACATAAGACTTTAAATATTGTCTATTCGTGTCCTTCTGTCCAAAAATACTGAAGTAACTTTGACCCAAAATACAGAATTGGGGAAAGACAAATGACCTGAAACATTAACTCTGTTTATCTCTCTAAAAATGCTACCTGACTTGCTGAGTATTTCCATCAATCTTAGCATTCATTTCAGATTTCCAGCATCTGAAGTGTTTTGTTTTTATCACTTTTACAAATTTCCTGAACACCTGCAAACAAGTGCAATTAGTGGAGATTTGAAATCATGATGAATTGGATTTGAAGGCCCTGCCATTTCTGCAGGTGACAGTGCCATGTTTCTTGAAACTAGTGCAAAATATTACAGAATTGAATGCCATGGATATAATTAGTACTTAAAATTACACCAATTTTTGCACTGATTATGCTTACTTTTGACAAATTGCCTGAAAAACAACCAGTATATCTGCACAGAAACTCTTTCCCAGTAATTATTCCCCTATTTACCCGGACCAAGAGGACAACAAATGGTTAAATAAAAACAAGCACAAGAAACTTGACAGATTAAATGGATGTAACTATAACTTTTGACGAGTACAATATTAGATAAGCAGTGCTTTAAGCACCTCTCGTTATGCACCTATCATCAAAATTGAAATTAGGGGGAGATGCATGTTGAGTTTATCTGATTTTGCCCTATTCCACCATCACCTAAAGCTAAACTGTTTCCTAATAACCCCAGACCGTAGAATCATGGGAATGTCATCTGTGGAACACCAATCATCGGTGTTCCACCGGCTGGGTTGTCAGATCAGGCTGTTATCGCGGAAGGTTTTACTTAATTGGAAGGAATAGAAGGGAGGATTGAAAGGAGAAATTTACCAGACGTCTCTTCAAAATTTTACCTATCGGTTATTCACCTGCCTCTGGAGATTAAATAAATTAGCACCAGTTCAGGACTCTACAAACAGCGTGTAATCCATTGGGAAACATAATGCTGACAGGGCAAATCATTTCAGTGTATTCTGCTCTGTGCAACACAATGATATCAAGAATGCACCCTGACTTTACAGTTCAATTCAGCAGTAATTTCAACAATGGTACAAGGTGACTCTCCTAAAATAGGTCATGTGGTATTTTTCATTTATGCACATTGCACAAAACGTGTGCACTAACGGACATTAACCCTGCTAAAGGTGACATCCCATATGTAGCTGCCAAATGAATACAATAGTTTAGCACAGTAAATGTGTCCCAGAGGCACTCTCAATACTTTTATGCATCTATGTATCATTACTAAAACAATAATCCATTTCCTTCTGAACCCTTACAAGTATCATAACCTTGGTAACCCTGCCTTTGAAGGTTTAAAATGGAAACTCAAGGCTCACCAACACAGGGAAAATTGCTTTCTCAGGTGGAGCTCTCTGAGTTAAATTTAATTTACATTCAAAACATTTAACTGTCACTCTAAAGGTAATGATAGAAATATTGGAGTGGAAATGAGACTTATCTTGGTTAAAGAAGCTTCCAGCAATAAATGTTGGCCTACTGCCATTTCCTGCAAAAGAGGGAAAGCTTGAAACAAGACTGTAAAGGCCTTGAAATTTTTTTGAACCCCCATTTTTAGTCCTTAAGCAGTTTCCACTTAGAATCTGGAATATCAGGAGGATGGACCTTTTAACTCAATTTCCATCTAGGAAAGACACAAGCATGTAATTGAGTACTGGTCATACCGAGGTCATCTACAGTATGCTGACTATACGATGTAGACAACAGATTCTGCCTGGGTTAGAAACAACCTTATTAGTTGGTCAAACCCATGAACCTGGAAGCTTGGTGAAAGTGACAAATTAATTTCATATTTTAGTGGAATTGTTGCAGAATAGAATTTTTTAAAGATGTGCCTTACTAGCCTTTCAATTTCAACATCATTAGCTAATGCAATCATAAGTAAGTGTAATATAATGAACTATTAGCAAGTGGCTGATTAGGAAGGAGATTCTTCTTGTAATGTTAAAAATAATCTCGTGTGAAGGACTCTAGGATTCTCATGTTAAATAGTAATTCTTTCTTTCCCCTTTCCCACACATTTTAATTGTTCATCATTTACTGATCAGCCATACACCCAATAAAGCAAAGACAAGTGCTAAATATAAATAAAACCTTTAAAGCAACCATGTGCATATTCAGAATCAGAATCAGAGTCAGGTTTATTATCACTGACTTATATGACGTGAAATTCGTTGTTTTGTGGCAGCAGTACAGTGCAAAGACATAAAATTACTATAAATTACAAAATAAAAAAGAAGCACAATGAAGTAGTGTTCATGGTTTCATGAACCGTTCAGAAATCTGATGGTGGAAAGAAAGAAGCTGTTCCTAAATCGCTGAGTGTGAGTCTTCAGGCTTCTGTACCTCCTCCCCAATGGTAATAACGAGAAGAGGACATGCCCCGGATGGTGAGGGTCCTTAGTGATAATACTTTATATTTTAAACATAGCTTGGTTTTTTTGGGATGTTTCTTGGTGGCCAGTCAGCCTCAATTAGAATATCCACATCTGGAGTGGTGGGCTAGAGATGGGAGAGGACATTTATCTCTTCCAAGTGTTGAGCACCCATCGTGGCCCAGGAGAAGCAATGACGTATTGGACCCCTCCTAAAGAATAAGGAAGGCCTTATCTTGGTCCACCGGTGAGGACTTCATGGCTGGCTTCAGTGGTAGAGTCCCCAATAGATGCTCAAGTAAGGACTGGCTCTTTAATGTAATTAGGCAGGTTTTCACCTTTCTTTGAAGGCTTTCCTTTCTAATTGAGGGCCATACAGTTTCTAAAGCATGTATTGCCACAAGAATTCTCACAGCAGCAATGCCAGACATGAATCGTGGGCAAAATGATATCTCTATCAACAACCTGGGGAACTCTGAGTACATCAATTGCTTGGGGGCCATGATTCAGTTGCACAAAGACAACTGCTCATAGCATTCTGCAATCTATTTTTTCCTTACAGAACTATCACACGGTCACAGAATTGAATATGAAGGTTCCTATCCTTTGTTCAACCACCTGGTTTTCATTTAAGGAAAAGCCTCTCACCACTAGATGCATGACTACAGAAGCATATCTTAATCAAAACTCTGTTTTGATCAGTTTGACCATAAAAACTAAAACTTATGCACCATTCCACTAGAAGGACAAAGCTTAAACTTGTGCTCTAAAGTTTTGGAGCTTCTGTTACAATGATGACCTTTTATCTACAAATGAATTGGAAAATATATGTTGATTTTATTTTCAGTCCTGGACAACTACTTCAGCTTTCCGACTCAGAATAGGGACATTCAAATATTCTACTTTTGTGAAGCATTGATTCAACTAAAGCCCCACATAAGGATTCTAGGTCCAGCCTTTGTTTCATTCAACATTCAGATTTAGAACACATATGTGCTTCTCACTAAATCAGGAATTAGATCCAGATTGTAATGTATATAAGCAGATTACTCATGACAGCCAGCATAATATGAATGTCCGGTGGCACAACAGATTGCCTTATCAACATTCAGAGCTACCAAGTGGGAGAATGCTGATTTATATTGCCAGATTACTGATCCTGTGCAGTTCCTTATCTCAGCCAGGTCATCCAGAAGAATCAATGCACAGAGATAAAACATTTCCTCCTGTAGAAGGAAAAAAACATGGAAGATAGTCTAGGTTATCATTATCTATCTCTAAGTTATAGATAGTGCAGACAAGTTGTTTGAAAATGAATAAGTAAAATGATAAAAATAACTAGGAGATATGTATTGTGCTAAATCTTGTATATTACGGAAGATTACAATACCTTTCATGCTCACCGCAAAAAGCACTTTAAGCCCAATGGGTGATGTTGTGTATTCATGCTGAACAGACAAAAACAGCAACCAATTTGTGCGCAGTGAAGTACAATAAATGGCAAAATAATTTACAACCAGTAGCTTTGGCGCTTTCTTTCATGTTGTTGGTCAGAAGAGAATATCATTCAGTTTAACAGAACAATTTCTCCATCCTTTTTCCAACAGTACTACCGAATGCAGCAAGGACAGAACAGGCTGTATGATCACCTATCGCGCCATAAAGTTCAATGATCCTGTAATAATATTATCTCCAATTAAAAACTGGTAAATGGGGTCATGGTTCAAAGTCTAATCTGAAAGGCAGCTACTCCAAAAAATAGCCGAATACTCAAACTGGTAAAATATACTGTTTAATATGAGGGGTATAGATAGGGCTAATGCATGCAGACTTTTTCCCTTCAGGTTGGGTGAGACTAGAACTACAGATCATTGGTTTAGGGTGAAAGGTGAAATACTTAAGGGGAACCTGAGAGGGAATTACTTCACACAGAGGGTAGTGCGAATGTGAAATAAGCTGCCAGTGGAAGTGGTGGATGCGGGTTCCATTGTAACATTTAGGAGAAGTTTAGATAGGTCCATGAATGAGAGAGGTATGGAGGGCTATGGTCTGGGTGCAGGTAGTCGGAACTAGGCAGAAAACCAGGCTGGCATGGACTAGATGGGCCCAAGGGTCTGTTTCTCTGCTGTAGTACTCTACTGCTCTATGACTCTATAAAGTTTTTAGGAGTTGCTGCTTTTGTTTTTACATTAATAATTTGCTAAAAGTTAAAAGAATTAAAATAATCCATTAGCCAAAAATGCAATAAAGTGGCTACATTTCAGAATCAATTGTTTCTACTTATGCAAAGTGTTCCTGAAAACGCAATAAAAATCTGCAGTTGCAGAGGTTCAGATGGCAAAGTCTTCTCTTCCCAGCTGTCTACTGTGGACCACCACTGTAGGTGCAAATAAGGAATAAAACTTCTGATAAGTGGATGTCCTCGTTCATTAAACTCTGCCAAATTCAAAAGTGATAAGCAGCATGTTTTAATGTAACTTATCTCCAAGTGCTGTCTTTTGTGATGTATGCATACTCCCAAAACCTGATGAAATTTCAGTTTTACAATCCTTTTGAAATGAGTGTTGATCTCACCACAAAAGGAAACTTCGAGCTGACAATGTTTTGAGTGGCTGAAACAGTGCATGTTGAGGTCAGTTTGCTGGTGGTGAATGTATTGCTGCAGTTTGGGAGGCGTTCCATGCTCTGTTCTGCTCCTTTAATTCAATACTCACTCCTTGTTCTATGTGCATGGAAGGAGCGGGAACATAACATCTCCTCTGTAATGACATGACAGCTGTGTGAACTGCTGAGGACAAACACAGAAGGAAATATATACTGAGCTGGAGATTTTTTCCCTCTGAAAATCATATTCTGAGAGGTTGTATACATCAAGTGGTTTGAAGCCCTGCAGTTGTTTGCAGGACTAGTTAAACTCTCTAATACCTCCCAGTAGAGAAACAAACTGAAAGAGAACTTAACTCCAAAGCTCCACAGACATGATTTTTTTTATTTGAAAATGATATCAATAAACATTTCCTTTGTTTCAAATGCACAGCAAGTAATTTCACAAAACTGTTCTTCCAACAAGGAGCCTTGTCCTCCCGAAGGAGATTTAAACAATACGGCTGTGCATCATTGATTTGTGACAAATGTCTATTAAGATTTATGATTCTCCACAATGACAGACCAGCAGTACAGATCTATAAAATTATCCTGAAAAAACATTATATAGAGGAGTGGATATCCAAAGGTAAAGATAAGATAGTGATATACGTGGATATCATAATTCATATTGGTCTTTTTTTAAAATCATGTCTTTTTTCCACCAGTAGAGAGAAGGAAGAAATGGACATCTTTTCCCTGAGTAGAAATGTCAAATATTAGAGGACATGCACTTAAGGTAAGAAGGGGGAAGTTTAAAGGAGATTCACAGTGCAAGAATTTTTTTACGCAGAGAGAGGTAGGTGCCTGGAACAGGCTGTCAGGTGTAGAGTAAATTGTAAATATTGCATATTGGTTTATTATTGTCACATGCACCGAGGTACAGTGAAAAACCTGTCTTGCATACTGTTCATACAGATCAATTCATTACAACAGTACATTGAGGTAGTACAAGGTAAAACAATAACAGAATGCAGAATAAAGTGTTACAGTTACAGAGAAAGTGCAGTGCAGATAGACAATAAAGTGCAAGGTCATAACGAGGTAGATTGTGATGTCAAGATTATAGAGGCGTTTGAGAGGTTTTTAGATAGATACATGAATATGCAGGGAATGGAGGGATGTGGATCACATGAAGGCAGAAGAGACTTAGTTTAGTCTAGCATCGTGTATGGCACGAACGTCATGGGCTGAAGGGTTCTATTTTGCTCTATTGTATGCTCCATGTTCTATCTATTAGATCATGAAAGGATTTGGTAGGCTGAAATTTTTGCATTTGTGATGTGGAAAAAAACTTTGGGTTGCTTTATAAATAAGATAGTCACTAATAATTTGAATATGAAATTCAGGAGAAATCTCATTACTTGGTGTTAGAATGTGGGATTGCTAATGTTGGAACAGGTTGCAAAAAGCAATGTTAATATTTGTAACGGTAAGATAGCTAACTATTTGAGGTAGAAAGGAATAACAGGGTATAGTGAGTAGTTTAGATCCAGGGTAGTATGCGCCATTATGGTAAATACTGTTGATGGAGAATTTTTTGATAAAGTTGTACTAATTATTATGATATTAAAAGTCATCAAAATAATTCATAGGAATCAAAAATCAAGTGGCTGGAGGAACTCAGCGGGTCAGGCAGAATCCGCAGAGGGAAATGGACTGACAACGTTTCAGGTTGAGACCCATCATCTGGACCGGGGAGATAGCCTGTATAAAGAGGAGAGGGGGAGGAGTGGGGCAAGAGCTGGCAAACGATAGGTGGATCCAGGTGAGGAAAACATACCTTCTTAATTCATAGGAAGGTATGTTTTCAACTGATATGAAACACAGATCTATTGAAGTTGGAAGTGGAGAATTAAATGGTTACTAGATCCTGTATCTAAAGCCACTGGCCTGGATATTGACTGAGGTATTTTCCACATTATCTCACAAAATAGAAAGTCATTTGGCCATTGACTTTATGCTGGTTCCCAGATCAATCCCATCAATCCTATTCCACCACTTATTTCCTTGTAACCCAGTTTCTCTGAAATGCCCATCAACTGCACCCTGATTCTTCCGCTAGCCAACTACACCAGGAGCAACCTATTAACCTATTACCTCTGGGATGTGGCAGGGAACTGGAGCATCCAAGGAAAATCCACACACGTGACATAGGTGTGATTGGGGTGACGTTTTAGACAGGATATCTAAATGCCTGGGTTTCCCAGCACACCGTGGACTTTTAAGTCCCTACTGCATGTCTTTTGGCACTATGCCCAGAAGCCAGTGGATCGACAGTCCTTGCTTCCAATCAGTCAGTGAGGACTCTAGATTAGATCATAAAACCTGGTAACTGGGATTAATCAGATCTCTGGAAGGTTGATGCTGGACCTGTCTGATCATTGGGCATATGAGGTTGAGTGCAGTCCTGCACTGGTGTGCTAACACCCTGACCCCAGAGAACATTTATTGTCCATGTTGGGAAGCTGAAGAGAACATTTCTGCTCCTCCTGGCCCATGTATTGAGAGGGCACTTACCTTCAACCCAAAACTACCCTTTCCTCACTTCAGCTGTTGGGTTTCCTGAAGCCTAGTAGCCCAGCTTAAACCCTGAAAAGTGGGTTAACTAGCACACATCCTTCCTAGCTTATTAATGAAATGCAGCTCACTTCCTGGGTCTAAGTTGATGGCCTAACCCTTCACCCCATCTCTTTGGAGCCCAGGAGACATCGGGATGTAGCCAGAGTGCCAATGTTCTAGGATCTTTTCCCAATTTTAACACTCACCCACATTCAGTATTACAACCATAGCCTTGTTAAAATTCAAGACTGCAGCCCAGCAGGAGGAAAGCAGAAAATGAATGATTTTCAAGAAAAGGAGCAAATACTGGCCATCATCTGAAACCATTCTTACCTCTAACTGAGTTACTGTTGGTTTAGATCCCACTCCAGAAACTTGAAAACAAGGAAATATAGACTGATGTTCTGGTGCAATACTGGTGCAGCACTGTTGGAGGCCTCATTCTTTGAAAGATACGCAAAACTGATAACAGAGAACTATTTTGCTGAACAGCAGAGAACTTTGTTATCATGGTTAATATATACCCCTGAACCAATATCACTATAAACACATTATCTTGATGTTATCATATTGTGTTTTGTGCTTCCTTTATGTAAAGTGCCTACTGTATTTCACATGTGACAATAGTGACTACACTTCAAAAAGTGTTTCATTGGGTATAAAGTATTTAAGGATGTCCTGAAAGGGATGTGAAAATCATCATATATATGTAAATCTGACTTTATATTGAAAAGTAGAATTAAAGAAGTTAGAGTACATAAATATTTGATGATGCAGGAGGAAACATCCTTTGAAGAAAAATATCTTCTGGTTAGTTACAATCTTCCTTTGAAGCTTACAAGACAATATCCATGGTATATCGGCACAATTTTGGGGTGAGTCACACTGGATGACATATTGATCAGGCCGTTAGTGCAGACACACAAAAAACCTATCAAAACTATGTAGATCCAACAGATCATGATGTGAATCAGACTGTCATGTTGATTTTGATTGAGCTGCCATTTTGGAGCTCAAGCCTCCAGCTATAGCCTAATTCTTGAGTGAAGAAATATTTGTTGACAAGAAAGAAACTCCCACCCATAGCTCTCACCATCCAGACCCCACTACAAGCACTACTATTTAACAAAAGATAATCACCAATATACACGTTAGTAGCTGGTTGATTGCTTTGCAGAGTGATTTCAGTGGAGTCACCCCTCAGGAAACATAACTGCTCACACATTGTTCCTTGTTGAGGAATTTCTCCCTGAACACCCTGGGAAGATGTTATCTCCTGCTGAGGTTCTTTTCCTCTGTCCACCATTGACCATCAGCTTGCCTTGCACTGTGTGCTCTGTGTTCAGTCATCCAGTCATGATGTAGTCCAATGGAATTGAATGCTAATACATTTTTGTCTGGGAACCACAGGTTTACACAAAAGCCTGATCAACAAATAGTCTTGCAGCCCCTGCCATACTATTCCCTGTGGGCTTCTGTGTTTTTGAAACAAGTACAGAAAGTACAGTGCACTTAACATTTTAGCCACAGCCTGAAACAATCAACTTTCAAACTGCATCTGTAACACGTACCAACAACAGTATGCAAGACAAGTTTTTCACTGTACCTTGGTACATGTGACAATAATAAACAAATTTACCAATTTACCAATCAGCATTTTGAATGACTACCTTGCAAGTTCACAGTGACCAGTATTCCTACAAGTTTATTATATAGTTTCTGGATTCAGCAGGGCTTTTACAAAAATGATCAGTTGACCTCAACATATCAGTTGACTTCCACAAAAAAAGATCAGTTGTGGAAAGGTTTTAATTAGTTTATACTGCAGAAATCTGAATACCTTCTACTTTACAATGAAAGAATATAGATTACCATCTTCCAGATAATGTCTGTCTGAGAATTGTAACGGAAGACACATAAAATAATAGAACAGAAATCAAAATATTTACTTCAAATGGTGTTAAAACTTCTTTTTGCACAGACCTGGCTCTGCTGCTTTGGGTTAGGCCTACATACTTATTATTGCCAAGTGCTAGCCATCACTTTAATTAATTGAAAGGTTTAACTCCCCATGTTTTGTACTTCTAGTGTTTTGTTTCCTGTCTGAAATACTTCAATTAACATTACAGCCTGGAAACTTAAATGTGTGATGCTTATTTTCCAAGTGCTGCATCATTAAGTGGAAGTGTAATATTAATCTGTGAAGGAAATTCAGTTGTTGGCTTCCCTGTATGTGATACACCTATGTACAGAAGCCTCCAGTCATCATCAGAATGCAGTAAAAATGGAATGGGGATAAGTTTTTACATCACGCATTTATTGCAACTGATCTGATGACGGATTTCTGTGTGTTACAGACTGAGTTAAAATATCACACAGTGTATAGTAGCCCCTTCTCTGCTTCAATTTGGTATGCCTTAGGAGAACGTTTGGCCTTTTTGTAGGTCATCTTGTGGCTATAAAGGAAGATTGCTGTTTAGTGGACTGAAGTTCATGATTCACTATTTTCCTTTTTAAATAGTACTTGATTGCAAAGACACCAGCTCTCTATTAGTGTTAAGGCAATTGCTGAGGCTTGAAGAAAGATAGTATACAGGCCATAGTCCTCTGCATAATTCATACTTAGCAAAGTTGCTACTTAAAGAAGGAAGGTGGAGGAACTGAGAACTATTTAATTTGTGCTTATAGGCATGGGTGAAAGTTTGGCCTAATGAACAAAATGGTTTGAAGTTACCACTATCTGGGATAATGGGTTGTTACTTAATTATCACCATGTCTTGGTCTCCTGTTTGCTATTGTCTAAAATATACTTCAGTATTTTGAATTAACTTTCCAACATAAATATCTGAAACGATGAAAAATGAATGCTGTTGGAACAATTGTCTTTTCATATGATGTTTGCAACATAATTTATGAATCATATCCCAGAGTTTCTGATAGAGAGGCTTCTTATCATTTTGCAATTGGTCTCATGCTAGCCACTGAGTTTAGACTTAAAGCATTAGTCAAGCACAGAGCAAATTGGTATGGCTTAGCAACAAAGCAGTGAAAATATGTTTGCTAATATTTTTCCTCTTAAAAATAGTGAGAGTTAGGGAGCTTTATTTGAAGCTGCCAAATTTCACTGACAGTAGGACTAACGGAACATATTACAGCTGTACAATATTCATAGTGCAGTTTTAAGATCATTGAACTAAATGTATCAACGTTATTTGGTCAACTGCCCACTCCCATGAAAGTACAGGCTTGTGATCTCAAGATTCTGGAGCAACATGAGCAGTGATGTCTGCCTCTTTACAAGATAGAGCTGAGTATAGGAATGCTGAGAATGCTTAATTCTGACCTGCCAAAGCAGGTTCTGCTGGGATTGCATCTGCTGTGACATTGCTAACACTCACCAGAGCTGAAGTTCCTGAGCAAGAATGGCATCGCCCACCCTGTGAGCAAGAAGGTATAGTTTATTTTTATAATTCTACCCTCCCGTGCTCTGACTGTGGAGACCACCATGTACAGCTTCATTTTTTTTTCCTTTCCACTATAATGTGCAATTCACATTTGTTAATCAAAATACGCCTGAAGTCATCCGTTTCACAGGAAAGAGACTGCAAATGTTTGTATTGAAAAGGGATTGTGCTAATAGCATTTCCCCATCAAACAGCCATTAGGATTTATTAATTTTGTTTTGCGCTTTTAGTATTTTTAAACTTACTATTAAATATTCAGACAACAGCTGTGGTCAGTTTAGCTTCTAACCAAGAAGGGAATTTCTTCCAGGAAACCACGTAACATCAAATAGTGTGTAATATAGCCATAGCCATACCATCTCCCAACTTTTTTAAGAATTGCTTTTCTTTAACGGTTACAATATCCAGTTATACACATCTGCAAATATAAAAATCTTAAATCTCAGAAACACTGTATATAAAAATAAAAAATTGACACAGTTCATTACTGAAAATTGTGGATTTACAGCAGTTCCTATAACAATAATTTACCTCAAAACCTGTAAATATTCCATCATTTAACAGAACTCTAATGAAAAACCCAAATTAATTTTATATTACTGTGTCTAAATCATGGAACTCCCTACTTAATAATAATATAGTGGGAGTACCTTCTCCTGAAGGACTACAGTAGTTCAAGAAGTTGGCTTGCCACCACTTTCTCAAGGATAATTGGGGACGGGCTACAAATACTGGCTTTGCTGAAAAATAAACAAAGAACGACTCTACATAAATGTATTTTCATTTATTCATCTGATGAGTTCCAGATCATGAATGGGCTGGGATGATTGGAGTGCTGGTGAAAGGCCTCTCAGCTCACCTTGAATAACAATAATATCAATAAACATGGAAACATAGGAACAGAGGGGGCCATTCAGCTGTTTGAGGGTGACCACTCAGTGAGATCATAATTGAACCTTATCTATTCCATCCATTTGCCTTGGATCCATATCATTTTATATCCTTGGTTAGAAAAATAACAATCGATCCACTAATAAATAATTATTTTGTAGTAAGGGCCCATACTCTTGTAATCCTTTACATGAAGAAATAATTCCTATCTACTATCCTCAACAAACTGAGTATGATTTTAAGCTTGTTCTTTTGTTTCAGGCTCCTCTACTATTAGAAAAAATATCCCTCTCTCTGCCCCATTGATTCCTTTTGAAATCCTGAACTTCAACATGTGAGGAGATGGTCATGGTCAAATAGGAACATTGTAAAAGAGTTTACAAATGGAGCAGGCAGAAAGCAAGCTGGAGAGGTTTAGGAATTGAATTCCAGAGGTTAGGGCTAAGTTCTCCCACTGTTAACAGAGATGGATACTTCTGGAGGCTTGAGATGGTTTAAGAAAAGGCCTGAGGTGGAGCATGTTGTTGAAGGAGAAACTTCAACAATACATTTGTGCAGGTATTCAGACACATGCATAAAAATTCTGATCTATGCCTTGGGCCTAAGCTACACAATATAGATTAATGTGAATTAGAGCAATAGGTGAACAGAATTGAATATGAATCATGTCTCTTTGGCTAGGTTGAGATTTATGAAGACAGACTGATATGCGGGCTATATTAGATTACTGAGGACTTTTTCTGTACTGGAAGAGGTAACTAATATTGCAGCCAATGGAAGTACAGTGCTACTTGTGATCTCACTGAGTGCTCAACCTCAAATAGCTGAATGGCTCCCTCTGTTTCTATGTTTCCATATTTTTGCAATTGTTGTTATTCAAGGTGAGCTGAGAGGCCTTTCACAGCACTCCAATGGCTCATTGCTAGAATAAGCAGGATATCCTGGTTACATATCAAATGGTGTTGCTGCAGCATACAGCGGAGCAAAGAATGGAATTACTGGCAGGATTAGTAACTTTCACAAGGGAATAATAAAGTGGTTATTACTATTACTATTATTAATGTTTATTAATTGCTATTACTAATGGTTATTACTCCTGCAGTCCAGATGAAGGATCTTGACCCGAAACATCGACTGTCCATTTCCCGCCACAGATGCTGCCTGACCCGTTGAGTTGGTTCAGGTTTCAGCATCTACAGTCTCTTGTGTCTCCAATAATAAAATGGTGTTCTGAACATTCAAACGAGAAAAATCTGCCTCTTCTGCATGACAGGAAGTTAGGCAGCTTTTGAATTAGACTGAAAGAATGAAATACAAAGTTAAAACTTGGTGTCATTGCATACGGAATGCTATGTCCATGTGGATGATGAGGTTATGAGAAGTTAATATTGCAAATAAGGAAAGGAGGAGACATACAGTTTCAGGCAGACAGATCAGTCCAGTTTTTCAACTCTTGATTGCTCAAAAGAAAGTTGATACTGTGAATAAAAACAAAAATGAAATAAAGATTTGAGTGTTCAAAATACTCATGCCAATTTTAATCAAAAATGGTATTGTTACTGATGTATTAAAAATAACTAAAATTTTATTCAATCATTATTTCTTATAGTTGTAATTAGGTACTGCTGCTTATGCACCAAAAGTGGTTAAAAAGGCTTTGCTCATTTAATATCATGTTCAGACTTTTTTGAGACAAATGTAAGCAATTTTATCACAATGATTCCCCAACATTGCTAATCTCCATTACTGGTGTTCCTGTCACTAGAGACCAAAAGCTATAGGACAGGAAGTTTAAAATGAATTGTGATTCAAAGCACATTGGCATCAGGACACAGCTGATAAAGCCAATTAAAACTAATATTATTTATAGCTAATCTTATCAAAGGAGAGATAGTTATTAATTTTGGTGTTGTATGACAAGTTAATTCCCTATCATTACTAATCTTGTCCTGACAGTCTTCAACTATATTTGCCGAAGTCCTTTGCTTCTTTATTTTGCTTCCAGATTAGAACTTCTCAAAACCACTCCCTTTAAGCAAACCTCTTCCAACATTCTCTTGACCTTCCTAATTTCTCTCTTTTTTGTCTGTGTCCACTTACTTGGAACATATTTTTTATTTTAAAGCCACTATGTAAATGCAGGCTGTTTTTATGGGGGCCTCTGCCATCAGGAATATAGAGGCAGAAACTTTCACTCTCAATGATGTGAACATTCTAACTTAGGCAACACACACAAAATGTTGGAGGAACTCAGCAAGTCAGGCAGCATCTATGGAGGGAAATAAACAGTCGATATTTCGGGCTGAGTCCCTTCATCAAGACTGGAAAGGAAGAGGGCAGAAGCCAGAATAAGAAGGTCAAAGGAGGCGAGGAACATGGGCTGGCAAGTGATAGGTGAGTCCAGGTGAGAGGGGGAAGGTAGGTGCATAGGGGAGGGCAGAGATGTAAGAAGCTGACAGGTGATAGAAGAGGCAAAGTGCTGAAGAAGAAGGAATCCAGGGAGGACAGTAGACCGTGGAATAAAGGGAAGGAGGTGGGGTATGGATGGGCAGGTCATGAGGGTGGGGGAGGAGGAAGAGAAGGGGTGAGGGAGCCACAGGAATGAAGGAAAACGAAGGGAAGGGAAAAGAAAGTGGGGGGAAAGAGGGGACAGGTTACTGGACGTTAGAGAAATTGATGTTGAGGCCATCAAGTTGGAGATGATCAAGGTGGAATATGAGATGATGTTCTTCCTCCTCTCACCTGGACTCACCTATAACCTGCCAGCCTGTGCTCCTCCCCCTCCCCTGACCTTCTATTCTGGCTTCTTCCCTCTTCCTTTCCAGTCCTTATGAAGGGTCTCGACCCGAAACATCGACTGTTTATTCCCCTCCATAGATGCTGCCTGACCTGCTGAGTTCCTCCAGCATTTTGTGTGTGTTGCTTCAGATTCCAGCATCTGCAAAATCTCTTGTGCCTAACTTAGACAACCTACTGATAGAAATTTTCCAAATGTTTACCCAAATTGTTATTGTTGATCATTTGAGAAACAAGGTAGAAACTGGAAAGTTATCTTAATTACATTTTTTTGAGATGAAAATGGTTTTGCTTCAAAGCAAATATTGTCACTTCCTTCAGCATAAGCAGCTGAAGATAAATTACCTATCACTTTATTGTCAGATCTGCTTTCTTTTATTTAAAATATACTCTGACTGCTAAATATCTCAGGTAATGAAAGCATCTCCAACTGCAACACAAGTTTTCCAGCTTTAAGTTTCTAACCTCTCTGTAAGCTGCTGGTAGATGCAGGCAAACAATGCAAGTTGATCCCTGCTTTGCATTGTTCCCCCACTACGGACCAAGTGCTTCCATAGTTCAATTCAGCCTGGAATTCCAGCTCAGTTATTGCTTAATGCACACAACCCCAGCATTTACCAAGATCTTATAAAATATTAAAACCGGCGATGCTTTTGTTTATGTGGCTGCATGAGTCACAAATGGTGATTAAGGGTCTAAACTGCAGGATAAAAGGGTGCAAAATTACCATAGATCATTAAGATGTTCTGCAGCTGAAAAAATAATTTTCAGATTGAAACAGCTTGCTTTCATCACCATGTACCCTGTGGTAAAATTAGAGAAAACAGGCAAACAGACCAAACTTGCCTTGAATTAGAAATTTTACTAGTTTATACTTACAAAATAACTAAAGGACTAATCTGCATTTATATATTATTTACACTCACTAATTACCAATTGTTATGAGTTATGGAGTCACAGAGTCATAGCATCATACAGCAGGGAAACAGGCCCTTCGGCCCAACTTGTCCATGCTGACTGTGTTGCCCAATGAGCTAGTCCCATCTGCCAGCGTTTGGCCCACAGCCCTTTAAACCTCTCCTATTCTAGTACTTATCTAGATGACTTTTAAATGTTGCTAATGTGCCCACCTCAACCACTACTCCTGGCAGCTCATTGCAAATACGTACCACTCTTTGAGTGAAGAAGCTGCCCCTGATGTCCCTTTTAAGTCTCTCAGCTCTGATGTTAAACCTATGCCCTCTTGTTTTTAACACCCCCTCCCTGGGAAAAAGACTATGTGCTTTCACCCTGTCTATGCCCCTCATGATCTTATATACCTCGATCAGGTTTCTGTGTCCTTGTTCTACCCTGAAGATAAGCCTGGACAACCAAATATATCAGCCAAAATCATCTGATGAATGGAAACTTTTTATTTCCATCTATTCAGACTTTCAATTTTTGATCTATTTTTGCATGCAAAATAGAACATGAGCTTCCTGCCTGTGCAATAAGTAGAGGATAATATATAGATTGTTTGTTTTTTGCTTAATTGAGAGAAGCTGGAAAAGAAAGAGATTACAAAAGACATGCAATTCTGCCTAGGTTTTTATTCTTTCATGTTCTTCCATTGAACAATGCTAGAGAACTTAGTAACTATATTAAGGTGATTACTTCATGTCTTTTTTTAGCACCACATGCACTTTAGAGTAAAAGCAAATATACAAAGAGTACTTTGTTGTTCTTATTTTTTATTTCAATGGCACATTGAAAAGTTTGCAACAAGCCTTTTTACCTCAGAGATCTACTATATGTGCACAGATTGCTTGAAATTTGACAAGCAGATGGCAAACATACAGTATTCATTATACTGCCTGATGAGAAGTTTGTACAAATTTGTTTATATTAATGTATAGTTACTATGCATCACTATAATTTCAGGAATAGGACCCTTCTCCGACTATTGTGACACTTTTTCAACATGCTGCATTTTCAGTTGTTTGTCTCAATCAGCCTTGGTTTTGCTTGCTATGATTTTTTTTTGTCTTCTGACTCTTCATTCTCAAGAACAGGACAGATAATTATGCACCTGTTAACGTATGCCTTGGAATTCCAATAAACTTTCATTGAACAATGAAAGACAATGTAGCCCATATGATGTGTGCTAAAAGGCATCAAGGAACAGAGTGACTTGTTTTAAATGTGCATACATCTTTGAAAGTAACAGGACAAGCTGAGAAAATTGTTGATAAATTGCAGGGGTCCTGAAATTCATAAATAGAGGCATACAGTACAAAAACGTGGAAGTTGTGTTGAACCTGTGTAAAATACTGGTTGGGCCACGAGTGTACTACATCCAATTCTGGTCATCATGGTTTGGGAAGGTTGAGAAGATCATAGAGACAATGTACAAAATGCTTATTGAATTGTTCCAGTGACGAGGGATTCCAGCTGCAAGGTTTGATTTGTAAAACTGGATTTTTTTTCTCCTTAGGGTGAAGAAAGTTCAAAATATTTTTGATAGAGATTCAGGGGGAATGGAAGAAAAATTTTCCTTTATGCAGATTAATTATGATGTGGAACTCATTGACTGTAAGAATGATGGAAGCAGTCAATCAAGGCTTTCAAAATGGGAATTTTGAGTACTGAAAATGAGTTCTAAGGCTAAAAGAGTTGGTTCATGGGACCGTAAAAATTACTTTATTTGGTACATGCACCAAATTGATGGGCCAAATAGTCCTCTTCTATGTTGTAATTATTTTATGATTCCAAGTCCAAGTAACATAGTTTGGAGAACCAAGTAAGTAAGGTAGCATACGTTAAAAGAGAACTGTGCTTTGGTTCAGCAATAACACTCTTAAAATAATGTTCCTGTTGTGTCTTCAAGGTATTTCAGATCTTTTTTAGGCTTTTTGTAAGTTTTGTAATCTTGAGTAAACCGAAACAGTAAGTGTCAATCAGTATCTAAGTTGCAGGGGAGAGTCACTTTTGACACACCCTTAACCTAATTACATTTTCCAGTAGAGTTCACTGACTAATTAAGAACAAAAAAGAGGCCATTGATTTCTCCTGTACTTTTCATTCTCTCTTTCCATCCAAACCACTCCGTCAATACAAACATGATCCTTTCCTCCTGAGCTATTAGGGTGATCTTTTCAAATTCTCCATATTCTGGTAACATTTGCACACCATGCATACTGTATTTGAGTTTTAACTCAGTTCAGTGACCTTCTGTTTAAACTATTTGTTTGAATGAATTATAGTGAGTGGAATGTAACTGACCACATCAGCTGCATTCAATTACAGTACATAGATGATGATTATCTTGGAATCTCTGGTTAACAAATGTTCTTTGAAGGTCATGTGTATTAGAAAACCAACCATGGGTTAATCAATTTCAACTATTTTATGAGCAACACCATATTAAAAAAATCATATTTTCAGTTGCAAACAATTCAAATATAATAGATCTCAAAAAGTTAAGAGATTCATATTCAAATGTTCTGCACATTATTCCAAGATGGAATCCATACACAAAGTGCCTCATTGTTAAGTGCATGGAATTAAATAATGTGTAATGAAAACAGATATACACTGATGTTTTTCGTATGCTGTGTGATGTATTTACAAATGCATAAAGACATAGTATATATATTCAAAGAGGTAGAATTTTATTTACAAGAGAGCATGCTAACTATTGAAATGTTGAGACCTTTAGCTGGTAGACTGAATATTTCACCATTTAAATAATAATCTGATCTCTTTTTCCCTTGCAAAGTGGATGACCTTGTATTTACCAACATTGTACTCCATCTGCCAGACCCTTGCCCACTCACTTAACCCATCTATATCTCTCTGCAGACTCTCTGTATCCTCTGCACAATTTTCTCTTCCACTCATCTAAGTCGTCAGCAAACTTAGATACGCTACACTCTGTCCCCTCTTCCAAATCATTAATGTATATCGTGAACAGTTGCTGGTCCAGCACCGACCCCAGCGGCACCCCACTCACCACTGATTGCTAACCAGAGAAACACCCATTTATCCCAACTTTCTGTCTTTTATTGGTTAACCAATCCTCTGTCCATGCTAATACATTTCCCCCAACTCCATTCATTCTTATCTCATGGATGTCTTTTTTGCGGCACTTTATAGAACACCTTCTGGAAATTAAAATATACAACATTCACCTGTTCTCTATCCACTGCGCTCATTATATCCTCAAGGAATGCTAGTAAGTTTGTCAAACAGGACCTGCCCTTCCTGAATCCATGCTGTGTCTACCTGATGGAACTACTATGTCTCACTATTTCTTCCTTAATGATAGCTTCAAGCTTTTTCCCGACTTCAGACATTAAGTTAACTTGCCTATAGATACCTGCCTTTCGCCTACATCCTTTTTTAAACAGTGGTGTGACATTCACTGCCTTCCAATCCACTGGGACCTGCCAATAGTCCAGAGAATTTTGGTAAATTATCACAAACGCCTCTACTATAACTTCTGCCATTTCTTTCAGTACCCTAGGATGCATCCCATCAGGACCAGGGGACTTGTCTACCTTTAGGCCCACTAGTTGCTCATCACTACCTCTTCAGTGACAGCGATTGTATCGAGGTCCTCACCTCCCATCGCATCCATAACATCTCTCTTTGACATGTTAGACGTGTCCTCCATCGTAAAGAATGACACAAAATAGTCATTTGAGGCCTCAGCAATTTCCACATTATCCACTATTAATTCTTCCTCAACTCCCAAGGGATCTATGTTCACTTTAGCCAACCTTTTCTGCTTTATATAATTATAAAAGCTGTTACTATCTGTTCTTATATTTTACGCTAGTTTACTTTCATAATCTATCTTTCCTTTCCTTATTGCTTACTTTGTGGTCCTTTGTTGCTTTTTAAAGTTTTCCCAATCTTCCAGTTTGCCACTATTTTTGGTGACTTTGTATGGATGAGCATTTAGCTTGATGCCTTCTTTTACTTCCTTAGTTATCCAAGACTGGCTCTCCCCGCCCTTACTGTCCTTGTTTTTAACTGGAATATACTTCTGTTGAGCACCATGAAAAATCTCTTTGAAAGTCTTCCACTGTTCCTCAACTGTCCCACCATATAGCCTATGTTTCCAATCTATGCTAGCCAACTCCTCCCTCATCCCATTGTAGTCTCCCTTGCTTAGGCACAATACACTGGTTTTAGATGGAACTATTGTACCCTCCATTTGTATGAGAAATTCAATCACACTGTGATCACTCTTTCCAAGATGATCCCTAACTACAAGATCATTAATTTTACTTGCCTCATTGCACAGGATCAGATCTAAGATGGCATTTTCCCTTGAAGGTTCATTAACATGCTATTCAAGAAAGCTATCATGGATGCATCATGCCAGATTCTGCTCTAACTCCATCTACAAGTTTGCAGATGATACCACCGTAGTGGGCCGTATCTGAAATAATGATGTTGGAGTGCAGGAAGGAGATAGAGAGTTTAGTGACACGATGTCATGAAAAAAACCTTTCCCTTAAATACAGCAAAACAAAAGAGCTGATCATTGACTTCAGGAAAGGGGGCGGTGTACATGCACCTGTCTACATCAATGGTGCTGAGGTTGAGAGGGTTGAAAGCTTCAAGTTCCTAGGAGTGAACATCACCAATAGCCTGTCCTGGTCCAACTATGTAGACGCCATGGCCAAGAAAGCTCACCAGTGCCTCTTCTTCCTCAGGAGGCTAAAGAAATTTGGCATGTCCCTTTTGACACTCACCAATTTTTATCAATACACCACAGAAAGCATCCTATCTAGATATATCACGACTTGGTATGGCAACTTCTCTACCTGGGACCGCAAGAAGTTGTGGACACAGCCCAGCACATCACGGACACCAGCCTCCCCTCCATGGACTCTGTCTTTACCTCTCGCTGCCTTGGCAAAGCAGCCAGCATAATCAAAGACCCCACCCACCCAAGTCATTCTTTCTTCTTTCCTCTCCCATCAGGCAGAAGATACAGGAGCCTGAGGGCACATACCACCAGGCTCAAGGACAGCTTCTATCTCACTGTTATAAGACTATTGAACAGTTCCCTTACAGAAACATAGAGAAACATAGAAAAATTACAGCACAATTCAGGCCCTTCAGTCCACAAAGCTGTGCCAAACATGTCCCTACCCTAGAAATTACTAGGCTTACCCATAGCCCTCTATTTTTCTCAGCTCCATGTACCTATCCAACAGTCTCTTAAAAGACTCTATTGTATCCGCCTCCACCACCGCTGCCGGCAGCCCATTCCACGCACTCACCACTCTCTGAGTAAAAAACTTACCCCTGATGTCTCCTTTATACCTACTCCCCAGCACCTTAAACCTATGTCCTCTTGTGGCCACCATGTCAGCCCTGGGGAAAAGCCTCTGACTATCTACCTGATCAATACCCCTCATCATCTTATACACCTCTATCAGGTCCCCCCTCATCCTCCGTCGCTCCAAGGAGAGTTCCCTCAACCTACTTTTATAAGGCATGCTCAGCATTCCAGGCAGCATCCTTTCAGCATCTCCTCTGCGCCCTTTCTATGGCTTCCACATCCTTCCTGCAGTGAGGTGACCAGAACTGAGCACAGTACTCCAAGTGGGGTCTGACCAGGGACCTATATAGCTGCAACAATACCTCTCGGCTCCTAAATTCAATTCCCCAGTCAATGAAGGACAATACACCTTATGCCTTCTTAACCACAGAGTCAACCTGCACAGACGCTTTGAGCATCCTATGGACTCGGACCCCAAGATCCCTCTGATCCTCCAAACTGCCAAGAGTCCTACCATTAAGACTATATTCTGCCATCATATTTGACCTACCAAAATGAAGCGCTTCACACTTATCTGGGTTGAACTGCATCTGCCACTTCTCAGCCCAACTTTGCATCATATCTATGTCCCACTGTAACCTCTGACAGCCCTCCAAGCTATCCAAAATGCCCCCAACCTTTGTGTCATCCGCAAACTTACAAACTAACCCCTCCACTTCCTCATCCAGGTCGTTTATAAAAATCACAAAGAGCAAGGGTCCCAGTACAGATCCCTGAGGTACACCACTGGTCACCTACCTCCACACAGAATATGACCCTTCAACAACCACTCTTTGCCTTCTGTGGGCCAGCAAGTTCTGGATCCACACTGCAATGTCTCCTTGGATCCCATGCCTCCTTACTTTCTCAATAAGCCTTGCATGGGGTACCTTATCAAATGCCTTGCTGAAATCCATATTCATTACATCTGCTGCTCTCCCTTCATTGATGTGTTTAGTCACATCCTCAAAAAATTCAATCAGGCTCGTAAGGCAGGACCTCCCCTTGACAAAGCCATGCTGACTATTCCTAATCGTATTATACCTCTCCAAATGTTCATAAATCCTGCCTCTCAGGATCTTCTCCATTAGCTTACCAACCACCGAGGTAAGACTCACTGGTCTATAATTCCCTGGGCTATCCCTACTCCCTTTCTTGAATAAGGGAACAACATCCGCAACCCTCCAATCTTCCGGAACCTCTCCCGTCTCCATCGACGATGGAAAGATCATCGTCAGAGGCTCCCCAATCTCTTCCCTCGCCTCCCACAGCAGCCTAGGGTACATCTCATCCGGTCCCCACGACTTATCCAACTTGATGCTTTCCAAAAGTTTCAGCACCTCCTCTTTTCTAATGTCTACATGCTCAAGCTTTTCAGCCCGCTGCAAGTCCCCACTACAATCCCCCAGATCTTTTTCCGTAGTGAATACTGACGTAAGGTATTCATTAAGTACCTCTGCTATTTCTTCCGGATCCATACACACCTTCCCACTGCTGCACTTGATAGGCCCTATTCTTTCACATCTTATCCTCTTGCTCTTCACATACTTGTAGAATGCCTTGGGGTTTTTCTTAATCCTGTCCGCCAAGGCCTTCTCATGTCCCCTTCTGACTCTCCTAATCTCCTTCTTAAGCTCCTTCCTATTAGCCTTATACTCTTCCAGATCTCTAACATTACCTAGCTCTCTGTACCTTTTGTAAGCTTTTCTTTTCCTTTTGACATATTTATTATAGCCTTTGTACACCACGGTTCCTGTATCCTCTTGTGACTCCCCTGTCTCATTGGAACATGCCTGTGCAGAACTCCACACAAATATCCTCTGAATATCTGCCACATTTCTTCCCTACTTTTCCCTGAGAACATGTGTTCCCATTTTAATCTTCCAATTTCCTGCCTGAGAGCCTCATAATTCCCTTTACTCCTAGTAAACGCCTTTCTGGTTTGTCTGTTCCTATCTCTCTCTAGTGCTAACATAAAGGAGATAGAATTATGATCACTATCACCAAAATGTTCACCCACTAAGAGATCTGACACCTGACCAGGTTCATTTCCCAATACCAAATCAAGCACAGCTTCTCCTCTTGTAGACCTATCTACATATTGTGTCAAGAATCCTTCCTGAACACACTTAACAAACTCCACACCATCTAAACCCCTCACTGTCTGGAGATGCCAATCGATGTTTGGGAAATTAAAATCCCCCTATAAAAAACGACCCTGTTATTCTCACACCTTTCTAGGATCTGCTTCCCTATCTGCTCCTCAATATCCCTGTTATTATTGGGCAGCCTATAAAAAACACCCAGTAAAGTTATTGACCCCTTCCTGTTCCTAACCTCCACCCACAGAGACTCCGTAGACAGTCCCTCCACGATGTCCACCTTTTCCGCATCCGTGACACTATCTCTGATCAACAGTGCCGCTCCCCCACCTCTTTTGCCTCTTCCCCTGTCCTTTCCAAAACATCTAAAACCCGGCACTGGAAGCAACCATTCCAGTTCCTGAGCCATCCAAGTCTCCGTAATGGCCACCACATCACAGCTCCAAGTATCGATCCAAGCTCTAAGTTTATCCGCCTTGTTCACAATACTCCTTACGTTAAAATAGACACATCTCAAACCTGTCTGATCACGTCCCTTCTCTATCACCTGCCTATCGTACCTACTACTAGCTTTCTCTATTTGAGAGCCAAACACCTCTTTCCCAGTCTCTCCAGTTTGGATCCCACCCCCCAACAATTCTAGTTTAAACTCTTCCCAGTAGCCTTAGCAAACCTTACATGATGAGATGGACTCTTGACCTCACAATCTACCTTGTTATGACCTTGTACCTTATTATCTACCTGCAATGCACATCCCTGTAGCTGTGAATCCAACATTAGCACTTGTTGGACTGAGTATTTAAAATAAATAAATAAATAAATAAATAAATAAATGGTGGCAAAGCAAGCACTCATTGTCCATTCTTAACTGCTCACCCATTTCAGGGAACAATTAAGAGTCACATGATGGCCAAACTGGTTAAGGGCAGCAGATATCCTTCCCTGAAAAACACAAGTGAATCAGATCGGTTTTCACAACTATCCAGGTGTTAAGTGGTCACAATACCAACTTTCTATTCCAGGTTCATCGAAGTACTTAAATTTAAATTCCCTGACCAGTCGGATTCAAGATCAGTAGTCCAGGTTACTGGACACTCGTCCAGTAACCTGGTCATTATGTTGCCACACCCAGTATTGTGTAGTATTTGGTGACACAAATATTGCAGATGTTGAAATCTGGAGCAACACACAAAACACCGGAGGAACTCAGCGGGTCAGGCAGCATCTATGGAGGGAAATGGACAGTCAACATTTCAAGTCAAGACCTTTCATGTGGACTGAAAGATAGAGGGGGGGGGCTAGCCAGTCTAAGAAAGGGTGGAGGGAAGAGGTGGAGCAAGAACCAGCAGGGTACAGAGGGGGAGCAGTGAGAAATGTTCTCACAGAATCCCGTCGAATAGAGGGAAACTTCTTCAAATTTGGCATACCTTCAAGAGACTTCGCAGTGGAGCAGCAAAATGGAAACACAAAAGACTGCAGATGTTGGAATCTGGAGCAACACACAAAACACTGGAGGAATTCAGTGGGTCAGGCAGCATCTATGGAGGAAAATGGACAATGGTATAGTAGTTGTCTGACTTGCCTTGATGTACTTGTGTATGGAATGATCTGTCTGGATGGCATGCAAACAAAAGCTTTTCACTGTATCTCAGTACATGTGATAATAATAAACCAATTACTAATTACATAGTCAGGGAGATAAATTTAGTAGTAATGGATCAAGTAGCATGGTATTGAGGAATCCCATTAGTTTTCTTGAATTGTATTAGAACTATTGAGTGCTATTGCATTCAGACAAACAAGACAACACAAAAGACAAGACAAGCTATTAACTAAGTATGCACTTCATAACCATTTCAGTTTAGCTAATGCAGGCTACATTTTGTTATATTGCATTTGCTTGTTATTGGTTAGAAACTTTAATACTACCTCAGACTAAGATATGTGTCTTGCAGTCTTATATATGAGAAGGATCAGCTTTCCTTTGAACCCAATTACTACTCAACAAAATAACTCAGAATGATCTACTTTGGGTAACCTTAACTGATGGAAACCGGCGTTCCAAATCTGTAAACATACTCGTGCATGGACAGTATATGTAGAGCCTGCAGTGTATCAAGGCGTTCATACAGGCTTACAGACATCATTGCAACATTCTTAGTCTATGTTAACTACATGCAATAAAGCCATGAGAAGGAAAGTTGCCACTGAATATTTATAGGTTGAAAGATATAAGAGAATGCTTGTGTATCCCACAATATTAATTGCTACAGGAATACAATAACTTCTTTTCATTCCAATCGCTTTTATCATGTTACTATTTCAATATGGCAGGCAAAAGCTCTCTAATATTAGTTAATACATTTTTGTTGTTTTTTTTTGTGCTGGATTGGTCAAATTAGTTGAATCAACTTAGAACTTAGCACTTTTCATACTGTGTACATCTTAAGAAATAATTAACTTTATAATCTAATTGTATTGGTAATATACCAAAATTGTTATGGAAGAGAATAGATAATAAATAAGGAACGCCGGCTACTGGATTGAAATATTTTTACATGAAATTCATCAGGCAAAGTTATAAGATTATTCTTCCCCAGTATAGGAATCTGTGCAAAAGTTTTTCATTCGTGAATGATAGTTTTTGATACTTTTGAAGTTGAATAATCATTCCTACAGTGGCTGAAATAAGAAATCAAATTTAGAAAAAAATATTAACCAGCAATAAAGTATTAAAATACAAAACAGACAATTATCAGTGTTATGTTCTTAAAAGTGTTTTCCAAACGAGAGCTCATTATTGTATGTACTGTATTTCATGAAGAAAACACATAACCGCAAGTACACGTGGTTGTAAAAGCATAGGAAATAGGAGCACCAGAAGACTATTAACCGCCCTCAAGCCAGAATGCAATAGAACCATGGCCAATCCCCATGTCTTTGCGTGTATCATCTAAAAGATTAATAGTAAACAAGTACTACTCCAAAGATGGTAATCATTCAAATCATGCTATTTACACTCACCTTAAAATCATGTATATCATTCTATTGTATGTGTTTGACTAATAACAAACATAATCTACAAGATTAATATGTGGGAAATCTGAGAAAAATTTGTAGAAAAACAGCAGAAATTAACATTTTTATCAGAAAATTAAGATGCAGAGCATCTTTTCTTAAACAAATGGATTTGAACAAGGTTAAAACTTTCTCTGTAAACTTTTAAATTACATTCTTCAATCATTAAGCAATTTACATTGTCTAGAGACTATTCCCTGGATCAGATAATAGATGGCAGACAAACACCCAAGTGTCTCTGGAAACAACATGTTTCTTCCCTCTATGAATTGACAGGAAAAATACTTCAATGGATTTCCTCATATAAAATGAATGAATAGCAAATCACATTTCAGCCAATACTCTGATTCCAGCGCACTTAGGTATCATTCAGTTGCTAATTTTTAGGTGAACATCTGACTTGGGACCAGCACACTTGCTGTTGAATTGTTCTTGTTGTTTGGTTAATGGTGGTGTCAAGGGACAGAAAGATCAAAATGTTTTATTCTTCAAAGCTCTGTACTGTGTATAAATATTAACTTAGACCATCAACAATAATTAACAAATACATGCAAAATTCTGTTACATTAAGTTGAATGAATATGAATTAATTTTCCATATTAATTTAACAATTTTTTGGTACATGTAGCTGGCTTGGTGGCCACTAAAACAAAATGGGACAACAAGAACTCTAATGCAATGATCTGACCCAGAGTTGGAGAGAAACGTGAGCAACTCCCATTTAAGTTGTTGCTGGCATTACTAATAAACATGTTAACCAAGGAAAAATGTTTTGAGAAGTATACGTCATACTAGTTGTAAAAGTTTAATTATTATTGTAAAGTTATTACTGCTTTTAAAAAAGCAGTGCAATGTTGTTAACTCTTCTCTGAACTTCAGCATTGTGTAGTATGTGGAAGCTGCCAGAATTAGCAGTGAGAGTTAGCTACCACACAGAATAAATGTTTCTTTAAGCTCTATCATCTATGTAAGTTTATTTAATACTCAACAGTACAATGCAACAACTTTCAGTATTTTTTCCTTAGAATATGGGCAGTACCACATGTGCCATCCATAGTTATCATGAGAAGGTGAGGGATGATCTTGGTAAATGATTGCACAACTAAGTGGCTCACTTCATCACTTCTGAGTCACCTATGAATTTTTTGTTCTGCTACTACATAGAGGACAGATCAAACATAGAAAGTGCGATGCCTTCCTGAAGTCTGTTGCATGGTTATAATATTTGAATAGCCTTCAAAGTCCTTGGGACTAATTTTGATCCTTACTGCTTGGTTATTAAGCACTTAAATCAAGTCAATTTAGTCTCAAGAAAAATGCAACTACTGGACACCTCAGATGCTACAACAGCTCTCTTCAGCCTTCTCTGGGCTTAATGAACTATGTGTATTAGTTGAATCCCTATCCAATCATTGATATCAGTTCTCAACTCTGCTCTTTCTTATGTCTCTCTTTCCTTATAGCCCTGCAATGTGGGAAGGGTTCTATCCCCACCGCCCCTAACTCCCCATACCATTGGCTATGCTTATCAACACCATTAAGCATTGTTGGAAAGAAAAATCAGGGAAGGCCTAATCACTGTAATCTGTCTGCCCTGTCAGCCTTCCTTGCACTGATTGACCCAAACAGTGCACAGAAAGGAAAAAAAAATCAAATTAATTGTTTTCTGGTGATAGCTTATGATTGACAATTTGCATTCATCAAAAATTATTTAGATTGAATTCAGTTTGTGCTCATCACACCTGCTTTGTTGCAGCTATACCACTGCACTGTAGAACCTTTGATTCACAAACTCATTTGGAAATCTTGGTGAATATTGAATTCGTTGAATTATGTTTGGCCAGTGTTATTCTCCCCACTCTTCATACTGATGGTTCATTTGAACACAGTGATAATTGCTTTTCTGGAGTCAATTATACTGTCTTTTTATGTAATAAAAGTAGACAACCTAAATAAACCTTCCCCAACCTTGGCATATAAAACCTTGCGCAGTAGTAAGCTCAAGATCACAAAAAATGGTCTTTTACAAAGGTCTTCCAGGAGATGCTTTAACTCACATTCTGGTAGGACTGCCTTGCACTATAAATAAAATGAAAGAATAATCACCAGAGCAGTTGTGCAAAACTGCAACTCCTTTGTCATCTCATTCAAGTACTCATTCATCATGCATCAGCACAGGTAACTACCATTGCCATTAAAATACATGGGCGCAGAAGGGGAAGAATAAATGGGGGGATGAAATAGGCTGACAGAACTATTAATCTTGCCTTCAATTTTCCAGTTCCAGGAACTTCCATCTATTACATGGCCATTTTCTTTAATGGCTTTTTTCTTCTCTTGGGCATGGCTGCAGTCCTATGAAGAAACCACTGACCATGATTTCAAATGGCATTTGATGGGAGGGTCCAATAAAGAGATTTCCCTGATCATTATCCAATTGGCCTTTATCCAGTCAGATAGACTTTCTAGAGAATACCTACCCCGCATTCTGCATCCTGTCCATTATGACAGGTTTTTTGACCATAAGCAAAGATAGGTAATCCTGAATGGCTGGTTGAATATTTTAATATGAATATTTAAATGTAGCAATTACCCAGATGGACAAAGTGCATCAAGAATTTCCTTACTACTTGTTTGTACTGTTTGGGATTTATAGCTAGTATAGACATCTTACAGCTGGTCTAAATAGATTAAACAATGATGATGCCCAGAGAATGGGACGGCAGCAGATGAGGGGAGATATTTTCATATGTAGTCTAAATGAAAATTGTTGCTATTCTGATTGAGGACACAGAGAAAGAAAAAAAATGAAACAAACAATTTCATACATCTTAACAGAAGTAGAATACGTTGCACAGATTATAAGTATAAGTTCCCAAAACATCAGAGTAAAAACTTGCTGAAAATATAAATCTACTAAGATGCATTTTTGTTTCCATGTTAGCACCTGTGAGGTGTTAATCATAGTCCACGTAAACATTTCAAGATTGAACATTTGACAGGCATTCACTTTACGACAGGATCCACACATCTAACTGGATGACCCTTGGAACGAATAAATCAAATTGTAAACCCAAAGGCACAGATGTTCGCAGACAGATGTGGACCTTTCAAAGAGAGAAGTCAATTTAAAGTGCGCGATGATATGAGAAATGCAGGTTGCTCTGCTTAACAGTGAGCTGCTTGGGAGTCACTTCCTTTAAAAACAGTTTTGCTTCAAATTCCTTATTGGGGAAATAGTGTACATGGTGGAAACTCTTATAACTCTAATGTTAATAGTTTCCCTCTGCACCCTAAGTGGAAGGAAAGCTCCTACCTGCTGAGAAGGAACTGATTGTAATTATAAACCATACAGCACTGTGTAGAAACAGAATAATTAGAATTCTTGGAACATCTTTAAAAACAAGCTAAAAATTACTGACTGGCTGCTACTTCATAAAGAATAAATTACACAGGAACATCATTTCTTGCAGTCTAAAGCCCTGCTAATATGTTCAATGACTTCAGAGTGCCCCAAGGAACTGAAAGTCATTATTTAAACATTTACAGCTCAAGAGCAAGAGTTTCACTTCCTTGCACAGAAGGTGCAAACCAAAACCACATTGGAACTCCACAGTGAAATTTGTATTGTGGGCTGGGAGCATAAATCTCATTACAACATTTGTTTCAGCATATTTGTTTTATACTTTTACAAGTTTTTCTCCACATGACAATATGCCACAGTTTGATCTAAAATTTGTGAGAAAGGAGGAGGAAAAAATATATTTTGGACACACATTTATATGGCTTAATGCCATACTGGACTTATCTGTTCGAGCACTAAGCAGATCAACAGGAGAAAAGTTAATAGATTATAATTACTGTCACTTTTCACGATGTAAAGCTTTCAATAATTTGACCCTGTGTGTAGGAGGGCAGTGTTAAACAAACACCACTATCCTTATCACAACAGTGACAGGAAAACCTGAATTTTTTTAAGTTATCATATGGATACGGTGCACATTTATATTGTCACTGCTGCAGATTAATATATCCTCTTTTAAAACAAGCTAACAAGCCTCCTTATTGCTTTTACACACATGAAAGAGAAATGTACTGTCTGTGTCTGATGTTATGTAAAGGGAAGGACTTAATCAAAGTATTCAAAAAAGAAAAGTTTCAAAAATGTTGGATAAAAAGGTACAGCTTAATTTTTTTATCACCATGTTCATTGTTTTAAATCTTGATGCTAATAATTATAAAGCCACTGTTGTTTTGCATTTTATATTTTGTGTGTGAACCATAGTGATAATGTGAATTCAAAAGAAAAATAGTTGTTCCATATTGGATAAAAAGCTCAAAAAGCTTTGCACCTAAATGAAAGCCAATATTAATCACTTTCTATAATTAGTTCAGTGCACAAATGAATTTTCTTCCTGCTGTTCCTTAAGGTGCTTATTTAACAGTTTGACATTTTTTTTAAATTCACAGGATGTAGGTAACACTGGCAAGGCCGGCCAATTAGTATCCATCCCTAATCGCCCCATGGACTGAGTGACTAGGCCATTTCAATTAGGAATCAATTGCATTGCTATGGGTCTGGAGCTTCATTGAAGCCAGATGTGGTAAGAATAGAACATTTCCTTCTCTGTGGGGCTTTGGTAAACTTGTTGGGTTTTTGCAGTAATTTGTAGTTCCATTGTCTGATAACCACAGTTTAAATCAGAATTATTTTTTTTCAAATATTGCTGCTAGTGCAGTAGTGTTTTCAAAACTCATATCTCTCTTATTGGTCCAAGCACAAGTGATGTACCAAGAAATGGGGCTCAGAATCATCCAATACTTTGCAGACTAGTAGCACTCAGAGCTCAAGTAAAGCATCTATAGCATGAGAGCACATTTGTGAGGATGCACACAGTGAGTGCCCAACAAAGGTTGTAGAAGAAGTAGAGAGGGAAGTTGTGTCACTCAGTATGTAATGGTGATTGGTGTAAAGCTTCACTCTGGAGCTCAATAGTCCAACTAACACCATCTCTTGAGTAGGTATGATGGATTGTCACAGGGAAATAAGTAGCAGGAAACTCGCCTTAAAGGTGTTATTTGCAAGGGGAATTGCTGATTGATTCCTTTGGCTATTTTTATTATTCTAGTCAGTTTCTGAAGTTGCAGGGAGTGATGCAGTAGGTGTGAAAGAACTTTTTTTGTCTTTATGGTTTCTACACAAGACAGTTCATTCTAGTCACGAGTACATTAGTAGATATTCCACTTTGACTGCAGCATGCCACACAATAAAAAGGACAAACTGAAGAAGAGAAAGGTTCTCTGCAAGAAGGCACATCCACTAGGATAGACGAGAAATTTTCCTACCTCAATCTCAAGAAGAAACCATGTATGAAACATCCGTACTTCAATATGGATCCCTGCACTAAAATCTGCCAGACCTCATCAGAAGGCATAACTCCAGCATTGGAGTTGGCCCAGGACTGCAATGGCAATGGCCAAGGACTGTTTCAGGGACTTTGGCAATGAACTTTTATGCTTCTGGCTCCTTCTAAGCTGGAACTTGAGATATTTACAATATTTCTCAATTTGCCACACAATGTTCTTCCTGTTCTTCCCAGGTGCAATCTTCTGCTGTCAGAGCAGCTCCCAACTCATTGGTGAGCTGTGATGCAGCACAACCTCTCCCAACACAGGTCTTGGCTGCATTCAGAATGGCTTTGATAGCCAATAAGTCTCTGTTCAGGCCCGTAGGCTGTCACAGAAATTAAAATTGAATGTTGTGATATTCTTTGACAATCACAAAATTTGAAAAACATCTGACAACCATTATAAAGTAAATATTTTAAAAATAAATTATTAAAATGAAATTTTAAACAATAAATAAATCTTATTAACATACATTTACAAACAATTAAATACATTTAACCTAACTGACTTAATGAAATAATTTGATTTCATTTACTCTCAGGAAGTCCAACCAGAGTACTGAGAAGTCCACCAGTGCTGGATCGGGGGACTGTGGAGGGTGCCATTGCAGAGTTAACCCCCTACCTGAGCTGGACACTTGTACCTTCTGCAAAGAGATACAAGAAATCCTACAGAAGTGCTGGCAGCCAGACAGCAGATCTGCCTCATTATCTCTCATCACCATCTTCATAAAGGCCTTTTGTTCTCTATCCAGTTTGTTTCATGGTTGCTCTGAGAAGACTGTCTTCCACCCTCATTAAGTACCCAATCACTTTGTTTGATGTAATACAGAATTAGTTGGACCCCTGCTGCTTGTTTATTTGGATTAATTGATTAATTTCTTATCCATTCAATAACTTGTCTTTCTGAAAGTTAGAGCATTGGTTTCTGTCTCTCCCTCCTCCTTCTCAAACCTAATTTCAAATTTAAACAGATTATCATCACCACTTGAAAAATGTTCCCTTATCATCAAGTTATTAAATAATCCTGGTTTGCTTTTCATACACCATCTCCAACACGTCTGTTTCCCTTGTTGGTCTGGTTTAGGTTCCTCGCTGTGGTTGATAAACATGCTGCACAGTCAAGTCAGCAAATGTTTTTCGGAGTTAAAGTATAATGTGCTGATGGAGCTATGGTGGACATTTATTGCTGCTGATCAGGATGAACTTCTATGCAATTCAGGTTTTGATTACTTGAAATAACTATTTGAGCTGTTCTGTTCCAGTATAAACATATCTGTCCTCTGTCACAATCTGAACTAAATACCTGGGATTCAATATAAATTAAGTGAAGAGCTTCCTGCATAAATGCTCTGTAAATAATCTGCAATTTCAAAAACAAACCTGGATTACAGCCATACCACTGTGCAGCTAAGGCATTTTCAAAGATGGGAACAGTAAAGTCAGCATCGTAGTCCTGCCTCACTGCCTATTTATGACAAATTGCTGCACTCAACATTCCTGTGTGGTCTTTTTGCAGCAAGACTGCAAAGAATCCAGAAGATATAATGCAAGTACAAGTGGGAAATTACAACAAAAAAGAAATAATCTTGGGAAAATATACTCTGAAATGAATGAGCAAACTGGCATGATAATGGAGAGAAATGTGTAGTTAAATTAAAGAATTCTAACCTTACAGTGAAAGTAGAATAGATGAGTATAATTAACTGGTGTGTAGAATTAATTAAGGACTATTACTTTGTAATCAGTAAAATATTACATTGTTAACAGTGCATTTTTGCTTAGAGTTTTTTTTTTCAATTCCCTAAAGCACTTTTTAAATGTTTCCTGGGAGTATACTCTAAAGGCAGTGTGAATGAGTTCTATTAATAATATCCATTCACTATTTTGACCAAAAATACTCTTACTTTTGGATAGAAACATCATTCTCAAAGCTTTAATATATTATATACTAATCCAAAAATGTATATACAAAATGACAGAAAGCAAAGATAACAGTGCTTACATGTGAGTGTTGAAAAGAGTAGCTAAGCCCTGCAACATTCATTCCTCTTAAGAAAGTTATCAAATTTATACACAGATCTATTTCACAGATTTTGAAAATGGTCATGTTGAAGATAAAACAATAATGGGATGGGGGATGAACGGTGTGGTTCATTCATTACCATGACGGTAAATCTAACCCATGGTTAAAAAACATTCATATTCTTCTTTAATATGAAATTTTAAACACCTAAAAACAATTTAAGGCAAGTAATTAAACTGGAGTATTGGCATAAATATTAAAGTTTATGAATGAACACGAATAATTAAAATCCTTTTGATTTTTAAGCCCTCAGTTGCTTTCAATTTGAGTTAAAAATTAGAAAAAAAAATCAAATTCATATATCTCTTAAAGAATAAGAAAATGAAATTCATAGCAAAAATGCTAAATATTGTGGAATCTACCTAAACTCTGTAGTATAGATTCACATTACACTCAATGTGTTATATTTAAATTGGTCACCATCAGTGCTGTTCTTGTGAATATTCTTAAAAGAGGAAAGAGCCTGAGAAAGCTACACATAGCAAGGACATTGAGTGGAAATGACCAAAAGATGAGCAAGCGATGCAATTATATTATACGTAATGCAATTAGGTTCTAGATCATTACATAAATAATGTTCAATGCAATATAAAACATAACACACATTGTTGTCTGGATGCTACATTATCTATATCATGGATATCTTTCATAGCATTTTCACAGGGCAAAAATGCTTCCATATATTTTGAAAAATCAAACGTTATCTATTGCCTTTCCATCAATGTTTAAGTGACTTCCAAGCCCAAATATGTACCAACAATAGCATAGAAACATTGATAACCCACAGATAGTTCATGAATTCATGCCATTTTAGTACAGCCGGTGACCATTTATCTGAAAGAAATAAAAATACTAATTGCAGAATGTAGAATGAGCACATTAATTATTTGGAATTGCTATCCTTCACATGTCTTTTTATTTTCCTCAAAAACCTCGACGAAACTCTATATAATGTTCAGATAACATGATGAACAAGAGAAATAATTCAGATTTGCTGGGGATCTCATCCAAATCTCTAAACTAAAACAAATACCAAATGTTCATGAGTCTGCAAACCATAATAGTGCAGAGTATAAAACTTCCCACACCCAGACATAAAATTGTATTTAGAAATTAGCAGCAAATGTGTTAACAAACAGCTATCATGTTCCTTTGTCTTTTAATTAAGATTTCTACTCATCGTTGCATATTATTAAATTACCTGATTTTCATTCGAATACAGTACATTTGGATAGTTAGCATTGTTGAAGTGAAGAGGATTACACATCATGCAAACTTTATAAAATCCAAGTCACCTCATTGGTAATCTTCGTAAGAATTTAAGCTATAGACTGTCAGAAACAGCAACAATTATAGCAAAACAATAAGAATTTTGATCTGCCACTAAACTCATGTTTATTTTCTAATCGACAAAAGTAAAATTAATCAAGTCTTATTGATCACTGTCTAAATACAAATGAATATTAAACAATATGGCATAATGGGAGTGGGTACCGTGCTAAATTTGGCTAAAACGTCTTCCCCTCAAACAATGCTACAGTTAGTGTTAACATAGAATCAATTACAACCGCTTTTTTTATTACAAGTGATATTAATAGATTGGTAATACATTTTACAAAAAACACAGACTTTCATGTCATTACTGCAATAAAACAAAGTGGAAATACTGAATATCCAGCTTAATGTGTGTTCCAGTATTACATATCTACTTTAAGATTAAAGTTCATCCCAAGTTTCAAAACATTCTACATTTTTGAGATTACTGAGGAATAAATATACAAAAGTAATTCCTTAAATCTTGAGCACTCATTAAACAACTAGCCATGATGATTCATTTGAATAATTACAGTTAAATTTGTCTATAAATTGAACTGTACCCCAGACAAAGAACCTGAGCCAACATACAAAAGAAAATATCATGAACAACCAGTATCAATTCTATAATTGTTTCTATGAATTAATTAAGAAATAATTTTTAAAAGGAAGCCGATCTGATTTTCTCATAATGCATATAAGGCAGTGTTCTTGTTTATTTCTGCAGTTGAATGACCTACATCTTTGAGCAATCACTGTGTTGGAACACTACCTTATAAAGCAACTTGAAGCTTCCCTGGAGCGTAGGAGGCTGACGAATGATTTTATACAGGTATATAAAATCGTGAGGGGCATAGATAAGGTGAATGGTTACAGTCTTTGAGGAGGGCCTAAAACTAGAGGGCATACATAGCTTTAAGGTAATAGGGGAAAGATTTAAAGGGGACCTGAGGAGCAACTTTTACACACAGAGTGTGCAGGGTATATGGAACAAGCTGCCAGAGGAAGCTGTAGAGGTGGGTACAATTACAACATTTAAAGGACAGTTAGATAGGTATATGGATAGGAAAGGTTTGGAGGGATATAGGCCAAACGCAGGCAAGTGGGACTAGCTCAGGTAGACAACTTTGTCAGCATGGAGAAGTTGGGCCGAAGGGCCAGTTTGCATGCTATATAACTCTATGACCCTGTGACTAAAATCTTCGATACAACAGATACAAACATTATGATCAAAACTCATGCTGAGCCTCTATAATTCTCATGCAACCTAACTAAGATTAAGGATATTATTATACAGGGAAAATTTGCCTTATTTTTCCAATGAACTGTGTTAAAATAAACAAAATGTTGTTAGACTGAAGGTAGCCATTATGGAGAGGTGAGAGGGAGGGGTAAGACAGGGGCTTGTAGGTGATGTGGAACCAGGTGAGGTGGGGGGTGATGGGCAGATGAAGCCAGGTGGGGGGGGGGGGAGAGTGCGGTTGGGAGGGGAGAGTTTAGAGACAGGCAATGGGTGATAGGTGGAAACTGATAAGGCAAAAATAGGCTGTTGCAGCCAACTGGGGTGAGGGGAGAGGGGAGGAGGAGAAAGGGGCTGTCATCTCATTCTCACCTCTTCAGTGAGTGAAGCATAGCTCCTAAAGGAAATAGGTTGGTACCAGTGCGTACAAAATGTATGATACTGAAATGGCTATTTTCTCTTCCACAATAATATATTCTGATATAATTTCTTGTCTATTGTCACTATGCTTTGAAATATGTCAGTGGCAAACGAGGAAATTACATAATTATTTACTCATCTAAAGACTCAGACTCATCAATGTATGCATTCAAATTATACCCTGAATCTTTGATGGTGATATGTTGAGGAGGCAGTAAGAGCAAATGGGATTTTTGGCTTTATTGATGGAGGAACAGGGTACCATAAAAAGGAAGTTATTCTAAATATTTGTGAAGAAACACTGGATGGGCCTTTGCTAGAGTATTGTGTTCCATTCTGGGCAATACACTTTAGGAAGGATGTCGAGGTCTTAAAGAGGCTGCTAAAGACATTTACTAGCATGGCATGAAGGATGAGGGACTTCAGATGTGGGCACACTGGAGAAGCTGCAAATGTTCCCATTTCCATAAAGGATGTTAAGAGGAAGGGTACTGATGGGAGGCTGGCAATGTTATGATTTTCCTTCAACAGATGCTTCCTGAGCTGTTAAGCATTTCTAATATTTTCTTTTTTGATTTAAGGCTAAGGCACTCAGAACCACGAATTGATTTGATCAGAAGCAAGAAACCATTTCTGGTAAGAAAAAGCTTGATAACAGAGATTTCAGGTGATGGGCAAAGATGTTGAGGAGACATATTGTTAATGGAGTGAGATGTGGTGATCCAGAATGTACTGCCTGAAAGCAGATTCAACATTAAATTCCAAAAGAGAATTGGATAAATGGTTAAAGGGGAAAAACACAATGCTTCAGGAAAGAGTAGGGAAAGGGGATTAATTAAATTGTTTAATCAAAGAACCAGTGCAACTAAAGGACTAAAGTAATGGACTAAAGACATCTGTCATGAACCATTCTGTCACTGCCTAGTTTTGAATCTCATTAGCCCCCTCACCAGAGAAAGAAGTAAGCCTTCTTTTTCTTAAAAGATCAGAGTTTAGTGTAAATTTCAAGACTGTCATTTTCTAAACTAATTTCACAATAATCACTTAGTTCAGTGTGGTAATAACTAAATGGTTTATTTCAATCCCTTCTATCAGTGAATTAGAAAGAAAACACAAGGAGTGGATAGGCCATCATGTGCACTCAAAAATCAGGGGTCTCCAGGCATCCAGTGATCAATATGTAAGTGCCACACATATCTCACTGGACTGTGTTTCACCTGACGACAAGATCATATGGTGTCAGGCAACGTCACTGAAGTGATCACATATCACTAAGCATTGGTGTCTTACAGGTTCAAATTGACACTCAGTATTAGAGTTCATGATCTGGATTTTGTGGAAATGACAACAAGAAAACTTACTGGTGTCTGCATTTAATATTCTGTGAAATTGATAGCAACTTCAAAGTTTCTGCGTCTGCATGTTTGAATATGGAAAACTGATAGTTGCTACCATTATTTCAATACCAGTCTGTAGGCTGCTCTCCAATGCTAAACTCAACACAGAGTTCAATGAGAAGTTCAGAACCAGAGCTAATGGCCCAGGTTATGGAAGGAAAGCACCCAAAAATTCTGTGCTGAGTCTGAGGAAGCACAATGTAGTCTTTCTCTGATCATTTTAATGGAAGGCATTCACTACAAGAGGCCCGGCTAATAGCTTGTTAATTTAGAAAAACTCTCCCATGGCTCATTAATTTCAAAATATTGTTTTAAACTTTTCTAAGAATCTTTCTAAATCAATTAATATAATTCTTTTTTAAAGTGTTTAAGTTTTTTTATGTTTTTCAAGATTCTTGTTTTTGTAGTATTTGGATGTTATGAAATGTCTCAGAGAAGTTCTGAGTGTTTTTAAGAAGAGTTCTGGTTAAGTTAATAAGTCCAGTTAAGTCCAGTTCCAGTTATCAGTTACAAGGGAAATTGGCAGGAGAATGAGATTGTTCTGTGACCCAGAACAGTCTTGGGACCAAAATGGCCTCCTTCTGTGTCAGAAAGAAGTTTGGAAATGTGTGGAAATAAGTGTCAGGATGAATTTAACCAACGATCAGATATCTTCTCATTTTGTGGGTGATGAGAAATGCCACAGCACTCACGAAGAAAGAATGGCGGGCAAGAGCATGCCACAGAATAATCTCCCAGCTTTTTTCCGAGCTGTTCTTTGAGATAACCACAAAAGGGAATTCTACCCTTTCCACTGAGGTCAGGAGCAAGAGCTTCCAAGCTCACCGCTGATCGCTAATTCCAGTCTGCCAAAATTGCACTACAAAACTGCTGTATAGCAATGTGAAAATGGACATATAGCTTCTTCTTTAGTTACACCTTTGCTGCATGATGCTATCAAAAAAACTTAGAAAATGAACAAGAAGAGTTTAGGATGACATGGTGGCACAGCTAGTAGAGCTGCTGCTTTGTGGCTCGAGCAACCCAGGTTCGCTCCTGACCCATGACCTGTAGTGATGACTGTGTAGAGTTTGCATGTTCTCCTTACGACTGCGTGTGTTTCCACCGTGTGATCCAGTTTCCTTCCACATCCCAAAGACTTACTGTCTGGTCGGTTAAACACCAGTGTAAATTACCGTAGTGTGTAGATAAATGGGGCAGTTGATGGGAATGTGAGGAGAATAAAATGGGATTAGTATAGGATTAATGTAAATGAGTGCTTGAAGGTTGGTGTGAACCAGTGGACTGAAGGGCCGTTTCCATGCTGTATGACTGTAAGAGAGAAAAAAAATCAAGTTACCTTTCTATATCTAGATACCAAAGCCACTTTCAATTGCATGAGTTAGTACGTTAAAAAAAATCATAGAAATTTAAATGAAGTCTGTTTTTCCCAAAATCATAATGAAGAGTTTGTTTCAAACATCAATGTGTATTATTGCTTAAATATTTAATCATGCAGTCTTCACTAGACTGAAGAAAGCAGATAACTCATTTCCTTCACTTGACTTGGGAAATAACACTACAGAAATTTGTAAGGGTTTAAAAATAAATTAGATACATATTCTTCATTAAGGTGAAATGAAGTAAGAATTTTAATTAAATTATTTGACTTATTCCACAGCTACTGTGGGTTAACAAACTCTGAGTATTATTCTTATTGTGGAGTTCTGCACACTGTTTTAAAGTGGGCACTCTGCTGATCAGTTAACGAGAACGTACTAAAGTCTAGAAGTTACTGTTTGTGTTAGCACTTAATTAATACTTGCATGTGTAACATTCCTTTGTCCACTGGCCCAACGAAGCAAGAGCATAAAATAACACAATTACCATCAAAATAACATTTAAATGAACTTTGTGTAAATGTAACTTATTCTTGCTGTAAGTTCTAGTCTTTTATACCATCACTATATTGTGTAGGACATTTGGGACCAAACTTAACAATGGAGTACTGATACCATCAATTAGCCCATGAACTTGAACTTAAAACCAGGACCCATAAAATGCTGTCACTTCTTTCATTTTATTTTCAAGCTACTTGTTTGAATCTCAAAACAATCAGCAGTCTGACTTTTGCATATCAAAGCATTCAATCATAAACTGAGGGAAAATATCAGAGTTCTGGATGAAGAACCAATAAGACTGGTTTAAAGGAGAATTCCAGTGAGGTTCTAGTTTGGGAAATAGTTAACAATTGAAATCTTACTTTTAGAAAGACAAAGTTTCTCTCAAGATTTCCGTGTGATGGAACTGACAAGTGATGATCCCCACACAAAGAATTATTGTGAAACATCTGACTCATCCAGTCCTTTGTTGATTTATGTTTTATTTTCTGTATTCCCTTTTGCAATTACAGACCCCTTTCCTAGTTGAGTTAATAAGCAAGCAAGCAGCTAACAGTCTAAGGTGGGAGATAGGAAGTGTGAGAGATGCACTTGCAGTGTCCACTCCTTTGATCCTCCTTTGTGAGTGCTAAATGCTCCCTTTGTCAGATCACAGAGTTCGGTTTTAATTTCCTGGGGAATTGCAAGTACAATCTCTATCCCATCACTGTACCATGATTTTATAATGGGATCGGCTCCTCTCTTTTCATCAATGCAGGTTTAGCAAAATTTATACAAAGTTTTAAGAGAAATTAAAATCAGCTGAAAGCTCTTTTGAAAATAGAATAAAAAGCACCAGTGAAGCTCGGGGTGTAATACCAGTAGCTTTATTTTCTGCGATTTCAACGAGAGGCATATGAAGGACACAATGTTAAGTTTTTAAGAGACTGATTTGGAAGGAGTTAGTGAGGAGGAAGTAAAATTATAGTTGATTTAGGAAGTTAGAATTCCAGTGTAAAGGAAAGCATGCCTGTAAATGCCAGAAAATGTTATTTATCAAGTAATACGACACAGAACTCTCAGAAATACCAAACCAAATATTAGTGTTCACAGAAGGGGAATGGGAACTTAAATTCAAGGACTCCCTGTGCATTTTTTTATTGTAAGGGCTCCATTGATCAATGTGTGAATGTGTTATTAACCTCCTTGCTATCATTTAATGCTGCAATAATTATATAAAACAGTTTGGAATTTCTAAGTAATTATCGTACTTTAAGTCAGTGTCTCATTAATTCATATTCTCAGAGAGATTAATAGACTGATCCAATTTGGGTTTGAAAATGAAGGGCTACTGCAAAGTTATGGTGGTATAGGTTTAAATGTGCTTAGTGCTAGATTATAATTATTACTTCATAGTTGAGTTCTGTCAATCATTGAATGGATTTAAAGGTTTTGAGGTGTATTTTCAAGGAAATAAGTAGGCTGTGTCAGGTTGGATCCAGCCCACGCATACACATTTACCTTTTCCAGGGCTGAACAGGAAGCCTCTCCATACCCAATGTGTGTCCCAGAAGCAGAGGTGGGCTCCTAGTGGTGACTAGGCATGAGGCCGCGAATCTTAAGGCCCGAACCCCTGATGGACTTTCACAGCCTACCTCTCTCAAATGTTTAAGATCTATTTTTAATCTCTCTGATGGTCATAGAGATTCACAAACAGTTCAAATAAGTTTATTAACATTAAAAAAAGTTTAAAAGTATTAATTTAATTAAAAACACCACAAAATAATCACAAATAATTAAATATAAAGCAAAATAAATAACCTTCTGCCTGCATTTACTTTTATCTACAGGGTCACCAGTCTATTTAAATGAGTGGGTCACCATCAGCACACCAGCCCTCCTTGGTGTAAAGCTGAGGGGCCAGATCTGCAGTCTATCTGACCCCTCTCTCCAACATATCCACTGGCTTAGAAGGTGAGTCCAACTGTGCAGCAGGAGGTCAGGTGCACTGGCATCTTACCTCCAAGTAGGTTTGAACCTCATTGCTAGGCGAAGAATGTGGACGTCTGAAATGAGTTGAACTGTGAACAACTGACAGGCATCAGTCAGCTCAACCAGCCCCAATAATTTTTCCAGCTGTTCTAACTTTGTACAGCCATAGCAGTGGTTATAACTTCTTTTAACCATCAGAAAAAATAAATGATGTGCAAAAGCAACTGTTATCTAGGTCAGAGCACAACAAAATTTTCTATTCCGTGCTTTTGGAGGGGTGGCAGAGCAAGATTACTAAATCATGGTATTTTTCTATAAACAGAGAAAGAAAGGTTATACATTTATACAGTACATTTTCCAACCCCATGGCATCCTATACAAATGCTTGACAGACAAAAAACTACTCATCTGAAATAAATTGTGGGAAATGCAGTAACCAATTTGTGTGCAGCAATCAATATGGCAATAAGAAGATGATTTGTTTTACTGAGGTTAGTCAAGGGATAAATGTTCACTAAGAATCCCTCTGTCCGTAAAAGCACGTTGTGCAACATACATCTGCAACACAAGTCTGGACTCAACTTCCAGGATTTATTTTATGTGTTGAAGTGGTCATCATATATAGCAGAAATGTTTAAAATTTGCAATATGATCTAAAATCACAAAGAGTGAAATTGAACTCTTTTAAAATTTTCAGTGATAGAGTTTGCTTGGCAGTAATCAGCATGGCTACATCTTTGAAAATTCACTTATATTTCATTTGACAAGCTTCAACATTTTCTGGAATAGAGTGAACATTATTTGGAAGGAATGAAGCTCCAAATTCATAAAGTTATTTTTCAGTGCCAAAGAAGCAGTAAGTTGGCTAATCACTCATAATTGACTGGACAAGCCTTAACCAGGACAAGTCCTGGTGTGTTTAGTTGGATATCTATCAGCTAAACATTTCAATTTCAAACCCTTCTGTCTATTTGAATAGCAAACCTTTGGTGAGATGGCAAACTTCTGGAGGAATGGAACAACTTGACATCAACTTCCTAATTTCAATGTGTATGCCTGGTTCCTTGAATTTGTGGTTTGATTTATGTTTTAGTAATGGAGATGCTGATAGCATCAAGTTTATTTTACTGCTCATTCCAGGTCATCCGATTTTGTCAGTTATATTTTATGGCCTCGAATTTCCTTGGTGCCTGAAGATAAACTGATGGCCAATGACCTTTTAGGTTGTGAGCCCAGTGCTTGGAACTCACTAACACTCAAAGCCCAAGCAAATGGGGGCTACTGACTTGGTCTTTCATCTGTTGCCCCAGTGCAAGACGTGTGAAGGAAATCAGTTAAGTCCAGAGTCATGGATGGACTTTAGCTGCATTCCACAAAAACTAATGATGCACGTTGCATATTATTGGAAACTTACATTTGTCTGGGCACCTCCTTATGCACAGAGGAACCTGGGATAAAAATTGTAGACTTCATGGTCTCCATTGGAATTTCCCTAAATTTCATTGATGTTTTATTTTTCAGAGAAATAGGATTCTGTTACACACAAACACATGGTGCTAAGTGATGGACTTTCTAAGGATATGTTTTTATATATTCCTCAACACAGACATCATGCAGCTTCAGGCAAACAGACATTTAATCATTCTTTTTTTTACAACTGGTAGCCCTCACTGTGGAATGATTGCACCAATAACATCCTATATGTAATATAATGATGGTACCTCAAAAGCACCTAATTGCCCTTAATGTACTTTGAGGTGTCCAGAAAAGGATATGAAAGGTGCTGTATAAATGCAAATCTTCCTTGCTTTCTTATACAAAAGATTTATTTTCTGCACAGCTGTGACTATGTCTATTATAAGTCAATTGAAGGTCATTAAGGCTGAAAGGAGCAAGACTGATTTCAATAAGAGGTCTCATTATGCTCCAACTTAATATTACTATAATATATTTACAATAAGTGCAGGGTGAGGTTTTCAGTTCACCATCAGTTAACAGAAAGTCATTGCAACAGTCACCTCTATCCAAAGTTTAAAATTGCTGAGTTCCTTTCTCCCTCATCATAGATCAACAAGGCTGTATATTTTGGGACTGTCCAGCTTGCATCACTCAAATAACTAAAGGTTACAGAGGTCTGGACTAACAATCCAAAGACCTCAGTTCAAATCCCAACAAGGCAGCTGTAGAATTTAAATTCAGTAAAAAAATCTGGGATTTATAAAAATAAACAACAACTACTCTTGGTAATGATGACCACGAAAGATATTGGATTGTGGTAAAAGCCCATCTGGTTCACTAATCTCCTTAAGGGAAGAAAGTCTACCATCTTTATAACAAGGTCCTGAAGAAGGGTCCTGACCCGAAACGTTGACCATCTGCTTTTCTTCATGGATGCTGCCTGATCTGCTGAATTCCTTCAGCATCTTGTTTTCTCTTCATCTAGATTCCAGCACCTGCAGTTTCCTTACCACCTCTATCTGATCTCACCGAAATGTGACTCCAGACCCACCTCATCTGGTTGACTCCTAAAAGTCCTCTGAAATGTCCCAGCAAGCCACCCTGATGTGGGCAATGCATCATCACTTTCCCAAAGGCAATTAAGATTCGATAATAGATCCTGAAAGATGATTTTTTAAAAAAATCTGTGGCATTCTCGTGCATTTATCTTTGAACCAAAATGTAACATAATCAAAGCCACGCAAGCAACAGATGCATTTTTTCTCTGTGTTCCCTGGAAGTTTGAGAGAATATTGGATGAGTAAATCATGCCCCTGCCTTTCACTAGACTGATCATTTCAAGAGCAGAGTGTGGTGAACTGCTGCTTGCACACTCTTTATCGAAGACTGGGCCATTGTATGTGGTACGAATCAAATAATTTTTTTTTAAATTGGAAGAGGAGAAACGTGTAAAAATAATAATAATATGGAAAGATATTCCTTGTAAATGCTTTGATTAAACTGCAGGATATGTTTCCATAAACACACTGAACTAGCAGGTACTATTTAGTTATGAAAACAGGAAAATAAATCTAACACGGTATACAAATATTTATGAATAAGGTAAAATACAGTAACTGAAATAAAGAGTTCCAAAAGCTGCTGGTACTTTCATAGGATGAATAGCAGTTAAACAAATCTATCAAATAAATGGCACTTGGAAAGTATGTCAATTCCCAGTCCACTTACAAATGAGAGGTAAGTGAACACGCCATTTGGTTTCTCTGGCCTTTAACCCCAAGGATTTAGAAAAATCACTTTTTTTGTGAAAATTGTAATTTATTGAATGCTAATATTGTTGCAGGAAGTTCCTAACAATTACATTTTTCACCTTAATGGACATAAAATTAAAAGAAAACACACAGACAAATAGAAGGATTATCTCTGATCATTTATTCATTTTCACTGGCAGGCTTTAGTACAGCACTATTGGAGCTGTCTATTTATTTTTAACTACCAACTGGTTAAAATATCAGAGTCTGACGTAGTGTAGAACACCTTCTGAATTGTCCTCAAAGTGCACTGAAATCCCATTCTCAGAACAATGCATTTTCTTATGGATTCAATAAATTGTGCGCTTGGAGCACAGTCAATTAAAACAAAATTGGAGGCCTGTCCACCAAGATCTAGAATGCAACTGCCAAAACTCACTTTATTTGCAACAGCTGTGGATGCTAGAAAACTGAAATTAAAACGGAATATTTTGGAACTATTCAGAATTCCATTGCAAGGTCATTAATGTGAAGCATTAACTCTGCTTCTCACTGCACAATTACTATCAGGCAGAGGCCGAGAAATTACATCAATTTGTATGTGGTTTCATATACAAATTACGCATTATATTAATTTTACCTGACTAAGTAATACTAGTGCTCATTTCCGTAAGAAATCACACCTAATGGAAAATTGGACCAAACACTCTTTACAGAATTCACCTTACCACACTCGACCTCCATTGAATGCTTAAAGTCAAACAAGGAGCACATGATGCAGGAATGCAGAATGGGCCAATGAGATGTCACTGTAACCTTGATATTTTTCACACAGCATCTGTCAGCCTCAGTTTTCAATGGTTAGGGTAACTGAAAGTGCATCAGATGTTGTCCCTTCACTGTTCACAGCTATTTTGTACAAAATCGATGTGGGTTGCATGCTGATATCTTTGCCTTGTAGGATAGGATTTGATCAGGTCAGAACATTGTATGGAGGAAACACAAGAGACCACCATTTATCGCCTTCCCCACATATTTCCTCGTCTTCATCGGATCTCTTTTGCAGCTATTCTGCAGCCACGAGGGGAAAGCTATTTAAGGTCACTTTTACCACAATGATGAATTAGTTGCAAGCTGCTTGTGCAGTTCCTGATGCAACTAGACAAGTCCTGTTTTAGACCATAATTCTTTATGGAAAATGCCCTGTACTTTTAATGTGTTTTTGTCCAATTTGACAAGTCTTTGCAGGTCCAACTATAGGACTGGGCATCAGCGCGGCACACAGACATACTTTGGGCACCAGAAAAAGAGAGACATCCAATATCCTGACACAATCAAGTATTTTCAGCAATTCTTCTTTTTCATTTGGCACTTCACTTGGGACCATTAGCAGCCATCAGAGAGATACACCCCATCTGTTTGTATTAAATTCAGAACCAGGTCCAAGATGTGAGATTTCATTGTTTTTACAGGAATTGTTTTGTTCAAATCTATGGGTTTATATTAATAAACGATCATATTAGTGCAAAGGCATTCCATCATCCTCTATGATCATTATGTATTTGCCATACTGAAGTGTATAAACAAATATGTGAATGAATAAGCTGATATGCTAAAATAAATATGCATGTGCATAACTGACTATAAGCCAAATTTGCTGTATTAAAAATACGGGGTTTTCTTACCTTTCAGAAAAGCGAATTTAAATGAATGCATGGTTATTAACCTGCACATAAACCAAACCATTTATATAAAAACACCCACACAAAGTTTCATTCATATAATCTGAAATAGTATTATATAATAGCTTTTCATATAAGAGTGTAGTCTGGTAGACACTTAGGTATGCATTCTAGACTAAGAGGACTATAGTATTTAACAGGAGTAATGTAATACTTTTAATATTTCAGATTTTTTTGGCAAAAGAAATTTGGCTTTAAACTTGCCAAACTTATATGACTAGCAATATTTGCTGCATTAGCACAGTTTTAGTATTTTCATACTTCCCAATCAGCCTTTAATATTTGCAGCAAATTCTAAATGCATTTAGAATCCTTTTACATAAACATAATTAATAACTGTGCTTTTTAAAACTCAAGGATTATTATCTAGAAAACAAACCCATAAACTCATTATAAAAATACAGTAGCTCATGGATGTTTTTCTTTCATAGCTGACATTTCATTTCACAGCATTACAGTGATGCACAAATAATGAGATGCCTGTCTCTCGTGTAATATGGTACGTAACAAAATTTCAATTATTGATGCATTTTCCAAGGTAGTTCCTTCAGGTCCATATGAGGGCACTGCATGAACACTTAATGTTACTCCTTAAAGATGCCAATGTAGATAATTATTTTGTTAAGATAAAAGAAAATAAGGAAATTGAGCAATGGAAGTATTTGTGGCCAGCCTTTCTCCAACTGGTTTAACATTCTAGTCTTATTGACATTTTTTATTGCTTATAGAGTGTATAGCAACAGATATATTCTGGCTGCTAACATGTGGAGCACAAATCTGCCGCTATATACAGTATCAGTGAGTCAGTTCCTTCAGCTTTTCTTCATAACAGGAGGACATCTGTTACACACAGGACACAGCTTCACTTAAGAATAATACTCTGATTAACTCCTAATGCTAAGTATGTGCTGCAGCTGGTAACTTGGGAAAATTTTAACAAATGTTATCCTTCCAAAATTCTTTGTCAATGAAGGAATCAAATTGCTTCCATTGTCAACGTAACTGTAAAAGTCCATCATAAGCAATGCACAATTACTGCTTCGATCCCAGTAATTGTAAGTTCAGTCCCTCAAAACAGACATCTAAATTCCAAGATTAAGATATATTTGTATTTAATATATATTTAATGGCTGCATATGAAACCTTGTTGGCAATTCAGCAGAAGAGCTCAGGTGATTGCCAATAGCTAAGCATTTCAGACTGAGCAATGAATATAAATATGCTATTTATACATGCCGAAGGAAACATCCCCATTAATCAGATCAGATTTATCATTCAATGCACTAATTTTATCTATGCTGCTTGAAAGGCATTGAAAACGTACTAACTAGACACTTCAATGTGCATTTCCTGTGAACTGTTCATAACCCGGATAAGTTCACAATTTGGAAATGCAGCCACGAACCAAGTTCTCACACAGTAGAAGATGCCAACAGCCCATTTCCCAAACGCTTATCATAAGTATGGTCTTTACATAAGTTGGGCATTCATAAGCTGGGGAGGACCCGTATCAGTTTCTTTTTCAATTGCCTCATTAGACAAAACCAGAAATGTACCCAGTGACCTCAATCAATACAATTATCCAGTTCTTGTGGAACTAGCCTTCAGCTCTGAGAATCATATAAAACTTATGTGCCTTAATTAAACTCATCCATCCTTCAAATAGGATAATTTGCAAACGTCTCTGTATGGACACACAAGCAATTTCCTGGCCTCTTATATCACTTTTCAATACCAGATAAACTATACTGTAGTTCAGAGGACTTCATTGACTTTAAATAGTTTAAATTTTTGAATCTTTTAAAGAAATTTTTCTGCATCCATACTGAGCTGCAGTATGAGTGAGATACATCTTAGTGCCAGTAATTCATTTTGTATTTACACTATTATATTTTTTAATCAATATCTTAAGAACCAAAGCAAAACAGGCAAATACAAGGAGAATAATTAATTAGGGTGCGTGCATGGATGTGCACGCTGGAGAAGAATCTTTCGTCCTGACAAGACATTTTGAGTCGGCTAACATTCTTCTCAAGATTATTCGTCCAATAAGCCTACTGGATGGAAAACTGTGGGGTCACACCTGAGCTGTGTTGATCCTTGCCTTCATATACACTTCAAAGAACAAACCATTTAAACTGGACAGGTGTATTAATACACTGGATGGAAAGAAAAATTAGGAGGTATTAGTAAGCCATTCTAAACACTTTATTTTCTTAGCTATTCAGCAATGACATTCTTTTTTCCATCAACTTCAAACTCGGTTTATATAAGCATTCCTCATACAAGAAAGAAATTTTAAATTGCTATATTATGCAGAAAAGAAATGCGGACACCAAGAACAAGACAAAGAGAAAGAGATGGAATTTAAGGATTGCGGAGAAGTATTTCAAATAAGTAATTGAAATCAAAACAGAGTAAGTAAAAGTGAAAAGTTTTGATGATAAATTTGCAGAGAAAGTGCTTGTGGTTGGGTGAAGAAGTTGTTTCTGAATAATATGTGTTTGGCAGGGGCAATAAAGCAATGAAAGGACATGCAAAAAATCACAAACATTGGCTGGGGCAAAAACAAGGGTTTCACACTGAAATGAAAGCAATGATCATCATATTGGAACCGTAGGTTTTTGAATGCCTAAGGACACAGGTTTTGGAATTATTTGCTATTTACAGCTAATACAAGTAGAAAAGTCAGCTAAGAGAAATTAAGCATCAAACTTAGAATCCCAGCAAACTGGTGATAAGGCGAGGTGGACATCTCAGAGATAAAAGAACAATAAATGCAGACTATTTTCTCACATCAGACATTACAGAGCTTAATTTTTATTTTTATTTACTTTGTCACATGCAGGAGCTCTGGAATTGAATTCAAAGAGGATACAGTGAGGATGCAGTTAATAAAACAGATTGGAATAACTGTCTTCCAGAAATGGCTAATTTAGCCTCTCATGGGCATGCCATACCACGAACTATAGTAAGTGATAATTCGAAACAAAAGGGAAATTTTCCACTCTGAGCAGACCATACCATAATTTTCATCCTGTTTGAGCTCTGTAACAGACTATGGATTACCTCCGTATTCCTTGAGGAACTAGTGTAGATTTCTCTTGTACTCAAGAAGCTCTAAAAGCAAATGTGTGACATTTTATTTTATGAAAGTTTGCTTGAAAATTATTGTTGATTAAATATAGATGTGACAATATTACACATTACAGAAATCAATGATTAGAAGTGAATTAAAATGGATCGTGAAAATAAATGGACCAGAAGTATCTCAGAACCTTAACAGAAAGACACTAAATTGGAATGTACATGTTATATTTAAGTGTGAACTTCAGCCAGACAACTGGGCCTATTTGAGATATATGGGCCATTTATATTGTGGAGCTATTTCCCTGAGCCATTTTCCTATGAAGAATCCCAGTCCTGCTGCAGTTAAACAGTACTACAGTTTCTGCAGCAGGCTGATTTGCTATTTGGTCCATTTTAGCGTTGGTAACTTTACATGCTGGTGATACAAACAAATAATGTCTGCTGCCAGTAGTGAAGGAGTTGCTGTGTGGTGCCATCTTTCTGTATGGCACATTGCCCTGATGTTTGTACTAGAATTTGAACCAAAACAGCTCTCTGAGACGCAGCTGAAAAATAACTATTTTAGTGGCGTACATTAGTTCCGACAAGATGGCATGTACTTATCATACACTTTGGGAATTCTAGTTCCTAAGAACTTTGATGAGCAGTACAAAATCCATATCCTCTCCATAGCCTCTGCTCCAGTGTACTATAATTATTAGCCAGTTGAAGGGTTCACCTTTCCTCTCTGGGATGAAAAAATCTTGTTATGACCTTGCACCTTATTGCACTGCATTTTCTCTGTAGCTGTGACACTTTACTCTGTACTGTTATTGTTTTTACCTGTACTACATCAATGCACTCTGTACTAACCCAATGTAACTGCACTGTGTAATGAATTGACCTGTACAATCAGAATGCAAGACAAATTTTTCACTGTACCTCAGTACAAGTGACAATAATAAACCAATACCAATGCATGTGGCTAAGTCATGTATGCAAGATCATTGGTTCCCTTTTCAAGCTATATCTGGAAATCAGTTTTCTTTCATGCCGTTGATTCAGATCTTGTTTTCTGCAGGACTGTCATGGGCTCTTTGAATAATTCTTAGGTGGAAACATATTCAACTCAGAATTCTTTCTAAAATATCAGTTTCTTTGAGCAAAAACCGAGACTTCCATTCTGAAATTCCACCACCCCTAATACAGCTCAAAGTGCTTAGTTAAATAATTTTTTTCCTCACAGGAAAATTATTACTAATTACAGTAAAAACAGAGAAGGCTAGAAGTACTCAACAGGTCAGGCAGCATCTGTGAAGAGAGAAAGGAAGTTTAACATTTCAGGTTGATGGCCTTTCATCAGAACAATCTTGCTACACTATGTAACTGCTTTGACAGAGTGATAAATTTTTGCACAAGTCATATTCTGAAAAAAAATCAACTTTAGCAGTCTAGATGATTGGTCTCAACCCGAAATATCGACTGTCCATTTCCCTCCACAGATGCTGCCTGACCCATTGAATTCCTCCAGTGCTTTGTGTGTTGCTGCAGATTCCAGCACCTGCAGTCTCACGTCTCCAACTCTAGATCTCTGCTTTCATTGTCAACTAAGGCCTTAAGAGAGTTGTACCTCTGAGCAGTAAAGGCCATTTTAGTTTGAAATTTATAATTTAATAATTTCTTGTTGTAATTCCCTGTGTTCACTAATAATTAACTGATTGATTGCTTAGTAAAGATTACTAATCCATGTCTTAATCCTTCATGTGATGCACCCAATAACCGATGCACCAGATCAAAGCAAGACTGGCAGAATCAGGGAAGAAATTATTATTAACATCGTCGGTTCAGTAACGGAATATGTATTGAGGATGGTAGAAGACAGGGAGTTATGGTCTGTTGAATGATGAGAAATAACATTGGATAATTTTCCACTTACTGGATGCTACTACTAAATCTGATAATAAAATGTATAGAATAGAAAGATAATAACATTACCCAACAGAGAAATAATACTTTAGGAATGTAAATTGTAAGATGGAAGCATAATTATCTTTAATCATTGAAATTTTGAAATGGTTAGTTCAGTTAATGGCTTTCAGAATCTTACCATTTTTTTTACAAATCCAATGCAGTCAGCTACTGAGAGGAGAAGATTTTCCAGCTGAATGCTATGTTAAAATTACTATAACATAGGGCTTTGGTTTAAGCTCCCAGAATGCAATGCTGGTCTACCTTCATGAAATGCAGTCAAATTTCAAAGCAAACAGCTTTCGGTGTTCCAAGCAGTGTTTAAAGTGATTGATTAATTGGTGTTGAGGTTTCTGAGTGCGGCTTAGCTTGCTGCAAATTTCTTAGATTAGACAAGAGAGTGGCTGTGCATTGACTGAGTGTAGTTGCTTGGTGGGGCCAGATGCATCCGCTTAAAAAAACACGTCAGAGCATTTTGTATTGCCAACTATTTTACAGCAATTTTACAGCCAGGACAGTTTTACTGTCAGGATACTAGGTTATCCTCTTAATTCCTGAAGAAAGTAATTATCTCTTCCAAAACAAAAGATGTGCGCTTCTTTCAAAATATGTTATTTCCATGATGCAGTATGCCAGCATTAAAAAAAGTTATTACATTATTGTAAGATCTAAATGTTCATGTTATTGTTAATAATGTGATTTAATGTACCTTTTTCATTCTGAAGTTTTACAGTTTTGAAGATAATATTGAAGTTTTCATAGATTAAGTTACAGGAGTATGATACATAGTGGTTCAATTATCGACGTAACAGGAGCAGTTAAGTTACTAACGAGCATTGATTCAGAGACACAAGTTCAAATCTCATCAAGACAACTGGAAAATTTAAATTCAAGTAACTAAACAAATCTGAACTTCACTAAAATAAAAGCTTTTCTGTCACAGTATCCACAAAACCACTAGGTTGTAATAAAATCTCATTTGATTCACTAATGTCCTTCAGGAAAGGAAATCTGCCATCCAAACCCAGTATAGCCTGAATGTGACTCCAGATCCACCAACATGGTTTATCTTTAACTGCCTCCTCTGGGATGGACAATTAACACCAGCCCAGCCAGCTATGTCCACATCCTGTGAGCGAATAAATAAAGATGAATGCTAGACACACTATTGATGAAAGTTCTGGTCCTCACTGATGGATTAATTGATCCCACACTTGGGGTAGTTTCCTGATGTATATTTAAAATCCAGAATCTTACTTCAGGAAATTATGTCAGCTGACACATTCTTTTCTTTCCAAAGGCCAGTGTCTTTGAGTTCGATGAGAAATACCAGGATCTCTCTGTGAAGCTGCTTGTGGTTTGTCTCAAGCTGACAAACAAACATGCAGAAAAGAACCATGGGCAGAATGCAAGCCCTGGAAGAAACCATTTCACTGAGCACATGAGATCTATGTAAGATTAGCCCACACTTTGCAAATATCTGCTCTTTTACCACTTGAACTATTAGTTTTCATGGTAGGATGGTGAAAACTCCATTAAAAAGTCCACAGAATTGAGCCCTCCTAAGTCAAAGTGTTACAAAAAGTTGACGTGTCCAATAATTTAAAATAGAAAACATAAATAACATAGTGCAATTTTAATTTAGTTTTAAAAGTTGTACAACCCAATAATTTTAATAACATTTTTGACAAGAAAATATTATTCATTTATGGCAAAAATGCAAATACTTTTTTAAAATTCCTGTCTATATTAATTAGTTCACAGGCTCAGAACCATGCATAGAGGTAGCAATTTACAGAACGCTTCATAAACATGGCAAATTGTACTGAAAATATATGTTGGACTCATCATAAAGTATAGAGAATTATAGAGACCACGAATTATTCAGTCATAAAAGAAACCAAAGATTTTTAAGTTACTCTGAGAAGCATCAGAGGTATCCATTCCTCAGCCAAACCATTCCAATGCTTAATACGGTACAGCAAAGGTAGAACTTCTAACACAGAGCGAAACGTGAACATAACAATGCCAGTGAGATAAGATTTATTCATTTGTTTCTTTAATTTTATTTCTGTAGCTTTTCCTTGGATTGGCATCAAGTCTTATCCTACTTGGACTATGCTTTCTGATCACATGGTGACATTGATTGAAATAATAGAGGATCAACAGTCCCAATAGCATTTTCTTCCAAAATACAATGTGCTGCAGGGAGTAATTATGTTAAGAATTCAGACAGAGACCTGCTTAATGAAATAGACCTGATCTGGAAGAAGTCCACGGAGGTGTTGCACCTTTCTTTATACACATATGAAGAAGGCATATTGAAGTGCTTTTTTTTTGCTGTTTAGCTTAGAAGCTTGGCAACTGATATGTGTATCACACAAAAAATTGAATCAGGTTAGCCAAGATTCTTCCAAAATGACATCAACAGGTTACAATGGAAAAAATGATTACACATTTAAGAAAGGTTTACCGTTTAAAGCTATTTAATGCCTCAAATCTTCCAGTTAACTGTTAAAGTTATAAAATATAACACATTTACTAAATACTTTTCACAATAATTATTTATATTACCAATCTTCACTGAAATTAATTTTCATTTTAAATCACTGAGTCTAAAGAAAATGAGGCTGATTTAATGTGATGTGAAAATACTAAAATCAAAAGGACAGCTTGCTTTCCTGTCTCCTTTACATGTTGCCAAGGAACTTTGTCATTCTCTCAAATCAGGAATTATAATAACTTCAAAAGTCCATGTTGAAGCTATTGTTCTTTTGAGTCTCTGCTCTGGATATTTTAGGAAATATGATGCCACTGCCAAAGATTTAAATCGAGAGAAAGTTTGTGTATGTACACAATAATGATTATCTTCTACAGTAACAAGTGCAAATCTGTGCTTTTTTGGAGGCTTCCCAAGCAGAATCAATCACTGCCAATGCAAAATTCAGTTTATGTTTTAAAGGAGACACTTTCTTCACAAATCACGCATAATATTTCATCAATATGCATAAAGCAATGAAATATCACTAAAGAATAGGAAGAAATGATTCATAGTCTGTTATAGCTATTGGTTACCAGGGGTTACAATTGCAATGAAATTACCTGCTGTTACCAGATACTTCAGACTTAACATGTGGTTGAGGAAAAAGTGGTTATTCTGTAAGTTGGTCACACAAATTCTGTAAAACATCACCAATAATTTCTTATGGCAACAAAAATGGAAAGAAAAAATTGAATAAAGAGACAGGTGAAGGGATGTTAGGAGAGTTGATTAAAAGTTTGGTCATGGAAATAAGTTTTAAATAGACACTCAGGGAAAAATTCCAAACCATGAGGTATTAATAGCTGAAGGTATGGACACTGAAGGATAGAACACCAAGAATTTTGGAATAATTATTCCAACAAATGAAGGAATGCCAAGTTCTGAGTAACTGTGCAAATGTGTGATTGAAGAAGGTTGCAGAAATACAAAAGATCCAGGTTCTGAAGGATTTAAATTTAGGGATATGAATTTTAAGAGATGTATCATGGTATTTGCATTCAACATAGGTTAATATGGATGGGGATTACAAGTGACCCTCATCTAGTATAGACAGGCTAGTGGCAAAAAGAGTTATTGGAGTCTAACAATTAAAATTATCAAACATGGAAGTGATAAAAGACATAGTAACAGTTTCATTCAAGGTGGAGGCAGGGACAAAGGCAAAAGATGTAGTCTGAAATTTATTTTATTTGCTTAAATTATTGGACATAGGTGATATGGATAGTATTAAATGTTTATTTCTAATTACCCCTTACAAGACCATTTCAGAAGGCCACTAAGGCACAACACATAATTGGTGGGTCTGAAGTCATAAACGATATGAATGACAGAATTCCTTCCCTAAAAGACATTGCTGAAATTCTCTGAAGTGGGTCACTGCAGGGTTAGATGTCTTGATCTTTGAACACTTTCCCTCAGATAGCTAAAGACTACTGATACACTGGAAACAATGGTGAATTTCATTATCGATATCTGTCTTCACTGAGAGATGGTTCCTGAGAATTGGATAGTAGACCACATTTTTCAGGATCCTGTCTTGGACCTTCACTGTTGGGAGCTGTGTTGCGCAAAGGGGCAAAGGATGTAAATTGGGAGAGGACCTCTATTTTATAGATGTTTTGTGTAAGGCACATCCTCTCATGATCAGCAACCATGTCAATGATGACTTTTAGCTTGGCTTCTGAAGAGTACAAAAATACAAGGGTCATCTGTGAACTGAGTTGGTTCAGGAATGGAAATGACAAAGGTTTAGTAGATTAGCTCCAGACCAAAGTGAAGCTTTTGGTGCTTAACCACAATTTAGTAGTTTAATTGTTGTTATTAAAACTGTTTTATTATTAAGCCTATCCAGTCACAGCTTCTATGGTGTGCTTCAAGTTCATGTACTGAATCATTAGTCATTATACTAGAAAACCAATTTAACCACAATGCTGCAATACTATGCACAGGGATATCTAGCTTGTGAATAGCTTGGCGCAGTAGCCAGGTAGAGGAATGGAATTGGTAATATGTGTAATGTCAAAGTCAAAGTCAAGTTCATTGTCATATGCACAAGTACATGTATGCACAGGTGCAATGAAAAACTTACTTGCAGCAGCATCACAGGCACATAAGTAGCATTCATAAGAAAAACATAAATTAAACATGAAAGAATACAATTACAAGAACACAATTACAACACAAAAAAACAAAGACCATTTTAGTGCAAAGTGATCAAAATGGTCATAGTGTTGCTAAACTGTAGTGAGTAGGATTGTGCCGGTTGGTTCGAGAACTGAATGGTTGAAGGGAAGTAGCTGTTCTTGAATCTGGTGCTGTAGGACTTCAGGCTTCTGTACCTCCTTGCCGATGGTAGCTGTGAGAAGATGGCACAGCCTGGGTGGTGGGGATCTTTGATGATGGATGTTGCCTTCTTGAGGCAGCGCCTCCTGTAGATACAAACAATGGTGGGGAGGAATGTGTTTGGAGTGGAGGCCAAAGATGGTTTCAAGCTTTTTGACTGCTTGGCTGATTCATCCAGGACTAGATTTTGACAAAAGTCCAATGACAGAGGCATCAGAAAATCAAAACAGGTAGTGAATATGGTAGTGTATAGAAGGCAAATTAAATGATTTGTGTGACATAGGAAGTGACATAGGATCAGAAGATGTAGAATCCTTGTGAGTAGAGTTAAGAAACTGTAAGGGTAAAAAGACCCTAATGGCAGTTATATACAGGCCTCTGAATAGTAGTCAGGAGGTTGGGTACAAATTAAACAGGAGATAGAAAAAGCACGTAAGAAAGACAATGTTATGGTGGTCATGGAGGACTTAAATATGCAGGAAGACTGGGAAAATCAGGTTGGTACTGGATCTCAAGAAAAGGAACTTGTAGAATGCCTATGAGATGGCTTTTTACAACAGCTTGTGGTTGAGCCCACTGGGCAAAAGGCAATCCTGGATTTGGTATTGTGCAATGAACCAGATTTGATTAGGGAGCTTAAGGTAAAGGAACCCTTAGGAGGCAGTGATCATAATATGATAGAGTTCACCTTGCAGCTTGAGAGGGAGAAGCTAAGATCGGATGTGTCAGTATTACAGTTGAGTAAAGGTAACTACAGAGGGGTGAGAGAGGAGCCGGCCAAAGTTGATTGGATGGGGACCCTCACAGGGATGACGGTAGACCAGCAATGGCAAGAGTTTCTGGGAGTAATTCGAAAGAAGCAGGATCATTTCATCCCAAAAAAGAAAAAGCATTCTAAAGGGAGGATGAGGCAACCATGGCTGACAAGGGAAGTCAAATTAGCATAAAAGCAAAAGGGAGGGCATACAGTATTGCAAGAATTAGTGGGAAGCTTTTAAAAACCAACAGAAGGCAACTTAAAAAGTAATAAAAGGAGAAAAGATGAAATATGAATGTAAGCAAGACAATAATATAAAAGAGGATATCAAAAGTTTGTTCAGATACATAAAGAGTGAAAGAGAGGCAAGAGCGGACACTGGACCACTGGAAAAATGACGCTGGCGAGATAGTAATGGGGAACAAAGAAATGGCGAACAAACTAAATAAGTATTTTGCATCAGTCTTCACTGTGGAAGACGCCAGCAACCTGCCAAAAATTCAAGAGAGTCAGGAGGCAAAAGTGAATGTAATCGCTATTATTAAGGAGAAGGTGCTTGGGAAGCTGAAAGGTCTGAAGGTGGATAAGTCACCTGGACTGGATGGACTTCACCCCAGGGTTCTGAAAGAAGTAGCTGAAGAGATTGTGGAGGCATTAGTGATCTTTCAAGAATCAGCTGAGTCAGGAATGGTTCCAGAGGACTGAAAAATCTCAATTGTCACTCCACTCTTTAAGAAGGAAGGGAGGCAAAAGACAGGAAATTATAGGCCAGTTAGCCTGACTTCAGTGGTTGGTAAGATTTTAGAAACCATTATTAAGGATGAGATTTCGGGGTACATGATAAAGTAGGCCAAAGTCAGCATATTTACCTTAAGGGGAGATCTTGCCTGACAAATCTGTTGAAATTCTTTGAGCAAGTTACAGGCAGGGTAGACAAAGGAGAGTCAGTGGATGTTGTTTATTTAGATTTTCAGAAGGCCTTTGACAAGGTGCCGCACATGATGCTGCTAAACAAAATAGAAGCACATGGTATTACAGGAAAGGTACTAGCGTGGATAGAAGATTGGCTGACTGGCAGAAGGCAAAGAGTGGGAATAAAGGGGGCCTTTTCTGGTCGGCTGCCAGTGACTAATGGTGTGCTGCAGGGGTCGGTGTTGTGTCTGCTACTCTTCATGTTAAATGTTAATGATCTGGATGATAGAAATGATGGCTTTGTGGCCAAGTTTGCAGATGATACAAAGATAGGTGGAGGGACAGGTAGTGTTGAGAAAGCAGGGAGTCTGCAGAAGGATTTGGACAGGTTGGGAGACTGGGCAAAGAAATGGCAGATGGAATACAGCATAGGGAAGTGTACAGTCATGGACTTTGGTAGAAGGAATAAAGGCATAGACTATTTTCTAAACGGAGAGAGAATTCAGAAATTGGAAGTGAAAAAGGACTTGGGAGTCTTAGTGCAGGATTCTCCAAAGGTTAACTTGCAAGTTGAGTCAGTAGTAAGGAAGGCAATTGCAATGTTAGCATTCATTTCAGGAGGACTAGAATATAAAAGCAAGGATGTAATGCTGAGGCTTCATAAGGCGCTGGTCAGACCACATTTGGAGTATTGTGAGCAGTTTTGGGCCCCATATCTATGGAAGGATGTGCTGGCATTGGAGAGGGTCCAGAGGAGGTTTACGAGAATGATCCTGGGGCTGAAGGGGTTAACATATGAGGACCGTTTGATAGCTCGGGCCCTGTACTTGCTGGAGTTTAGAAGGATGAGGGGGGATCTCATTGAAAGCTACTGAATATTGAAGGACCTGGATAGAGTGGACATGGAGAGGATGTTTCCAGCAGTGGGAGAGTCGAGGACCAGAGGGCACGGCCTCAAAATAAAAGGATATCTCTTTAGAACAGAGATGAGGTGGAATTTCTTTAGCCAGATAGTGATGAATCTGTGGAATACATTGCCACAGACGGCTGTGGAGACCAAGCCATTGGGTTCTTAATTAGTAAGGATGTTAAAGGTTATGGGGAGAAGGCAGGAGAATGGGGTTGAGAGGGAATAATAAGTCAGCCATGATTGAATGACAGAACAGACCCGATGGGCCAAATGGCCTAATTCTGCTCCTATGTTTTATGGTCTGATGATTCTTCCACAGTTAAGTAGGGGCAAGTAAACAAGCTTGGTGGATCCCAAAGGTCATTGTGCACAAGCAAGAAGTGAGCCTATTACTGAAGGTGGTTGGGCTACCATTTGTCAATAAGAGAAATGGGGATAATGCTGAATACAGAGCTGGACATGGTGGAGAGCAATTGGTCTAACTGATTTTATAATCCAGAGATGTGAGTTCAAATCCCATTTCTGTATCTGGGGAATATATATTTGATTAATAAAATAATCTGAAATTCAAAGCTGGTATCAGATACAATGGCCATTAAACTCATAGGTTATTTTTTAAGTGCACTTAAATCATTAATGATCCTTTACAAAGGAAACTTGCTGTTCCCAAGTTTGAGTCCCATAGACTGGAAAAAACAAAAATATAAGCCTTCCAAGAGGCCATAGATTTAATGGGGATAAAGACATCAACAATAGCTATGAGGTAATAGCACTAACTGCAGCATCTGTGCTATTACCTCATAGCTCCAGGGAATTGTTTGCAATTCTGGCTGTTTGCATGTCTGCATGTCCTTTTTGTGAGCATGTGACTTTCCTCCCACATCACAAAGCTGAGCTGGTAGATTATTTACTGTAAGCTTCCCCTTATTGTAAGTTAATGTAAAAAAGAGTCAAAGGGGAGATGATGGCATGTGTGGAAGAGAATAGGTACAGGCCATCCCTGGGTAAAGAACGGGTACTGATTTCACAGATGTCCGTAAGTCGATTTTGTCTGTAAGTCAGAAAGTACACAAACATCACTTGATACGGTAACCATACCTCCATGGTATTGTAATGAATGGCATCAAAAGCACATGAACTGATAGTAAAGAACAATTACTGAAAGTGGAAAGAGAGGGGAAATTAGTTCTGCCGTTTGCAATAATTAGCTTTTTTAGTTTGCAGTGCCTTAAAGGGGGGCTATTGAATGCCTCCTGGAAGTCCATCAGACATGACTAACTCTTTATAAATCTTTCCTGGCTCTCTTGAATCACTTAAAAATTTTCAAGGTGTTCCCTTTTTCTATTTTTAGTTATTGATTCAAGTAACTGGTGCTACTTCGATGTTGCTGTTACATATACAATTTTCTGGAGACACAAGGGACCGCAGATGTTGGAATCTGGAATCAATAACAAACTGCTGAAGGTACTCAGTGGGCCAGGCAGCATCTGTGGAGGCAAAGAGATAAGTCGACATTTTGAGTCAAAATCCTGCATCAGGATTCTAGTATAATTCAATATAATTTTCTGATTTACCACTTTTCAACACCTTTAAGGAGAAGAGTGCTGCTCAATATTCTAAATTAAAGGGATCATTTCTGAATCAAGAGAACTTTAGAAGATTAAAGTTGGTATTTTTGCAATGTTGTCACATTTTTCATTCAAGATCCTGGATAGAGCCATCTGGTAGCAGGGACATGCCATTGCTTAGTTCCAGAAGTTTCTTCAGTCATGTTATTTTTGAGGAATCTCCACCTAAGATTCAAAATTAGTTTCTTCGGGATGTCCAACATACCTTCCTCTTCCTCAGCTTCACAAATTTATTACTGGTCACGTCTTCCATTTCCTATTTCCATTTGCAATATCATCATTATTATTTCACAAGGTCTCCACACTGCTTTCTTAATGTCCTTGCAAAAACGTCTTACCTTGAGCTTGATCTCTTGCAGGTGACTTTTCATGTTCCCCTTTTGTAACTCTCACTGTCTGCATTGTCAATTTTTGTTGCTCTTTTATCGCCTTTGATAGTTTTTAATGTTTATATAGAATCATTGTGGGAAACAAGGAACCCACACATTCCATCTGCTCCATGTTGGGTCTTGTTATAGTAATCCAGATAGTCCCACTTCTCTCCTGTTCTCTGTAGCCCTGCAAATTATTTTCTCTCAAGTCCAATTCCATTCTGAAACTTCTAATTGACTCTGACCAGTGCTGACTGTTTTTTCCTTTAAATATATATAGCCTGTCCTCGTTTGGTAAGCAGAATGCTTGCACCTTAAAGGTTTAAACTAGTTCTATCTCATATTAATTTTGCTTTTAAGCACCTCAAAATGATCTTTCCCTACCTTACTCATTAAATGTGTTTGATTTACCATGTCCCATCGTATGGAAATCATTTGTAGCCACAGCTAAAATCATTGTATCTACTTTGTGCTTCTCCCCTTCAAACCCTAAATTGAACTGTCACATAAATGTTCACATACCATTGAACTAGTAATTGAATCTGGTTCATTACTCAATACTAAATTTAAAGTGGTTGCCCCCTTGTCAATTTTTGGAAGAATTATAGGCAGTAATCTATCCTGAAGAGAGCTGGTCTGCTTAAAATTTGCCATGAAATACACTCTGCCCTTGTTATTTTTTTTGAAAAATCTCAACATTTCTGCTTCCTACCAATTCACCTATGCAGTCAGGCTTATAGGCAATTCCCACTAAAGCATCAAATCCTTTTCTCTTCACACTCCCTCCCCCCACCTTGCTCCATCTGCCTCTCCGTATATATGTTTTCTCTCTCTCTCTCTCTTTGTTTGCCTTCATCTATCATTCACTTGCCACTTTCTCCCAACTTTACCCTTGTTCCATTCCCCTACCTGGCATTACCTGCCTGTCGTCTTACACCCCTCTTCAGTCCACTAATCACCTTGGACTCCTTTCCCACCACTCCCCTCTCCTCTTTATACTGGCCATTTCACCTCTCCATTCCTAGTCCTGATGTAGGGTTTTGACCCGAAACATCGACAATTCCCTTCCTCCCACAGATGCTGCTTGACCCGTTGAGTTCCTCCAGCAAAGAATCTGGCAGATGGTGGGGGACTTTAAAGGAATGTGGAGAGAATAGATAACAGGGAAAATTAGTGAGAAAATGGGATTACTGTGTGAGTTGGCATGGACTCAATGGGCCAAAATGGATTTCTTTATTGTTACAAAGAAATATGGAATATGGAACTCTTAGTCCATTTTACAAAGAATGTTATCCATCCTCTTAATTAATGAACCTCATAAAATTACCATGTTTGGCCTCTCCTTATTCTTCCCACTTTGGAGTGCTCCGATGATCCCGGTTAGTATCTGTTCCTTTGGCAGCCTTTGTCCTTATCTACACAGGTAGCAAGTATATTGCACCCAAGGTTTTCACCTCAGTTGGGTTCCACTTTATCTGTACTGGTCATTGTCAGGACTCTCTTACATGTTGGCATTGCCTGATAGGGTTGTGGAGGCAAATTCATTGGGGGCTTTTAAGAGGGACTTGGATGGGCACATGAATGAGAGGAAAATAGAGGGATATAAACATTTTGTAGGTGGGAGGGAATAGCTATATCGGCACAACATTGTGGGCTGAAGGGCCTGTTCTGTGCTGTACTGTTCTATGTTCTATATGTCTCCAACTCACACTTCAGTGAATTTTGCCTTTAACCTAATAAGGAAAGACTAAGGTAATGTGAATCTGCACTGGCAGAAAAATCATACAAAACGATCTGACTGGGATATTTAAAATCTTAAAGGATCAGTTAAATCAGATGCTAGAGCAATACTCAGTAGCAACAACAAAAGGTGAGTGAAAAACGGTAAATCTTTTGGAAAATTTCCCATTTTAAGTACAGGGAGAAATAATTCATCCTGAAAGACAATGTTAATCAGAGTATTTGAGAAACGCTAAAAAGGTAATGTGTAACATTTTGGCAGGGTAACTTTAAACAGTTTATTTTTAAAACTAGATTTTCAGGAAATCGTTTAATATTTTTGGCTTTATCTATTTAATGTGCGTTGAAAATAAAATCAATTCATGAACACTGCGATAACTAATATAATCTAATCTAATATAAAGTCTCATATTGACTAACTACATACCTTTTGTGTTCCAACGACTTCCTGTCTCTGTATCAACACTTCAGCCTCAATTCGTGTAATGAACAACATGAATGGAAATTAATGCTGAAATTATTGGTGGGCAGGACAAAGGGATTTTTTATATTGTCTTTTCTGATGCAGGTAGTAACCCATTTATTTCACATGGGTAATTTATTTCTTTAAATTGAAAAAAATAGTCCTTTTAAGATTTGTCCAGAGGTCCAGCCATCAACAATTTCTGGCTTTTAAATTTATTCAAGCACAGCTTACCCGTTCTGAAGGTTTTCCCCCTAATAATGTATATGAATTCGGAACGGAGTGCAGGTGACTTCATGTCAGGGAAGTATTGTTCATCAAACAGAAATGTTCAAAGAGCAACACACAAGATGCTGGAGGAACTCAGCGAATCAGGCAGCATCTGTGGAGGGAAATGGACAGTCGAGGTTTCGGGTCGAGGTTCTTTATCTGGTCTGGACTGTCCAGCTGAAGGTCTTGATCCGGAAGGTCGACTGACCCGCTGAGTTCCTCCAGCGTCTTGTTTGATGCTCCAGATTCCAGCATCTGCGGTCTCTTGTGTCTCCAAATGTTCAGAGAATCGGTCTAAAATGCCATAAATCGAAAACCATGCCCGGTAGTTTTAGTGACTATTAATTAAGCTTGTCTTTATTAAACCGGCTTGATTCCCACGTGACATACCAATCTATCGGTGTTTGCCATGCCTGGCGGCAACTGAAAACCAGACCCGAATGTCACTGAAATAATTGCCCGCAGAGAGACGTTAGCATTGATACTGATACATTTCTGGACGTCTGTCTTGCTCCGTTAGCAGAGCAGGTACAAGTGACAATTTGTCCTGCCGCTAAAACTCGCACCAATCACTTTGGTTCGCACAAGTGCACAGCCCCAACGGTGAATGTTTTCATTTCAGAGCCCTGGTGTGTGTGGACGTCGCTCACCAGGTCATTTTTGTCCCATTGTGTTGACGTTTTCAGAATAACTGGGGGAGGCCCATGACAGTGATGGAAATGAATGACAGTCAACTGAAAGACTGGTCGCTATCCAATTGCTTCAGTATCACAGTTGCTGCAATAGAACTCGACCATAGCTGAGTGTTATTTTATAATAGCTCTTCACAGTTATTGAGATCGATTACTTTCAGCCGCCGTTATGAAGCAGGAACGCACGATCGTTGATTTCATATTGTCAATCTATTTCGAGCATAAAGTCACAGAGATAAGATGATGCTTTCGTTTAAAATTAACTGAATGGCGCACCTACCTAGGCAATTCATCTTATTTCATGTGGATTTATTTACATGTTCTCATTTCTCACCAATTTCCCCACAGCGTAGCAAGATGCCATTCGGCCGTTCGAGCCCATGCCGTCTCTCAGAACATTCCCTTTAATCCCATTCCCGCACTTCTTCCCATGTAACCTATTCTCTCTCACATGCTCATCAACTCCCCCCGATACTCCTGCCATCCACCTACACTAGGGACAAAAAATTTATAACAGCCAATGAATCTACCAGCACATCTTTGGGTTGTGGGAGGAAACCACGCGGTCATAGGGAGAACTTACAAACTCTACACAGCTGAGATCAGGATCAAACCCGGGTCGCTGGAGCTGTGAATCAGCCACGTTACCTGCAGCCCACTGTCAAACTGTTGAGAATGTGACCTATTGGTATTGGTTTATTATTGTCACTTGTCTCGAGGTACACTGAAAAACTTGTCTTGCAAACCGATCATACAGGTCAATTCATTACACAGTGCAGTTACATTGAGTTAGTACAGATTGCCTTGAGATAGTACAGAGTGCATTGAAGTAGTACAGGTAAAACCAATAACAGTACAGAGTAAAGTGTCACAGCTACAGAGAAAGTGCAGTGCAATAAGGTGCAAGGTCACAACAAGGTAGATCGTCCATCTCATTGTATAAGGGAACCGTTCAATAGTCTTATCACAGTGGGGTAGAAGCTGTCCTAAATCTGGTGGTACGTGCCCTCAGGCTCCTGTATCTTCTACCTGATGGAAGAGGAGAGAAGAGAGAATGACCTATTGTCATTAGACTGATAATGAGATGGCAACAATGAAACAACTTGTAATTCACATCTACATTCTCTTTATGCAATACAATTAGATCCTCGCTTAAAACTAAATGGATAGATTTTACAACACGCCACCATAATTTTTGTTTAGCACCTGATCAGAAATGGGTTCAATATACAGCGGCTGGTCGGCAATGATGTTCGGATGCACCTTAAATGCATTTGCAGCAGATAGTCACGCAAGTTCTCCTCTTGTCAATATCCCCACTGTAAAAGCTGCAATTGTCCGGAATTAGCTTCTTAAACACTGAGGAATTATATCGCTGTATTTCACTTTTACAATGATAACAACGAAGCAATAGGACAGGAAGCTTGGTACTAACAAGGATTCAGTAATACTTGGGCGCTGGTGATGAAATTCATGTGTAAAATAATTCAGATAAAGCACTTATTTGGTTTGGAAAGCCGAGTTTCTGTTTCCCTGTGCGTCCCTTTTAGAAGTACTGTCACATTTAGTTTGCAATTGGCCTTAATTCATTGCAGGCATTTGGGATTAGTTTAGATTGGCATCGTGGTCGACGCAGACATGGTGGGCTGAAGGGTCTGTTTCTGCGCTGGACTGTTCTATGCTCTGTGAAATCGTGTGTTGGAGAAACACGCATGCATTCATTCAAGTGGAAATATATGCATAATAAAATCGATCAATCGAGCAAATTTATTCTGAGAGGATGGTTACTCCATTAGACTCATCGGTGTGTTCAATAGCAACTAAGACAACACCTTAGGTGATTCATTGGGAGAGGTATTTTACGCTGCATCTGAGCATGTTTTAATTATCTTTACGTTAGTTTTCTTTAAATCGTGCCACAAATGACAATGACTTTTCGTAATTTCCCTACCACCCTGTCCGAAATCTTATCGATTTTAAACCTGAAAATAAGCACAATTCTGTACTTGGATGGGCTGCTCAGTATATGGCCAAATTCAGGTGCATCGCGCATTTCAAGGCGTGGACCACTTCTCAAGGTTAATGTATCGAATCCAATAACTTTCAACCAATATTGATCTTCACAGTTAATCATCGAATATGCGAGACCCATGATAAAAAGAGTCGCTGATCTCTGACCCACGTTGTCCAAATATTTCTGTAAAAGTATCTTCATGAAATTAGTGAAACTTTCTCGCAGACATCAAGAATAACATTAGGGGTTGCATCTTTGTAGTCGTGATTCCTGTAATAAATATATTGATCACTTAAAATGTATTACATAGCCCATGGATTTCCCACACATTGTGTTGCTCTTCCGTATCTAATCTCAATAAGACAATTATCCGATGTAAATATTTGCCTCGAAGTCAGGTCAACAAAGTTTTTAACAGCGTATAAACATGATTGATCTGGGCACGCGTTATATACACAGCCAGAGGGATGATTATTTCCCAAATAGGAAAAGGAATTACATTTTACAACAAAATATTTCATCCCCTTCCAGCGAAAAAGGTTGTTTGCGGAATTGCCCTTCCAAAGTGCCCTCAATCAGGCCGAATTAGTTTTCTTAATGGGTTTAAGTAATTGTTAATTCGGATGTTGACACGCCGCTTTAAGATCTGATTTAGATCATATACAGAGCATGCAAAGATCCTTATTGATTCTAATATTGGAAAAACATTTGGGATCAAAACAGTTAAGATTGCTTCATTTTAATAGACGACTTTAATTAAAGAGCTCCGTTTTTATATGGCAGGATGAGTAAAAAGAAAGACGCATATTACAGAGCAGTTCAATGTAGGATTCAGTACATTATCGTTCTCTGTATACAGTACATGTGTTTGCAAATCAAGCACCCGCTTAGGTGACAAAAGATGGTAATTGAGGACATATTCCAAAATTGTAATTAGTTACACACACACACACACACACACACACAGACATAGATATACATAAAAGATATGTAATATTAACTGTAACACATCTCTAACAATTTGGCACTAAATGCGAGCCTCCTACAATCGCAGTTTATTGATTGTCATTTAAAGGGAGGTAGGCGGGGAGGCTAAATAAAAGACGACGGTGAAAGTGAAGCGATTTATACTTTTGGGTCGGTGTTCAAATCCATGGCAGTCGTTCTGAAAGGAGCCTTTGAAGTTGGAAGCTCGAGTTTTTTTCGCGAAAACTTCCTTTATATGTTTAGGATTAAAAGAAAATTATGACCTATGTCCCAAGGTCTTCCGAAAGTAATTAAGAAATCAACAATGACCACACAACCCAGCAAGTTCTATGTTTGGATAATGATATAAGGTGTCGAACCACCCACATGACTGTGAAAAGGATCAGTTATTTTACCAGATTTTGCGGGGGAACGCCATGGGTGGGGACAATGTGACCTAGTTTCATGGTATTTTCCCAATGGTTGGGTTATTTACATATTTTTCTGAAAAGGCTCGATATATTTTATTAGTCATTGGTGGTTTCTAATTTGATTTGGAGACTGGTGGTAAAGGATATGAAAATAAGGACAAGCGTACCACTTGCTGTAGTTATAGACAAACCACAACGACCTATACACAGATGTGGCTTTCTCCAATAATTCTCCATAATTCATCAATTTAAGCAATCTGCGACTGAGAACGTCAAGTTAAACAAAAACTCGAGCTTCAAACTTTGCAACTAGTAAATGTCGGACTGATTGAAGGAGTCCTGGCCAGCATTAAAGTGGAGTATGATTAAAATGAAAACGAGACAGCCGGCTTCCCTTAATTACAGGGCAGATTTGCTAATTTTCCTCCCAAACTGCTTTCTGGACTGAATGTAATCTTACACGTAAAATGTAACTTAAAACGACTATTTTAATTCAATTTGAAAGTCGTAAAACATTGGAATATGAGAACAAATATTTCAATTCAGACGTCTTAAGTCTGTTCTGTGTGGGGAAAGTAGTTAACGAGATGATACACATTTTCGTTAATTACTCCTCAAAGTTCGGTTTTATTTTAAAGATATCAAGAATAAAACGTTAACATTGTTGTATCAGTTCTGGGGCTGCAATTCAACTCAAGCTAATTTCATTTACCAAGTGTGGTTTAAAAAATGATGTGGTAGGAATCAAATGCCAACTTCACACCCTTTTTTATCGTATTTAGCAAAGTTAATTAATATAAATTAATTTCAAATAAAAAACGAAGAAAGGTAATCAGTTCAACTTAGTTTCAGCTGCTTCAATGATTGTGATAGGAAACACAAAAAAAATCTGCCTCAACTGATGGAGAACCAGTTGATCAAATCCCACTGATGATCCGTTTTATTTTAAAAAAGATAAAAGGAGACAGAATCTTTTAAGAGGGGACACAGTGTACAATTTCTGTTAAACGTTAACAATGACAAAAACTACCCACTGAAGCTCAATATTAGTTTTAGTAAGTGGACATCTAAAGAATTATTAAATAACCGAGGACGGCTTGTCCGCATGTAAAATTGTTTTTATTGAATAAAGTGTGTAAACCAAGCCAGATTATACAACTGCCAGACTTCTCTGCAGCTGATTTTTAATTTAAACATTTAAAGGGTTCGAACAGCGTTAGAAAATACTGCTGCAAGTATTTTTTTGTGTATGGGTATCTGAGTGTGAACACTGCGCTCGCTTTCGTCCATATGTTCTGCAATGGGAAGCAGTAGGTTAAATCATAGGTAGACTTGAACGTGGTTAAAAACGACTGCAAGTACGCTCAGTGTATTTCAAGGAAATGATAAAGGTTTTTCAAGAAGCCTCCTGCTGATACTTGAGAACGGCCCGATCTACGCCCGACGCGTTTATTTACTGCTTTATGATTTTCTTTACCGGGCTAAGTATTACACTGCAAACGCAAAATCTACTGCTGTCTGGTTAAGTAATTTACATTAATTCAAATTTGTGAAATTATCTTGGAATTAATTCTGAAGATTAAATCGAAGGGGAGTTTTGCTATTAAGCCTCGCTGATTAGTCAGTTGTGCCTGTTAAACAAAATCTTATGGGAATGGAATCCTCGGCTAGTAGACTCGACTCATTTTCGGGGCGAGTTTCCAGTCAAGCCAGATGAGGTTAAAGGGGAAAGGTCAGGTACTGGAGAAGTATGCTGGCGCCCAGAACTGCAATCCGGAGTTCTAAAATGCAGACATCGTCCCCCCAGCTAATTTCCTTTCGTTTGGTTAAATGGGTTCACCTCTCCCTTAATTGTGCTAAAGTTGCTAAGAAAACACTTCGTGTTCATATTTTGCACGTGAGAGATTGCAACAAATTGCTTGCTCAAGCCGCTGTAATGTTCGCTTATACCCCGTCTATTAGTTGTAACCACGACAGCATTTTGGATGTCAGTGGTTGTCACTTCTATTTTGCTCCGTCCTTTTTATCTTAAATGAATAAAGATACGTGGGGTATTCAATGTCACAAATAGTAATTCATCCTTTAATGCGTTTGTTGTCCTGTGGTACCTTTCTTTCAGGAACAACATGTAACACAGCAGACTATAAGCCAAATTGAAAGTGACATTTCAAAAGCAAAATGATAGGAGATAATTAATTACCAGAGTTCACCCAAGGGACAATGCACCATTGTGTTGTCGATTACAGACATAGTACTTTACAGTGAATTTTACAGGTATATATTATATATTACTGTAAAGTCTTATTTTCTGATCAGTAATCTGAACATCTACAACGTTTCTGCACCACTCAGCAGTCATAGTTTATGGGACTCGTATATTTTAGGCAAAGCGAGATGAGGTGGAAAATGGTCCATAAATTCTGACGTTGATTTACGCGGGAGTCCATTTGCAGACCATCCCAAGGAACCCTGGCTAAGCCCTGATCTGCACCAGCTGGAACCTGCCATGCCAGGAAAACGCTGAGCAGAGTTCACTAACTGCAGACAGAGCTAAAGTAAACAGAGGTGGTCATTCACATCCAAGTTAGCAGCCTTTGGACAGATGATCGGGACCGGAGACCACACACCCGGACCACACAAGGACCAGACTGCCCCATTTGCACGCAATCATACGCGAAATACTCCTCCCACTCCCACAAATTGCTCCGTGCGGTCCTAATGCCCGCACTTCAACACAATGTGCTGCCGCCGCACAAATAAAAAAAAGGATGAAGTAACAACAACCTTTATCTTGTCATTCAAGATTACTATACATTTCCAATAAGAATAGCAAGAAAACATTTCAATTATAGAACCATTTCTCACGGGCAAGTTCTTTTTAAAACTGGCGTTTCTTATCTATTTAGATTTGTGTATGTATAAGAAACAAACATAGCAACATTTACAGTTTGTGGGGTTTATGTTATAATATCAGTAATTTGCAACATTTAGCCTGTTGGGACGATGTATCTGGAGTCGGTCTTTCGAATAATTGAGTATATTAGTTGTGGAGTAGGTCTGGGAAGCTGGCTGGAATGTGGGAAGATGACTGAAGAAACAATTTAACCATCACCTCAGAAGGAACCTGGTCAAGGCCGCATTTTGTATTTTAGCACTTGAAGTGAAATAAATAAAACTTCAAATAATAACATACCAGCGCGTTTTGGGATTGGGAGTTGTATTTATAGGATGGTTCTCAAGTTGGAGCTATATCTTAAAAAAATACTGGTTGATGTATTGTGCTTTTCATGATTTAGATATCGGGTTTAACCTTACCTTCAAAATGGAAAAAAAAATCAAGGTAACGATAGTGAAATTGGTATTGGTGTTAGTTTATTATTGTCACTTGTACCGAGGTACAGCGAAAAACTCGTCTTGCATACCGATCGTACAGGTCAATTCATTACACAATGCAGTTACATTGAGTTAGTACAGAGTGCATTGATGTAGTACAGGTAAAAACAATAACAGTAGAGTAAAGAATATACTTTTCAGGTTACGTTATACATCATATTAAGTTATGGTTCATTACACGATGTGCAGTTAGAAGTGGAGTACCTTTGTTTAACCATTCAGTTAGTTTGAGCTATACTTTGGCCGTGTTGGCACAGAAGGGAAAGTGAATGGTAGTTTCCTGTTGAATTGGAACATGCACAACAATTCCTTGTCATCATGTTCCCCAGACCTGCTTTACAAAGTATAATTGGCCCTATTGCATTCTGCAAAACTGCTTATGGTCTAGCACTATTCTGCAAAGTATATGGCATGATATAAAGGGCCAGAAATGAACAAATTCATGTCCACGTTATAAGTTATCAAATTGAATGTACCATTTCCGTAATATCAGATGAATCTGGCCCGAGTAAATGCAATTAATCAAACATTTGTTGAAAATCATTAAAAAGGCCAACTTCGCGCAATTTAGTTAAGTTGTATATTACTTATTCGTTTGCGACTGAAATCTACCAGCCATCAGTAGATATCACTCAAGCAAACGGGCCATGCAGTAAAATTAATGTGTGCTTTTGCCAACTGTTTAGTCTCACACCAGTAAATTAACGTCAGGCCACTCTCTGAAGGTTTCAAATTCACGAATTCAAAGTGGCTGTTTGCAATCAGAGACCAGCCAAAAAAGCAAAGATAACGTTTTACAAAACGTGACAAATGTTGTGTTAACACCTATAATCGTGGCTGAGTTCAACTGATTCACTGCGAATAGGCATGTTTAGACCTTGTGGTTTTGTTTCCAAAGTAACTAATGTATTAATTCTATAGACGTGCCACGATCAGTGTTTGTGCATCCCGATGATCTTACTGTGAAATACAATATGGAACAATATTTATGGTCTATTGATTGTCACAAATATGATGTAGAATCAGTTACCCCGAGTTCATTTAAATACCTGGCAGTTTACAACATGTTGTAAAAACAGTGTTCTCCTATTGTTTCTGCTTTTCATGCGTGAATCTCCCCAGCTTGGCGCAACGTATATCTTAGGTTTCTAAATATATGAAATGAAAGGCTTGAAGAGTCTAATAAATGAATGTTTAACGTTAGATGATGCCTTATATCCACCACCAAACCTGTGTTTATCTATCTTTTTCTTCGGTATATTTATGAAGGTTGGTGCATTGCCTCACAAGATCAAAGAGCATTTAGATTCTCTCAAGAAAAATCCTTATCGGTGTGGTATAAAGTGGATAGAGCCAACTTTTCACCTTGTCGTTTAGGTAACAGGAGATTGCTAATTGTAGGACTTTAGATAACTTAATTTCGAACCTCGGTTATTTTTGTCAAAAATAAAGTTATACATGACATAGGTGTTTCTTTCCCACCGACTAGTCGGTTGTCTGGATCCCTGCTGAGATACATGAAGGTCATGCCCTTTAAGGGCATTGAACCGCACAGCTGACCACAGAACATGCTGGCAGAGTATTCTGACTGTCCTGATGTTACTTGTATCCTGGCCGGGATAATACGTAGGAAACAAGAAGAAGCTAATTATTCAAGTGAGCAGGCAACCAGGCTGACACTCCCGCCTCAAATCATATAATTTACAAGTCACTGGTACATGCCTTGAGTGTGGCCTAGACACTTGAATTAGGGTAAACCAAAATATGGAGTATAATTGTGAGATTTCCTTTGAAGAGGTTTACATTACTAAAAGCTACAAATATCTTTTTAAAATGTGGAATAAGTAAAGATCTGGAACAAAATAAAACAAGACATATAAAATACTTGGAACTGCCCGTGTTTTACATTTATTTTTATTTCTATCACTTTTTTTGTTCTTTATTATCAAAATTAAATGTAAATTATCATTTTTAATTTACCACTGTTTATATTGCACGTTCTAAATGGATTGTTTTAATTCACAAATAGTAGTTAAGAACGACAGATATCTAATATGTAAAATATTCATTTTGTGTCAGTACGTCAGACAGCAGACATCAAAAATAGTTGATCAATTTGTTTGTATTCTATATGTTTTTATTTTTCTTGCAAATCTTTTTTGAATGTCGTGTTGTTATAAATTCTATTACACCCTAGAGTGAAATGTCTTTGTTGCGCCAACTCTTTCTATATCTGAGCAAGAGTGCTTAACTAGTGAAAGTCATTATTGGTTAACATTACATGAAGGACACCAGCAGTTTAGTAAATGTGTTTCGTGTAAAGATTGTTTTCCTTGGGGTTGGAATTATGCAACCATATTGTAGTCGAAATGTTATAATCTGCACCTTTTGTGATTTTAACAATATTAGTTTCGCAGACTTCCTCGTTGTAACATTATTTCCCCGTGAGTTAATTTGCACCACACAATGGCTGGTTGGGACCTGACAATATTACATGGAGAACAGATTTAAGCGGAAGACCGCCCCCTCGATCTACGACACGGAAGTCACTCCGAACCAAACACAATGCACCAGGAAAAGTGGGCAACACAATCTGGTCCAGGCATATATTTCTTACTCAATGAAGAATGATCGCAGTTTCCTCTTCCAGTTAAACTTGTAGCCGTAAAAAGTGACCCGGGCAACTTTCCAGGAGCCTCTGTTTATTCTTCATAGATATTTGTGAATGTAGTTTGCGTGATATTTGCAGATCATAAGACTTTGTCCTGCTTTGACCTTTGCGTCATCCCAATTAACCAACAGCAATTCATTCTCTCCCCCCCCCCCCCCCAGTACAGAAACCATCCAAAGTTATGGAAGCAGTGTTAAGGCCAGCTTTTGCTACAAAAAATAAGTAATCTTGGAAGAAGTGAGAACATTCATGATAGATATCAACGATGAATTAATTTGTACTTTAGCGTACCAAACTTAAATTTACCAAACAAGTAATTTAATTCCAAGGAAACAGAGAAATACTCTGCCACCAAGTCAAACCAGATTCTCCATCTTCTGTAAAAGGAGGGAACCATTCCGTGTGTGGTTAGTTCCACTTGTGGAATGTGACGAATGCATGCTTCAGTTAGCAGGAACCATCTAACCAGTGTTTTTAGATTTGACGGATGTGGTGTCAAATCGGAATATTTCAACAAAATGTTTCAGCTAAAGAAATATATAACACAGTCGTTGTTTGAAACCTCGTTATTTCTTGGTTATTAACGAGTGTACGCTGTTTGTTCCATTATTATTACATCCCAGCTAAAGAAACCTACAAAAGCCTTTCAGCTATTTCCACACAGTGTATACATCATTCTCTGTTTCCTCCACCTGACTTTCACATGCACAGCTTTTGATGATGTCTTTAATCCCTGGTATGGAAAGGATCGATGGTTTATTTTAACTAGAAAAAGAAAGGATATTTCCATAAGTCTAAGAAGGATGCGAAGTAAAATTCGGAAATGATGCACTCCCTGCCACATAAATAATCACTTTTTTTTGGAATTGCATCGCATTAGTGATGTTGTACATTCAATCCTGAGGCTCGTGAACTGGATTAAATGGAATCACTCTAGTCACATACTTTGGAAAACTATTCTATTGAATATCTTTATAGGCGGGAGGATTCACATTAAAAGAACCATTCTAGTGTCCGCATCCTCAATGCGGGTAGACGGAGATTAGTTTTATTCATGAAAATGTAGACGATGAAAAGAAAATGCCTCAAACTAATTTTACATAGTCTGAGTTAAAATCTGAAGAAAGTGGAATAACCATGTAGTGTCACGTTAATGAAAATGTCTATTTCCTATTTTGTGCATTAATCTTCTATCCGAAGTTTAGACGTTTGCTGGAATGCATAATAGCTGGAAGCTACCGAGGAAAGCGCTGTCCAAATTTCTCTGCTCACCACTTGATGCCTCATTTAACAACGTGGGTAGTTCATAGGGGTTGGAGATCTGGGCAGCCTAGAAAGAGCAGATCCAAGACCAGGAGGAGCCTTTGAGTCTAAAGAGTCCACCCCAGTGACACAAGAATAAATATCTCAGAAAGATTTATACCATGTATGTAAGAAAGAGCAAAGATTTATAGAATGCTTATTTAAGATGGGGGTGGGGGTGGGGGTGGAGAGAGCAAGCTTGCCCGTAATTAGGACCTCTAACTGATGCAGGGTATCCTAAAAACTGTCTAATTTAAAAGTTGATGGGAACGTATATTTCATCACAAGTTTAAAATAATTATAAAATGTAAATTCTCATCATTTATACATTTTTATCTAATATTAACTTTTTGAACATAAAACAAAACTTCACTGGGAGAAAATGAAACTGAAGGTGTGAAGGTTTTTTGCAAAAAAAACATAGTGTAATGTACATGTATATTACGACCAGATCTTTTTTCACTACCATCTTGATGCATGAAAATTCACCTTTTATTCATATTAGTACCTATAAAATTTAAATCACAGATTCTGAAATTGTAACGGAAATTGGGAGGGGGTGGGGGAATACTTCATGCCTAAAAGTAGACAAGTTACGTTCAGAATACAACTTTGTTTTAATTAATCAAAGAATCTACTGAATCTTGTAAAAAATGTACTTAGTCATTTGGCTTTTGCCAACATCAGATCAATCAGTAATTACTTAAACACTGATTGTAGTATTTATAGAGAGTTCTTCTGTAAACAGATTCTTGATTCTGAAGTTTCTTAGTTTGTCAAAAACTGAACTGGGTGGAGGGTAGAGACCGCTGGACCAAACTGAGCCTCCGTCAACCCCCTAAACACAAGAACTATTTTAAATTTTAAGGAAAACTTCGGAAGGAATGCCATAAACAATGAACACATGTCCTTTTACATCCAGAATGCTGTCATTATTGGCCATTTGTTGCATCCACTTTAACAATAAGTTCAGACCTTATAAGCAAAACTAATCGATATGTCTCCTGACACGCAAAATAAATCTGATGAGCAGAAATCGCAGGACTTGAGGCTCCTTCAGATAAACCAGGGGAAGAAATTGATTGTCCCAGCAGGCAAACTGACCGTTTAGGTGCAATATTTCTGTGTTGCTTACCAACGTGTAAGTCAGAGGATACATTATACTGTATAATATTTGTGCTCTGTATTTCTAATTATGCAGCTTAATGCAAATCTTTGCGCATATGCGATGCATTCTATTACACTGCATTTAAATAATTTAATATTTTTAAATCAACAGACAACATATGTCATCTTCCAGGATACGCACTCCTCCTGAAAACTTCTATCACCCCTGAGAGAAGTCGCCTGCAAATTACTGAAAGTGGACAATGGTTGTTCTTGTTTAAAAGAGCGTGAAGTTGTATGGTCTGTCACGGACTCGGGACATCCCACAGCTCATTATTTTTGAGGAATAGTCACCGTGGTAATATAGGAAATACGGGTGAACACCGTCAATAATTTTAAAGAATCATTTCATTGTCGCAGTTCCGAAATTGTCAGAATGTTTTAACTGATTTATTAAAAAAAACTTAAAGGAAACAGAATAAGAGAAACTGCATGTACAATGGGACTTATTACTCTGTTACTTGATTTGTTTATGGTGCATTGGGTTGAAGTTATACTACCTTGTTCCCAGTCTACATCTCGGTATTTTATTCAGAAAAGGTCACAATGAGCTCCTTAAAAGTCAGTGTTTCGCGTGTGTTTTATTTGGTCTTTGGAGGTAATTGACTGTTTTGACAATCGAGCAAAGGATTGATGGCCAACTAATTAACAGGTGGTGTATAATACAAGGGTGACTGAGAAAGATTCTGTTAAATGCTTTATTGCTTTGCTAATGCCTCAATCCCCAGAAGAAAAGCTGGAATACTACAAATTTACAAGCTCCATGTCGATCCTTTCAAAGCCTGCGGGGCGTCAAGCGACTGAACAATTCGTTCAATGACAGAACTACCTACAAGCTCAGCAAAATACCGCAGGCACTCGGTCGATTTTAAAAACTCAGTCGTCCTTTTTAACCCTTTCAGGACCATAGTCGAATGTTAGAACCACTGAAAGAGATGAAACAAGCCACAATGAATTTCATTAAAAAAACCATTATTTCTACAACTAAAGCGAATGCTTGCCATTGAAGCATTTTTCTATAGATGTTCAGCACCAGGGGTTTAAACTGTAGATTAAGCACTACGTTAAATTATAAACTGCAAAAAGGGGGTAAGGCAGAATGTAAGCGAATGCGGTGCAAGCAAAGCGACGAAGTTAGACCTCTTTCTCCATCTTGTGTTTTCCTTAAAGTGTGGACAATTTCCTTCTACAAAAACATCACAACTGCCATGTAGAATTAATAAACAAAACTCAAAATTACAAATGTGACTAGCTTCCCCCCCCCCAATAACGCAGCCAAAAATTATTAAGTACATTTTACTTAAATATTGATTCAAGGACAAACTAAGTATTGATTTGCATGATCTCTATGATTCAACTGTATGAATTCTTTATTTGGCAAAGGTCTGGGAAGAAGACCTGAGCCGAACGTTGGCAGAATGCTTTAATATGAAAAAGAACCTTACGCCCTTTTAACAATTAACGGCACCGTCCAGCAGTTAAAGACCTCACCTGCCATTGATAGGTATCTAATGTTAAGATCATTAGAACATCGAATTGGATCAGTATCCGTGGTATGAAGCAGCCAGCAGCTTTAAGGAGATACCACATAAATTAACACTTCGGTCTAAAATGTATATGCACAAAACCTTTTGGTTATTCTTTGACTACATGGAGATCGAATATGAGAGGATGACTAAAAAGTGCTCCCCGGACAATGATAGAATAATTGCTCTCTTACGTAAAGGAATATAGCCAAACATGTCACTCTTTATTCGGACCTTAAATCATCTCCAGGTACTGTGTGTTAGATAGTGGGAAACATATATAACTGAACAGGGATGAATTGGATCCAGGCATTTCCCCGGCAGGACAGAGCTGTTTAAATTGCATCCACTGCTGTTAAAAACTGCCGGGTTCTTGATATTCCCCGTGACGTTTAAATAACATATTGATGAAGCCGAGCGATAGGAGATTTACTGCTCCCACATACCCCAGATTTTGGGAGAGGTGTGAGAACAGACAGAGTTAGTATCTTGGAGCAGATAGAAATGATCCTTACAAATAATTGACCTCATTTAGGAACCGCGTTGGACCCCGACAGGGATCACTTTTCAGCAAAACAAACTGGTCGGAATAACATGGAAAACGATATTCTCAATACAATAGATAAATAATTTTGCGGTAACATGACACCAGCTTGGATTTCCATTGTTCCAGGAGTCTGTGGTGGGCATTTCACAGCGCTCACAGCGATGAGGAAAAGACTAGTATACTTACACTTCCAAAAACTCCCTTCGTGTCCGTCTTCGCACGATTAAAATGTTGCTCATATCAAATCGCTCCCACTGCCTGTCTACCCTATGGCGTATTGGGGATAGATGATCATGAATGAGACTATAATTTTTTTGAACCAGTTTAACTTGACGTTGATGTCTCATTATTTTTTTTAAAAATGAATGTAATGTCACTAGCTTTTAAGTATACCGGAATTCAAACAGAATTATCTCCCTTAATTCAGCAGGTTTTTGAGTCAATTTTCCGCCTTAAATAGTAGTGTCTGGCTTGTAAAAGTGAACGCATTTTCAAAGTATTTAATAAAGGAATTAGCAGCGAGAGAACAGTTAGAAGCAAAGCCGCCGTGGTGAAATGAAAATAATGTTTTGATTGTTATATTTGAACTTCAATGCGATGTGAGCATCGGAACACAATCTAAAGCTTTACATTGCCTTGCCCCTTTCGCCAGTTCATGGTGTGAATGAGGTTTCTGAGATCTTCATTAAAACTATATACATTTTAATCTATTTCAAGGTAGGCGCCCGCTCAGGACTGTGTGGAAGTGAAAGGACCTCCCATTGTGCTTGACCAAGTCACGGAATATCACGTGATCGGAATACTTCCCTCTCCCCACCTCTCATTCAATCCCAACAGATTTCTGGGTACCTATACATATATACAACTAGTCACACTTCTGGAACATGTTCAGTCCGAACCTAAGGTTTAGCAATCGGATTTAGATAGGAATCAATAACCCTGGCGCTTGCTTGGAAGGAATCTGTGCATGGGTTTGGTAGCACAAGCTTCAATAAAGTTTCTTTTTAACATTGTAGTTCCCCGTTGTCATGAAGCCGGCCCATTTATTTAGGTGAATTACTAGTTAACCAAGCCAGTATATCTTCGACACAGCAGACACTTAAAGCAAGGGGACCTGTAATAGAATCCATTCAATCTCAGGTACACAAGACAGTAAATGCCAGCTTTAGTTCTGGGCAAAATAATCAGATATTCCTCTACTTAAGGAGTATAAAATACAACGACAGATATCTGTGGCATGTAACCGGCCGAAATTAACGACAGCTATCGTTACCTTGCACTGTTTAATTTACTTCATAGTTTAATTGTTGCATCAGTGCAAAATGGAAATATTAACATTTGTATATTATAGATTCTAAAATATAACATATAAAACAAAGAAGCATGTTGTCTTAAATGATCCTTGAAAATATTGCTGCTTTTCCTGTTGGGAATTTGGTGTTGCATTTAATTTTGGGGAATATTTCTGCCTCTATTCCAATTTTTTTTAGACAGTAAATATTTGACGTCCCTTTCTATGGGACCGAACAATCACGGTATACATTTATTTGGCTGCGACCTCCCCATCTCTGCCAACCTCAGCCAACACATTGCACCCGTTGTTATTCTGAAACATCTCGGAGATAAAAAAAATCTGGCCCAGTCATACGCTGCAAAAGAAATGGATCTACGTTTCTACGAACAATTTACATCTTAACCTCTATTTAAACAGTCTTTTATTGCCATGTAAATTATTCCCGGGAGCTCCCATGAGGAAATGCACCCTGAAATGTTGTTCAGCGAATTTTGTGATATTTATTTCCCTTTAAGCGAACGACTTTGAATCTGAGAAGATGGAACTTGGATTTAATATGCGACGTGAGTTTTAAAGCGAGGCGATTAGACTGTCGAAACTGAAAAAGGGAAGAAAATACAGTAATCATTTTATGCCATTTTAATTCCACTGAGATAGATTCAGCGATAATCCGCAAGGCGGCGTCTTAATGAAAGGTCACCAGATTGAAGAGAACGAATGTAGTTACAGCAATGACCCTGCAATTAATTGATGCACTTGATACATCTACAAATACGTTTTGTACACTTTGAAGGTTATATCCGTTTCTATTATGTCTCACATAAATCGATTTCATATTAAACACTCTAACATCAATATTAATGCGAGGAAAAGCAAAGTGAAATAGATTCTGGTGCAATGTAAACTGTAAAATATCAGCTGAAGAGGACTTCCTTTACTGGACGCTTGCAGAAAGTATCACTCGCGGTTAGTATTATCGTGTGGTGACATTCAATTGACGTACAAGAAAAATCAATGAAATGAAATCTGTTGCTTTTTTATTGGGAGTTTGTAGATTTTAACAACATTGCTCTCTTAGAATAATTTGTTATTGTTGGTGTCAGAGTTACTATGTGCTTGTCCTTGTATGCACTTGTAAAAAAGATCAGGTCTGGTTCTCAAACTAAGATGAAACCTACTGAAGTAATCCAATACACTAAATGAATGCAATGTAAAGTGGCACTTTCCACACTGACCAAGTCACCAAGAATAACAGTGAATGCCTCTGACCCAGATTTTCACTAGAGTTTGGTGAACCAAATGATTCATTGGATGAGATTGGGTGATGACTGTCCAAAGGTTTGGATGACACTGCTGGATCTTGCAGCTATGTGGCATATAAATGAAAGCTTTTAGAAATTGGCTTTCCGATAATATCCATCATGACAACAGTTAACATTTTATCTCACCATACTTATTATTTCAAGAAAACAGAGCAAAAAAAAAGTGCATGTTTATATGATGGAGACACAAGAGACAGCCGATACTGTAATCTGGAGCAACAATCTGCTGGAGGAACTCAGTGGGTCAAGTAGCTTCTGTGAGGAGCAAGAAATTGTCAACATTTAGGGTTGAAACCCTGCATCAGTCCTTTATTTTGTGTGTGGTGTCAATAGAGGGATAAATGTTGGACAGGATCCCGTAGAACCTCCCTTTCATAAATGCCTTGAGGTCTTTCACTCACTGCTGTTAGCTCTCTGTCAGTTGGTAAGCATGCTTCCCAGAATCACAAGTTTATGGCTTCAAATCTCATTCCAGAGACTTGAGCACAAAAAAAACTAAACTAATATTGAAGGAATGTTGTACTGTCAAAGATTCTATTTCTCAGATGAGCCATTAATCCAAGAACTTCATGGCCTTCTAAGATGATTCCATTGCATTGTTTCAAAAAGACATAGCTAGGGAAGTTATTTCTGAAGTCATGCCCAATATGTATGTCTCAATAAACAGGAATCCAATTGACCACTTTCACATTGCCTTTTAAGTGGAATTGATGTGTTTAAATTGGCTGCCACATTTCTGTGGTAGCTATCTGGCCAAAGCATTTGATTGGTTGTAGGTATTTTGGGATGTCTAAAAAAGAGTGTAAAAGATGTTATCCACTAAATGGTTTGATTTTTTTTCCATCAAAGTGTCAAAAGAAAAATCTGATTGCAAGATCATAAAACGTTTGTTACTGAATTCATCTGATGGTTCTTCCTAGACCTTAGTGATTACATTCTCGCCTTTGAGTCAGAGGGTTTGGTTCAAGCAAGATTACAAAGACAGGAACACATACTTAAAGGAAACATAAAACAAAACAGACATGCTGGAAATACTCAACAGGTCGGGTTGCGTCTGTGGGAAGAGAACAAGACTCAATGTTTCCGGTCAGAGACCCTTCGCCCAACCTGAAGCACTAACTCTTGTTTCTCCTCCCACAGATGTGGCCTGACCTGTGGAGTATTTCCAGCATTTTCTGTTTTTGTTTTAGATTTCCAGTATTTTTGACATTCTCTTCAAGGTTACATTATAATGCAAAACTGCCAGATTATTGCATTGTTGGAAATGTAATCTCTTGGTCTGAGGTTTGAAACCAAGACCTATTGTTTTCTTGAAGCTGCTTAGCATTCACCTACAGTCCAATTGCAAACACACTTTAAATGCAACCTGGCATAGGATTTGGTATCATGCAGGAAGGACTGTTAAATAAAATTACATTCCTTGGAATGTACAGTCTAGAATAAGGCTTATTGGTTTAATTTGCCACACAAGACTCCTCCTATCCCTGTTCATCTCCAAACATTCTTTCCTCTCTCATGTGCATACTCTGCATCTCCATGAATGCTTCCATGATATTACCCTAACCCCTTGCAGTCGTGAGTTCTACATTTCGACTGCTCTGTTAGTAAAGTAGTTTCTCCTGAATTCACCTACAGATTCAGTAAAGAGAAATCCCCATTCTTGTATTCTCATCTTCTCTACATCACCCTATTAGACCCTTTCGCAACATTTGTATCAGGTCAGATTCTTTGCAGTACTCTTGTTGGGCTTTGATCTAATTAATGTAGGCTTGGCTTTGTACAATACAACATAAATTATTTCAGTAGAAAGACTGAAGTAGCAGCAGTATCACAAATTTGGTAGACAATGGCTTTGTAAAATTATGTTTGATCCTATGCTTGTAAAATATAACACATTTATTGATAAAAATCATTTTACATATCAAAAGAAGAATCCACACACTTTATCTTTGAACAAAAAAAGTTTGTTTCCCATTATATCATGCAATCTTACTTTAAAAAATACTTTCTGCTTTTCTTACAATGTTATCCTCCATTTAAAAAACAGACTCTTGTCAAATGATGTAAAACTCAAGAGAAAACTCGGCAGTCTTAATGGCAGCTGGCTGGAGTAGTGGAAAAATGACATTAGTAATGAAGTGGAATGAAAAGAAACTCAATAATGGAAAAAGACAGAAGACTGTATATATCATTCACAGTGAAATCTGGCTGTGATTGTCTTATGGACTGCAGCAAAGCAATTCCAACTATTATTATCTTCTTGAACATTGCTTTCAGTCATTTGATAATGTTACAATTTTACAACTAATTTCCAGCCATGTTTTAACTTTCAATTTTCACTGCCAAGTCAGGGTTATCAGTTTAACACATTTGCACCAACCAACTAACTGTAGATAACGGTAAACATCTATCACATTGGATTAGATGACAACTCTTATTTATACTTTTAGGTCATTTGCTGTGAATTTATGGTTAACTAAAAACACATAATTATCCAGAAGCTGCATTTCTCCAGCTTAGGTTTACTAAGCCGTCACTGAGTTTAGTACTAACACCAAATTTTAGATCCAGCAAAACATTAAGACAATGCAAAAGCAAAGCTTAAGACAGCACAAGGGTTGCTTAGCCTCTGGAAGAGGCACTAAATCAAGACCTGCCCTTTTCCAGTTGGGAAGTGACAGAGATCTGTTGCAATGGCTGTGTTTTTGCTGTGGGCAGAGAGGGTTGTCAGACCTTAAAGGACCTATCCCCAAGGCAACCACAAGCATGCTGCATTACAGGCTGTCAAGGAGTTGCTGGGAGTTTGAACTAAACAATGATCAGTGGGCCTGGCTAGCCCACAATGTGGGCCCACACCTGTTATGGTGGAGATTGCATCAAGGTGTTCACCTCAACAGGCACAGTTGTGTAGCGGTTAGTGTAAAGCTATTACAGTGCCAGCGACCAGGGTTCAATTCCGGCCACTGTCTGTAAGGAGTTTGTACATTCTCCCAGTGACTACATGGGTTTCCTCTGAATGCTCCGGTTTCCTCCCACATTCCAAAGATGTACGGGTTAGGAAGTCCTGGGCATGCTATGTTGTCACCGGAAGCGTGGCGACATGTGTGGGCTGCCCCCAGAACACTCTACGCAAAAGATGCATTTTACTGTGTGTTTCAATGTACATAAGATATCTTATCTTATCATAAAGGTCAAAGGCTATATCTTTCAACTAAAAATGGTATTAGCAAAGGCAGAAAAGAGGGTTCAGTATTGTGGTGTCATTAGTTGCAGGCCTGGTACCAGGAAAATGCCAGGAGTTCTGACGTGAATAGGGCCTGGAAATGCTTGGTTCAATTTCACATAGAAATACTTCTCAGCGCAATCTAACCCAGGTTAACAGGAGCCAAACATTCCAGTTTCCAAGCTTGTAAACACTGTCAAGGTACATTTTAAACTGGAATAAGAAATGTAACGCTCAGAAGTTTGTTTAAAATCATTCAAAACAATTGGATTGTTGCACATGGCTTTAAAATGGGTGGCAGATACTGTATCATTCTCATTGAATCCTAGCGTTTCTACATGTTGGCATTGACAATCAGGCTTTTCAACAAACAGCAATTTGATACCTCTCAGCCCAAGGATATCGTTGAAGAGTTCTTCAGGAAAGTGCTCTAGGCTCAACTATTTTTCGCTACTTCATAAAAGACTCTTCCACTAAAGTGCAGGTGCTTATGTTTGCTGATGTTGGCATGGTGTTTGGTTCCATTCACAGTTCCTTATGAAATGAAGAAGTCCATGACTCCAAGCAGCAGGATCTGTACAATATCTGGGCTTGGGCTGATACACAGCATGATCCATTTTGCACCACTTAAGGGTCAGACAATGAGTACCTTCTCTTGATATTCAGTGGCCATAGTCAAATTTACTAACATAGACATTTTAGATATGTATGTGTCTTGTAGGTGTAGGGTAGGCATTATCATTGTTGGAATCTAACTAAACTAGTCACAAAAATACAGTGGTGACAAGATCACATCAGAGGTTGAACATCCCATGACAAGTGATTCACCTAACTCTCCAAAGCCTTTCCACCATCTACAAAGCACAATCAGGAATGTTATGAATTTATCATTCATAGCAACAACAACAACCATGCATGCAATGCGTTTAGTGTGGTAAATGTTTCATGCTGCTTCACAGAAGTATCGTCAAACAAAATATAAGATCAAACCATAGAAGGAGATATAAAAGCAAATGACTAAAGATTTGGTAACAGAGTAAGTGTTAGGAAGCATCTTGGAATAAGAAGCAGTGATTGCAGTGGTGGAGTGCTTACAGTAGGGAAAACTCAAGAGGTTAGAATTGGAAGAACACAGCTATTTCGATGGTCTGGAGAAAATTAGAGACGGGGAGATAAAAGCGTAAATGCAAGTTTGGTTGCATGCAGAAAAAATGTGGGTGACCTCATGTTTATGGACAGAATAGAATGTGGAAGGCCACCCATGAGTCGTGTGGAATGATTAAGCACTGAGATAACAAAGGTGTGGGTGTGAGTTTCGACAGCAAATCAAGTGAGTTGGGGTAGCACCGGATGATGATAGGTAGAAAAAAGGTGGTCTAAGTGATATTTTCCAAAACTTGTCTTTGGTTTTCCAAGACTTAACTGGAGGAAATTTCACTATGTGATATCATCTTACTCAGCTGCAGGGTGGAACTGTCTTCACTAGGAAGAATGCATGGTTCATGAAAGTAGATTACTACCACTTTCTCAAAGGCAATTGTTGAATACAGGATATGGGTCATAGTAGTGATGCCCACATTCAATGAATAGAAATGATAATGTTTGCCCTGTATGTTGGGCCAGGCCAGGAATGTTTTCTCCTTTTTCTTAGGCAGTTCTTCAAGGTCAAGAATGACTTGCTTCCACCCCTGTTTTATTGGTTCTGAAGTTGCAGATGAGTCCAATGTGAGACCTGTAGACTCGATCACAGGCAGGACAGGAGGTGCTGGACAGAGCAGTGAGTGGATAGTTTGGAAGGTGTGGACTCCTTCTGTCCTTACACAGGGATCTGTGTGCTCCCAATGAAAGGCTTTGAGGTTCATAATGCCATTCTGAGAGCTCCTTTTCTATTTTGATGGCCGGAGACTTCCACGAGTAGGTAGGAATGTTACACTTTTAAAAGAGTCTTTGGTAATATGGTTCAATCATTTCCTATGTCTGCCTGGGTAATGTTTTGCCATGAAGGAGGGTAAAGTGTCTATTTTGAGAATCTGGTATCATGCACGTAAATGGCATGGGTTGTTCAAGTGAGGTAATTGGGGTCCCAGCACTGGGAATGTTGTCTGGGAGAGGACACTGACATTGTTTCATTTATTCACTCAGTGGATTTGGATGAGACAGTATAGGTGGTACCTTTCCAGTGCCTTGAGGTGCTAGATAGTCCGTGTCTGAGAGGTATATGGGAGGGCATAACAGGGATTACTACTGCATCATAAGAATTTCTCCAAGGTTTGAGGTTTTGATCTCCAAAGACCTTTTTGCCCAAATGGCCAAAGGCTTGTGCTGATACACTGAAAGTGATAGTGTTTCTTCATCAATGTCTGCCTTCATTGAGAAGTGACTCCAGAAATATGGGAAGGGTTCCACAGTTTAGAGAGGCTTGCCATGGGCCTGTAATATTGGAGGATGATGTTGTATAGCTGGGACAAATTGGTTGCGGACATTTGTCTCATGGAACTAAGTGTAAGAATCATTCTTTTTTTATGCTCCAGTGAACGATTCAGCAATGACTCAGCATGATGAATGTGCGCAGAAGTGAGCAGAAGCTGCAGTTCAACCATTGTGATTGGTATGACTTTGGTTCTGAACTGGAGACAACATAGACTGAACAGTTAATCATCTCATGTATATTACCCTTGGTACAGACATGTGGTAAAAAGAATTAAAGGGGAGTTCATGAGCACATTAGGGAGAATAAGTAAAAAGGTGACAATGAAATAAGGGGGGAGGCATGGAACCAATGGACCCAATGATTTGGGTAACCTGTGTTGTATTAAATAAGTAATATCACAGTTTACATTAAAATAATTTAACAGATATAAGATGGAAATAAGTTTCTGCAGGCAGCTGAGTTTGAGGTGGATGCTTTATAGTATCTCTCAGTTGATGGAGTCAAAGACTTTTGTGAGGTCAAAGAAAGCCATGTATAGTGGCTAGCACTGTCCCCCATACTTCTCTTGGAGTTGGTCCTTTGTGAATATCATCTTCATTTTGCCTCCAGATAGACAGGGCCCACACCACGATTTGGGAAGCAACTCTTTGGCCAGTGGAAGGAGTGGTAAGGAGGACCCAAACCGTGACTTCCCCTGTGGAAAATAGCAGAAGGATCTCTCTATGGTTCTGATCTTCAACAGTAGTTTTCTTGTGGGAGACAATTGTGAAATAAAGGAGATTAAATGTGATCAAAATCAATAAAATATGAATAAAATAGAAATAGACCAATATCAACATGATTTACTTTTGTTCTTTTACTCTGTAACAGGTCATGCAGGGTCAAAGCTTTACAGGGATAGAATGACCTTGTCTACAAATTTATAATAGGCTTTGTTGCTTTCAATCACATACATAGTTTTCTGTGTGTTCATCTGTTTTCCTGCCTAATGCCCATATCTCCTGATCCCCTTTTGTCCAAAATATCAGTGATAGTCTTGAATGTATTCAATAATGAGCATCATAAACAGCCATCTGAGAATGAGAATTGCAAAGATTCACAATCCTTGGCATGAAGAAATCTCAATTCAAAATGATTGGCCCTTCCCCTGATATTAAACCCCTGAGTTTTGGCCTTGCCATTGAGAGGAAACAACCTTTTGGCAGATACTCTCTCAGTACTTCTCAGAAACTTTGTTGTTTTAATGAGATTGCTTCTCATCCTTCTAAACTTCACTAAATACAGTAAAATTCCAATAATCTGCTCTCCAACTATTTGAAAATCCCAATGGTTTGGCACTTGGTACACCAGGTAATGTTTGCTGTGCTCCCCTCCAACCCACCAGGGCCCCAGTTTCCACTTTCCCTTTTAACTTACTGGGTTCACTGGAAAATTTAAGATAACACTGCATAACATCTGAAAGAAGTGAATTAAAATGTGTTGGGGTACTAATAAGAATAACATCCAACAGATTGGAAAATCTGCCATTCCAGCACCACCATAGTCCCAAGCATGGCAGATTGTTGGATTTTTACTAGAGATGAAGCTCCCTCAAACTCTCTTTAAAAAATTTTCTCATTCTAGGAATCAATCCAGTAGATCTCCTCAGCACTGACTAAAGGCAAGTGTCTTCCTCCTTAGGCATGGAGACAAGAACTGCACACACAGAGTTCTCACAAGAGCCCTGTGCAACCTCAGCAAGGCTTCCTTACTTTTGCACTCCAACCTTCTTTCAATAAAGGCCAACATATCATTTATCTTTCTAATTGGTTGACGTCCTTACACATTTACCTTGTGCATCTCTTGAACCAATTCACTTCGATCCTTCTGTACGTAAACATTTACAAGCTTCTCAATATTTAAAAATTATTCTGTTTTCATTCATCTGATCAAAGAGCACCACATTTTCCTGTATTGTACTTTATCTGCCACCTTCTCTTTTTACATTCTCCCTTTGTCTTCCTTAGAACTCACTTTCCCACTAACTTTTATCATCAGCTAACTGAGATGCCTTACATTCTGTCTTTTCATTTGTCATTTATAGACATTGGGAACAGCTGAGGACTGGTCCCTGTAACAATCTATTGTCTGCCAACCTGAAAAGACCTTAACTTTGTTTCTGCCATTTAATCAATCTTGCATCCATGCTAATATTTGGTTCCAAAAATGTTGGCCTTCATTTTATGTAATAATTTTTCTTCTTTGATACTTTAATTGAGTACTATTTTGTAGCACTCTACTGTCATGCTAGCTGAGTTATAACTAATTGCACAGTTTCAGGATCAAATACAAACCCGAAAATAAAAATAAACTGCAGATGCTGGAAACCTAAAGCAAAAGGGTCTCCAACCTGAAACATTCTTTTCCCACTGATGTGGCCTGATCTGCTGAGTGTTTCAAGCATTTTCTGTCAATATAGGTCTATTTTTCCAGTATGGCTCGTGTTAGCCTTATATTGATATCCATATCTCACAATTGAATTAAAAGGTATCATACTGCACACAAGCTTTTGGAGAAGCTACCAGTGAGCTACTGTAGACTATTACCACCTGGACTTCCCAGCGTTTGGTGACAAACTAATAATGGTAGAAGTGGACATGCCCATTCTGTCCTCCAGAAAGCATTATGTATTTGTATTTGTATTATAAAACACAACAGACCTCACCAAGAATTATTGTGGCATAATGCACTGGTACCTTGCTTAGAGTTCAGGATGTGTTCCCAGGAATGAGACTGTTAATGAAATCAGTGCTAAAAGGATCATGCTAGTTTTATATGTAGAGAGGTGCATTACTGATTGAACCTGGTATAATTTCCCAAGACTTCCCTGTGGTAATAAGCACAATGGCCAGCAACCATAATTGTTACCATTGAGGAACATGTAGGCTGAATAGGTTGTCGTAGTCATACAAAGGGAGGGATAGACAACAGCTTCCATCACATAGAATAGAAGGTGATGGGAGAGAATTTAGGATCTGGGTGCTCTGCCAACACATGGACCAGGTGCTGCAGGTCCCCAGCAATGACCCGTCCTTACTGTGCTGGCCAAGGTGCAACCATAGCACCACATCTCAGTGCTGAGAAGCTGCATTGCTCACCCCAGCCTGCCCAACACCAGCCCTTGTAGGCAGCCTCTCCACACCAAGGTGTGGGCAATTCATTGCCAGAGGAGGGCAGGGATCCACACCAGCTTCCTGGCACAGCAGCACACAGCCCAAGTGTATGTCTTTTTTTAAAGCAGAGCAGAGTAATACCTGTGAGTGTTCACACTGGAGGACCAAGAGGGCTATAACAAATCAGAGCTCTGTGGGCTATCACTAAGATGGTAGTAGTATTTTGATCAGGTAACTCACAATATAAGCTTATATATATCTTGCATCTGAAATCCTTGATTTAGGTTTGAGCATTGGCATTGGGAGGATGTTCAATATTGGCAGAAAGGGAAAAATGAGCAATAACATATCAATGCCTGTTCTACTCCTGACCAATCACTCTGTGACCCTGTCAAAGCTGAATTTCTCCCTAACAAAGCATAAGTGTGCCATCAATCATTGAACTGTATCAACTTTTGAATTAGTTACGAATTGTATCTTCTCTGAGATGTTTCATCCACATATTGTATGAATGAACTCTTTTACTGGGAAAAAAATAGGTACATTTCACATTTGTCAAACTTTGCAAGCTTTTTGAAAAAGTGTGATCTATCCATTATCATCTGTATTTAGTCACAAAATACCTCTCTGATGGTAAGATATTTTGAAATCCCTGGTGAAATCCTTTAAATATCTCATTGCAATTGTGGACTGAATAATTGACCAGGTCAAAGCTAGGAGACAGTTTGCCCAGCAGTTTGACCTTTAACTTTCCTTTGCTAAATAGCCCCTAATTGATGCAGTTGTCTGTCATCTGGGCAGCAAATGATTTCAGTAAGGTCAATAAGGGAAAGTCTGCTGACTTCACAACAGGATTGTCATGAACAAATTCATATTAAATGTATTGAATGAAAATTAAAAGAATATATTGACAACATTCTTCATTAGTTTGCATCTTAAAGCATTTTAGTGCAATGAATGATGTTTTCAGAGAAAAGCAAAAATAACTTAATTTAGATGCAATATAATGCTCCAGGTCTGGGAACTGCACTGTGAGATGTTAGTGTTCAAACACTTAATTAATTATAGGCCGGATCTTGCTGGCTGTGACCAGTGGTTTGAAATGGAACCGATAGTACTTAACCATCTAAGCAGCATTAAGTCCAACACTTATGTGAATGCCCTATCAAATATAGACATCCCAGACTTACTGACAGATTCAGAAAGCTGAATCTGTCAGCTCACATTGGCACTGGACTTCACAGGCAGAGTCCAGCAGCAGATCCCAGTAATGCATTAGACCAGGAAATAGTCTCTTGTGCCTGATTAGACCTAGTGCAGAATTTAAGACCACTTTGATTTCAATGGGGATTTTAGGGCTATGTGATTTGATTGTAGGGCAAAGGGGAAAGTAAGATATTGTTTTAACATTACTTTCCTTCAATGTTCTTAATTATTTGTGTTATGGGAATTTTAGTATTTTAATTACTTCAAATTGTTAAGTGTCTCTGAATGGGTGATCAGTTAGCAGAGGCACAAATCCATCTTACACTGAAGTTTTAAACTTATACAGTACTTGCATTGTTTCATGCCTTTACTGTAGTAACTGTTGTGTAAGTAAATTGGGAGCTATTCAGTGCTGGAAATATATGAGAGTAACGAAACCATCCTAAGGGCATAAACTAAAGGTGGTGGTTTATAATTGGTTGAATGACATAAAACTGGAATAACAGTGCCACTTTTGTTTCTCTCTGCTCAGTGAAAATGCTGCTCTGGTCTTCTAGTCAATTAAACATATATACGATGCTCCTGTGTACCTTGCATCCAAGTGCTGTCTATGTTTTAGTGTTGATACAAAGTAGTAAGGTAACTGGTTCTACTAATATTAAAATTAAGTTTAAATACTTTCAATGTGGTCACTTAGATGTTGTTTTAAATGCTGTTTTTCACTGTTAAAGTTATTGAGCAGACATTGTGAAATCCTAGTGATATGGAGTGTAAATACTCCTACTGTAGTATATAACAATTGAAAAAGCAACCCGGCATCAAAGTTATAGGACTCTTATAACATGGGCGCGAAGCTGAAACCACTTCACGTCAACGTGAAATCAGCAGGAGATGCTATTTAACAACATAACAATGTCATGTTACACTTTTGGATTGTTTCTGGGGACCATAGGCTAATAAGGACATTTGTTCAGGCAATAAAAAGCGTAACCTGAGAGTGTCCCCTGAGGATTTCATATGTCTGCTACCCATCATTGTGCTTGACCGGCTTAACTGAAAGAGGAAGTAGTTGCAAGTGCACTTACAGACTAACAAATCAATTAAAATGACAAAGACAAATATTGTGATATAAGACTTCTATGCTTGCAATTTGAAATCCGTTCCTCATAAAAGTGGACCTAATGGGACATATTTCTGTTTATGCAATAGCTAGGTTAACTCAAATACTAAGGCAATCAAATTCGTACTAACAAAAGAAACTGTATATTTACCAAATCAGGATATCATTTACTTCAGATTGGGCTGATTTTACCAGAAACATAATTTTATAACATGGAAGAAAACTTTGCAGCATTGATATTAAAGAGTCGGAAGACATTGTGGCAGTTTCAGCTTAGAGCATACAGAGGTAAGTGGATAAGCTATGAAACTCTGAAAGAAATAAAATGAAACAACAGCCCTTTATACATTGCTTTGAAAGAACAGAGAACATTACAATACACTCTTATGAAATATTGATCTTTAAGAATATAATACATTGTTGCTTATTTAAGAAAAGTATATGCAACATGACTAAGTTTGATAGATTAAAAATATGCATTCACAAGTGATGTTGGTGTTAAGAAAAGGAATTCTTTCCATTTCAGGCACATAGTGTCAGCATCAAGAATGTCAAGGTCAGAAATAGAACAGCTGGATACAGACTAAATCTTCCTCTACTTGACCCACCAATGTGCAACAGGAGAAAATCAGAAGTGTTTTATCTGTGCAGCAATTTTTCCATTTTCCAGAATAGTCTTCTTGTAGCCTCATTGGTTAAAGAAAGAAGGAACTTGCATTAGTATAGTGCCTTATAATTTAAGGACACCTCAAAGCTATTGTATTATTTTCGAAGTTAAACCTCTCTTGCAATATGGTAGTAGTCACCTTCTGGCAGTCAATTTGCACACAGGAACGTCTCATAGATAGCATCGGCATTCAGATTGCAAGTTGGTGCTGGATCATAACTGCTTGAGTGGGCCTCTGTCCACTGGGAACTGGGAACAAAACCTTGCAGCCAGCATATTGGAATTGGAATTGGAATTGATATTGGTTTATTATTGTCACTTGTACTGAGGTACAGTGAAAAACTTGTCTTGCATACCATTTATGCAGATCAATTCATTACACAGTGCATTGAAGTAATACAAGGGAATAAATGTAAAAAGGTTTATATTTAGTTAACTACCTTTTATGTCATCATGAAATTCCAAAGGATTTCACAACCAATAATGACTTTTGAGGAGTAATTGTTATATTTTACAGATAAGTTACTTCCATTCCATCAAGCTGGGCCAGATTTAAACTTAGAATTCAGATGTGTTAAACTGACTGCATCACCAGAGAATAGAGATACAAAGAGGAAACCACATAACATAACATAGTCATGCAATTTACTTTAAAAGTATCATAAGAAACTAACATGCAGTTTTTTTGTAAAGTTGTTTTACTTTAGTTAATTATAAATGAAAGCAGTTTGATTAAAGATCTGAAGCAACAGTAAAGCTGTCATGAGATAAAATAGGATGGATAACACAGCCCACATATTATTGAACAGAAATTCCACACAATGAGATTGCCCTCATAGGGTCATAGAATCATACAGCATGGAAACAGACCCTCCAGTCCAACTCATCCATGCCGACCGAGATGCCTGTCAATGCTAATCCCATTTTCCTGCTTTTTGCCCATATCCCTTTATTCCTTTCCTATCCATGTACCTGTCCAAATGCCTTTTAAATGCTGTGATTGCACCTGCTCTACCACCTCCTCTGGTGGCTTGTTCCACATACTCACCACCCTCTGTAGAAAAACTTGCCCCTCTGATTCCCTTTAAGTATTTCCCCTCTCACATTAAACCTATGTCCTCTAGTATTAGACTTCCCTACCCTTGGAAAAAGACAGTGACTGAGTACTCTATCTATGCCCTCATAATTAAATCAACCTCTATAAGTTCACCCCTCAGCCTCCTCTGCTGCAGTGAGAACAATCCCAGCCTCTCCAATCTCTCCTTTTAACTAAATCCCTCCATTCCAGGCAACATCCTGGTGAATCTTTTCGGCACTCTTTCTAGTGCTACCACATCCTTTCTATAGTGTGGTGACTAGAACTGCACTCAAAGTCCAAATGAAGGGTCTCCACCCAAAACATTGACTGTCCATTTCCCTCCACGGATGCTACCTGAATTGCTGAGTTCCTCCAGCAGATTGTTTTGTGCACAAAATATTTCTATTGTGTTCTTGCCAATGCCTTGTACAGCTGCAGTCTGATGTCCCATCTCTTATACTCATTACCCCTACCTATGAAGGCCAGCAAGTTAAATGCTTTTTTCACTACCCTATCCACCTGGGTCGTCATTTTCAGGGAGCTATGAACTTGCACCCCAAGTTCCTCTTTACAGCAATGCTTCTAAGATCCCTACTACTTACTGTATATGCCCTTCCAGTATTAGATGACCCAAAATGGATTATCTCACACTTGCTGGATTAAATGCCATCTGACATCACTCTGCCCAAGTTTCCAGCTGATCTATGTTCCTCTGTATCCTTAGGCAACCATCCTTGCTTTCTACAACTCCACCAATTTTCATGTTGTTGGCATGCTTACTTATCAGACTGCAGACATTCTCATGCAAGTCATTTGACAAACATCAAAGGTCCCAGCACTGATGCTTGCAGTATACCATAGGTTACACACTTCCAGTCAGAGAAAGAACCCTCCACCACAACCCTCTGCCTCCTATTACCAAGCCAATTTTGGATCCAGTTTGCTAAAACACCTTGGATACCATGTGCCCTAACTTTCTGGACCAGCCTACCATGCAGGACCTTGTCAAAAACCTTGATAACGTTCATTTATACCATGTCTATTGCCTTGCCTTCATCAATTTTCTTAGTAACCTGTTCAAAAAACTCAGTCAGATTTGTGAGGCAGGATTTCCCATGCTCAAAACCATGCTGACTCCCCCTAATCACTTCTTGCCTTTCTAAGTGATCATAAATCCTATCCCTAAGATTTTTTTCTAATAGTTCCCCTACTATTGATGCACGGCTCACCAGTCTGTAGTTTCCTGGCTTATCGCTACTGGTCTTCTTGAACATGGGAACAACATTAGCTACATTAGCTCCAGTCTTCTAGCATCTCACCCATGGCTAAAGATGATGCTAAAGTCTCTATGTGAGCTCCAATTGTATCCTCCCTTGCTTCTTATAACATCCTGGGATAGATTTTATCAGGCCCTGAGGAATTGTCCTCCTTAATGTGTCAATATCTCTAACACATCCTCTTTGCTGCTATATACATGTTCCAGATGATCAGCGAACACCTCCCCTAACTTTCCATACTCCCAATCCTTCTCCCTGGTGAAAACTGACACAAAATATTCATTCAAGGCATTGCACGTATCCCTTGGCTCTACTCAAAGACTTCCCTTTTGGTCCCTGAGAGGATCTACTCTTTCCCTAGCTACCTTCTTGCTTCTAATATATTTATGAAAGGTTTGGGGATTTTTTAAAATTCTGTTGGGCAGGACCATTTCATGCCCCCTTTTTGCCCTCCTAACTGCTTTCTTAAGATCTCTCCTATATCCTCCATACAGCACAAAGGATATTTTGTGGAGGATATGGTAACATGGTAACATTTTCCTAGACCTGATGTGCACTTCCTTCTTTTTCCTGATCAAGCCCTCAGTTTCCTTCATTAACCAAGGTTCCCATCTTTATCATATTTGTTTCTTACCCATACAGGGACATGCTGACTCTGAACTCTTACTACTTCACTTTTAATATGTTCATTATGTGTTTAATATGTTCAATGTGTTTATATAATATTCCTACATATAGTATGCTGTTACTTATTTTGGCAACAACTCCTGGGAAATTGGGCTAAAGCCCATATAAAAATAATGCACATATCAGTGCTTTATAGGCATGTTAGGCAGACAATAAAAATGTAGTAAATTTATACCAGGTCAGTAAGTTTGTCAAAGTCAAAGTTGAGTTTATTGTCATATGCACAAGTACATGTATGCACAGGTGCAATGAAAAACTTGCTTTCAGCAGCATCACAGGCACATAGCATCACATGAATAGCATTCACAAGAAAAACATAAATGAAACAGACATTGTACACAATTATTGCAAGAAAACACAATTAGAACAAAAAAAAGTCAATTTCAGTGCAAAGTGGTCATAGTTTTGCTGAACTGTAGTGATTAGGGTTTTGGCCGTTGGTTCAAGAACCGAATGGTTGAAGGGAAGTAACTGTTCTTGAACCTGGTGGTGTGGGACTTCGGGCTTCTGTACCTCCTGCCCAATGGTAGCTGTGAAGAGATGGCATGGCCCGGATGGTGGGGATCTTTGATGATAGATGTTGCCTTCTTGAGGCAGTGTCTCCTGTAGATACAACCAATGGTGGGGAGGGATGTGTCTGTGATGTATTGGGCAGAGCCCACTACTGTCTGGAGCTTCTTACGTTCCTGTGCATTTGAATTGCCGTATCAGACCATGATGCCACCAGTCAGGATACTTTCAACAGTACATCTGTAGAAGTCTGTTAGAGTGTACATTGACAAGCCAAACCTCCTTAACCTCCTAAGAAAGTAAAAATGCTGGCTCACTTTCCTTACGATTGCATCTATGTTCTGGGCCCAGGACAGGTCATCCAATATGTTAACACCCAGGAGTTTAAAGCTGCTGACCTCTCCACTGCCGAGCCCCCAATATAGACTGGCACAGGTTCGTCCTCCTTCCCTTTCCTGAGGTCAACAATCAACTCTTTAGTTTTGCTGATGTTGAGCAAGAGGCTGTTTCCGCGGCACCACACAAACAGGTGTCCTATCTCACTCTGGTACACTGACTCACTGCCACCTGTGATTTGTCCAACAACAGTAGTGTCATCGACAAATTTGAAGATGGCTTTGGAGTTGTGCTTAGCCACACAGTCACGTGTGCATAGAGACTAGAGCAAGGGGCTAAGCAAACAAGCCTTGAGGTGCACCTGTGTTGATGGTCAGCGAGAAGGAGATGTTGTTATCAATCCTCACTGATTAGAGGTCTGGCGATGAGGGAGTCAAGTATCCAGTTACAGAGAGAGGTACAGAGGCCCAGGTCTTGAAGCTTGATGATGAGTTTGAATGGGATAATTGTGTTAAACACCAAGCTGTAGTCAATGAACAGCACCAGACGTATGAGTTTCTGTTGTCCATATGGTACAGAGCAGAGTGAAGAGACAGAGAAGTTGCATCTGCTATTGACCTGTTGTGGCAGTAGGCAAATTGGAGCAGATCCAGGTCACCTTGGAGGCAGGAGTTGATTCGTGCCATAACCAACCTCTTAAAGCACTTCATTACAAATGATGTAAGTGCCACTGGAGAAAGCTCAGATAAGTAAGGTCACAAAGTCATACAGCAATGAACCAGGTTCTTTGGCTCTCCTTGTCCATGTGAACCATTAAGTTCCCATCGACACCAAACCGAAGTGCTTATCTAGATAAATGTCGGGACTGGTTCTGCATCCGCCATCTCACAGACAGTGCGTTCCAGGTTCCATTAACCCTCTGGGTGAAAAAGTTCTTCCTCAGATCCCCTCCAAGTCTTTTGCCCCTTACTCTAAACCAAAGGCCTCTAGTTTTAGACATCTCTATTAAAGGGAAAATTTCCTTTATATCTAGCCTATCTATACCCTTTAACATTTCGTAAAGGAATGGGAGACACCATTATCTTTGGTACAAGTAGCCTGTCTTTCACTATGATACTTGCAGTCGATTTCCAGCATTTTCTTATTTTTTTTATTGTGTGTTGATTTTTCCTTTTGATGAAAGGAAGGCTGCGGGGGATGGGGGCGGGGAGGATTGCGAAGGAAGGAAGACAGAATCTCATCTCAAGTTGAACTGATGATGAAATATTAGAATGATTTATGGAATGTTTATACACAGGTAATAAACAAATACTTCTTGTCTGGTTAAAACTACAGTCTCTCACGGAAGAATAGTTTGGCTCATATCTTGCAGCCATTATTCATAAGACTATGCTTGATGTTGAACTCTACTCCTTGCAAAAGGTACTGACTCTCTGTGTATAAACATGCAGTTAGCATGGCATCAAGCCTTGAAAGGACATTGGGGTTATTAGATTGTCTGTTCTGGAAATGTACACTGACACAACACCACAATGATAGTGGCTGAAGAAAGCTTGGAATGGCATATTTCCAGAGTTATGTAATGGCATTTCTGTATAATTAACTTACTCTTCAGTTCAGTCTGCACTCCTTTGAACATTCAAATGCCTGTGTGTGGCTTGTTAGCTATTAGTCCTACAGAACAAGCATAGTCATGGTACACAGAAAGAACTTTCAGCCTTCCAGGTCCCTGCTGATCATCAATTACCCATCTACATTAGAAGTATTTACCAACACTTTGTCCATAGTCTGTTATGCCTTGGCAATTCAAGTGCTTGCCTGGATACTTCTTACCTGTTGTGAGAGTACCTGCCTCTACCACTGTTCCAGATTTCAACCACCCTCTGGGTAAAAACAAACAATTGGCAGTATGAAAGAACATTGGAGAAAAGGCAATTGAAAAGGATACCATGTTTCAGGTAAGGTTTCATATAACATGGCTCCGAGGAGTTTAAGGGACATTAGAGGGAATCTTACAACTTCACAGACCAGATGGTAACTTGGATCATTTCTCCCTCAATTGTCAATCCATTCATTTGAATGAAAATTAGGTGGATTGTACAAGAAGGCAAAGAGGATAACAAAGGAAAGTGTAGGTACCAATGGAGAATAAGATGGTGTATACAGTCCAGGCAGAATACATGTGTATAGTTCTGTGAATATATAGTGCCTGTCTTCATGGAAGAAGATGATGACAGAGACGTTAACATTAGGGAGGAAGATTGAGAGGTACCAGAAATGACAAACGTGCACTGTATCTGTAAGAGTGGGTAAATTGCCAGGTCTGGATAAAATGTTGCCCAGGCTCTGAAAAGGCAAGGAAGGATATAATAAAGACTTTGACTATCATTTTCTAAATTTCCTTAGCTACAGGCAAGGTGACAGAGGACCGAAATCCAGCACTGTGGTACCTTTCACTGATCTGTCAGCTTAAAGTCAGCGATGGACAAATTTTTGGAGAAATCCTGCAGAGAAATGGGATAATCAAAGGGAATAAGCATGGATTTGTTCAGGGAAGGTCGTGTCTGACTAGCGTGACTGAAAATTTTAGGCAGGTAACAAGGAATAGTGAAGGTAGTGCATCTGAGTTAGCTGTGTAAGCTTTAGGAAAACATTTGACCAAGTCACATATGGCAGATTGATCAGGAAAGTTAAATCCCTTGGATCTGTGGAGAAGGGCAGGTTGATTAAATGTTGGCTGAGTACATGAAAGCCAAGGGTAATGCTCAATAGATGTTCCATGACTGGAGAGCAGTGTGAGTTTTCTGGACACCCTTGCTTTTTTGTGATAAAGAAAAGATCTGTACTCAAACATGGGGTCCAGGATTTTTTTGCAGATGAAACCAAAACTGGCAGTGTGGTTGACAGCGAGGAAGAAAGTTTAAGGCTTCAGGAAAGTATCGGTGAACTGGTGAAGTGGGCACAAAAGTGGCAAGTGGAATTCAAAGAAGAATGAGTCAATGTATTTAAGGACAACAAGCAAATCAACCTGAACAAGTGATGAAAGAAAAATGGTAAAAAAAAATGCTCAGTGTGTCAAGCAGTATCTGAAAAGGAGAGATAGTTTAATTGTTTTTGAATTGATCCAATTCAAGGCCATTTTGAATGAAAGACTATATGCACAGCATGTTTTAATTTTAAATGCATATAAAAAACAAAATTAGGAGCACTTCATTAGTGAAATTATTACTGGAAAGAATACAATGAAATTCCTTTATTCAAACAATGCCTACAATGTTCCTTAGAACATTCCTGACGATATTTTAAGTTGACATTCTACCACTTGAGATAACTGTGGAGTCTTGGGAATGAAACATGGTTCATAATTCAAAGACTGCTGTTTAATGTTCTGCAGAAATAAATTTGAATCACAAGAGGAAAAAACATCATGGAAATATTGCAGAGAATTAGAAAATTAATGATAGAGGTGACCCCTGTGTTAAGGCTGTTCAGGTAATGGAAATTCTCCTTAATAGAATTCTCCAAACACTACCCAAAATTTTAAGATATGGAATAAAATTCGCTCTTACAGAATTTATGAGAAAAAAAGTAAATAAATCAATACAAAAATTTTTTTGGTTCAACTTGCACTTCATGATGCATGCACAAATGACGCGGCTTTGTTTTATGGAAAATTGTGATCCGGACTGTTTTCTAAGAATGCAAATCCCCCCCTCCCCCATAAATGCGGGGAATACCCTTTCTATTTTCAGACCAACTTCCTCTTGTTTCAATTGAAATTAAATTGATGAAGATTATTTTTCTCTATTAAAACTCAATTTCAGAGCATTTTATTAAAATAATATTTTTTCTCTGGTAAAGATACACCATTGACAACACAAAACTCAAACGCACATGGGAGCCCTAATGATACCTGAATCAAGGGCATAGTACTCTAGTAGCTGATGAAAGGGGGGGGGGGGGACAGGATAATGTTTCAGGTATAAAACCCTTGAGATTGCCCAATTCTGATGAAGAGTTGCACCAGCATATTAAGCTACTTGTTCTCTTCACAGATGCAGTGAGTCCTTCACTATAGTTATTTTCTGTTTGTTGTAAATGTTATTGTTTTCAGCAGATGTAAAGAACTTGGGAACTTGGGAATATAACAGCTGATTACAAAGAAAGGTGTGGAGTTAAATGGTCAAATGATTCACGACTTAAAATTATATTGTGATATATTTTATCATTACAGTGAAACTACAAATACTTATCTTTATCCACTAACCTAAATAGGTTAATGTATTGCTACTAATATTGGCTAATGAAATTTCATTTTCATGCATTTCCTATGTGCTTAATGGAGAGATATCAGGCTAAGGTTGATCAATATGTGTGTTGCATACATTCTTCTTGTTATTCCTATTTACTAAGGCAAATAACAAAGAGCCAAATCTTCCTTATTAATGGCCAATAATAACTAACAGTAGTAATTGATACAACAATGCAACACAATTCATAACACAGTGTACATATTGTTCTTTAAGGTACATGCACACCTTTTATATTACACTGCTTTCCCCTAAAAAAGTAATAAACCCATGACAGAAATAACTATGTACATATGCTAAAGTATTTTTATCAATTAACTATTTGCATGCAATGCAGAATTATGCAACTAATTAAGTACAAAACACATTTATACACAGTCATCAATTATGAAGATAGCTAAATATAAATCTGCTTTTCAAATCCTCTCAATTACAAATTTATCACATAAACTAAACTCAATTCAACAGAACATGCCCCTGAAACTTAACATACATCAAATCCCCATTAACCACCACAGTATTTGCTACTATCCTTTGGTAAAACAAACCTATTAATAATAATTTGTAACTTTAGATTTTCTTCATGCCTCCTTCCCGTTGTCCATACTCACACACTGGTTCACAGTGCAAATTTCAACACAGCTCTCCTGGAAACTTTTCTTTTCTGTATTGAACTCTTCAAAGTGAGTGAATTATCTAACCTGTGGCGACTCACCGTCTGCGCAAGCGAACCGGCTCGGCGGTCAGGGCGCACATCATCAGAGCGGCGAGGTCCAAGATGGTGCTGGGACTTCGTCTTCCCCGAGCGATGGGGGGGGAACCTGCGCGCGGGTAAAGTTTGATGATGTAGCACGTACGTCATTTCCATTTTTGGAGGGCGGGAACCGCGCTGCTTAAAAGACCCGCGCAAGGTGGGTAAATAAATCAGTCTTGTTCCACAGCTTGCAGACTCGCGTCTTTATTCTCGCATCGTGGTAGCAGCTGCTACATTGGTGACCCCGATGGTCCAAACGGATTTTGGACCCACACAATGACTGACAACGCAGCAGCCAACGCAGTGGCGCTCAAGCTGCCCACCTTTTTGACGTTTCTGTCCCGCATGTGGTTCAACCAGGACGAAGCCCAGTTCCAACTGCGGCAGATGACCTCCGACTCCACACGGTACTACCACGTGGTCAGCTCCCTGGACCAGGAGACAGCCGCCCAGGTCGGAGACTTCATCCAGACTCCTCCAGAGGAAGGCAAGTACCTGTCTTTCATTTCGACCTCCGGCCTCTCCCGTCGTGAGTGCACTGCCCGCCTGCTTCATCTTGATGGCCTGGGGGACAGATCTCCATCGACCCTGATGAATGAGATGCTGGCCTTGGCTGAGGGACACAAGCCCTGCCTGATGTTCGAGCAGGCCTTCCTCGAACAGCTGCCCGACGATATTCACCTGCTGTTGGCTGACACCGACTTCAGCAACCCACGTGAGGTAGTTGCCCGGGCAGATGTCCTGTGGAAGGCCAAACGTGAGAGCAGTTCGTCCGTCGGCCAAATCACCAGACCGCGTGCCCATCGCCTACCTAAACCAGTCCCAGCAGCCGAGCGACCACACCCTAGAAACACAGACGACAACACTGACGACCAGCTGTGTTTCTACCATCAGAGGTGGGGCGCAGAGGCCCATCGATGCCACCCACCCTGCAAGTTTCAGGGAAATGCCAGGGCCAGCCGCCGCTGATGGCTATGGCGGCTGGCCACCAATACAGCCTCCTATTCATTTGGGACAAGCAGTCCGGGCGTCGTTTCCTTGTCGATACTAGAGCAGAGGTCAGTGTTTTACTCCCAATCGGCCATGACACTCGCAACAGGCAACAGGGACCCACCCTCAAAGCCGCAAACGGCACAACGATTCGAACTTTCGGTACCCGTACAATCCGATTACAATTCGACAGCACCTGTTTTACCTGGAACTTTACCCGAGCCACTCCTGGGAGCCGACTTCCTCTGGGCCCACAGCCTGTTAGTTGACCTTCGAGGGAAACGGCTAGTGCACTCCAGAACCTTCCAAACTTACTCTCTGGGAGAAGCCAGCCTACCAGCCCTGCGCCTGTCTGGCAACAAGTTCACCAAGCTCCTAGCTGAGTTCCCATTGGTTCTCGCACCTCAGTTCACGAATTCGATGCCCAAACATGGGGTGCAGCACCACATCACTACGGCAGGGCCACCCCTTTACGCCTGAGCATGACGACTACCGCCAGACAAGCTCCGCCTGGAGAAGGAGGAGTTCCGCCGCATGGAGGAGCTGGGGATTGTTTGCAGGTCAGACAGTCCCTGGGCCTCCCTCCTGCACATGGTCCCCAAAGCCACGGGCAGCTGGAGGCCCTGCGGCGACTACCGCAGGCTGAACAACACCACCACCCCAGACCGCTACCTCATCCCTCATATCCAGGACTTCATGGCAAAACTACACGGGGCCCACATCTTCTCCAAGGTGGACCTCGTCCAGGGATACCACCAAATCCCGGTCCACCTTGACGATGTCCCCAAAACTGTGCTCATCACTCCATTAGGCCTCTTTAAATTCCTTCGAATGCCATTCGGTCTTAAGAACGCCGCGCAGACCTTCCAATGGCTGATGGACGTGGTAGGCCGCGACCTGGACTTCGTGTTCATTTACTTAGATGACATTCTCATCGCCAGCCATAACCGCCAAAAACACCTTTCCCAGCTCTGCCAACTGTACTCCCGCCTCAGTGATTTCGGCCTCACTATCAACACAGCCAAGTGCCAATTCGGCCTCGACTCTATCGATTTTCTCGGCCACAGAATCACCAGCGAGGGAGCAACACCCCTACCCGCCAAGGTAGACGCTATCCGTCATTTTGCCCGTCCTAACACAGTCAAAGGCTTGCAGGAGTTCGTTGGGATGGTCAACTTTTACCATCGTTTCATCCCTGCAGCAGCCCGTATCATGCACCCTTTGTTCTCGCTGATGTCTGGCAAGGGCAAGGACATCGCCTGGAACGACAAGGCCGCAGCTGCCTTCATTAAGGCCAAAGAAGCCCTAGTAGATGCCGCGATGCTGGTACACCCCAGGACAGATGTTGCAACCGCCCGCACGGTGGACGCATCCAGCACCGCGGTTGGTGGGCTACTGGAACAACTAATCGAAGGCCGTTGGCAACCCTTGGCGTTTTTCAGCAGGTACCTTAGGCCACCCGAACTTAAATACAGCACCTTTGACCGAGAACTACTAGCGCTGTACCCGGCGATCCAGCATTTCCGGCACTTTTTAGAAGGCAGGCCTTTCACCGCTTTCACTGACCACAAGCCATTGTCTTTCGCCTTCTCTAAGGTCTCCGATCCCTGGTCAGCCCACCAGCAGCGACATTTGTCCTAAATTTCCAAGTTCACAACGGATATCCAACATGCCTCCGGAAAGGACAATGTTGTTGCTGACGCGCTCTCCAGACTGACCATCCACAGCCTGTCCCTGGGTGTAGACTATGCGGACCTGGCTGACGCACAGCAAGCCGACGACGAGCTGCCCAGCTACAGAACCGCAGTCTCAGGCCTGCAGCTCCAAGACTTTGTAGCTGGCCCAGGTCAACAGATCCTCCTGTGCAACATCGCAACAGGTCAGCCCCGCCCTATAGTTCCTGCAGCCTGGCAGAAACGAGTTTTCGACTTGGTACACGGGTTGGCACACCCATCCATCAGATCGACTGTCCGACTAGTCACCAGCAAGTTCGCCTGGCATGGCCTGCGCAACCAGGTCAGATGCTGCCAGACTTGTCTGCACTGCCAGACATCAAAAATCCAATGACATACCAAGGTCTCGCCACAGCAGTTCGAGCCTACCCATAGAAGGTTCAACCACATTCACGTCGACCTCGTTGGTCCCCTGCCTGTTTCAAGAGGAGCGCAGTACCTCCTTACCATCGTGGACCAGTTCACGAGGTGGCCAGAGGCAACCCTTCTCTCAGACATTACGACCAATTCCTGCGCCCAGGCGCTGCTCACAACTTGGGTCTCGCGCTTTGGTGTTCCAGCCCACATCACTTCAGACAGAGGCGCCCAGTTTACCTCCAGCCTATGGTCTGCATTAGCGAACACTGCTAGGAATGCAGCTGCACACCACCACAGCCTACCACCCTCAGTCAAATGGGTTGGTAGAACGTTTCCACCGCCATCTGAAATCAGCCCTGATGGCCCGCCTGAAAGTTCCTAATTGGGTCGACGAACTGCCTTGGGTCCTGCTCGGCATACGCACTGCCACCAAGGAGGATCTCCACATTTCATCAGCTGAACTCGTGTACGGTGCGCCCCTGGTCGTCCCAGGGGAGTTCATACCCACCCTTAGGGGGCAAAAGGAGCAACCAGCGGCAGTCCTAGGAAGACTGCGCGAGAGGCTCGGCAGCTTGGCACCGATTCCCACTTCGTGACATGGTCAGTCCCCATCCTGTGAGCCCAAGGAACTACAAGACTGTAAGTTTGTTTTCGTTCGCAGGGGCACACCCCGGGCACCGTTGCAACGACCATACAAGGGGCCGTTCCAGGTCATCAGAAATAATGGGTCCACCTTTATTTTGGACATTGGGGGCAAGGAAGAAGTCTTCATGACGGACCACCTCAAATTGGCCCATTTAGACCTACATCAACCGTTCGAGATCCCAACACCGCGACGCAGAGGCCAACCACCCAAGCAACAGCTAGCACAGCCCATGAACTTTGAGGACCATATCGTCGGTTCTGGGGGGGTGGGGGGGGTGGTTGTGTGATGACTCACCGTTCGCGCAAGCGAACCATCTCGGTGGTCGGGTCACACGTCGTCGGAGCGGCGAGGCCCAAGATGGCGCTGGGCCTTCATCTTCCCCGGGCAACGGGGGGAGAAACCACGCACGCGAAAAGTTTTGAAGACGTAGCGCGTACATCATTTCCATTTTCGGAGGGCGGGAATCGCGCCGCTTAAAAGACCCGCGCAAGGCGGTTAAATAAATCAGTCTTGTTCCACAGCTTGCAGACTCGTGTCTTTATTCTTGCATTGCGGTAGCAGCTGCTACAACCTTTCCTTTCTGCTTTCCAATGAACACTATACTGAGCCAACATCAGTCTATCCAAGCCTTAGATAATATCAAACACGGGTTCTTCGGACTCCTCCGGTCACCTCCACATAACAACACAATCTTCCCTCAGCTTAATCTGAGCCTGGTTCAAGCCATTTAGTAGCAGTGGAGACTGTGCTATTTTCCAAGACCTATGCAGTCTCTTCCACCTCCACAACCTTGTCAGATTTAATGGACAAAGCTTCACTATAATACCTTATGTCACATTTCAATCCTTCCATCATCCCGGTGGGTTCCAGAAATGGTGCTGCTGTTGTCTTAACACTCCTGAGAAACGGCTCTGTTGTATCATCCATGCAGACCACTTCTGAACTGGTTGTTATTGAACTCTGTGAATGCTTCTATCACCCAAAAGAAAAGAGTGAGTTTAAGCACTGAATGGACCATTTTTACCCCACACTTTCTTTGGAATTTTTATGAATCCAGTCTGGGTCAGGAGATGCATTGAAACAACAACAAAAAAAATCCATTTATATTATTCCTTTAATGGAACAAAAGAAACCCAGGGTGCTTCAGGTGTGAAAATAGATGCCTAATCACAGGACTGAAAGGGGATACAGTTCGAGGCAGAGACAAAACCATGGAGAGCTTTGAAAACAAGGATGAATATTGTAAAATTGGGCATTGCTTAACCAGAAGCCAGTAAAGATCATCAAGCACAGGGGTGACAAGTGAATGGGACTTGTGTCAATTTCGGGGCAAGAGTAGCAGAATATTGAATGACCTCTCATTTATGGAGAGTGGAATGAGTGTATTGTATCGCAGGTACAACAACATTTAAAAGACAGTTGGATATATACATGAATAGGAAAGGTTTAGAGGTATATGGGCCAAATATGGGCAAATGGGGCTAGCTCAGATGTGCATCTTGGTCAGCATGGATGAGTTGGGCTGAAGGGTCTGTTTCCATGCTGTATCACTTTATGACTATGACTGTATGAGTGAGGCAGCCAGTGGTGAATTGAAATAAAAACAGAAAATGTTGGAAATATTCAGCAAATCAAGTAGGATCTGTGGAGAGTGAAAAAAGAGTTAATATGTCAGGTCTGAAATGATTCAACCTGAAGCGTCTTGCATCTTCTGTCTTTATTTCAGATTACCTGTAGTTATTTGCATTTAGTGCATTGGAAAAGTCAAGTCTGGAGGTAACAAAGGCAGTAATGAGGGTTACAGTAGTAAATGAACTGTTGCTGGCAGAGTCAGGAAGAGGTAGAACTAGGATGATATAAGCTCCAAAATTCAACTTTATAACACATGGTAAAGTTTGTAAAGCAGGCTTCTAATGCCTGTACTTTAACCTCAATGAAAACTTTACAACTTTTGTACATTTTATTAGATTCAAATATATGAAAGTCATTGATAGTTTTTCCATATACTCAAAGAGATGCCTTCAAAGAAGATTAATTTACAAAAACTGAATTAAAGACAAATAGATTATTTAATTACAAAAGGATGTAGATTATTTAATTGGTTGCATTGTTTGGAGAATATAGTTAAAGTGATGTTGGACAACTTCTAAAATGCAAGACTAGGTTTCACTTTACTGTTTGCACTTGGGGTGTTAAATGTCAGTGATATGTTTTACACAAGGCATGTGTCAAGAAATGGTGCTTCAGTAGATTAAACCTCTGCTTCCAATAAACCACCCAAATAAGTGGTGAATACAAAAATATGAACTACATTCATATTTCTAAATGTAAGCTGGTTTTGCCAGAATTCAATTAAGCTTTACAGATGACGTGGAAACTGTCTGCTGTTTTGCTAAAACAGAGAGAGAGAGATCTTAAAGAAGCATTTTGAGAAATAAACGTTCAGAAGATTTTTGAAACCTAAACCAATAAAGTTCTTAACACTTTAAATTAGCATCTGCAGAGCTAGTGTTAAAGCTACATCATGACAAAAAACACCAGTAATTCTGTTTCAGTGACCTCTCAACCCACGAATCCTCCAAGCTAAATCAAATTGACCCAGGAGAGACAGAGTTACTAAGAAAGCACAAATCACTGACGCCGAACACCTGGTGCTTATGGGAGACTGCGTGTATGATCACTGCAATCTGAGGAGCAAGGTGGGGAACTGTAAGGAGAAACATTATTTCATCTAATACATATGTGACAGTACCAAAAAACTGTCAGCGATAGTCTTGTTTTAAAATTTGTTTCTATCATATATAAACAGAGTTTGTTTCTGGGTGGTTTGTATCTTATGTTTGTCAGCCTCCTCTTCTAACTCATCCTTTCCTTAGCCCTCACAATTGTGGAATCTCCAACACCCAACCTCCCTTTCCCCCTGCAATTTTTCAGTTTTTAAGATCATACTGGCATCTCATTGTATCTCCATGTCAACCGTAACCAAGTCTCTGTGCTTCACAGGCTGGTTTTTCCTCCTAGATTTCTTGATTTAAATTTGTTAAAGAAAGAGTGTCAGAGGTGGGCTTAATGATGGGCTCCTCTAGAGCAACAATTCAATTTTAACTGAAATCGTATCAGACAGACAAATTTGCATTTAAAACATACTTTTCATGACCTCAAATCTTTTAAGAGGATGGATTTTGAAGCATAGTTTCTGTTATGATGTAGGAAATGCAGCAGCAAATTTGCATACAGAAAGCTCCCATAAACATCAAAATGACAATGATTGGTTAATGTTACCTGATGAACAAATATGTTGCAGGATATGGGGGATATTTCTTTGGCCATTCTTTGGAATAATGCCATTGGGTGTTTATACCATCTGAGAGAACAGTTTGAATCTCATTTGGAAGGTAATGACTGCATAAACAGTGCAGATTATGTAGAATGAGGGATGAATATTGTATTTCTCTTCTTCAAAATTGTTTCAAGGAATTTTTTCCTGCAGCTGAGAGTACAAACTGTGTCTTGCTTTTCTATTTCATCCAACACAAAAACACTGCCTTGGTACTGCACTGGAATGTTAGGCTAGAATTTTTGTATTCATTTCTGAATATATTTGATATTGCACTTCAGGACAGTTATATATGCTGCTCAGCTGTACACCAGCTTCACAGATTTTATCCAGAATAATTCAAACACCATTTATCAAAGCCATTTTAATTTATGATTGATTGTTGTTTAGTTTTGCTTTCTTGTGGCTATTGGTGATTAACTGTGTATACATTGTCCTGTATAAAGAAAGAAACAAATTCATTGAACATGAGGTCTCTGAAGTGGTTAGCTCTGAGCACAGCTTAACTCTGAAGTAATGCCCATCATTTGAAAGATTTCAGACCATGTGTACTGCTTCAGGGTTAAGCAGCCTCCACTCAAGCTGTAATTTAACTTTATACCATAAACATATTTTTGGGTGGGGCATCTCTAATGGGGAGACATAGATGAATTTGGATTATCAGAGAAGCAGAAAACGCTGTAACAGTACAACAGATCGGTCACCGGCTGAAAGACAGAAGATAGATAGATCAACATTTCAGCTGAGACCTCTTATCAGAACTGGCATCACCATTGCTGAGCAGCTCCTCCATGGAGCTGCGCAAAACAGCTGCCTTTCTGTGGAAAAACAGCCAGCCTATTTGAACCACTGACCTTTACATGTTCGCCTTTTTTGTTTTGCCCAGTCTGACAAAAGGGCATCCCACAAGTCCTGCAGTGCTGATCTGAAGATGGGGTACAACTCAAAACATCAACCTCCTTTTCCTGCTCCAGATGTTGAGCTACTGTACAATTCCAGACTTTTATGCTGCTTTTATTTAAACTTGTAGTTTTTTTCCCTTCCGCATTGTGCAGTAACTTTGCGGATCCTTCTATTACTTTGTGGGATATTCACATGCCTGTGTTTCACAGACTCATCTAAAGTTTGCCTTTCTATTATTTTAATGGAGGTGTTTACTTTAAGTGTTAACACCTCGGCTAAAATGCCAGAGAGATGAATTCCAGACGAATGCAGTGAGAGTTTGCACACCAACATTTATGGGACTGATTTCTGGGTGCCTTTTCACTCTGGAAGGCAAATGAGTGTCCACTGTTGTTAATTAAACAGAACCCACCCAGTGATCTTTTCATCCATTGATTATTTGACTTAAAGGATAAATCCAATGAGTTACATCTTATTGAATCTGGGCACACAGTTTTACTTATCTACTGTGAGAACATCCCCATCTCTCCCCTTCCCAGCCCCTCACACCTCCTCCAGTTACCATCTTCAGTGGGTACGGCTTTGAAAGCTTTTGCACAGTATATCAAAAACTGTGCAGATGACTAATACTGAGTAAAAGCTTTTACTGCCAAGAGATATTTTTAACTCGAAGCCTCACCGTGGACTTGTTCAACCTCCAAATTACAGCGTCTTTAAAGCACTTTGCATAATCCTGATGTCCATGTTTGTGCATGCTTTATCAATCATCTTGACACTGACCACTATGCTCAATACCCAGTGACACTCATGCAGTCTTCTCTCCTTCACTGTGTGCATTGCTTTCTGTGAAACAGAAATGATTGATTGCTTATGGAATATTTATTTGTACAACATAAGTGCTCCATGACCATCCCATTTTGCTCGATGGTAAGGATTCTAAGCAAAGCTTCATAGCACTGCTGGAATATCAGGACACACACATACACACGCACATGCACACACACACAGATTAAAAATTAAAAATGAAATCACTTGTAAAACATGCTACTAACAGCATTATGGTGTCTTCCAACTGAACAAGCCATAGAAGGGATTGTATCAACTGTGGATCTGCAGGGAACACACTTGTCTCTGATGCTGAAGGCTGAGGGGTTAAATCCAACTCCAGTGACTTGGCGGCCTTACACTGCTGCTTTTACAGTGCCTCAGAAATGTTTTGCAATGTCCTGAAGTTATGAATGCAAGTTTCTTCTTTATAAGTAAACCAATGCACTGCAATTCCTCATGGGATACCTTCTGCATTTCAAAGACCTGAATAACCCTTAATTACTCAAGTTCATTATGCACATTTCTTGCATTGTCCTGCATCTTCTAAGTTTCAGTTGACTATCTGTTTGAATTTGGCCATGGTAAAGTGTTTGTGTTGTATCAAATTTTCAGAGGATGATAGTTCATCCCATGTCATTTGGACATATTTCCCATAGCAAGGATGCCAACAGTTACAGATCAAAATATATTACTAATTGGTCTCCTCAAATAGATTGTGTCCATTCGATTCCTACTTTAGCCTCAGATGAGGTCAATTGCTGCATGTGCTTAGAGACTGGTGTTGGTTGGAGAGTGGAGGCAAAATGGGAATACTGTAGAGGTTTAACATTTTGCCAGCATGATCACAGTTGTTTTCGACCAGCAACACAGCAGCACCAAAAGAACAATAGACACAGATCATAAAATATTAGATTCATTACTGTGCAGTAGGAGGCCATTCAAACCATTGTTTCTGTGCTGGCTCTTTGTAGAGAAGACTAGTCAGTTCCATTTTCCTGTGCTTTCCCCATAGCCCTGTAAATTCATTGCCTTCAAATTATGTTACCAATTTCTTTTTGAAAAACACAGTTGAATCTGCACTTTTAGACAATGCATTCAAGGTTATAACTACTTGCTCTGTAAAATAGTTTATCCTCGTCTAACCCATTGATCCCTTACCAATCATTTTACATCTGTGTCCTTTGGTCCTTAAATCCTTTGTAAATCCTTTGAACAGTTTGTAAACACACATACACACATACACAATATATATGTAAAGTTTGAGGGTACCTTTAAGAATTATGTGTATCGTACGGTCTAACTGCTGAAGATGAGTGCTAATTTTTTTCCATAAAGTATGTTTGTCAGTAGTTCTTGTTAGTGAACAACAGTACAAAACAGCTTGTGGATATTACAGTGGCATTGAGTTTGGGATGTTGGTGCTTGATGGAATAAGAAGCCAATAATTAATTGTGAGGTAATAGAGAACAGGGTTTGCCAAGTAAACTTGTTGCAATGGCTGACAGTGGATGTGGCATATATATTGACAAGCTTGAAATATACAAAAGGTCTCAGCCACTTGATCCGTACGTGGCATGAATGGAAATGTTCCCCAATGTGATTAATGTCATCAGAATCTCAAGAGAGGAGACAGAACAGAGAAAGTTGTAAAATATGAAAAGAGGAATGCAATATTGTTGGTGACATGAGGGCCAGAGGTGAATGAGATGTTACTGAGCTACAAACCACAGACAAGGACTCTGAAGAGGACACTGTAGGAATATTGAAGGGCGCTTACCCAGTGCCTTCAGAAAATTTCTAGAGTTACAAATTTGGCATTTGCAACCAGAAACCAGAGTAAAAGGTTGGTCAGCATATGTTCAGGTTGAAGACATTGTCAAAGAGCTTTGACTTCAAGACTTCCTTAGCTTGGCCACCAAGAGTTTGTTTTATGGACAGATTGATGAGAAAATTCAGGTGAAGCCATTTGATATGGAGGATGTATCTCTGAAGGAGGTATGCAGAATGGTTTCCTCTATGGGAATGGTGGTTAAGAATGAGAGGCAGCTTTACTTGAAGCATGGTAGCATAGCGGTTAGCGCCACATTATTACAGCGCCAGCGATCGGGGTTCGATTCCCGTCGCTGTCTGTAAGGAGTTTGTACATTCTCCCCGTGTCTGCATGGGTTTCCTCCGGGTGCTCTCGTTTCCTCTCACATTGCAAAGACGTACGGGTAGGTTAATTTGGGTTTAAAGTTGGCGGCGCAGACTCGTTGGGCCGGAAGGGCCTGTTACCATGCTGTAAATAAAATTTTAAATTTAATTCTGATTTTATCCAAAATAATTCAAACACCAGCTACCAAAGCTATTTTAATTTACAATTGATTGTTGTTTAATTTTGCTTTCTTGTGGCTATTGCTGCTTAACTGTATGTACATTGTCCTGTACAAAGAAGGAAACAAATTCATTGAACATCCCGTATGGTGGATACCCACATTGTCTGTAGTGTCATGTGTTGTGTGACGTCAGGAAGAAACCATTGAGTCACAAGGTCCCAAAAGGCAAGAAGAACCAGTATGTCTGGAATCTGAGCCTTTTTATTGTCCACTGAGATCAGCCTTCCATGCCCTTAAGCTACAAGTGGAGGAGAAGCTGCATATTAGAAATCAATGGATGATGGTTCAACAAAATGATTGGGCATCACCATTGGTCTCCAAGGCTGATAAAACTATACGTTTATATGGGGATTTCAAAGTTATTCTGAATGGAACCATTCACAATGAGCAGTATCCACTGCCCAACTTGCAAGATTTATTCATGGAGTTGGTGTGTTCATGATGTTTCAGCAAATTAGACTTATCTCATGACCACACACAATTAGAAAGGGAGTCAGGAAGTTAGAGTTATCCAATCATTAATACAAAAATGGGTTATATATTTACACCAAATTATCATATGGGGTTAAATTGTTTAGTCCACGATGAACAAAATACTGCGAGGGATCTCAGGGCTTCCATGAACCAAGATGACATTGTTATTGCCACAGAGATCAAACAGGAGCACTTGTGGTTAAGGGAGATACTCTTCAGGTTATAGAACCACAAGGTACAACTGAAATGGCAAACTGTATTTAAACTGCCTATTGTTGTTTGCTTGGGCTTCTGATTGAAATGAATGGCATTTGTCTGTCCAGGGAAATTTCATGGCCATATTGGAGCCAAGTAGTGCTACTCAACTTTTATTTTATGGCGGCCATAGACTTATACAACATGGAAGCAGACCCTTCAGTCTACCAAATCCACACCGATCATCAAGTACCTACACTAGTTCCATTATTTACAGTTACCCCACATACCCTGTCCCCAGACTGCACCACTCATTTACACACTAGGGACAATTTACAGTGGCACCGAGTTATAAAAGTCAGGAAGTTCTGATTCATTTGTATCAATGTTTAGTTAGGCCATATTTGGAGTACTGTGTGCAGTTCTGGTTGCCACTCCACAGGAAGGATGTGGAGGCTTTGGAGAGGGTGCAGAAGAGGTCCACCAGGATGTTGCCTGGATTGAAGTATATTAGCAAAAGGAGGGGTTGGACAAACTTGGATTGCTTTTGCTGGAGTGTGAGTGGTGAACTAATAGAAGTATATAGAATTATGAGAGGCATAGATAGGGTGGATAGTCAGCGACGTTTTCCCAGAGTGGAAATGATAAATACTAGAGGGAATAGGTTTAAGGTGAGAGGGGAAAAGTTCAAAGGAGATGTGCAAGGCAAGTTTTTTTACACAGAGAGTAGTAGGTGCTGGAACAAGCTGCCAGGGGAAGTGGTGGAAGCAACCACGATAACGACATTTAAGAGGCATTTAGACAGACACATGAACAGGCAGGGAATAGTGGGATACAGACCACATGCAGGCAGATGGGATTAGTTTAGATTGGTAACATGGTTGGTGCAGACATGGTGGGCCAAAGAGCCTGTTCCTGTGCTGTACCATTCTATGTTTTATGTTCTCTGTTTAATGTTCTTTACACAAATCAGTGCTGGCTATGAGATGAGGTACCAAGGTGAGCATATAACCTGTGTGGAGTAAAGCTAGGCAATTATAACTTACAGAAACCACTACAGCTGCCTTATGATGCCTACAGCTCTGGGGTGGATATAGTCATCCCCAAGTTCAGGAATCAAGTCATAAGCTATCAACTGTTTATGCTTCTCATACCCTCACAGACAGTAAGAAAAAACTATGCACGAATGGAACAAAAAAGCTTTGACCATTATTTTTATGGTTAATCACCGTTCCAACAATGGTAGCTATATGACTGCATGATGGGCTACTTTGTCATTGCACCTGGATTACTCCATTGAATACGGAAGACTGAAACAATGTGCTGAGTCACCTCAATAAGTTCATATGGTGGTCAGTCCAACTCTTTGCTCTTTGAATAAATTTGTTGTTTTTCAAGTTCTTATTGGATCTATTCGCGGCTATTTTATATATATGGCCCTTGTTTTGGACTCACCTGCAAGTGAATACCTCTTAACATCTACTTCGTTGAACTTCTGAGCAATTTTAAAAACCTCTCAGCATTTTTTTTACATCAAGTGAAAAGAAGCTTGGCCACTTCAGTATTCCTGAGAGGTAGAACCTCTCAGTTCTGGTTTAGTCCTTGCAGATCTCTTTTGCACCTTTTTTAGACTCCCCATATCCTAAAGATGATTCACATGAAATAATAGGTTGTCTTCAGCTGGTGATTCCTGGCAGAACCACCGGCAGTGCGCATTGGCTTGTTCCTGAATTCTGCACCTGAACAATGCATCAATTTGTGCTCTTCGACATTGTCAGCTGTTCAATCTGTCAAGGATTTTAAGCATTTTTGAATGCTCTGATGATTGGAGCCATTGAAAAGCTATTTAAAAACTCTGAAAAAAATTGATGTATTTTAAAAGTTATTAAAATCAATAAATAAAAATACATAAACAAAGTTAAATGGATTGTTGCATACAAAAAATGAACTAATAATTACCACCGTCCCCCACAGTCATTTATCTCCATTGAAATGAATAAATTTCCTATTCATTTGGCTTCTGCTAGTGAATGGCAACAAGTTTGTGCTTCAGATCTGGATTTCACAACAGTCCATGCGACAATACAGTTGGAAAATCTCAGCAAAGAGCAGTTACTGGGTTTTGTGTAAGTGCAAGAATCCTGAAATTAGTGGCACATCGGGTTATGCCAATAATTTGGCACAGGATTGTTGGCAATTCCCAGCAACTTCCAGCCCTTTGGTTCTTATTTGCATTTTAAAATTACAGCACAGAGGCCATGCTGCCCATTGAAACTGAACCAGCTCTTTGTAGAGAATTACCTTCAGATTAATTTCCCCACTCTTTCCCTACAAATAATCTTTGCTCAGTGCCTGTCCAATTTCCTGTCAAAACTCTTGACTCTTTTTGTTTCCACTACTCTCTCAGTCAGTAAATTCTAGATCATAACCACTCTCTGTGTAAAACCATTTTCCTCCAACTATCCCGTACCTTTTGCTTATCAATTTAAATTATATATAATTCAATTTAAATATAATTCAGGATTGTTAATCTGAATTTAAATTGGCCAGTTGCCATGATGGAATTTAAATGGAAGTCACTGGAATGTTAGTCCAGGCCTTTGGAATACCAGGCATGTAATTTAGCCATTGTGGCACTGTAGTTTTCTCATTGCTCAACTCCTTCATCCCAGGGATCAAGCAGGGGTACCTTCTCTGCACTATCTTCAAGGTAAGCATATCCATGCTTGAATAAGGAGACCAAAATTGCTCCAAATACTTCATACGTGATTTCAACAAACCCCTGTACAATTATAATATTTGTTTTCTTTTCCTTACATTCATCTTGCAATAAAATCTTCTATCAAATCCTCTCAACTTTCTCTGCACCATTTATGGTTTTGCTAAATCCATGGTTAAAACCTTTGATCTGTTATATAATGTAACCTGGAATATTATTTGCAAAAATGTTATTTTGCAGGACTGGAATTACCGTTTCCCTCAAAATTACTCTGGAGAAACAAAAAGAGTCTCGTGCTCAGGAAATTGTTTGTAAGATACAATTCTCAAGTGTGTTCAACAACAGAGACAGGAGGACCAGAAAAAAGAATGACTTGTTATTCACTGAAACCACAAGGTTACGCAGTAGTCTGAAGATTGTTATTTCAGTATGTTGAGAGCTACTGCTTAACATAGAATGCAAACTTAAATCAATGATAACGAGTAATCCACTGCAGAAAAATTAAAATTTTATTGGTCAGCACTATGTATGTGAATATATATAGATTGTGGATCTCTATTCTTCCTCCTGGACTTTGACTAGACTGAAAAAATAAAGGTCATATAACAACAGAGTGTTTTTCTGAACCTGATCTTTCATGCAAATCATTGAAAGTTATATGAAGAAAAAATTCCCCAACCATGTTTTTATTGGTCTAGCCCTGGTCACTAGGATACAGAACATCAGCTATAAGCATGTGGTTCAATTTAATTTTTAACATTTCCCCTTTTGCACTATCTCTTTCAGGTTAAAGCTTCACACTTTTGATTTCTTACATATGTTTTAGATGCACAAATGAGATAAAATTAAATTAAAGCGGTGTCTATTAAAAAATTGGATAATCATTCTACACCCTGTTAGTTTTCCTCTCCATTGAAGTGGGGGAAAGATGTTTTTCATGACTTATTGCTGCCCTGGCTATGATCAGTTTAATTCATTCCAAGAATCAAATCTGGAACCTTTCAGGCAGTCCAGATTTAAAATAGCTGTTTGACTTTCATACATTGAAGATGAGTAAGGATGCAAAATTTCTGAAATACTTTACCGACTATTCATTCTCAGCCTTCTGGAGGGTAAATGCCCTTAATCATATTTAATTATTAGAAACAAAATCTCATCTCAAGTAATTCACTTCTAAGACATTAATTGTGAAATTAAGTTCGCAGATAAAAACTTTTTTATCCCCTTCTTTTTGGAGCCAGTTTTATGAGATAAAAACTAATGCGAACATCAAAGCAATGCTTTGAAGATTTCCCATTGTGGCTCAGCTTTGAGAATTGCAAAAACAATAGTCTAATGAGTTTTGTGGCCTTTTTAATAGACTTTTGGGTTTTACCTTGGAGTACTGGAAAGCAGTTTGATCAACTCAGATCAATGAATGAGTACAAAGCTTGCACGCAACTCAGCACTTTCAGATAAGAGGAGGAGGGAACTGGACCTTGTTTGCTAGTACCAGACTTTCCACATGAAAGCACCACCTCCTCTTGGGAAAGGGATTCCAGTCTCCTTGGTAAACACATAAATTGGATAGGATGCCCAAGGAAAAGCAGTGTTTTGGCCACTATCCAAAGCATTTTTTTTGACTGAACAAGAGTGGAGGATTATAAAAAGGGAGTTGAGAGCTATAGAGGGAGAGTACTACCTTGCTTACAGAGTAACCAAATCTGCTGAACTTTGAAGTTAACTTTTCTCCTCCCATTCATCAAATATGACAATGTTAACCTTATTAGTGAACTAAGAGGTTTCTCTTAAGTAAATATCCTACTTCTCCTTGTGAGACATTCATAATTGTGCCTTCTAGCTGTTTTGCCATAAAAAATATATTGCCACGTCAGAAAAGCAACTTGACATTTAAAGATGTATAACAACTGATGTGAAACAGGGTTAAAAGTAGCAACCAAGATATTCACGATGTTCACAAAAAAACTTACTGTTAAATTTTCTCCAAATTTACTCTTTCCTATCCACATTAAAGAATTTTTTTTAAGATAATGGGTATTGATGTCAATGTTCTTTGGCTTTGAGACAGAAAAGAAGGGAACTTAGTTACAGATAAGGTCGTCTCGCCATTGAACTGAGATCTGAATCATTTGTTACGGTAGCCTGGAAACAGGGCCAGCAGAAATGAAGATGGCTGTCAAATTTGAAAAGCAAACCTGCTAGTTCCAAGTTCCTATTGGTATAAAAGTAACTCCCCTCTTTGCATATTGATTTCAATGGCTTTGTAAGGTAACTATGAGCTATTGCTGGTCGTCACTGCTATAGCAACCCCTTCCCTCCCGCAACCCATTTTGATTGCCTTACTTCTGATCCAATCTGATCTAGCATCCATTCTAATATCCTTACTCCCCCATCATCCTGATTTCCTTATCTTATCCTGTTGCCCTCAACCCAAACCATCACCATCATCTCACCACCTCGTGTGATATGGAGCAGTCTCCTCGCTCAAGATTCATGCTCAATCTGAACCTCACGACCCTATCCTGATCTTCTCAAAAAGCGGCACCAATCTACTCTGGCTAACTACATACCAGATTGTTAATCACCAGCAAAATGACTCAAGGGACTGAGTTATGGAGAGAGGTTGAGCAGGCTGGAACTTTATTCCTTGGAGCACAGGAGAATGAAGGGTGATACTATAGAGGTGTATAAAACCGTGAGGGGCATAGGTAGGGTAAATGCACACTGTCTTTTCTCCAGGGATAGGGAATCAAGAACTAGAGGACAAAGGTTGAGGGTGGAAGGGGAGAGATTTAATAGGAACCTGAGGGGCAACTTTTTCACCCTGAGGGTGGTCAATATATGGAATGAGCTGCCAGATGAAGTGGTTGAGGCAGGTGAATTAACAACATTTAAAAGGCACTTGGACAGGGACATGGATAGGAAAGGTTTGGAGGGATATGGGCCAAATGTGGGCAATTGGGACTAGTTTACACGGGAATCTTGGATGGCATGGACCGGTTGGGCTGAAGGGCCAGCTTCCATGCTGAATGATTCTATGACACTATGACAGTGTTATTGAGCTGTAATAAATCACCAAAAACTTATCATTTTTGGTTTTGCCGATACTGATCCAAATATGATCATAATCTTAGTACAAGTATGGAGTATAGAGCTAAATTTCAGACAAGGTAAGAGTAACAGCAAGACAGCATTTCACTCAGTGACATCAAACAGCCCCTAGTAAAACCAAAGCCAATAGGAATCAAGAGGAACAGATTTCATTGGCTGGTAGTATACCTTGAACAAAAGAAGATGGTTGTAGCTGTTGGACGTCAATGATCTCAGCTCAAAGCAACACTGAGAGCTTTCCTTGGGACACTAACATATGTCAAACCTTCTTCAGCTGTTTCCTCAATAGCTTTCCTTCAATCAGAAGTGGGAACGTTCAACCCCATTCACAAATTGTTGGAAAATAAAGTGGCTTATGGCTGCATACAGCAGGCCACTGAGGGATCCATCTGAGCCAACTGCTTGCCCTCTTCCAAGGATACATCTGTTCCAGGGTGTCTATGTCAACTGGCTTATTGGAGACCTTCCAAGACCAATGAGCACCACAGGAGATAGTGTGTATCTTGGACAGTGAGGATTGCATTTTAACCTAAAATTATCACCCTTGTAAATAAGTAAATAAAGTTATTGTTTCAAAGAAAACTGCAGGAACTGCAAGTGGAAGGATTACATTTCTAGGCCCTCCTGCTATTACATGCAAAATGGTTAAAATTTGTGTTACAGCCCAAGAACTATTTACTTCATGTTTATAAATGGATGACAATCGATGATGTGCTAATGTTAAAGAATGGAATAACATTACTTGTTATGAAAATGTTGATTTGAAAATTCTGTATGTATATGGTTTAGAACTTTTTATGAATAACATTTATTGTGAAATTTGAAAAATATAGCCTTCACATTTGCATCATTTTGTTGAAATTACTGGTCGCTACCCTATCACCAGCATTCTCTTTGATCTGTCCATCTCCCCTTCTTTGCAACTTAAAACACACACGTCTTAATTTCTCAGTTTTGTTGAAAGGTCCTTGACTTGAAACATCAACCCCTTTTCTCCCTTTATTACAGCTACCTGACCTGCTGAAAACTTTTCTGTATTTGATAAGACCTAGGCATCATTCAGGCATAGGCTTACAAAAACGACAATTGATATTCATGCCAAACAAGTGCCAGGCAATGAATATCTCTAACAAAAGAGAATCAAAGCACCTACTTATTGCCAATTCTCCACCATCAACATCCTGTGAGTTACCATTCACCAGAACTTCAGCTTGACTAACTCTATGAAGATCACGACTGCAAGGGTAGAAGGAATCTGATCAAAGAAAGTACCGTGACAAGTGATTCATCTCTTAACTCCCAAAATCACTTTCACCATCTAAAAGGCAATAGGTGGGTGTGTAATGGAGGATGGTCCATTTGCCTAGATGAACACAGCTCCAAAAGCATTTGACGCCATTCAGGGTAAAACAGTTGTTTTCATTGACACCCTGCACCCATCCTACACATTCATTCCCTGCAACACTGGTGCACCGTGGCTGCAGTGCATACCATCTATAAAATGCTCTGTGATTGCTGGCTAAGGCTACTGTGAAAGGAACTCTTAAACACAAGACCTTGATCAGAAAGCAAGTCAGGAACAGCAGGCATATGGTAATGCCCCTTAAAGTTACACATCAGCCTGTTGTGCAAATATAGCACCATTCCCTCATCATCACCAGGTCTAAATCCTGGAGTGTCTCAGCAGCACTGAGAGTATCTTATCCAGAAAATCTGTAATCTTTCAAGAAAGCAGGTCATCATTATGTTCTCAGGGATAATTAGGCTGGATAATATTTTTTTATTTCAAAAATAAACTTTATTCACAATATAAAAAAAATACACTGGAAGAAATTGCAAAAACAAAACCTTAACATTCATGGTTGTTACATTCAGTGGTGTAAACTTTAAAGAAAAGAAACACAAATAAACATAGCATCATTGCCACTTATTTGGCTCCCTGAGGTAATATCTTTCATTGTTCGAGGGGCTTCTACCCCCAACTCAGCCCCTCCACATGTGGTTAGGCTAGATAATATATACTGACCTTTCCAGTGAAACCCACATCCCATAAATACATAAAGGGGCCTCCCTGCCATAGTTTCCTCCACCTCCCTCTAACCTGATGGTGACTCTCAATATCTTCACCACCTCCATAATACAGAGATTCAAACTGCCATTTTAGGACCAGCACATTGTTTTTTTAAGGACTGGTCACTAATCCATTGCTTCATGCAGGAGGATCAACTTTGTATGGTTCTCTTCTAATTCTTCTGCTGACGTCCAGTTTGACTTCAGGCAGAAAAGCATTTTTCTTAAAATGGAGAACTCAGCTTGGAAAATATTCCACTCCATTTTTACTTTTATTTTGAGTTTAAAAGAGTAGGAGTCCAAGTGCTTTGCCTTAATGCCACTAAGTCCATTGGGACACATAGTTGTCCACAGAAACTAAATTACAGCAATAATTGGCTGTTGTTACTATAGTAATAAGTTGCTGTTATTATTTTTGTAAATGTTGTAATTATAGTAATGCCCAAGGCCTACCAGAATCAAGTTTTGAACAGGCCTTTAAATGATCAACCACACCCAAACAGGGTTTAGGTTGATTAACTATGCAAAGCAGCTATTTATAGGTGTTGCTAAATGTGGATTTGCATTTTCAATAGCCTATTAAAAGATCAAGAATAAATGGGAAAGAATCTGTTGAGGTGATAGATGATTGGTTTGAGAATGGGTGGAATTCAGATCAGGATGGGGTTGGGGGAGAGGTGATTGGAATTCTTTGACACTCAGAGAAGTAGGAGTACATTTGCAGGTCCTGCAAAAACTGTTGTCCTGGAGACCTGACAAGAATTTCCCCCTTCCATTAACCACAGCTGGCAACAAGTAATAGCCAGGAAGAAACAAGAAGCATGAGCTGCCATGGTGGGAGCCAGTTTGCTCCCTGCAGTCTGCTGGTTAATTTCAAATGAGATGTCAATCACACAATGGTGCAGGTCTTTCTTTGTCAGCTCTAGACCTGCAGACAAGCTGTGACTGATTCTTGTACAGGGCTGTTTAAGTATGCAATTCTGCATCCTACAATTGGCATAGGATTCCAACTTCTGCATATTTGAATAACCTTCTGCTTGTTTTGAGTTTGTTCAGTCCTTTACAAGGTCTACAAACATTAAAAAAAACCTCAAGAAGTAGGAGCTGCAGTAATCCATCCATTAACACATTAGCCTGCTGCAACATTCAATTAGATCATGGTGATCCAATGCTCCATTCATTTTCCCACATGGTGGATATATTCCCTGATTCCCTTAAGAATCCAAAAATCTATCAGCCTCTGTCTTCACATACTGAGCTGAACACTCATAATGCTCTGTGACAGAAAGCTCCAAAGATGTACAATCCTCTACGTAAATATAATTCTTCTCATCATGACCAAATGATCGATCCCTTATCCTGAGTTATAATCTCTGGCTGTGCCTCAATATTTTCTCCATTACTCTCTCAGAATCCAGTATAGTTAAGATCTAATTCAAGCCATCTTTAGATGCAGCCAAAATAACACCAGTTACTATAATAACAATAGCATATATCAACTCTGTTTTGCACTGCTGTTAAAAATAACCCCTGTCTATCTGAAAGGCAGCCTGCTTCTGTCAAGTAATAGTTTATTTTTATTTTTGTCCTCTACATTTATAATAGCTTTATGGTTTTTGACATTTTTGTGGAGTGCTTGGTAACAGTTTGGGTAACTCTTTTCCATTTTCCTTTCCCTGATAGTCTTTGCAAGTTCACCTCACTTTAGGATTTAACTCATCATGTCTCAAGTTGCTGAAAGCTGGCCACGTGGGTTCTGTACTGCTTCCCACTCCTCCGCAGCTAATCGCCTTCATTAATCCACATGCTATACTGTTGTATCAAAGTACAATGAAAATTCTTTTCCACCTTGATATTGAGTGGCTTTTTTTTTGCCTCATGGTCATCACTATCCTGTTGCCACCAAACAACAAACATGCAGCTAAGTGCCATTTTGTGCACCCTGATTGGATATTTATGGAGTATCGGTTTATTATTGTCACATGTACTGAGATACAGTGAAAAGCTTTTGTTCTGCGTGCCATCCAGACAGATTATGCCATACGTAATTACACCAAGGTAGACCCTTAAGTCCACTCTAGTTGAGGAACTACATTGCCTGCCTGCCTGCCTGCTGTTTTCTGCAACTCCAAAATCCACAGTGATTGCAATCTAGAGCACACTGCCTGAAAAAGTGATGGAGGCAGATACTCACTCATTTAAGAAACAATTGGATGAGCACTTGAGTTACCAATGCACAGTAGACGACAGACCAATTGCTGGTAAATGGGATTAGTATAGGTAGGACTTGATGGCTGGCATGGACAGGGTGGGCTGAAGGACTTGATTCTGTACTGTATCACTCTATGACTCTAAAATTGTGGGTGACACCAATTTTCCCATTCACAAGCATCAGTGAAGCATTTAAAATCGTGTCAGTGACAGGGGACGTGGGTGACAGGGGACTGGGGAGTTGAGTACATGATCAGATCAACCAGGATCAAATTGGTGGAGCAGGTTTGGGGAGCCAATTATCCTTTCCCTGTTCCTATTTTTTATGTTTTTATCCAGATGGAAGGAACTGTGGGATACATTCAGTGCAGGGAACAAATATCTCATTACTGACTCTACAGCGAGGTCCCCAGGTTCTGTGAGGTCTCAACAGAATTCACACAGGACATAGACCATACGAAAGATGCAAATGACTAAAAGAGCTATCGTGTCCAAGAATCTTGACCCAGGGAATACATTTTGTCAACTTGTCCATTAAGATCATAAACATACCTCATTAAGACTCTTCATTTTTACCTCAGGAGACCATTGAATGGATTGATGAACAGGTAATATGTGTGTGAAGTTTTCATGTCATACAATTCAATTTCAGTGAAAGTCTCATAGTAGAAAAGTCAAGAACCAGGTTATCTCCTTTCTGGGTGCACCCTGTACTTCTCATATACTCTTGTGTGGTGAAGTTCAGACAATGCATGTGTGTGTCATTTCCATAAATTTCATTCATGTGAATGTGGCCATACTGCCCTTGTACTTCATGTGGAAGCAGTAGTTTAAAGTCCTTATGAGACCTGCTTCACCATGACTTTAAGGGGACTTCATTTTGTGTTTGAAGTCCACTGATGGTCAAACCCAGTCCCATCATGCTAGCTTGCAGCAGACTCTTGCATGACCTCAACGAATCCTTGTTCTGATCCTTTCTCCAATCTACTGATTGACCCAAGCTACCCTTCCGATCACTGAGCTAACCCTACTAATCTTGGGCTTCTCTCCACTGTGACTCCACTATGCCCAGCATTGGATTTAATATTTTCTTTGTTCCTCCTCAATAGCAGATCATTCAAAGGAAAGGGCTTTCACTTGCAAAGTCCAGTCAGTAGTACATTGGACCTTGGGTTGTGTGATCTACTGAATATCCAAGTGAAGGGTCTTCAAACAAAATGTTCATCTGTCTGTCATCAACCAACTGTTTAATGCATCTTTAGAGGCAAGTTTTAATTTCTAGCTAGCTGTCCTTTAGATGAAATGTTAAAGCTGTTACGGACTCAGTGAAAGTCCCTTTAAGATAGAGTGTGTGTGTGTATGTGTGTGTGGGGCGTGCTTACGTCAATAGAAGATAAAGGACGTAATGACGTTGTTGAAGAAGTAAGAAGAAGAAGAAGGAGAGAGAGAGAGAAGGGAGAGAGACACCAGCCTGCTTGTTTTCTCTACCGATGGATGAGAAACAATAACTGTGTTTGCCACTGAAATCCATGTATGGAAGTTGGAAGTAATCCGGTGGAGTTCACTTTGTTGCTGACCTGTAGAAGGAAACAGGTATTTGTATGTGGACGACCACGGTTCGGATGCTTTTCGGGGTGAGGAAGTCACTACCGAGTAAACACTGAAGTGTCGTTTGGGTTCCATCGTGGAACATTTGGATTTCGTATGTACTCTCTCTATATTTTTCTACATCTACATCTTATCTTCAGACAACGGTGGTTGTTGAAGAAGCCCTTGCTCATGTTTCACCTTATGGCTTGCGGAACTGAACTTTAAGAACCATTCAGGAACTGGGAGTTTTGGACTTTGTCACACACACACACACGAAGAGTTTAGTTTTGGGGTTAACGTTCGAGGTTTAACATTTTTGAATTCTAACATACTAACATTTTTTTTAAACTTTTATTTTACGTATTATCATAAGTAGTGATTAATAAAATAGTTTTTAACACTGAATCATGCTCAGTGTGTTTCTTTTGTTGCTGGTTTGTGACAAAGCAATGATCTGAGTGTCCTTTGGAGTGGTCATACAGGATCTTCTGACACTATTTTGAAGAAGAGCAACAAAGTTTTGATAATGTCTGCTCAATTTTTGCCCTCAACCAATAAGTGAAGCCCATGATAAGGCTATTTATATAACAATTGTTTCTGGGAGCTTGTAGTGCATAAATTGGCTGCCAACTTTTCTTTGTTGCAACATTGAGTATACTGGAGTACTTCGTTAGGTGAAACAACCTTACGAAATACAGAACTATGATAATGCAAATCTGTTTTTCTTTCTATCTATTTATAATGGTTTGGGATTGACATGGTCTAACGAGGATTTGAAATGACCTGAATTGAAGTTAAGCAAGCAAGGCAAGACACCCAACATTATTTTGGATAATAATAATGTAGTAATTCTACAAGTTGTACGTAGTAAACTATTAAACATGATTTTATAGCTCTTTAATGTGAGCAAAATGCTTGCCCCATGTGGAGTGCTCTGGTTTCTCTGGCTAGAGAATAACACAGGGTGTATAAATCCAGCCTGTCAATTGTAAGTAGTCCTAATTAAGAGCAATGGCATACACTTGTAAAGTACCTTTAACATAGTGTAACAACGCAACATGCTCCTTGGTTGCATTATCACACAAAAGTAAATAGCAACAGAGACTGGAAGGTGATAATGTCTGCTCAATTTTTGTCCCCAGTCAATAAGTGAAGCCCATGATAAGGCTATTTACATCACCATTGTTTCTGGGAGCTTGTAATGCATAAATTGGCTGCTAAATTTCCTTTGTTGCAACATTGAGTGTACTGGAGTACTTCATGGAGGCAACAAAGGATTGCAGATTGATGGATTCTGATAAGAAAGGAAGGTGGAGCATGGAAGATGGGGTGGGCAGATGGGAACAGTAGGGGCAGTGAACCCAGTAGGAGAAGTGTGTGGGTGATAGGAAGAGAAGGTAGAGGAAGGGAAAGAAACTGGGTGACAGGGGACTGGGGAGATGGGGGTGGTGTATGGAGAATTGGAGTAGACCAGGAGGAGAGAGAAAGGGACAGAGGTGGAGCAGGTTATCTGAAATTGTAGAATTCAATGTTCACAAGAGATTTGATCAAAGAGGTTGATTCTAACGAGTGTTTTAAATGTGGAAAGAGCAGAAAAGTGAGGAAGTTTAGGGAGAGAGCTTAGATCCTGGGCAAATGAAAACCATGCTGCCAGTGGTGAAACAACAAAGAAATGTGATCCGCAAATTAGTGCAATTCACCAATCAGTACCTAGGTTACAAATATGCCCTGAAATATCCAAATTTACCTAAACTGGTTATTTAAGATTCTTGGGTCTCTTTACTATGAGATTATATTAGCTACCTGAGAAAAACAGAGGTTTATACTACCACTAGACAAGATATGAGAACAGTCCACAAAGCATTTTTCACAAACGTGAAGTAAACTATTTATTATCAATACATCAGTTCTAAGGAGTAAATGACAGGGATTAAGAGACAAAGAAAAAATATGTGTAGTTAACATTCTTCTTTCCGTCTTTATTAAGACCAAGTACAGGATTCCGAAAGAAGGTTTTTGGGAAACTTAAAAGAAACACACTGGATTTGTTACCATCTCCGGGCTTGTCAACAGAGTTGAATCCGGAAGTTGGATAAATTAATGTGAAGAGATGGAATGATATCCAAAGGCAAAGCCAGACCTAGTAATGTGAACTTGATGCAGGTTCCCAGTAGAACTCTGTCTGATCCAAGTAAATGTAACTTTTGACTGCTGTTGAATTAGAGATTCCCTGAGATAGCATCTAAATACTTGTAAAAACAGCACTTGACCTTGATCAAAACTGACTGTGAGGGCTCCACACACAGTCAGATAAGTTGTAAAAACAAAATATTACTGTTCAGAAAAAAACATCCTTACTTGAAGTAGACTTTATAGGCTCCGGCACCGTATTGAATAGCCACCAGCTTATAAGATCTGACCTCACAAGATGACAAAGGAATTTTCTACCTCTTTGTAAGTGAAACATTCAAATATTTTTCTAAATGCATATGCAGCATATAAAGAGCACGTTAAATAAGTGTCTGAAATCCAGAAGATTCAATTGGATAACAATGCAAAGTTTTCCACACAAATATTTTCTGTACTTCCAAGCATGTAATTTCCCAAATCCCATCAAACAACAAGCACTATCCTCTTCAAGTTTAAGATTGCATTGCAATTTTATATTGACGTGTAAATGCAGTTTGACTCTGGAATTAATGCCTCAAGTAACAGTAAACCAAAGCAATGTAGAGGGCCTGGAGGAGGGATTCTCACTCTCCTTTTGTCTCAATTCAATTCTGAAAGAAAAGGACAAAGTTGCATCAATATGTCTCCTTTCTTAATCTCAGTTGCTCCTCAAACACTTCAGAACCAAAGAAGCATTTTTGAAGTTGCAAAGTTTTAATGTAAAATTATGACAGCCAATTTCTGTACATGATAAATATTATAAATGACCAGATCATTTGATAGTTGAGAGAAAAAATGTTGCTCCGGTCACTTGGGTGAACTCTTCTTTGAATCCTGGGTGGCACAGTTGTGAAGCAGATAGTGTTGCTGCACAGCTCCTGTGACTCGAGTTCAATTCTGATCTTGGCTTCTGTCCACATGTTCTCCCTGTGTGTGAATGGGTTTCCCCCTGAGCCTCTGGTTTCCTTCCACATCTCAAAGCTGTGCTGGTAGGTAAATTACCACCAGTGCAGGTGGGTGGTCGGAGAATCAGGGGAGAGCTGATGGGCATGTGAGAGTGAATGGGTTACAGGGAAATAAGTGGGAGAACGGGTCTGATGGGAATGGTCTCCTCTATATTCCAAGAAATTATAAGCAATAAAAAGGAGAGTCCAATCACCTCCCTCTGACAATCAATAACATCACTATCATTGAATCTTCTACCATCAATATACTGGGATTGCCTAAATTAACTGAACCTGCCACATGGATAAAATGTCAACAAGAGGCTGGGTGTTCTGAGGCAAATGATTCAATGACTGATTTAGCAAAGCTTTTCTACCATCTACAAGACACAAGTCAGATATGTGACTGCATGCTTTTCCTGGTCAGAATGAGTACAGCTCCAGTAACATACAAGAAGCTGGACACCATTCAGGAGAAGACAGCCTACCCAATACGGATGTTGCGGGCAATGCCGGTTTTTATCATCCATCCCTAATTGTTACTGAGCTGGGGAAGCACTTGGTAGATCTGGAGTCACATGTCGGCCAAACAAGCAAAGGGTGACAGATTTCCTTCCCTGAAGGACATTGATGAGCCCACTGGGTTTCTAAACAACAGTTTCATTACTGATACTAGCTTTAGATTCCAGATTTATTTAATTACCTGAATTTAACTCTTATAGCAACAGTAGTGGAATATAAATCCATGCCTCTCAATCAATGGTATACTTCTCCAGATAATGTCCAGTGGTGATACTGTGCCCATATCCTTAGTAAATCACCATCAAGACAGTGTTGGTGTTTCCTCCCTTGATTTGCGTTCCACAACATCATTTTAGGTATAAACACACCTCACAATAATCTCACCCCACAACACCTCACAACTAAAATGCAATTGCAGCAATTACTGTCTGATTTTCTACAAAATGTAATTTGAATGATATATGATCGCAAAGATGTGGCAAAAAAGAGCAATACAATTTTCATGAGCATGGAAACACTTTGCTGATCATTTAACCTTTTGGCTCTAGTACAGGTCAGTGTTTAATCCCTGAGGTATGTGTCAAGGAAAACGATAGGGTGATGGAAAGCACGTAGAGTCCCTGTTAAGTCCCTGGAGGGTTAATTGCATTTATAAATTAGTTTGAAATGCAGGATTTTAAGAAGACAAAATGATTGTAAAAACAGAATCAAATTTTATTCTGCCATCTGCTGTTGAAACCTTGATTGAAAGGATTGATGAATGTAACATTCAGAGGGTAAATTTCATAATTGAGCATGGACCATTTTCACACATTCCATTAAAAACAAACAAGTTAATTCCTCCACCACATACGCAAAAATCTTGCAGAAGCACAGTAAAGGTTGCTTGCAGATTTTACCCAGTCTGCCCTTTAAAATGTCTTGCCATTAGCAGAGATTATTTGTATAAACAAGCATCAAATTTTAGTTATTTTGCCATACAAAATCTAGGGGGAATAGATCTATATCAGTATCTCTGGAAAGCAGTCAGAGAATCAAACTGAAAACAATGGTACTGTGCTAAGCCAAAGAAAAGCTTTGAGTGACAGAGAACATCATTGTGTGGCTTCTCATTCTTCAGCAGTTCCTGGGATCAAGCATGCCCTGCTTCCACTCCATTTCTGTGGTGAGAGCATTGTTGGTTTGGGAGGTGGTGTATTCCTTCTGCCACTTACACTGAGCTTATGTGTGCATCTGCTGAAAGGACTCTAGCTTCTCCATGCTATCTGGATTGTGTTCCTCATCTTGAGCAGTCATGGGCCAGGAATTAGATTACCATGAGTTGGTGGAGATGTTAAACTTTCAAGAAAGCTTTGATAGCATCCTTGAATATTTTCCTCTGTTCACTTAGTAATCTTTTGTTTTAATGCTGGTGACTTGATCCGAGACAGTCTGCAATCATGGTTTGCTTATTCTCCCAGTATATTTGGAAAATCATGCAGAGAAACTGTGGTGGTATCCCTCCAATGCTTTGAGGTGCCTACTTTAGGCAGTCCATGTTTCAGATGGTTATAGTAGGGTAGGGATTATACTGTACTGTAGACTGTAACTTTAGTGCTGGGTTTGAAGTCTTGATTTACCCTCTTTTCCTCAGATGGCCAAAGGATGTGCTTGTGCACTGAAGGTGATGGTGAGTATCACCACTGATACCTGTTGTCATTAAAATTTGGCTCTTGAGTTATAAGAAGCAGTTTATGTGTTTTACTGTCGTTCATGGACCCTTACTATTGGAAGGTATTATTTTACAGTGGGGCACCTTAATAAAGGAGTTTTGTTCTGCAGATGTTGAATGCAATGTCTGTTTTCCCATTTATTTCAAGAACAATTTGCACAATGCAGTTCAATGCCTGACATTGGAATGACTTCTGGAATGGAGATGATGTAGATTGAATTGCTTCCCACTATCCTATAGATTAGCTCCACTCCAGTGGAAAGCTTATTGAGGTGAAGTGCAACATTGGAAGAAGTGTAGAATTGGATAATACCGGTGTCTGTGTAAGGAGGTCACGGCAAAGAAAAAAGACGGTATATATGTCTGATGCAGTTCCCTGCATTTCTCTTGGAAGTGAGACATGATGAAGTTCAGGTTCAATGTGCCTCAAGGTGGATGGAATCAACATTGTGATTCATGGAGCAGCTCTTCAGCCATGGGAGGAGGCAGTTGAGGAGGACCCTGTCAATGACTTCCTCTGCAGCAGACATCAGGGAGACCTTCCTGTAGATTTGTCTCTTTTTAGAAAGAATGACATTACCTGATACATTCTCCTCTTCCTAGAAGCCAGAGATAAGTTGGTTGATCTGTTATCAAAGATGTTCTCTCTAAATTTTAGAACTACATTAGGTATACCATCTGTTTCTAATGACTTGCTATTTTTCATTGGCCTGTGATCTTTAACCTCTTGTAGGACAAAGGTGGCAGTGAGGTTGGACAGGACAGTTCATTTTGGAATGGAGTCAAGGGAGCTCATGTTAAAGTTATGACTGAGTTATTTGAATTGCTTTTTCCAGTGACTGCTGACTCTCTAGTTGTTACTGAACCATTTGACTCTCATCAGTTGAGAGTGATTAAGGAACATTTTTCTTAAATCACAGAAATTTATCTCTGCTTCATAATGGTATGAAAGCCATGATCTTAATCTACGGATCCATAATAGATTTAATCAGCGCAGACAGTTACCAAGCAAGGCTGCATCATCAAACCAACACTTTTCTCAATCTTTATTGCCACACCAGTAACATTATACAGAGAGCAGTTGGTCACATGCCACAATTCCCAATAGGGCTATTATTCCCATTATTACAAAGGCTGCATATATTATTCTCATACTTTGTTATGATCTAGAAGGAGGCTGTTCAACCCATTGATTCTATGCTGGCTCTTAGTTTCATTGGCCACTTATTTCCCTGTACACCAAGGGTAATTTACAACAATCAGCTAAATAACCACCCAGCATGTCTTCGGTATGTGAGAGGAAACCAGAGTATCTGAGGGAAATCCATGCACTCACAGAGAGAAACTGCAAAGTCCACACTGCATCTGAGAGCAGGATTGAATCCAGCTCACTGAAGCAGTAAGGCAACAGCTCTACAGGCTGCACCACCATGCTGCCCTTCATATGCATCTCTCCTTTAATGATAGAAAAGCGTACAAAAAGAACTAAATCAGATCCAAAATGTAATAGATGGAATACAGCGTATGTCCATCAGATTGATTTCTGGGATGGCAGGTTTGTTGTATGAGAAGAGATCAGCAGACTGAACCTTTACTAAGTTGAGTTTGGGAGAATGAGAAGTGGTCTTATTGAAACATACACATTTTTAATGAGGCTTGACAAGCTAGAAGGATAGATGACCATCTTTTCCGTGCTGGGACTCCAGAACCAGAGGTCACATTCTCAAAATACAAGTTCAGCCATTCAGGACTGAAATAGGAGGATTTTTGTTTCATCCAGAAGGTAGTGAATCTTTTGAATTTCTTATCTGAGAAGGCTATGGGTTCACAGTTATTAAGTATATTCAAGAAAGGGATTGATAACATTTAAAATATTATGGGAATCAAATGATTCAGGGTTAATGCAGGAAAATGGTGTTAAGATGAATGACCAGCACAATCTTAGTAAATGGGAGACCAGCATGAAAGGCCAACAGGCCTCCTCCTTCTTCTATTTCTTATGTTCTTGTGTTAATGTTAAAAATAAATCTGGTTTCTGGCACTTCAGCACAAAGTTCTGCCAGATCCTTGAGTTCACAGACTCTCCTTCCATGTCTGCTCCTCCAGTATAACTTTTCGTATACCACACCCCACCTCTTATGGTCTGGGGTCGGGCGTACAATAAGTCATTATTGCTTTCTGTCATGTCTGGTGTTGGTGTAATGTGGGCTAAGTCCTCACTGTGTCTCCAAACCCTAGTGGTGGAAGGTCTATGGCATCTCTGTGCCTGCTGTCTTTGACCATGTCCAGTTGACTTCCTGAAACTATTGTTGTTCTTGTTCTGTGTACAACATCTATGTATCCATCTGTGAGTTGCACAGTTGAAGTAAATACTTGAATTGAAGCAATCTATAGGATCCTGACATGGTGTAACTTTATATGTCCCAGGTATAAGGTGTGACATCTTGCCAGTCAACTATGATAAAATCCACATCATAGTCCTCTTGATTCTTTAGGTCCATCACCTACAGGGAGCATTGCCCAGCTGTCTTCAGTGTAGTCTTGCTATACATAGACTACATGAATCATTGGTTTTAACTGCATCACCTCAAGATTCATGGATTGTTTCCAGAGGGCTTTACTTAATGGTCTGAGTCATTTTGAAATGTCACCAGCTGCCCTTGCACTAAAATCATGATGTAGAGATATCTAGTGTGAACATCTCCACAGAATTGACGTCATTTGGTATTAAGTACATTGTGTTCATCTGGTACTCTGAGCCTGACTCTCTTCCTGTCCCCGCATGACTCATCTCATTCACTCCATGTATGGTCTCTATCATGTATGACTTGCTCAAGTGATTCAATCCATATCATGTATTCTTTTACCCATAAATGGGACATTTATTTTTCAGCTGCTCCTAGTGCCATCCACAATCTTTGCGTCCTTTGCTGTACTCTCTCTCTTCTGCCTTTTGTCTCATGCTTCATTGCAAATACTTCCTGTGTTGGCCATTCAACATTTCTAGCCTGCATTTGGATAGCTCAGCAGCTTTGCATGTCTGCATGCACTTTTCTAGATTTGACAATGTCCCCTGTGATCGCTGTTCCCTCAGGCTGGACTCCTGGATTCCACAAACAATCCCATCTCTGAGGAGTCACTCCTTCAAATCTGCAGAATTGCAATTATCTGTTAACAGTCTTAACTCTCTTCAGAAAGTATCAAAGGAGTCTCCCTGCTTGCGTGTAAAGAACCGGTAATGATGAACTGTTTCATTACTAGGCGGGTTGCAATGTGCTTGTAATGCATCTAATGCATTCTTCAGGGACTCATTTGAGGGCTTTATGGCATGGCACAATTTTCTCCCCTTGGGACCAATGCGATAAAATAAAATCTTAAGTTTTCACTGCTTTCGTTTCTCTACCATAGCCAGTCCAATAAAGAATGTAACTTTTCCTGTCCATTGCCTCTATTCTTTAGACAGATGTTTAACCTGGAAATTCAGCATGTCGGGCATTTTAATTTGTTCCAGTATGTACTTTCCCAACTGAATCACGCAACTCGCAGCATCTAGGCACACATCCACGTGCTATCTTGTTTGGGAGGAATCACGCAAATGCACTTGGTATTCAAATTCAGACCAGGCAGTTCCGGCAGTGAGTCTCAGTTTCTCTCTCTCTCTGTGGGAAAATAGTTAGTGATTCAAGTTAACCACAAGGGTATTTCAATAAACAATATAAAAGCTTACAGTGAGGGACAGATACCTTGCTGCATCTTACTTCTACACTCACAGGCCTATTCTGCCCAGTTCTCCATTGAAATGTTGATAACAACATACAGTGACTAGTTGGTCACAATTCATAAAGGGGTACACACTTTATCTTACATAGGCCAGATACATTGCGGCATCTTCCTTCATTGATTCAGAGATATCAGTTATAACATTTTGAAATATTGCATGAAATTGTGGAAGATTTGTTTGTATGTGGTGTCTTTTGCAGCCTCAGAATATCCCCAAAAATATCGTAGGCAATAGAAGGCTCTACAAAGTACAGTCCTGTTGTCATGTAGGTACTGCAACAGGCAACTTGTGCACAAGATCCCACAATATCCCCATCTCTGCTGAGCTCAGCATTAACCAAGTGTAATGTGTAAGATAAAGGGTATGGTAGCATAGTGATTCAGTCACTGGATTAGCAGTAGGAGGTCTGGACCAGCCAAAGGCTAGAGTTCAAATCCCTTCACGGCTGCTGGTGAATTTTAATAACTAAATAAAATCTGGAATTTGAAAACAAAACTTACATTTTGTAGTGGTAACCATGAAACTAATGGATTGTTGGGGGAAAAAAACACTGGTTCAGGGAAGAAAGTTTTCCTTGCTAACCCAGTCTAGCCTAAATGTGACTCCAGACCCACCAATGTGAGTGGGTCTGGAGTGTGGTTGACTCTTAATAGATTTCTCTGTTCAGGGGCATTTAGGGGTGAATAATAAATCTGGTGTGAACACAGAAAAAAGAAGAAAATTCCATGAATTAGGTACCATAGTACCAAACAACTAGTGGCTGACTTCAGTTCCATCTCCCCAGTATTGTCACCAATGATCTTATTTTGTTTCTCCATCTTCTTTGATGACAGTTATACTCATGGATTTATTCTCCCACAGGCAATTCTTACAGTAAGGATTATTTTAACTTGACCCCGCCCAGCAGAGGACAATTAAGAAGATGGCAGAAACTTCCATCCGATCTCATTGGTTCCCTCTGTGTTCTAGTGTTCACCGGTTCCTCTGAACAACCGATAAGGACACTCACCTCCGCCTGATGTGATCCAGTTTAAGAACATAAGGTTTAAAGATGCTAATCAAGACTCCATGAGGTCACAAAGACCAGAATTTTACTTTCAGTGGGAGACCAGAGGTGAGGAACATTCTATGTTGCCAACCAAAAGGATTCTAAATATTCCACATCCAGACCAGGAATGTTCTAAATATGACCTGTTTGATATTGCCATCTTAGAATTAATTGGAGCTGTTGTAGAGAGCATGGAGTCATAGCGTCATACAACATGGAAACAGGACCTTCAGACCTAAGAATCCTTGCCAACCATCAAGCACCCATTTGCATTTATCTCCCCATATTCACTTTATTCTCCCCATAGTCACTTCAACTCTCCCCAAATTTTAGGTTTTCCCTCACACCTTAGGTTCCAGTGCTGGGACAGAGAAAAGTCTCTGAGAGTTATGTTCTTGATCACTGTTTAGTGACCCCTGCTGGAAGTACATTTTTGGATGTCATTGTACCATGGGTTTCATCAGAAGTTTACAGAGCAAATGAAAGCACACCTTATAAGACACTAGTCAAAGAATTTAACAGATAATGCTTTGCCCAATAAATGTTAAAATATTTTTGATTGCACTGATTATAAAGAGGTTCTCTCTGGCATTCTTTAATTCAATCTACCGTCGACAGAACCTGCATCAGTGGAAATTTGTTTTCGTTAGATAAATCCCTTGGGCAATACCTAATCTTTCTTTGTAGAGAAAAGATAAGAGAATCCAGCTACACATTTTCTGAGTTAACAGATCTCACCAAAGCAAGTGGCTGATGTCAGCACCTTTCCCCTTTTCTCTTTCATTTGTTTTTGGTTTGCATGTGCCATGCAGTGATAGAGCTGAGGGTGAAAGATTTTGCATTCAAATTTCACATTAAAAATTCAAAAGACATAAATATTACCCGTTCAAACTTGAACTATTAAGCACATTCATAAAATACATGTACTTATTTGATCAAAAAATCATAATAAATAAACATTTTTGAATCACTCTGCAATTTTCATAAAACTTGAATATCTTTGCCTTGTCTAAGATCAATAATTAGTAATTATTGCAGCTAATTCACTAATGCAGATTTGGCCAACTAATTTTATAACTGTGGTAAACAGCAATGTTTATGTACTACTTTTTTAACAGGAAGAGAGGTTCTGTAGGACCCTGAGTCCTGTGTAATTTCTTCTTGCTGTCTCTTTATTACCGAGGGAAGCTCCTGATGAATCTGCCTGTGGTGGTAAAACACCGCAGTGCCACCAATCGCTCTCAAGTTCTATGCTTTCTTTAAGCTTGCTTCACAGATTGCTTAACACAAAACTGAGCAGGAAAACTGAATCCTTCATCAGGCTAAATTATATAATATCTTTTTGCAAGTATTGCCTCCATCATTATATTGTTTGGTCTGCTTGATTTGTAGTTTTAAATACAGTATTCAAGGATTCATGCACTCAATTACGGACTTTATAAATCATGATAGCCCCTGTAAAACTTTGCAAAATGCACACTAATTGCTTCAATGTTGTGAGCTGTTCTTATCAGCTCACTAATGCTTGGAATGATCAATTGGACATTTTAAATATCTGCTGATGAATGTTTTATCTCCATTTAGGTATTTTATCTCATTCCCAGTCGGTTTTTTTGAGTGTAAGTACAATGCCCTCAACTTCTAGCTTTGTTATGCCAGGCCTACCACTTGGAGACCAACATCGTATGTTTTGTTTGTACTCCAGTCTGTCACATGCCAGTTCATTTGTCAGTCAACACAAAGTATTTTTGTTGTCAAATAATACACTCTATGTGTTAAGCAGCAATCAGCCAAATAGGCGAACAGCTGGTCAAGCGAACATTCCCGTCAGTGCATGGATTATCAACAGAGATCAGTCATCCCCACCACGACAATGATCTCAAGTGGTTGTCTGTGGGGACTGTTTCAAAATCCTCTGACATTTTATATATAGGAATTTAACCATTTTAGATGTAGGAATTTGGCAGGTGTTTTTGTCCTTTGTAATGTTTCTTGTCTCCCTCCATTTTATCAGTAGACCGTGCTCCTCTAAACTTAGAGACATCATGGAGAGTCATACAGCATGAAAACAGATGCTTCATCCCACTGTCTGCATCCAGCCATCAAGCACCCATTTACACTAATCCTACACTAATCCCAGTTTATTCTCTCCACATTCCCATCAACTCTTCCCAGATTCTCCCACTCACCTATAATTTACAGTAGTCAATTAACCTACCAACCTGCACACTTGGGTTTGTGGGAGGAAACTCAGATGAAACAAACACAGTTGTAGGGAGAACATGCAAACTTCACAGTCAGCACTGGAGGTCAGGATTGAATCTAAATCACTCTAATAGCTGTGCCATGGTACCACCAGCTTGTCCTCTCTTATTGTATTAAGTGAGTGCCAGGGCAGGGATTTGTGCCAGGGATTATGCCCTGAGCACTAAGTGACTGAAAGATATGGCATTCTCTTTTGGTACATGAGAAGAAATCTGCGCAATGACCCTTCATTTCAACATAATGGTGAGAGCTGGAAAGATACAGCAATGATTCACCCATGACCCAATGTGGAAAGGTTGTCTGTGAGGGTCGGTGTTGGACAGACTGGGGCGAGCTGTGCAGCTACTCAGCACTGCGATGTGGGTCTCAGGGCTGCACCCTGGCCAGCACAGTGACTGTGGACCATTACGAGGGGACTAGCAGCACTTGCCCCAAGTGTTGCCAGACCACCCAGATCCTGTGGTCTCTCCATTCTTCTCTTGTTGGATACGATGGAAGGTGCCATCTCCCCCTCTCTTTGCTTGGCTGCAAAACTCTCCCCAGTCCAGAGATTCATCAAAGGCCAGTGACACTGTGAGCTTGTTACCGTAGAGTAATCTCTCATTGGACTAGAGGACGAGACTGTAACAACAAGTCAGCATTTGACGCAGTAGCACTAGCATGCATTGTGCTTATTACCAACCACCTTAATTATTGACCTTTCTTTGAATTCCCCAATGCTTTTTAATCTTGTTGGTCTGTCATGTTAAGGACATTGGTATTTCCAATGGCATTGTCAGGCGAAAATTTAGGGCATCATTGGTGCACGCAATTATGTTTTGCATTATTGCATGCATTTCAATCCGTTGCTGCACAGCTCTGGTCCAAGTGCATCCCAGAGGTGTCATTAGACATGTTGTTAAAAGATAGCCTTGGTTGCCATGTATCTAGCTGCTAGTCTGGTGTGGGAGATCAAAAGGTAATACCACAGCCAATTGCATTGGGATAAAATTGTCAAGACTGCATTTGGATGTCTGGGACTCACCTGCAGGATACTCTGACTGGGCTAGCAGACTGGATGCATGTTAGTTAAGTGAAACCCCTTCTGTTTGATGCAGATCTCTGTGTCCTGATTTGGTGCCCTCAATCCAATTTGATTGCTCCCTGCATCAATGAGAAGCTCACAATCCGAACAAAGTTTCTCATATGTGCTGTCTACTTCTTCCTTTGAAGAGAGAAGGGAACACGATAAGCTCTCCTTTGCGAGAGAATCTTGGAATCCTCCCTGATACAGCCATGCATATTCCACTAGGTAATGCCACACATGTTTACAGGTACAGCCAGGAAATTGCCTGGGAGAAAGAAAGTAATAACCACCTTGACCTTGACTACCATTAGTAAGATGGTTTGTGGCCTGTTTTGTAAGTGCAAATGTGCTTACTGATTGTGGCAGCTGTCTGTGAACACCACCTTTGTGAAGCATAGTCTCTCAAGGAAATGACCACCGGAACCTCCATGTCTATAGCACACATGGAATAGTTGAAGGTCTTAATTTATAACTTAGCCAACTTCTCTTCATCCCAGGTTAACATCTCTCTCCAACGAACTGAACTCCTGCTCCATCTCCAACACATTTACATGTGATTGATGCAAGCATTTATGCAGCATTGAAGAGGGTGTGGTGGATAGCTTGGGTGATGAACAACCAGGCTACCCTTCATGATTAACGTGACATTAGCTAGATCATGGAGCCCCAAATTGCCAGTGTTAGAGCCATATTGGTGCTTGTATAGGAATTACTTCAACAAGGCTCACCAGTCACACACACTATCACACTGACTAATTTGCCAGAAACTGTGAATCGTGATTCATCAGAAAGTGTAATTCAATTTCACAGCCTTGCTTTCCAGCATACTGACAGGCCAGTGAATGGTGTGGTACCCTTCCCTATCAAATTTGTATCAAACAATGAATCTCCCTCTCGTATTGGACAAGTTCTAAAGTTCAGACTACGTAACGGCAGTAAAGCAGACAATGCTGAGAATATTCAGTAGGCCAGGGAACATCACCGGAGTAGATAACCTTTGATCAGGGCAGATGCTGATCATCAACCTGAAATATTGATGTTGTTCTTTTGTCTGCAACTGCTGCCTGAGATGCTGACTATGTCAAATATTTTTGTTTTATTTCAGATTTCCAGCATCTATAGTATTTTGGTTTGGGAACTTTAAATACCTGCTTTGAGATTGTTTCTATGTCGTTGAACTGTTTGTCCGAAACGAGATCCTGGATAAATCACAATTTCCTCTAGCTCAATAATGGGAAAATGTTAGATCTACTGCAAGTTCCACTCCCTTTCCTGTCCACCCCTTTGGTGCACCAGTTCATTCAGAATTTTGGCGTCCTGCATGGCCATATGTTGTGCTTCAAACCTTATGTTCCATTCACCTCTGCAATATGACTTTCCTTCCAGATTATTTTCTTTAACTGATAAAAGTCTGATTGTCATTATTTCAAAATGTGACTTTTTTTAATACTCCTCAGGCAGACACCTCATGCCCCACTCTCTATAAGCTCCAATCAATCCAACACTCATTGTGTTGGATTATGTTGTATTATATATTATGCTGTGCTGAATTCTACCTGCCTTTGCCCCATCCTCTTAATGGTGACTTCTCTATACCCCACTTCATAAATTCAATATATTTTTTTTTAAAAATCCTTCCATGGACTTCCCTGAGCTCCACTTCCCAGTCTTTCCTGTGAACTCGGTTTGCATCAGACTGGCACTTTCATTAGCTGCCTTTGCCCGACACTTTGGAATTCCCACCAAACCTCTCTGGCCTCCATTAACAATGTCCATCAACTTCTGCCTCTCTGACATAACCTTTGGTCGCCCCTCCTAATCACTTCCTTCCTGACTCAGAATCCATTATTATTGGCCATGATTTAGCAGGGAAATGCCAAGAATTTGACACAGCTTGCTGGTATTACCCCATGTAAGTGACAGGAACTCTTACCTTTTTACATGTGAATGCAGAAATTGGAAGTTGCTGTCAGTGACTCACTGCTGGGCAATAGGCTGTGTTCCAACATTCGACTCCTAATGGAGTTAAAGACAGGAGTTGGAACTTGGGCAAAATTCCTGGTGATTTGCCTTTGATTTAAATGGAAAGGAATGACTATGAGATACCCAAGTAACTATATTTTTTAATGTTAAAAGACTTTTTAATCAATTCTTAATGTAAAACCACTCTTAATTTTTGTAAACTTTATTTCAAAATCTCTAATAGAATGTTAAATTAGATTTTTAAAATTATTTAAAGATGCTTAAAAGTATTTCCATGTGCTTAGAAGTTTAAAGATTTACCTTTTGGTGTTTTGACATTTTTGTTTTTTAATCTTAGTTTTTTTTGTTTTGATCTTCAACTGTTAAAATGTATTTAAAATTTTCTGAATATCTAAGAGTAAGATTTCTTTATTAGTCACATGTACATCGAAACACACAGTGAAAAACATCTTTTGCGTAGAGTGTTCTGGGGGCAGCCCGCAAGTGTCGCCACTCTTCTGGTGCCAACATAGCATGCCCTAACTTCCTAACTCATACGTCTTTGGAATGTGGGAGGAAACTGGAGCACCCGGAGGAAACCCATGCAGACACGGGGAGAATGTACAAACTCCTTACAGACAGTGGCGGGAATTGAACCTGGGTCGCTGGTGCTGTAATAGTGTTACACTCACCGCTACACTACCGTGCCTGAGGAATGTGCAGGGTGTTTTAATGCTTTGATAATTCTGGCAAAGTCAGGGACCATAGTTTAACAAATTATCAGTTTTATTCGTTTTATGTTTGGTCACCTACATGATTCCATTATAGTGCAGAAGACTCCTTCACCAGCAGATGCTTCCACTGAAGATTCCTCACAGTGCTTTCTAAAGGTGTCTGCTGGTAGGATTGTGGAGGGTAAATTCAACATATTTTGAAGGCCATGGGTGATCTCAGGAAGCTTGTCACAGATTGCCATATTTCTCCATACACTGGCTTTTGAATCACTTTTAGCTGTTTTTATGTTAAAGGTGCTGTGTAAATGAAAATAGTTATTGCAATGATCCTGTTCTGTCAATGAGATTTCTATATAATTGTGATTACTCACACCAAGTATTTTAAATCCATATAGATTCAGAAGAGCTAAACCTCTCACAGCATCCAAGCATATGTGAGGACTTTCAAGAGTGAGTCTGAATATGAGACTCAACAGATTATTTAATTAGAATAAAGGGGTGACATCTGAGCATAATACTGCTCTCACCACTTAGTGGGTGTCAGCTAGTGGCCCTCTTATCTCTGATTCCAATGGTTGTAGATCCAAGCTTTGCTCCAGAAATATAGCATATAACATTGACTAACACTTTGTTTTTATGCTGCCTTTCAGGTGAAGTGTTAAATTACATTCCTGTCTTCCCTCTCAGGGAAATGTTAACCATTCTGTGATGTCACATGAAGAACTGTTTTCTTATACTTTAGCCAGCATAACTAAAAACAGAATATTTGTTTGATATTATATTTCTGATTGTGGGATCTTGTTTCTCCCATATTCCCTGCTTCATTACATAACGTTGCCAAATAATGACCTCAATCTTTTATTATCTGCAGGAATATCATTGTTCAAAGTGTGATTATTCCCACCACTGAAGAAGAGAGCTCTCTATTGACCATAAGGTACATTCAAGGCTGATTTCTAAATGATCCCCACAATCAAACTGTCCATCTAATTCAGCCAAAATATTCTAAAGCACTGTGGGAAGCCCCAAGGTCATGAAAGGCACCACATAAATGCAGATTCCCACTTTTACTATATACATTTTCAGTACATACGTGGTAACATATTCAATTTATTTGTGGGCTAGGTTAATTCATTTCTTCTTATAAATGGCCTTTGTTTTTTTTTCCTTATATGTATTTCAGGCCCCACAACCCAGACATTTATCCACAGTGTTGAATTAAACTAGCAAATGAATCTATTTCTATCAGGAAATCTTACTGCTTTTACTCAGAAGCACATTTATGATATTATAACACCAGCCGCCCCCCCACCCCCCTTCTCCCACCTCATCTACAAAGGCAGATGTAGGAATGTATTTTGATACTGTTCCAGAACTATTTTTACAAAGCTTACATTGTTCACCACAGCTCATCTGACACTCTTAATATCATCTGCAGGGATATCAGTCCACCGGATGCAGGAAGAGCGACTATTTGCACAAGAAATCACTCCTTTTCATGGACCAGAAGATGAATTTAAGGCTGAATTTTATGCAGTCCTTAATAAGACTATGTAGTCAGTCTAATTAAGAAAAAGACATTCAATCTCCTAATTTTGAAACAGGTCAGAGTTACAAATCAGATATCTCAAAGCAAAATAAAAACAGAAAATGCTGGGAAAACTCAGCTGTCTGACCTTCTGAGCTTTCCAAAATTTTCTGTCTTTTTTATTTCCAATTTCTAGCATCTGCAGTTTTTTTGAGTTTCAACTCTGAAAATGAGTTAGGATTCCAACACCAGGCACTTCGAATGAGTCAAAGTTACTTAATTTGGATAACTCCAGAGTTTAAATGAATGATTTTTAATTTTTTTTCTTGCTTTAATACTTAAAATGTATTCTTTACTTGACAAATCAAATGTTGCCATCCTAAATTCAACCAAATTTGTGATTGCTCTAAAGCAAGGGATTTATAGTTAGCTATAATGAGCAGTTTTAAGTTGATGTTAAAGAAATGCAACCTCTGCAAGTTTAAAAGAACTGTCTTAAAAATTCTATTATCTGGATAAAAAGCCATCTAAATCATAATTTCCTGCATGGACAATTCAAAATGAAATAAATTTACTGCTGATTCAGTGAAGAAATTCTTATTAAAACATCTTTTGTTGCTGAATGCACTACATGTTAAAGATCTTTGAGTGTTCGTTGAAATTGTGGTTGGCTTAATGTGCATAAAGAGGAACCGTTTAATGCTGAAGATGCTCAGCAACATAGTTGCTGTTAAACTGTTTATTGATGACAGTGGGAAGTGCAATGTCTGGTTGAGCAATAACTTAAGTTGCAGCATTAAATCAGTGCAGGAAGCCATGAGGTTATTCAATGCAGTCTCTTCATTCCTCAGAAAGTGAGAGCTGGCAGTGCTGTTGTTTTAGGATTCAGTGTAAAGAATGAATCTCTGTTTCTACTGCAGGAAATCTCCTCATTTTTTTGAAAATTCCATGTCACTCTTAAAAATTGGATGGTCCAACTTGCTTTGATTGACTAACTGTACTAATAATATCCATCCAGCTATCATATTACAGAACCAATAAAAGAAAAAGCTCCACAGAAGTTGGTTTATATTAAATCACAAAGTAACCTTGTTGAACAGAATGTACCAGGATAGACAAAAAAAAATTATCGATGAACAGCCTTAAATGTATCAGGACAGTTTTACCATTACTAAACCCTATGGGAATTAATGAAAAAAAAATACATTATGACTGAGCAGGTGATTGCGACAAGTAGAGAACAGTGTATCCATTATTGCTGCTATTTTCCCAAAGAGAATGTTAGGAAGTTAATGCATAAAAGTACATTACTTGACAGGAAATGGGCATATATAGTTAAAGACCCTTTCTGAGGAACTTGGGAGATAAGCATAAAAAAACACAGCCCTGACCTTCCATTCAGAGTTAGAGGTTATTCATACAAAGGAAGGGGAATACTTTAAAGTGCTGGCATTTGTTTGAATATATCACTTAATTTGTTTAACTAAGTGCAAACATATTAGCTATCATTGGAGTGGTCATTTTAAAATGATTAAACTCAATAAAATGATTTCCGCATGTAATTTACTCTCAGGTTTACAGTACAATTGTCGACTCATTAATAAACTGGGACCAACAGGAATTTGTCCAATTTCTATGTAAAAAGAATGAAAGTGAGCATGCTTTCATTAATAACTTTGAAAGCAAACTATCCAAAGAAATCAATTTTTGAATTTATTCATTCATTGGATGTGAGCATTTATTGCCCATTCCAAATTGCCCCTGAACTGAATGGTGGGGTAAACTACTTCATAGGTCGAGGTCATATTTGGACCAGACTGCAATTTTCCTTCCTTGATGGAAATGAGTGAACTGAATGGACTTCTACTACTGAAGTTTCATGATCACTGTTACTGATTCTGTCTTTTGATTCCAGATTAATTAATTAAGTTCCTCAACCGCTGCAAAATGTTTTGAATCCATGACTCCAGATCAATCATCCAGACCTCCTGATACTTTTCTAGGAACTTAACCACTAAGCTACTGAATCCCAAAATGAGTACTTCCCAAATTGAACATTTAAGCCACCGTAAATATTATGCCACATATAACACATATAAGCCATGTATTAGTATGACTGGGATTGTATTTTAATTTAATCTGAGGGCCAAGAATTTCCTCATGTGTTATCCTGATCATCATTATTAATTTTGTGCAAAGCTTGCCTACAATTATATCATAAATGTTATTAATGTGTAATAACTGTGAAGTGCAACCATAAAACACACAATGATTGGCTTCAGATTCACAACTTGTTTCAGATGCAAACAGACCAAATGAACAGTGCATCAGAACATGAAATATGTTTCCAAAAACAAGAGTGCATCCCACACAAGATATATAAGACATTCCCAGCATCATTTCTTTCGTACTACAGGTCAATGGTCTTTGCCCTGTTGCTTCAACTGCCCTTTGCAATTAAGAAAATCTCCATCAAAGTTCCTTGGTCTTCAAAGTTCCTCGTGCTTTTCAGCTGTCTTCTACAGTTTGTAAATATTCATTTGCACTTGGATATTCACAATGAATTAAAGTATAACTTTTCCAGGGTAAGAAGTTATTGATTGGAGATAAATAAAATGTTATTTTAAATTTACAGCCCATTTCTCCAGCTGTCTATGCCAGTGCTTTTGCACCCTATATAGAGTCATAGAATCATACAGCACAGAAACAGACACTTTGGCACATTACATCCTTACACCAATGCTACATTAATCCTACATTCATTCACCTCACTTTAATACCATATCTTTCTATTTCTTACTCTCTCATGTACTTTTTTGGGTTCTTTAAATGTATCACTGATATTCTCTTCAGCTATTCCATATAGCAGCATCTTCCATGTGCTCACCACTGAGTAAAGCTGTTTCCCCTAAATGTCTCATTAGATTTTAAAGTAATTATCTTGTATTTAATCATTAATTTCATATTAGGGTTTTTGTTGGGTATTCCAAATGTGAAAAGGCACTAGGCTAATTCATGCAAGATTTACTTTTTAATTCAAATTTGCTTAATATATGTTATCTGATAATTCAAATTTAATTAGCGCTTGGTTTTACTTTTGCTGTGTATTTTAAATTAGTTGGTTAGAAATTTTAACTAAATAATTTTTCAGCACAGGAAATTGCTTTGAAATTTGAGGAGGAGATTATATACAGTTTCCATCCCTCTGAAATGGTACCTTTTCAATTAAATTACATCTGTAAACACTTATTCTCTCAAATTAACATTGTTTTCTTGCAGCAATAGTTTTCATTTCCATACAACATGCCATGTGTAGGGAGGCATGTCAAAGCCCTTTACATTAGGGAGAAAGAAGCAGTGGATTGTCAACAAGAAAACTACAATAGTTTGAAAGAGTAGGGGGCAAAGTACAGTTGAAGAGGCAGAGTTCAAGGAAGTTCTCGCGATAAAGGAATTGGTACCAATGTAAAGGGAAATGTAATTTTGGTAGGAGAAATGGATACATATGACTTTCTTCAATGATTAGTACTAGAAATATTGTGATTATGTAGCAATATTAGATAGAATCAGGAATATTTTAGATCTGACTGTGCAACTTGATATAGATTATTCCTCTTAACTGAAGAAATGAATTTAGTTGGGTGGGCAATAAGCATTTGTTCATGGATATTTATTTATGCTGAATATGCATTTTGGCCATTTGGAAGTGGAAAATAATTTAAAAGTTGTGATTATTACTATGATATGAGGGAACAATAGCTACAAGCCAAGTCGAGTTTATTGTCATGTACACAAATACGGTGAGGTACAGGCACAGTGAAAAACTTGCTTGCAACAGCATCATAGGCACGTAGACAGAGAACAGCCCATGCTCTCTTATGGGAATAGTTCAGAACTATTGACCCATAGTCCAGTCAGTAGAAGTTCATAAGAACACATATGGTTAGTGGAAGGAACACACAAGTTGCATGTGTATATGTGGGCATTGCTATAAACCAAGATTGCACTTCTGTTTATTAGTTAAATGGTCTTCAAAGACATTGATCCTCTTTCAACACTGTCAATAGTAATCAAGAGGGCATGGAAAAGAGGAGTGAATTAGCAAAAGAGCAAAATAGAAGTGAAAAATCTAAAAGTGAACATAGAACTAAAGGGTGGGTGGCAACATGAAGATGTATCAGTGGACACTGACAGCAGCCAGTGGCAAGAGCAACTCATTCATAAAGCTATCTAATTTTCCACTATTTAATTAAGAGAAAGGTCCACAGAGCCTGACTGCTGTGCCTTTAGTCCTATTTTCCATTGTCTGACAAGGAAAATGGTTGCTGCAGCCAAGTTTATAACTTGACTTCTGGCTTTCATAAACTGTAGTTTCTAGACAGATTATTTCTGTGTTCCTTTTAGAACCACAGAACCATAGAACACTACAGCACAGAAAACAGGCCATTCGGCCCTTCTAGTCAGTGCTGAAACGTTATTCCGCTAGTCCCATTGACCTGCGCCCAGTCCCTAACCCTCCAGACCTCTCCCGTCCATGTATCTATCCAATTTATTCTTAAAGCTTAAGATTGAGCCTGCATTTACTACATCAGATGGCAGCCCGTTCCACACTCCCACCACTCTCTGAGTAAAGAAGTTCCCCCTCATGTTCCCCCTAAACCTTCCCCCTTTCACCCTAAAGCCATGTCCTCTCATACTTATCTCTCCTAATCTAGGTGGAAAAAGCCTACTCGCATTAACTCTCTCTATACCCCTCATAATTTTGTAAACCTCTATCAAATCTCCCCTCATTCTTCTGCTCTCCAAGGAATAAAGTCCTAACCTGTTCATTCTTTCCCTGTAACTCAACTCCTGAAGACCCGGAAACATTCTAGTAAATCTCCTCTGCACTCTTTCAATCTTACTGATATCCTTTCTATCGTTAGGTGACCAGAACTGCACACAATACTCCAAATTTGGCCTCACCAGTGACTTATATGACCTCACCATAACATCCCAACTCCTATACTCAATACTTTGACTTATGAATGCCAGGATGCCAAAAGCCTTTTTTACAACCCTGTCTACCTGTGATGCCACTTTCAGGGAATTATGTATCTGAACTCCCAGATCCCTTTGTTCCTCCGCACTCCTCAGTGCCCTACCATTTACTGTGTATGTCCTACCTTGATTTGTCTTTCCAAAATGCAACACCTCACACTTGTCTGCATTAAATTCTATCTGCCATTTTCTGGCCCATTCTTCCAGTTGGTTCAGATCCCTCTGCAAGCTTTGAAATCCTTCCTCACTGTCCACAACGCCTCCAATCTTAGTGTCATCAGCAAACTTGCTGATCCAATTTACCACATTATCATCAGGATCATCTAGATCATTGATCATTGATATTTTCTCAGTTATCAAAGAATGCAAATTTATAGAAAGCCTGATTAACCATTTAAATGTAACATATGTTGAAGCTTTCCTTAAAAAGGTGATGAGTTTAGAATTGTTTTGAATTGGTGTCAAAGGCTGACATAACATTGAATAGTAAGAGACACCTGATCCTCCACATTGTTGGCCTTCTGAATTCCAGGTGGGGTCAGAGAATGGAGGTGAGGTATTTTTTTTCACAGGAGTGTCAACAGGAGGATTGCTTTAGACCTGTTGAAAGCCCATGTTAGTGCTATTGGAAAATCTGCAATTATATTCTCTATTGGTCTTGCAGAACTGTTTGTAAATTAAATGTGAGCATGATTAAAGGCAGTATTTGTAGAGCAAAGAATAAACCACTGGAAGAACTCAGCAGGTCAAACAGCATCTGTGGAGGCCAAGAGGTTCTTCCAGGGGTTTATTTTTTGCTCCAGACTCCAGTATCTGCAGTCTTGGATGTCTCCAGCATTTGTAAGGCTGAAGGAGGAAACAGACATAGTGGGAAGTGGAGGGATTTGAAAACAAGGATGACATTTTAAAATTGAGGGTTTGCTTAATGGAGTTCAACAAATGCAAGGAGTGATGGTTGAATAGGGGTTGGTGTGAATTAGGACATAGGAATAAAAATGTTAGATGACTTCAAGTTCACAGATGTAGAATGAGGAAGACAGCCAGAAATTTAGGGAAAGCATGGTGGTTAAGGGTGGCAGTTGTGAGCTGAACAGATGTGATTTTGAATGATGTTGCCAAGAGGCAGCACACAGAAGAGAAACAGAAGGAGAACAAAGATAGGATTGGATGATGGAGGGGTAATGAAAAAGAAAGGTAGAAGAGGAACAGCTCAAAGAACAAAGGATGACCAAGCAAAAAGGGATAAAATAATTCATTGAAAATAGACCAACCTTTGCATTGATAAAAGGTAAAGTTATAGCATAGTTACATTACAGGAGAATAAACAGCGATGCAGTTGCTCCTCTGAGGAAGATTGGGCTACAAATTCAACTTTGATAACAGAGCAAAGTATGAATATCACATGAAAGACCCATTCAGCATCTCTCCTGTTGTCCAATTGCATCCATGTCAACAGAACCGAAAACCGGCCATGGAATGTGATCAAGTGACTAAAGTGAGACCATCAAATATTAAAGACAAATTTTCGCCCCACTAATGTAAAACTTAGTATTTTTAAATGTGTGTGTATATGTACAAACTACCTGGAGAGATCATCTCAACATAAAAGAACATTTTAAACAAGTAATGAATGAAGAGGGAATAAAGAAACAGAGCAAGCTGATGCAATTTGACCAGTAGTCCTGTGCAGGCTAAGCTCTAACATGAACTGTGGTGATGTAATCACAATATACACATGCATATGTATAAATATGGAACATCTGCAATCTAAAATTTTCCCAGACAGCTGAGAAAAACCAATAGGTCTGAGGAGAAATTTTAGAATAGTCTGTTCTACAAAGTCCCTCAAAAGTATTGCATGTGGTTATTAATAAACACACTTGGCTTTCCTCACAAAAATGCAGTTAATAAAATGCAGATGGATGCATTTGTTTCACACTGCACAAACAAAATGCTGTCAGTAAAAGAAATTATAGAATAAGAGTACGTATATCGTTTTATTTGTACTCAGGATATAAACAATACAAATACGGCAACATGAGTGTTCATTCAACTAAATACAAATAAATCTGGGGTATTGAGTGACCCAGAAAACATCTTTGTTGCTGGTTGTCTGCCCAAAAGAACATCCTTGGACCTCTTGGATTTTTAAAGATGAACCACAGCTGCTGTCATCAAGTTTTCCTAGCACCAGCCTAGCAGATTTATTTCAACTTAATTACACTACAGGTCCATGCTGGGATATCACTCTCATAACCTCTGGGTTACCAGTGAAGTATCATGTTCAGTATTTGCCACTGTTTCTGCATTTCATGAATCTCACCCACCAAAATTTATCAACGATAGGAAAGTTACTTCACAGGCTATTTATGCATTTTCCACAGAATTGTATGACTGAAATGATTTCTTCGAGAAGAATAGAAAATACTAGGTACACAGAACAGCTCAAATAACATTTGTGAAGAGTAAAAGAAGATCTAAGTTTAGGTCAAAACTCTCCAGTACATAGCTTCTTTGGGGCTAACTTTTCTCATGTGTTGGAGCAGAAAAGGATCATGATGCACAATTAACCTGTGCCTGTTGATTGTAAGGCAGACAGTGTGCCAACTTTGTGCTCATTTCTAAGAAATAATTGTCCACTGCTAACTGCACTATCTTTTGATTGTAAACATCAGTTTAAGGATGGGATTGCACTGGAGGCAGTACAAAGGAGATTCACCAGGATCTTGCCTGGATTGGAGAACTTTAGTTGTGCAGAGGGACTGGATAGGCTGGTCTTGTTTTCCATGGAGTGAAGGAGGCCAAGGGGTGATGATAGAAGTACATGAGAGGTATAGATAGGGTAAATAGTCAAAATCTCTTTTTCCTATGGCAGGAGTATCAAAAACAAAAGGGCATAGGTTTAAGGTGTGAGGTAGGAGTTTTAAAGAGGATCTGATGGCTAAGTTTTTTGCAAGAAAGTAGTTGATACCTGGAGCATACTGCCAGTGGAATCAGATACAATCATGACATTTAAGAGATATTTAGACAGCACTTGAATAGGCAAGGCATAGAAGGAAATGGTCCTAATGCAGACAAATGGGATTAGTTCCCTTTTACACTCACCAATTTGTATTGATGCACCATAGAAAGCATCCAATCTGGATGCATCATGGCTTGGTATGGCAACTGCTCTGCCTGTGACCACAAGAAACTGCAGAGAGTTGTGGACACAACTCAGCACATCATGAAACCAGCCTCCCCTCCATAGACTTTGTCTATACTTCTCGTTGCCTCGGTAAAGCAGCCAGCATAAGCAAAGACCTCACCCACCCCGGACATTCTCTCTTCCATCAGGCAGAAGATACAAAAGACTGAAAGCATGTACCACCATTTGGAATTGGAATTGGAATTGTTTTATTATTGTCACATGTACCGAGGTACAGTGAAAAACTTATCTTGCATACCGTTCGTACAGATCAATTCATTACACTATGCATTAAGGAAGTACAAGGTAAAACAACATCAAAATGCAGAATAAAATGTAACGTTTACAGAGGAAGTGCAGTGCAGGTAGATAATAAGGTACAAGATCGTAACGAGGTAGTTTGTGAGGTCAAGGTTCCACCTTATTGTACTATCTAATCACGTCAGGCTTAAGGACAGCTTCTATCCTGCTGTTGTAAAATAATTGAACGGTTCCCTAGTATGGTAAACTGGACTCTTGACCTCACAATCTACCTCGTTATGTTGTCATGTTTGTGGTGGGCCAAAGAGCCCGTTTCTGTGCTATACAACTTTATGGCTCCATGACAGTAATGTGAGTAGCAGGGTCCAGTTAAAACTGATCTCCACTGATAAAAGGCCCTCAACCTGAAACATTGACTCAAGTCCTCTCCTCACAGATGGCAATTTTTGCTTTCATTTTGTATTTTCAGCACTTGCAGTATTTTGCTCCAAACATGAAATGAAGTGCTTAATGGATCTGCAGGCCTCTGAAAAGCTTGTGTTAATATCAAGAGCATAGAGGAGAACATAACCAAGTTAGTGCAGTGTACAGACAGTACTTTTAGCCCTGAGGACCTCACCCAAAACTACCTTCAGTCCTGGGCTTTGGAAGAGTTTGGAACCTTGAATAAACTTCAACAAGCTTCTGGAATCACAATGACAGTCAGAAGAAATCAATCAGCAACTAACCTGCCAGATGTTCAATGTATGTCTACTAACGTCCTTGACAATATGTTCGCCAGTGAATGTCAGCCCAGAAATGTTCATTATTTTACAGGCAGCTCTAAGGACATTCACAGCACTCAATTTCAAGAATCCAAACTGTAACAATATATTCCGCATTCTGTTATTGTTTTTCCCTTGTACCACCTCGATGTACTGATGTGATGAAATGATCTGTATGGATAGCATACAAAACAAAGTTTCTCACTGTACCTCGGAACATGTGACAATAATAAACCAATATACTGATTTAAAAATTGCTCAACTCTCATTTGTTGAGATGATAAGCTAAATCTGAATAAAGTAAAAGGAAACATGTTTGCTGAAAACTTACACTGCACATTTGACTTCTGCTTCTATGAAGGTAGACACCTTGCCCAATTGTATCTTTCCTCTAGTGTATCTCCCTAAACCAGAGGAATACACGTGCATTCATAAGTACAAATACCCTGATAAAATCTCAGGTTGTTCAACAAAAAAACGTCTAGCAGCAGAAGTTGAGTGACTTCACCCATCATTTAATTTTAACAAGTAAATTGTAGTGACTAATAAGCTTGACTGATTTAATTATATTAGTTACAAAAACAATATACAATATACACCATTAACGGTGATCAGTGAAAATATCAAAATTCGGAACTTTAAATGGAAGCTGCTCTTTGTAAGCATAGAAAGTGAAAAGAAGGCTTAATGTTATGGGTAGGAAGCTTTTGTTAAAACTGTAGTTAAAACATGAACTGTTCTCTTTTCAAATACTGTTGGTCCTGCTGACTGCTTCCATTTCCTATTTTCATTATGGCATCTCACTGAAGCCAATATTTTTTGTATTTTTAGAATCTGTATTTTTAGAATCTGTATTTTTAGAATTGGAAGACCATAGAAGTTCACAACATGGCTGGAGGATTGTCACCTTATCTGACCACTGCCATTCCTTTAAAAGAGACCAAAGTCTACCTGCTACTCATGGCCACCATTATTAGTAAACTGAAATTAATCTCCACTTACTGTAGTTAGATTGAAAGACATGTCTCTGGATCAATAGTCTAAATATTTGGATACTAGACCTGTGATTTTTCAAGTATTTACTGCATTCTTGTAGGTTCACAGAAGTTAATTGAGTAAATTCTTAGGGGAGGTAACCTCTCTTCTATCTGCTTATGGAGTGCTCAGTCAGGAGCACCAATGATGCTTTTTCTGATGAAGATGCTCCTGTAGCTATTCTACTGACGCCCTAACAAGATTAGAAAGAAGAGAAGGAAAGAAGACTCGGCTAAGCTGTCAGCAAGAGATGAGAAGATAAGGAGGTCTGGTCGAATCGAGTGTTTTGAGAGCATTGGTTGTATATGCACCAACCAATACCCATGGAGAATCAGGTTTTACAAGTTGTCTGAGGTCTGCCACAGAACTCTAGCCACAAATGTGCCTGGATCACACTGTCTGTGGTAATAGTGATCTGTAATATCTTTCTGCCCCAGCTCCTCTAGGCTGGACCTGTTTCCATGCTGTATCTCTCCATAATCCTATGACTTCTTCTGAATCAACTGGGTCACAGACTACACCTGTGTTGCATTAAAAGTTGCTCCAATCAATGTGGAAATTTGCCAACACTGCAAAAGAGATCCCTTTCATGTCCAGATGAAGGGCGTCGATGAAACATCGACTGTCCATTTCCCTCCCCAGATGCCGCCTGAGTTCTTCCAGCAGCTCTTTTTTTACTCTCCAGATTCCGGCATCTGCAGTCTCTTGTGTCCCCAGTTTCTCTTCCTAAAGTTGTAAGTTGGGTGACCACTGCCAAAATATTCTAATGATAACAACCCACTCAAGGAGATAGAATCAGTCCTTTGCAATTATAGCCCTCCGTTCTGCCTTCTACATTTTAAATAACAAGCCAGACCAATGGGTAGATAGACCAATGGCAACAACCTCAGTGTCCCTTCACTCCAGTCAGGGCTGAAAGAACAAGTGTGAAACACTCATGTGCAGCCACAGGGCACATAACAAAGACTACCATATCTTTAATGAAACAATGCTTTAGATGCCCTAACCAGTCTGAAGGCATATTCCAATATAATGCAGAGAGTGTCCTTCACTTCCAGATGGATTACCTCATTATCCACACCTTGATCATTGTATGTAGTTGCACATTAGGAGGAGGGAGATGAAATGAGGAGGAAACAACAGAGGAATAAACAAGAAGGCACCAGGTAAAGATCCCTCTCTGGCCGTGCTGTTAGAGATTGGAACTAATTGCTCTGTAGTTCCATTGAGGAATCTTAACAGAATCACGGCAGGAAGAACTGAACAATGTTCAGGATTGGGGTAATAAGCAACAAATAATACTCATGCCAGTGTTCTGTGACAAGTGATTCAACACCTGATTCCCCAGTCATAGAGTCATAGAGTTACACAGCATGAAAACAGGCCCTTTGGCCCAACCCGTCCATGCTGACCAAGTTGCCTACCTGAACTGGAACATAGAACATAGAACAGTACAGCACAGGACAGGCCCTTCGGCCCATGATGTTGTGCAGAAATAATTAAACTAATGACTCCTAATTAATCTAATCCCTCTCCCCTGCACATTGACCATATCCCTCCCTTCTCTGCATATTCACATGCCTATCTAAGAGTCTCTTAAATGCTTTTATGCTATCTGCATCCACCACCACCCCTGGTAGTGCATTCCAGGCACCCACTGCTCTCTGTGTAAAAAAAACTTACCTCGCCCATCTCCTTTGTACTTTCCCCTTCTCACCTTAAGTACATGCCCTCTAGTACAAGACATTTCAATCCTGGAAAAAAGATACTGGCTGTATACTCTATCTATGCCTCACATAATTATATGAACTTCTATCAAGTCTACCCTCAGCCTCAGCGCTCTAGAGAAAATAGCCCAAGCTAGTCAAACCTCTCCTCATAGCACATGTCCTCCAAATCAGGCAGCATCCTGGTAAACCTCCTTTACACCCTCTCCAAAGCCTCCACATCCTTCCTATAATACTCTATGTGGCCTAACCGGAGTTTTGCAAAATAATTTCCTCGTTCTTGAACTCAGTGCCTTGACTACTGAAGGCAAACATGCCATGATAGAAGTTTGAACAGAAGGGCATTGAAATGTCACCATGCATCCCAACAGCCTCCAATGCACCTGAACCCACAGTCACTGTTGCAGATGTAAGATCAGTCTTCCGGAGAGTGAACCCACAGAAAGCATCTGGCCCAGATGGTGTCCCAGACTGTGTCCTTAGATCCTGCGCAGATCAGCTGGTGAGGGCATTTGAAGACATTTTTAACCTCCCACCTGCTATAAGAAGACCACTATCATCCCAGTACCTAAGAAAAACAAGGTAACGTGCCTTAACGACTACCACCTGGTGGCTCTGACATCCACCATCATGAAGCGCTTTGAGGGGCTGGTCATGGCACACATTAACTCCAGCCTCCCGGAAAACCTCAACCCACTGCAATTCGCCTACTGCTGAAACAGGTTTACGGCAGATGCCATCTCCATGGTCCTAAACTCATCTCTGCAGCATCTGGACAGTAAAGACACCTATGTTAGACTATTGTTTATTGACTACAGCTCCACCTTCAATACCATAATTACAAGCAAACTCATCTCCAAACTCCTAGACCTGGGACTCAACACCTCCTTCTGCAACCGGATCCTCGACTTTCTGACCAACAGACTGCAATCAGTGAGGATAGGCAGCAATACGTCCAGCACGATTATCCTCAACACTGGTGCCACACAAGGCTGTGTCCTCATGACTGCATGACCAGATTCTGCTCTAACTCCATCTACAAGTCTACAAAGTTTGTAGTTGATACCACCATAGTGGACTGTATCTCAAATAACGATGAATCGGAGTAAAGGAAGGATATAGAGAGCTTAGTGACATGGTGTCATGACAACAACCATTTTGCTTAATGTCAGCAAAACAAAAGAGCTTGTCATTGGCTTCAAGGAGGGGGGTGGTGTACATGCACCTGTCTACATCAGCTGAGGTTGGGGGGATTGAGATCTTCAAGTTCCTAGAAGTGAGCACCACCAATAGCCTGTCTTGGTCCAACCACATTGACACCATGGCCAAGAAAGCTCACCAGAGCAACTACTTCCTCAGGAGACTAAAGAAATTTGGCATGTCCCCTTTGACCCTCACCAATTTTTATCAATGCATCATAGAAAGCATCCTATCCAGATGCATCACGACTTGGTATGGTGACTGCTCTGCCCATGACCGCAAGAAATTGCAGAGAGTTGTGGACACAATTCAGCACATCAAGGAAACCAGCCTCCCCTCCATGGACTCCGTCTACACTTCTTGCTACCTCGGTAAAGCAGCCAGCGTAATCAAAGACCACACCCACCTGCGACATTTTCTCTTCTCCGCCCTCACATCATGCAGAAGATACAAAAGCCTGTAAGCATGTACCACCAGGCCCAAGGACAGCTTCTATCCCATTGTTATAAGACTATTGAATGGTTTCCTCGTACGTTAAGATGGACTCTTGGCCTCACAATCTACCTTGTTATGACCTTACGCCTTATTGTCTGCCTGCACTGCACTTTCTCTGTAACTGTAACACTTTATTCCGCATTCTGTTATTGTTTTGCGTTATACTACCTCAATGCACTGTGTAATGAATTGATCTGTATGAATGGTATGCAAGACAAGTTTTTCATGTGACAATAATGAACTAATTTACCAATACACCATTTTACCTTCTTTACCACTATATCAACCTGTGTGGCCACTTTTAGGGAGCCATGTGCCTGGACCCCAAGATCCCTCTCTTCAGCAACGCAGTTAAGGATCCTGTCATTAACTGTGTACTTTCCCTTTCTGTTGGATCTCCCAAAGTATAGCACCTCACACTTGCCAGGATTAAACTCCATCTGCCACTTCTCCGAACTAGTCCCATTTGCCTCTAAACCTTCCCTATCAATGAATCTGTCCAAATGTCTTTGGAACATTGTAATTGTACCTGCTTCTACCACTTCCTCTGGCAGCTCATTCCACATACCCTCCATGAAAAAGTTGCCTCTCATATCTCCTTTAAATTCCTCCCCTCTTACCTTAAATCTATACCCGCTAATTTTAGACTTCTCCATCCTGGGAAAAATACTGACCATTCACCCTATCTATGCCCTTCATAATTTTATGTACCTCTATAAGGTCACCCCTCAGCCTCCTATGCTCCAGGGGATAAAAAAAACCCACCCTATTCAGTCTCCCTCTAACTCGTGCCCTCCAGACTTGGTAACATTCTCATGGATATTTTCTGCATCTTTTCCACATTAGTGACATCCTTGCTAAAGCTAGACAACCAGAATGCACATAATGGAACCAAATTTCACTGCCAAATTGTCAGCATTAGCTAAGAATACAATTATGTCTTAGAGTGCGTTTCTGCTCTGCATGTAGCCTTTGCAAAATCTTCTGAAATTGCTGCCAATAATCAGATCATTGGGTCCATTTTCAACGCAGATTGTGTCGTGCCAGTATTTTGGAATACTGCACGGATGTATAAATTGTGTTTAGATGATTCTCTGGTCAACATCTTGCATCATTTTTCTCGAGACGCACTGATATATTGACCACATGGGTTGGCCATCTGCGGACATTAGTGCATCAACAACACTTGGGGAGAAAACAAAATTATGTTATTACCTTCCCAAACAGAGATTGATTCAGCTCTAACTGATTGCTAAGGATAAGCTGACGTACCATTAAAAGAGTAAGTTATTGCCGAAGATCTCACTGATGACCACATAAAGACCTGTTTGTGTTTATACACTTGAATGGTTCCAAAATGTTGGATGTTATTCAATGGAGCATTAAGGAATATCCAAATGATTTATAATTGATCAGTGTGATAATTTGTGCAATGAATATATCCATATGCTTTAGGTACTGTATAGCATGGATCCCTCAGAACGTAAGTACATTTCCTGATATGTTTCCCTTCCAATAGATCCATTCAAATTTTAAGGTTATTAATTTCACAGCATCTGGGCTTAATGACCTGGTAGAGGCCACTATTAAGCCATTTTGATTCATCCTATCAGAAACATTCCCTTTGTTCTACATATCCCCCTCCTTCTGAAAACTAGTTTGTATCTCTCTCTTTCCCAGATCTGATGAAAGATGGCAGACCTGAAATGTTAACTGTTTCTCTTTCCACAAGACCTGCTGAACTTTTCCAGTATTTTCTACTTTTATTTTAGATTTCCAACATCTACAGTTTTTTTTGATTTTCATTTCAGTCATTATACCTCTACTCTCTGTATCTCCTTTCCAAGACCAATTTGCCATGTTGCTTTGGTCTTGGCTTCACAAAGCCTCTTGCAAACTCATCAATTATGGCTTTAGTTTTGCGTTCCTAAATTCCTGGCTCCCATCTCAACTCTTCTGAACAGTTTCTTTGTATGAGAACTCCTTGACTAATAAGCCAGATTCAGCCCTGATTCAGTGCTCACTGTGCCTGCTGATCTATACTTAACTTATACAGATGTGGAGGGCTAAATGACCTTAGCCTTTGCAAGTGGAAAGGGTCTCTTGAGGCAGAATGAGCTTCAAGCAGCAAGTGGTCTACTACACCCTTGGTCTTTGATTGCTCGCCACTGTCAACCTCCTTTGAACCATTTTTTAAATTACGTTGATAGAGACATTTAAAATTATTCCAATAGGTTCAAATAATTAAAATCATAACATTAATTTAAACAATTTGAATAATAAAAAGTAAATTTAATTAAAAATAGTTAAAAAAGATTTAATATATTATATTAGAGTGAAATATTTCCACCATTTACCTGCATTTTTCCACAAATTCTGCATCACCATTTAAATGAATGAGGTATATACCCTCAACCTTCCCCAGTGTAAAGCTAAGGGACCAGGTGCAAAGTTCATCCAGTCCCCTTCACCATCATGCCAGTGTTCCACCAATGGGCTCAATAATGAATCCAGTGGAAAGTTACAAGTGCTGGGTTCCCAGCCTCCAGCTACTGTTTTATTTATTCATTTTTGGGGATCGGGGTAACACTATCCAGCATTTATTGCCCTTCAATAATTGCCCTTAAGAAGGTGGAGGTGAGCCTCTCCCACAGTTTGAAACCTACTGAGCCATGAGTGGCTTGCAGCTGGTGGTCCACAATGGAGCTATCAGCTGACAGTCAGCTCAGTGTAGTCAACTGCAATTTGCTGCTTACATTTTGTGGGAGTGCATTATTGGATGGGATACTGTTTCCTTTTGCATTAACTAAGCTATTTTCTGTCAAAAAGTCAAAGCAAAATCCAAAATAGAGTAAAAAAATATCCTTTTCCTCTCTTATTAGCCATAATATTATCTTCCATTCTCAAACTGCTGACTATTCAATACATTGTCCCTTTTATTCTGTGTTTATAAAGGGAGCAGGTTTTTCTCAATTCATAATACTGTGAATGCCGGAAATCTAAAATAAAACACAAGATGCTGGAAATGCCCAGAGACCAGGCCACATCTGGAGAGGGAAAAGGGGAGTTAACACTTCAGGCTGATGAACATTCATCAGATATTTCTTTCCCATACATTTACCTGTTGAGTTCAGAAAAGTTCAGATTCAGATAGTCTGTTGTCATAAACACCAGGGTGCAATGAAATCCCTTGTGCATGTGAAGCTCACAGAGTAAACAATATTCATGGTAATAATAAATACAACAATAAATACAGTGATGAGTGAAAAAACAATGGAATGGTGCAGAATATAGAAAAGCATTCCTTACCTTGTATTGCTGGCAATCTGGATACTTGACAAAGTCATTAGTGAACAGAGTTTGTGGTCCCAACATATTCTGAAGACATCACTCATCATATCCTGAAGGCTCCTGTCTTGCTCCCTGTCTCATGATGCCCAGCAAGTCTGCTTACGAGATGTCTCCATTTTGATGAGCTTTAGACTTACCTTACAATCTCTTATGACATACATTATCCGGAAGAAACATCCACTGACATTCCCCTGTCCACTACTGTAATCAACTCTTCAAAAAAATTGAATACCATTCACCATCAAGATCAAATCCATTCTGACTCTCTGACCAAATTAACATTTTCAAGGCTTCTGCACAAAATTTGCAGAATAAGTTTCCTTTAGATCATGGCAAAAATCCTCAATAGCGAGCACCAACACACATACTATAAAATTTGTGGGTCTTTGAGTTACTTGCTGGCTGGTCTATGCTGGCTCCTTCCATTCCTTCCCAGAGATCCTTCGGTTGTGGAAGCTAATTGGAAATATTTTTGTTTCTGTATCATTTCATTACCAGCCATAAAACTATCATCAGAATGCAGTCATCATGTTGGGGAAATTGATTTAAATATGACATTCTAATGTGAAGTATTTTATTATGGAGAAATAAAGACTTTGCCTGAAATGAAACACTCATGAGAGCATGTGCTGACAACCTCTGTGTTGATTTTGGGAGAATGTGCATTGAAAGGTTCACAGGAAGCTCAGTGTTTTCATGCCAGCATCCTGTATTTTTATTTAAGACGCTGAAAGTGAGAAATTTGCATCATTATGCTTACATAACCACTTCTGTGACTGGATAACGTGAGCTTTCGTGCTTACAACTTCCCAAATATTTTCACAAGATGTGTTAAGATTTCTAGTGGTGTGGGGAGGTGGGGGTGGGGAGTGTGTCACTCACAGCACCCACACATACACCACAAACTGGCAAGATGTGGGTCTAATGACAAGGATTCTCCATCTGGTGTCTTTCCAATCTCAGGCTTGATGTGGAGTCCTTGCGCTGGACGCCAGGCATTTCCCAACTGGGAAGAGTGAAGGAAAATCAAAGGTGAGCCATAACTCATGGGTACCTCATAGTGGTTGGCTGCAGAATAACAGTAACGCCAAAGGATCACCCTGTCATCCTCTCAGCTAGGAAATATCACTGGCTGATTGAAGGTAATGCAAGTTCTGATCATTGATTACATACTAAAAACAAATATCACTGCCCTAAGGCTCAAATAAGTTATCTGTAATAGAGAAGACTAGTGCTGCGGAGGAGTTTACAGTTAAGAATATGAAAGGGGAGTTATTGGATGCCTGGGAAACAAGGGTAATCAATGCAAATTTCATTGGTGGGAGTGGCAATGGATGAGAAGGAGAGGTACAAATGGTATACTGTAAATGAGGTTGGCCAGAAGATTGTTTGAATAATGCTCATTCATGCAACCTATTCATGCAACCTTAAGACACAACACAAAACAATACCACTGGGAAATATTTTATTAAGTACAACATTAAGTACAACAGCATAGGGAAGTGTATGGTCATGCACTTTGGTAGAAGGACTAAAGGTGTAGAATATTTTATAAGTGGGGAGTAAATTCAGAAATCGGAGGTGCAAAGGGACTTGGTGGTCCAAGTGCAGGATTCTCTAAAGGTTAACTTTCAGGTTGAGTCAGTAGTAAGGAAAGCAAATGCAATGTTAGCATTCATTTTGAGTGGACTAGAATATAAAAGCAAGGATGTAATGCTGAGGCTTTATAAGGCATTGGTCAGACCACATTTGGAGTATTGTGAGCAGTTTTGGGCCCCATATCTAAGGAAGGATGTGCTGACATTGGAGAGGGTCCAGAGGACATTTTAGAAAGATGATCAAGGAATGAAAGAATTAACATATGAGGAGTGTTTGATGGCTCTGGGCCTGTACTCGCTGGAGTTTAGAAGGATGAAGGGAGATCTCATTGAAACCTTCTGAATATCGAAAGGCCTGGATAGACATGGAGGGGATGTTTCCAGTAATAGAAGTCTAGGACCAGAGGGCACAGCCTCACAATAGAAGGTCGTCTCTTCAGAACAGAGATAAGGAGGAATTTCTTTAGCCAGAGGGTGGTGAATCTGTGGAATTCATTGCCACAGATGGCTGTGGAGGCTAAGTCATTGGGTATATTTAAAGCAGAGGTTGATAGGTTCTTGATTAGTCAGGGCATTAAAGGTTACGGGGAGAAGGTAGGTGAATGGGGTTGAGAGGGAAAAATAAATCAGCCATGATTGAATAGCGGAGCAGACTCAATGGACTGAATGGCCTAATTCTGTTCCTATGTCTAATGGTCTTAACAGACCGTGATTTGTCACTTACCATGATGCATTATTAGGAGGATCCAAAATATAAAAAAAAGAACTGTGGTGTTTCTGTGCAAGTCCTTGGTTAAGCCTTAACTAAAAGAGAAACATCGGCTCCTTTGCATGAGGGGAACAAGTAAGGTCTTAGTAAAAGTACAGTGGAATGGAGGGTTCTGATGCTGACACAAAAGGTGAGTTACCTGATGTTGGAGAATTTGATATTGAATCTATAAGGTTGCAATGTGCCCAGACAGAAAGTGAGCTGTTGTTCCTCAAGCTTGTGTTGGGCTTCCATATAAGAGTTACAAGAGGCCACAAAAAGATCGGGTAGAGTGGGAGCACGATGCAGGCAACAGGAAGATTGTGACTGAATGCAGGTGCTCCACGAAATGGTCACATGATGTTAGAGCGAAGTGCAGATTGGCAGCAAAAGTAATGAAATTTTTGCATTCTGTATGAGATGCACTTACATGAAAAGTCTCATCATTGGAACAAATAAGACAGAGTTAGAGAAGAGTGGAATGGAGTCCTTATAAGAGGAAGTATAGTCAAGATAATCTGTAGGCATGTATTGGATGTTTGTGGCTAGCTCTGTCCTGAGATGGAGATGAAGAGATCTAGAAAGATCTAGGAAGGGAAGTCACACAAAGGTGAGCTAGGGTGAAAGCTGGCAGTAAAAGAGATGATAGTTTTGAATTCACTCATAAAGTACTTGAAAATCTCATCACTTTTGCTGCCGATTTTCACCCAGCTCTCACCTTCACATTGGGTGACAGCTTTGCAGAGCACATGTGTTCAGATTGTAGGAGTGACCCTGAGCTTCCTGTTGCCTGATGCTTTAATTCTCCATCCCACTCCCACTCTGAGGTATGTGTCTGTGGTTTACTGCACTGTTATAAAGAGGCCCAATACATTCTTGAGGAACACCACCTCGCATCTCATCAGGCCTGTTGCAACCTTCTGGATCAAATGTTGAATCTTACAATTTCTGGTTGTTCACTTTCTCGCCTGCATCGGATTTGCCCATTTTTGGTTTAAATCATCCAGCTGTGATATTGGTTCAGTTATTTTCTCTCCATTAGCACAGCCTAACATGCTGGGCCTGTCCATCAGCTCTGTTATTTGTAACATATTATAAGTGCGTTACTTTTGTCATCTGTATTATTATCCTCTAACTGCCCCTTTAACCAATTAGACTAGAGGACCTCTTTAACTTATCCTCATAGCAACCCTGGCGTCATCCTATCACAGAGATTCCTTTATCCTATCCATTCATCTCCCACTTATTCCGTGACTAGTTACCATTTTGCTTTCTCCCTCTCACTTCCGATGACTGACCTTCGACCTGAAATGTTAATTCTGTTTCTCTTTTCACAGACGCTGCCTGACTGCTGAGTGTTTTCAGCAGTTTTTATTTTTATTTCAAATGTCCTGCATCTCCAGTTGTTTTTTCCTTTTCTTTTTTGCATATCTGTTGAAGCTCTTTATAATGTTTCTCTCTAGTCAAATCTCATATCTATCTTCCTTCCTTTCTTCCTTAATTTCTTGGTCCTTCAATGCTAATCTCTAAAAAGCTCCCAATCTTCAGGCCTTTTGATTTTTCTGGCAACTTGATAAGCCTCTTCCTTTGCTGTAATAAATTTCTGCCACAGATTAAGAATTTTGTCTGTTGGGTATTTGTGCCTTGAAGGAATCTATTTTTTCACAAATCAGGCAATATTTGTAAAATATTATCCATTGCCTGTTCACTGTCTACCCCTTTAATGTAGTTTGCTAATCAATCTTAGCCATATCACCACTCCTACCTTCATAGTTGCCAAGGATGCTTGGGGATATCCTGCCTTCGACTAAGGTGGAGATGGAACATTCGGGATGGCACTGAACTTCAACTGCACTATGTTGGGAGCACAGTGTATGCAGCAGAAGGAGCTCACAGTGTCCTCACCCACCATCTCAACAGGCATCTCCTGCCCCACCAATGGCATAGTCTGTTGGTCCCACATTAGCCTCATCAGTCACCTCAGAATCCACAGAACTGGAGTGAAACCAAATCAACCTCAATCCCAAGAGACTGCCTGGTAGTAATAAACAATGGGGTCATCTGGAACTCATTTCTACGTTAATGGAGATGGGTGGGATTGGGCGGGGAGGGTGGGAGGGTGGAGAGGAGAGTGAGGGTGCTCAGAAAGTAAATGTCTGGAACACCATTTCTCCGACTGAATTTAGTCCAACGTTTAAAATGTTATTTGACTGCCTCGTTACTGCAGCATTTGGTTGGGATCTTAATGCCTACTCAGAATGTGACTGTGTGATACGTGCAATGGGCCAGACATAATTTCTGCATCCATACAGTCAGTTCTGTATATTTGTATAATTTGCTTGCTTATAGAACAGTTTTAGACCAAGGGAAGTTTCTGTCAGAGAGCTGCACTTAATTAAAATGTATAATCCAGACATAAGAGAGCCACTTTGATCTGTTAAAGAGCCCCCCCTTCACCCCCCCTTGCCTCCAGTGTTAGCCATTTTTCTTTACGATGCAACAACAATGCAGTCATTGCTAGGTTGCTGGTAGAATATTAAATATAAATCTAGCCAATATTATAAAGCATAAATACTTGAATGTTATCACTTCGCTGTTTAAGGAGCTCGCTGTGTTTCCGACATCACAGTGATTACATTTCTGAAGCCTTAAAGTAATTGGGACATCCTGAGATTCTAAAAGGTGCCATATAGATGCAAAACTTCATTTTCTTATATTTCCCATCAAAGTTTAAAAAAAGGTGTTTGAATATTTGGGTAGTGAATTATTCTGGAATAAACAATCCAGAATGGGAGCTCTGTGCATTTCATAAATGATTTCATTTCATATATGTTTTCAGTTTAGCACATCATGAATATGAGTGGCCTTTCATTTTAAAATAACACTGTAATCAGTCTTCATTAATTTTTAATTAAATGTTCCCAGATATAGTGGAACTGTAATGATTATCACCAATGTTGGACTTAGCAATTAGCTTTAGCGGTGGTGGAAGAATAAAATTCTTTGGCCGAGTTTCACTTTGCCTCTGAACGCAGGTGTTGTTGCTACTTATATTTTGGAAAGATTAGCAAAGTACTCAACCAGATTACTATAATATTTCTCCAGACGATACGTGTGTGTGTGTGCGTGTGTGTGCGTGTGTGTGCGTGTGTGTGTGCGTGTGTGTGCGTGCGTGCGTGCGTGTGCGCGTGTGCGTGTGTGTGTGTGTGTGTGTGTGTGTGTGTGTGTGTGTGTGTGTGTGTGGCCACATTTGGCAAACATATGCAAGGCATAATCTAGTTTGATGGTAATTTCCCTTCTGTAATTGAATTTTACCTATTCAGGCATTTGACTTTAATGTCTTTCCCAGTATTAGTCAGATTGAACCCATATTGCCTGGCATGTTACAGCATCTGAACTATTTCCATGTACAATATTCTATACAGAGACTTTTGGCCCTCCCTCAAGCTCAAATATTGCAAGTATTAATATTGTTTCAGTCTGTAACAGTACAGATTTTGTAAAATATTAAAAAAAATATTGCCAATATTATTCCAAATTTTGGACCATTTATGTTGTGGGTTCACTGTGCCTGAATTATGGAATAATAGAATTTTTACAGCATAGTGGGAAACCAATCAGCCCATCAAGTCTATGACTTTTTTCTACAGAGCAGTTCAGTTAGCCCCATTCCCTGCCTCTTTCCTTGTCTCCCTTTGAATTCTTTACCTTCACTGTAATCACCAAATTCCTCTTTGAAAGCCGATGTTGAACCTGCTTCCAGAAAGTGTAATCGCTCAGTACATAAAATCTGCACTGAAAGGGTCCAAACCCATTTCATTATGGAATTCCAATGGGATCTGGGAGCAGTGATGTCCTCCCATCTGTTCCGTACTTTCCTTGCCACTGCACTACTCAACTCATTAAACTTATTTTACCTTATCAATTATTAGTCTTAATGTCAAGCTATCCGATTACTGTGTAAATATGATAAGCACGTGACTCATCTTGTTCATGATAATTCTGCATCCTGTAAAGACAAAAAAAAAATGGGCAATTGCACTGGTTGCTCTGATATAATGGATTGCAAATGAACAACATATAAACACTGCAGCTTTGAAGTGAAATTGTATGTATCTACAAATGAAACCATCCTACTCATGCCATTGCACTCAATATATGTTGAAAGAAAAATAAACAGAAACTAATTCGTATTTGGAGATGTGATGTTGAAAAGCTGCAATAAATCCAACTAGACAAATGTTAGTAAATGATCTTACTGATTAATGTAAGTTGCAATGAAGGACCTCACAGTCAGTTTTATGATAAATGTTTGGTTACCGTGGAGAAGTGGAATTCATGAATGATTTTTTTCTATTTTTATATAGTTCCCTTAAGTAACATTACCTTGTTAAAGCCATTATCCCAAAATATAACTTTTTAAAAAGATTCTTTTATTGTTTTAATTGAAGGAACCAATTAAGAGAGAGAGAAAATAAAAACCTGCAGGAAAGTGGGGTGAAAGATCAAGCAAGCATTAACTTTAAAGAAGGGAGAACTATCTGGGGATCCTGGTTGTGTTGTGAAAACTTGACATGTTACATTCAACTGATTTTATAGTACGTGGTTCTTTATTAAGGCTTAACGATATCAACTACTTATGACTTTTGGATGTGGCATCTACACATGGCCTAACCCTTGCATTAACACATGTTGCTTCCACCAATGCCAACCATTTGTTCTGACTTTTTCACTACTTTGATGTTATTTTAGATTTGTTACTAAATATTGAAAGCAGGAGCCTGGTCCTCAGGATATCAGTCAGAAATGAGTCAGTTCTTTGAAAGAAATTGGATTACCATGGGTTTGGCATTAATCCTGTAAATTAGAGATGTAACATTACCACTCAGCATTTTAGAATTTAGTGGAGGGAGGAATTTACCTCTGGTCACTAGCCAAACATTAAAGGCTCATAGTGAATTTCAGTCACAATATTAAAAAAGTTAGTCACTACTCCTTATCACAATTTGATGTATTTTTAAACATTTCAATAGTGAAACCCTATTTTTAACTACGTGATCTAAAGAGTCAGCTGATGTATAAAGCCATCCAGAAATTTATTGTTAATATTTTTAAAGCCCCATGATCAACCACAATTGTTGCTGCTTGTCTGAAGGTTTAAGTTTTAATGATCATTTACAACATTAGCAATTAATGCAGGGCATTCCAAATAATTGGGAAGACCAAGTATATGAAGCATAACAACTCAGAGTTTAAAAACATGAAGTTTGCAGCAGAAAGTAAAGCCCCTGGGAGTGATGTGGCTAGTTTTTTTTACTGGGGCTCCATCTTTTCCCTTTGATTTTGTGCACAAGAAGTTAGATTGACATCTGAGAGATATGACAAGGCTCTGATTAACATCTAAAGTGGAAGCCAGCACCTCTACTGTACCGCAGCACCCTCTCAGTTCTCAGTTTAGATTATTTTGAAGGTGAGTGGGTTTGTTAGCCCAGTATACCGAGTATTTATCATGCACTCAACATTACTAAAGCTGGTTATCACTATGGTGAAGGGTCTTGGACCTCAAGCATTAACTTTGTTTTTTCCACAGATATTGCCTCACATTAGGTTTTTTCGTCATTTTCTGTTTCTTTAAGTCATATTTCCAGATTCTGCAAATTTTTTTTATTCCCATTTACTGGTCATTATTGCACTATTATGAGTGCTTTTTGTGCCAAATTGGCTGTTGTGTTTCCCACAATACAATTCTGACTGGGCTTCAACATTTCATTGACGATAAACTGGTTCAGGATATCTTAAGTTTGCGAATGACAGTACATTAATTTTATTGTTAACTATTTGTCCATTTCTGTTGAAATCACAACTTTTTCTCGAATTGCCTAGACGATAGCATGTTGATTTGAACAAAACACACTACAGCATGAAAAGATTGTTGTAAACAGATGTAAATATCCAGAAAGGTGTTTTGTTCAAACCAACATGCAAAGTTGGTCTTGGTTTAAGTAGCAGGGGCTAAGAGATTTACAGAGCTATTTTGAGTATTTACTCAAATAGCAAGCATAAGATATAACCCCTCTGTACGGTGCCCCATCTTCCTGCCATGTCAGAAGCTATCTAATAAACAGATTATTATACCTTGGTCAAGGAGATAACTTGAGATTCTTTTGCTGACTGGCTTCAGCAGATTTGTTCTGGACATTTTACAGTTTATGCGAACATTTTACACAGCAGTGCCAAAGCAAGCACACCACAATTCCATCTGTTATGACACATCTTAGAGGTAACTCTAACTTTGTGGATGGTTAAACAAGCCAGTATCCAATCAGCAGCCGGGTTCAACATCTCTGCTGATGTTCATGTCTATCAAAGATGATGAGGCAGACTGTAAAAGGGACAACTTATTTCCGAATGTCCACTGTATAACATCACACAAAAGTCAAGATGACCATCTGTGAATTTTACATAAAAGCACGAGATGAGCAAAGGCATTCTGGCCCATCGAGTTCAGCTTTTAAATTGAACACATGCAAGTTATAACTGAATCTGGTTCTGCTAACTTCATTTCTGTCTCCCTAAAAGAATATTGACCAGAAGTGACAAGAATTCTCCAGTTTTACAACTTCCATTACACAACCCTGGACAGCTGCCTTCAACAACTCAATGTTTCCATGGTCTCAGTATCTCTGTAACCTCCGCAATTCATACAGCATCCGTTTTTTTTATTAGCACTTAGTCTCAGACCCATTCTTGGGCAGATTTTTGACCCGTTCTTATCAAAGCTTTTAATTGGCACAGTGTTTTCTACTTATCTGGAAGTACAAATTAATGGATTACTTAAATGTATTTCCAGTTCAGCATTATTTTGGGAGGAAAAAGATCATCTCTTATGTTTCTGTATATTTATAAGGATCGCAGCCTCCTCTAGTGCTGTAAAAACGAGTGTCTTTTTTCAAAGAAGTGGGATGACAATAATTAGAAACTCCTGATGTAATAATGATTTTTAAAGCCAAGTTTAGACTTTCATGAGATGGTGTGATGTACTTTTCAGTGAGAGAGGGTAAGAGAAGCCCTTTTAATTTGCTATGCACACTTTCCAAAATTTATTGATGGAATATTGTTATAGTCCTTCCCAGTTTCATGATGTTGCATTGTAATAAATATCCAATAACTCCAATGATGTGATACATCGAGTGAGGAGATACAAGAGTCTGCAGATGTTGGAATCTGGAGCAAAAAAACAAACTGCTGGAGGAACTCAGCAGGTCAGGCAGCATCTGTAGAGCAAAGGGATGGTCAACATTTCAGGTCGAGATTCTGCATCAGGACTCAGAGTGGAGAGGGAAAATAGCCAGTATATAAAAGTGAGAGGGAGGGGTGAGACAGAGGCTGGTATGTGAGAGGCTGGAACTAAGTGAGAGGGGATGATGGGCAAATGGAGCCAGGTGGGGAGGGGGAGGGGGAGGGGGAAGTGTTGAGACAGAGGCTGGTAGGTGTAAAGTAAAAACCGATGGACCATCTCCAAAGTGATCTATTGTATTCAGTGCTTGCAATCTGGCCTCCTCTACACAAGCGAGACCAAGTGTAGATTAAGTGACTGTTTTGCAGTGTACCTGCAGTTTGTCTGCAATGGCCATCTTGATCTTCTGGTTGTGCTTCATTGCTGTTCTCCTTCCCATTCCCACACTGATCTGTCTGCCTTCAACCTTCTCCACTGCCACAGTGAGGCCAAACACAATCTCCTCATATTCCGCTTGGGTAGCCTACATCCAATGGTATGAATATTGAATTTTCCAACTTCAGGTAACCCAGACCCCCGTGTTCCTTTCCCACTCCCACCTGTCCACCCAGGTTCTGTCTCCCTTTGTTCACCTTTCCCATCCCTTCCTTCTTTGTTACCAAGATTTGTTACCCTCCCCCTCCTGGTTCCATCTACCCATCACCCACATACCTATCCACCTGGGTTCCTTCGCCCTTGGTTCACCTTTCCTACCCCTTCCCCACCTGTCCATCACCCCTCCCTTATCTGGATCCACCTATCACCTACTAATCTCTCTCACCCCTCCCTCTCACTCCTGTATGTTGGCTGTCTTCTTTCTAAACCCTCAGTCCTGCTTCAGGGTCCTGACCCGAAATGTTGAACAGCCCCTTGCTCCATGGATGCTGCTTGACCCACTGAGTTCCTTCAGCAGTTTATTTATTGATACACAGAGCCAGTTTACCAAAGCCCTGCCTGTCAGGATCACGCACGAACCAGGATAATAAGGTCAAAAAAAGAAGATGGAGTTTAGCTTGTCAGGACTCAGTAGTAGAGTTCTATGATATTTCTAATGGAACTTTGGCCCTTGTTGATGTGGAAGCCTGTATGGACATGTAAATGAGGAGCAGGAAAGGAGTTAACCCTAGCTCACTGTCACATTTCCTGTATGACTATTGATGGTGCCCGATTGCATAGATACCCACACAACATAACATCATAACTTGTCTCTATTGGTATTGGTATTGGTATTGGTTTATTATTGTCACTTATACTGAGGTACAGTGAAAAACTTGTCTTGCATACCGATCGTACAGGTCAATTTATTACACAGTGCAGATACATTGAGTTAGTACAGAGTGCATTGATGTAGTATAGGTAAAAACAATAACAGTACAGAGTAAAGTATCACAGCTACAGAGAAAGTGCAGTGCAATAAGGTGCAAGGTCACAACAAGGTAGATCGTGAGGTCATAGTCCATCTCATTGTATAAGGGAACCGTTCAATAGTCTTATCACAGTGGGGTAGAAGCTGTCCTTAAGTCTGGTGGTACATGCCCTCAGGCTCCTGTATCTTCTACCTAAATTGACATTGCCATGAATTCTAGGAACAGTCTGGAAAACTGACAGTGGTCCTTCATTTTTCAACTCCTTTTACCTCTCAGCACGTCTGATCAGAAATGGATATCAGAAAGTCCTGATCTCCAAAGTCTCACACATGGCTGGGGTTATGAGAGGTCTTTAAGCTATACTTGACTTTTCTGTTCCCTTCTGACTCTAGGCCCCATCAAGTTAAAGGTGGATGCAGGGTTGGTGTTTGGTTTGTGGGTGACAGACCTTCAAGTGGGTGTCTACAGCCCATCAATTCCCCTCCCTTCTAGAATTGGGGAAAAGCAGCACATTTAGTGATTGTTATTTTAGTGTTTCCCTTCTTAGAGTCTTAGGTTTAAGAAAGTTTATAGAAGCTGGTGAAGAGAACCAAAGTCAAAGTCAAGTTTATTGTCATATGCACAAGTACATGTGTGAACAGGTGCAATGAAAAATTTACATGCAGCAGCATCACAGGCACATAGCATCATATAAGCAGCATTCACAAGAAAAACAGAAATTACACATAAAATAAATACAATTTTTGCAAGAAAGAACACAATTAGAACCAAAAAAGTCCATTTTAGTGCAAAGTGATCGAAGTGGTCATAGTTGTTGCTAAACTCTAGGGTTGTGTCGGTTGGTTCAAGAATCAAATGGCTGAAGGGAAGTAGCTGTTCTTGAACCAGGTGGTGTGGGACTTCAGGCTTCTGTACCTCCTGCCTGATGGTAGCTGTACTTTTTCCAAGCATTTCACTCCCTGGCCTTGAAGAGTTAGTGCTCCAACTTGTCTGTTAACTTCAATGGAGCAATGCTTGCTTTTGGAACCTGAAAAGATATTAATGTTAAAGAAAATGTTAATACTCAAAGTGAAAATTTTCCTTGTTACCTAAAATAAGCCCCAGAGATATTCCATTCTTTTAAACAAAGAATACAACCATGCAAGACATAGAACAGGTAAGCAACACTCCAAGATTCCTGCCAACATAGAACAAAGACATGTTAAAATTATGCGGAATTGAATTGTGACACTATCCATGCAAAATTCTGCAGCGATTTTTAGTTGATCCCCTGCCAGTGAACCACAAGCCGCTGGAAGTTGCTCATCCAAAACAATTCTTTTTCTGAACAGGTGTTTATCATGTCTATGGCTGTTCTGTTTACATAACCCTTGTTAAAGTTGGAAGAGAAAGAAAAATTACCTAGTCTATTGTAAACAGAGCAAGTTACATTAAACATTCAAATAAAAGGTCATGAGATGAGTCATAAAATAAATATTTGTTCTGCTGTTAGAACAGAGCCAAGCTTGCCATCGTCATTTTTGTGTTGCTGTATATTGTGATGGACTTTAAATACCAGAATGCTTAGACCAAGAGAAGCCGATGGTCAAGATGTTAAGTTATGTGTAATATGCTGCTGGTGAGTGGTTATGGCAATGTGTGGGGTCTCGCGTGCAGGATGAGTGTTGGCAATCAGTTTCAGTTCAAGAGTGGAATTGGCATTTTGACCAGCTCCATCTAGTTCCAATTGCCTACAATTTCCATTTGATTTTTTTTTTACTTTCCTGACAAACAATCATGAATAGGAGCCTTTTTTCATGGAAAGACAATCTTTTATTATGACAGAGCTGGAGCCAGGGATTCCTTTAAAGAAGAGGCCTTCTAAAATAGAGAACATTCTGTACATGCAGAAGAAGAATGACACAGCTTATAAGGTAAGATATACTGACCTGATGGTTCTCATGATTTAACTCTTAATCCTGCATTAGTGTTGAGACCCAAAGGCCAATGGTTTTAACAAATATGGATCAGAGGAAGAATTGCAGAAAAAACTCTCAACTAACATTAAATACATCTTCTTTTTATTGATTACTTATCAAGGATTTGTCAAGCAGCTAAATGCCATCTTAAATACTGCTAACTTGGTGTAGATATAGATATAAATGCTTAAGCATAGTAAATCTAAACCAGGAAGGGATAGTGACCATAAGAAAATTTTTTGAGATCTATTGTATAAGCAAATATTTCTGGAATAATTTATTTTTTATTCCAAATTCATTTAGAATAAAAAACATGAAAAAGAGGTTATGAATGTTCAACCTACATGAAATGCCGATGAGGATGCATAACAAGATATTTAAGTCAGCAAAAGAAGTTGGAAGTGATGACTGACTTTTAAAAAATGCTGTTCCAATGATATTAGACATAGATGATTTCATATAAAAAAGAAAAAGCCAAAGCATAAAGAATATTTCTTTTCAATAATTAGTGTAAACTCTTATAAAGATGCTTTAGATTTACATCACATATCCTAATTGACCATTTAAAGGTGTTTAGCAAGGCACATGTTGTCAAGTTTCATTTTTAATTTGTTTTATTTCTAACTTATCTCAGTTCTGATGAAAGGTCACATTAAATCTGTTTCTCTCTCCACAGATGCTGCCTGACCTGCTGAGCATTTCCAGCATTTTCCTTTTATATTCTAGATTTCCAGCATCCGCAGTATTCTATTCTGCATTTGAAACATGGGCTCGGCTCAAGTTCATAACTTCCCATTGATTAATTTGCAATGCCTAAGAGAAATGGTTTTATTTTAGTTAAGTAGTTGACTCACATCAAGTAGGTAGGGCAGAGTTAAACACCTTTACTTTAAATTTGTTTGATGTACTATCTAAAAAAACACACGCACAACCCTGCCCAGCTTAATAACCTTCTCTGAGAAAGCAAATTGATCTGGAGAGTTTGTGTTAAGTCTCAAGGATGAAGTTAATGCAAGGATCCAGCGATAATGCAATTTAATGTAACTGCAGTTAAAATGAGTCTCAGCCCAAGTGATGTGTATTGGGATCCATTTATTAAAAGTATAGGCCACTTTCTTCTAATGAGCATTATCGTTGCCCCCTTATCTTGGGATTAAACAATTTCTGCCAGATAAAGAAATTTTGTTCTTGAGTGTGCTCAACTTGAGGCCTCCCCAGACTACATTGTTGTAGGGTACTATCACTCCTACTTTAATTCTGTCTATTATAATGTAGCCATTATAATATAACATGTATATTTTAATTTTGGATTTGTTGAGTACTCATTGGACTAAGTGTACAACAAGTTGCATACTACACCATTTACTTTCTCGCTTCTCTTTCCGACTTATATCTGCTTTGAGGAAAACCAAGATATTCGCATGTCAGACCATTGGGTATTGAGGGCAGAATTGTGTTAGATCATCCTATGTAGATTAAACAGCTGGAGTGTTGCCTGAACAGATTATAGGTATTTGTTCTTGATGCTTTTTGGTGTCGTGGTGGCACTCTTGTTTCTGAATCAGAAATTTTGCACCCCAGTTCCATTCCAGAACATGATAATTACTGAGCAGTACTGAGGGAATAAATACATTGATGGAGGTGTTTAATTCAGTCGAATGCCTGCCTGTGTGTTCTGCTGAATGTACTAGAGTTTGTATTACTATTTGATAAAGAGCAGGATTTTCACCAGTCCCTGTTCAAAATTCACCCTTCAGTTGCTTATCATTTAAGTAAGTAAAAGAGATAAGCTAATTATGGTTTGTGGGACTTTGCTTTGTGTACTTGTTGGCTGCTTCATTTGCCTGCAAATAAACAGTGACTATACTCCAAAAAAATGCTGGTTATAGTAATGTGACGCTCATTGTATCCGGCTAGAATCTAAAGGCCACCACTTCACCAGATCATTAGTTTACATCTCTTGAAAATTGACTTCAATAAATCAGACAATTTGTGACTTGGTGGCAAAAATATACTACATTATAACATTATAAAGTACAACATTTTCCCAGGGTTGGGGAATCAAGAACTAGAAGCATAGTTTTAAGGTGAGAGAGAAGAGATTTAATAGGAACCTAAGACGCAATTGTTTCACCAAGCGGGTGGTCCATATATGGAATGAACTGCCAGAGGAAGCGGTTGAGGCATTAACAACACTTAAAAGACACTTGGATAGGTACATGGATAGGAAAGGTTTAGAGAGATATGGTTCAAGTGCAGGTAAATGGAACTAGCTTAGATGGGCATCTTTGATGGCATGGACCAGTTGTTACTGTGCTGTATTAGTCTATGACTCTATAGACTAACAGATTGTTGTAGCAACCCAGATGTCCATCATGGATGGGAACCTACTATTAATACCTAGTCTGGCTTACATGTGACTCCAGTCTCCACCTTGACTTTTCTCCTCTCTGCAGTGGCCTGGTAAGCCATTCGATATCAAGACTCTTCATATCAATGGTCCACCATGCTAAAGTGTTGAAGAATGTGAATATTGGTGGCGGATACACTCACTTATCTAATTTTAATTCCATAGTCTTCTGTGGAGCTGCATGCAAGGAGGTGATTGATACCCATGTAAATGTTTAGATGTATGATCCCAGATTTAATTCCTCCTCACTACTTTTGTTTGGCACAGGAAACTTCATAAAAAGACAAGCCCTCACCCAAACCCTATATCAGTGGTCTGTTTTACTTTAATCTGCTGATGATACTTCAGTGTGGACACTTGTAGTCTGCACACTTTGTGCAATATTGACTGGACCAGGAAAATTAATTTACTACTGCCAGTCTTTAGCCTATCCTCTTAATGTCAGAGATGATAAAGACTTAGAATTATGTCACAACAGCAACTCAGTGCCAGAAATGCATTTTCAAGTTTGGGTAAAATTTATTCTGCCTTTCAATCATTACCACTGTGCTCTTACCATAAAGGAGCCACTCTGCCTGTTTTTTAGACACAAAAATAAATCCGTGAAATCTTGAAAATCTGTTTGCTTTTTCAGTAATCTGTTCTACTGGATATTTAAAAATCTTAAGTTTCATTTCAATTATTTTATGTGAAAGAAACTGACACTTGCTGCTTAGTTTTGCAAGAGGATATGGGAAAGATTGATTACTGACTGAATGTAAACAGTTAAGTAATAATCAAGCAGAGTGCACTTTTCTGTATATATTATAATCATCTCTTCTTAGGTTATTACTGAGAGAATAAACTCAAATATAAATTCACAATTTTTACTGAGCAAAGAGGCCATTTGGCCTATTGCGTCTGTGAGTTGCCTATTTTGTCCCATTGTCCTGAACCTCAAAATTTTAAAATATTCCTCGGTCAAGTACTTTCTCTACTACCCTCTTAGAAAGTTTATCAGATTCTACGCCCACCTTTTGTGACCAGTTGGACTTTCCTTGAAGAAACATGGCTGGACTTTTTAGTGCGCCAATATGGGTGCACTAGATGGTCATTACAGTGAGGTGATGGTGATTGTTATATTTCTGGGTCCCTGATTTAAACTCCAACAGCACCAGAAGAGAGTTGCATGCTTTTGTAATTGAGTATGTGTCATCCAGGACCAAAGCCCAGCCTGCTTCTAGCAAGGAGGAAGAACTGGTGGATGTAGGCTGAGACACTGCTCTTTACTACATAGGTATAGACATGCCTACTATCATTCTGGAACAACTTAAAGGTTATTCTGAAGTTTATTATGTTCCATTGTGCAAGGAATTTAAAGCATTCAGTCTAAAAAAAACTATGCTCCACATGAACTTCAATTCAACTACCATAACACTATATCCTTCTAATCCTTTCTCATTCTTGTACTTAACAATCTTGCCTTAAATGTACCTATGCTCTGCACTTCAAACTCTCCACATGCTAGAAGGTTTCACATTCTTATTACTTGCTGAAAGAGAAGTTTCTCCTGAATTCCTTGTTGTATTTCTTGGTAACTATCTGATATTTATGGCTCTCTTCTGACTCTTCACAAATAGAAATATTTTATCTGTGCTTCCCCTATGAAAATCTTTCATCATTTTAAAAATCTGTATCCGGTCTCCTTTCACTCTTCCCTTTATAGAAAAAGAATTCCAGCCTGTTTAGTCTTATGATATAGCTTTTCCCTCTCAATCATAATATTATCCTTATACATCTTGCTTTGCACTTTCTCAAACACTTCTCTACAATAAGGAGCTCAGAACTCTTCACAGTATTCTGAACATAATTTAATCAAGGTAAGGTAAACATTCTATAACTGTAAGGCCTAAATGTTGCTTCAGATTGAAATTACTATTTTTGATCATGGTTGGGCAACCAAATATATTTGCATGTGGATGGAAGAGCATCGTGTAAGTTATAAAGATGCAATTGAATAGGAATATGTTTTATCACTTTCCCTTAGACAATTGCTACAAGCAAATTGAGAAGGAAAAGATACAAAGGGATAGTCAGACAGTAGGTTTCCCACATTGACATGTCTTTACTGCACTTAAATATCATGTAAACACAACATGGGAGCCTTTCCCAGTGAGACTCCACTACATCTCTAGTGTACATACAGTTGACATGATACAGATGCTGTTTGATCATTACCCGCATGCCTGATTCGAGAGTTTGAAGGGCCCAGTTCTGTCCGCCAAAATAAAGCGTGGCCATATAAACACTTTGTAGTGTGCAGCGAAGATATATTAACTTTAAAGTCAACCTTGCATCCAAATGAACTGAAAGACACTAACTGAGAGTGGAAAGTGCATTGATTGAAAGTGCAATTGCTTTGCAGTATGAAGTGTATGAATTCCAGGCCTTGTAATGTTTTAGTATCTTATTAATTTCAATGACCCTTGCTTATATCTGTCAAGACCAGTTCTCTAATTAATATCACTGCTATCCCAGAGACCTTTCTCCAGAGTTCTCAGCATTTCTATCACAATTTAACTGTAAGTGTTTCTCCCAAGGAAACATCCCCACACTCCCTCTCATATTTCAGGTGAATTATTTTCACCTTTGTTAATCTTACTGATTAAATCAATGTGTGGAAAATAGAACACATTCTACATTGGGAAGATGGTCAATTCTGCCAGTCAAGGTGAAAATTCCCCCCTATAAGCAGAGCAGAAACTGTTACATGTGAGAATGAAAGTGGTCTGGGCCCTGACATGTCAAGTCTTCACAGAACAGCAGTTACCACATTAAACTGAATGCAAATTAGTGAGCAAAATTTATTGAAACCTTGAAACATATAAAGTCATTCTGCCTGTCACATTGGTACTGGCTTTTTATAAGACCCGTCTAGTTAATCCCATTCCCTGGCTCTTTCTCCATAGGCACACAAATGGTTTTCATTCAAGTGCTGATCTGATTCCTTTCTAAAAGCCATCATTGAAAATGCTTCCATTACCCATTCATTCAATGAATTCCAGATCATAGCCACTCATTGTGTGAAAAGTATTTCCTTGTGCCACCTTTGGTTGTTTTTCCAGTCACCTTCAATCTGTGTCCTTTCATTTTTGACCTTTCTGCAAATGGGAACAACTTCTCTTTATTCATTCTCTCTGGCTCTTGATAATTTTTTCATGATTGATAAACTTCATAATTTTGGCATTTAATCTCCTCTCAGTTTTCTCTACTCAATCTATCTATCCCTCTCTAACACCTTCAGACCTTTCATATGAGCGCGATACTCAGAAATGAAAGTCATCACAGCTGAACTAGTGTTTTACAGATTCAACATGACTGACTTGCATTTGTACTCTATGCTTTTATAAAGCTCTGGTTCCCATATGCTTACTTAACCATTTTCTCAACCTATCAACTTCAAAGACTTGGATGCATATACCCTGGATCCCCCACTTTGTGCAGTTCCTTTAGAACTGTATTCTATACATTGTACTGTCTTTCTTTGTTCCTTCTCCCAAAATATATTATTTCTTGACATTAAATTTCCTCTGCCCATTTCACCAATTTACTGTCTTTTAATCTGTCTATCCCTATTATCCTCAATGTTTACCAAATGGCTGCACAATGGCAGGGCAGTTAATGATGTTTCATTACAGTTCCAGTGACCTGGGTTCAATCCTGACCTCAGGTAGAGTGTGCACTTTGCACCTTCTCTCTATGACGGTATGCATTGTCACTGGGTGTCTCAGATTCTGCCACAACTTAAAGACACGCTGGTAAGGTAATTGGCTATTGTCAATTACTCTTAATATAGATAAATTGCAAAAGAGACAAAGGCACATAAGAGAGAATAGGTTACAGGGAAATAAGAGGGGAATGGAACTGAATGGGATTGCTTTGCTCTGAGCTGGCATGTCACAATGGCCCAAATGCCTCCTTCTTTGTCATAATAAGTAAGTTATGAAAATTCAAAATCTTGTTTCATCTGCAAATTTTGAGGTGACTTTCTGTCCCAGCAGGGCAGATCCTCTGCCTGGTTGTATTAGACTTTTCTCACTTCTTAGAGAAACTCCCAAAATTCAACAATGATGCAGGCTTAAGACCACAATGGCACATTGCACTGCGCTACATGTGCCTCTGCACCGTGCCAATGGATATACCATGGAATTCAACTGGATAGATAAGATAAGATTTCTTTATTAGTCACATGTACATCGAAACACAGTGAAATGCTTCTTTTGCGTAGAATGTTCTGGGGCAGCCCACAAGTGTCACCAAGCTTCCGGCGTCAACATAGCATGCCCACAACTTCCTAACCCGTACGTCTTTGGAGTGTGGGAGGAAACTGGAGCACCCGGGGGAAACCCACTCACACACAGGGAGAACATACAAACTCCTTACAGATAGCGGCTGGAATTGAACCCGGGTCGTTGGTGCCGTACTAGCATTACATTAACTGCTACACTACCGTGATAGTATGATCATCAACCAAATAACCAGCTCTCAGGCTGAGAAGTCTACTGGCTGAAGCTGTAGTGTAACCCATAGGAATCAATGGGAAAGAAATGGCTGTCCACATGGACCTTTTTACTTGAATGAATTCAATTAAATTCAATGACTTTACAGAGGTGGACAAGATGATAAGAGGCATAGATCAAGTGGACAATCAGAGACTTTTTCCCAGGGCGATAATGGCTAACACAAGGGGACATAATTTTAAGGTGATTGGAGGAAGGTATAAAGGGGATGTCAGGGGTAAGTTTTTTACACAGAGAGTGGTGGGTGCGTGGAACACACTGCCGGCGGAGGTTGTGGGGGCAGATACATTAGGGACATTTAAGAGACTCTTAGATAGACACATGAATGATAGAAAAATAGGGAGCTATGTGGGAGGGAAGGGTTAGATAGATCTTAGAGCAGGATAAAATGTCAGCACAACATTGTGGGCCAAAGGACCTGTACCGTGCTGTACCGTTCTATGTTCTGTGTTCTAATTTAAATTAATTTATTTGTTCTTAATATGTTTGTGTGTGTTTAATGTTTTCATTTTTTACATAGTTTTAATAATTTTAATGTTTTGATATTATTTTTATTTTTAATTGTTTCTGGGCATCTTTGTGATATCAAAGATGGATACAAACATTCAGTAACGACTGTCAGGCGATGGACCTGGGGAGCAGGGGCCTCATCAGCTGTCAAAACCGTTCTATGAGAGCAGCCAGCCTGTGTTACAGCTGTGCAGCAAACAGAAATTCACCCTTACAGAAGTCACGAATCACATCCAAAAATTTAAGAAATGGAATAAAATTCACTCTCACAGAATTTATGTGGAAAGAAACGAAAATAAACAAACTCAAAATTCATTTTGTTTTTCAACTCCCTTTTCTTGATGAATGTACAGATGACACAAATTTGGGCTGTGGAAAATCGTGATAGGGACCATTTTCTCGGAATGCAACTCTCATGTAACGCAGTGGTCGCCTGTAATCAAAGAGGTCCTGTGCTGAACCACACTGATGTGTTGGGAACTGGCCCATCAGCAGAAGACTGCTCCTGGGGTTTCCAGGAATGAATGGTATGATCTAAGGGTTGCTCACTTGCAATCTCAGGGATGGCAAAATACCTGTCCCATTTACCGATTTATTTAGGAACATGATTATTGGTTGCTGCACCAACATACATAATTCTAGGCCTCACTAATCACATATTGCCTATTTGAATAAATGTCCATTAACTCTACTCCCAACCTACTGCTGTTCAGCTGATTTCCCAGCCAGGAAAATAATGTGTCTTCAATTCTGTGAGCTTCAACATTATCTAGAAATCTCTTCAAATATTTCCTGAAAATCCATGTAGATAATATCCATACACATTCCCCTGTTCATTACTTTATATAAAAATTTCATCAGGCATTGCTTATCCTTCAGAAATTCTCTCTCTAACAAAGTGTTCAGTTACTCCATCTTTTACTTTGTAATTTCCTGACAATAGGTGTTAAACCAACTGATCTATAATTCAAATGTTCACAATTATTACATAGCATAGTGACATGCATAATTATCCAACCTGAATGAACACTCCAAAATCAAGAGAATTTCAGAAAATTATAGTTGCAGCCTCTGTTATGTTCCCACTAAGTTCGTACAACCTCTGAAAAGAAGACTATTGAACCACCTTGTCCTGGACATCAGTCCTCATTGAAGGCTTTGTGGTGGAAAGGGTGAGCAGCTTCAAGTTCCTGGATGTTAACATTTTGGAGGACCTATCCTGGGCCAGCACATAGATGCAACCATGATGAAGGCACACCAGTGTCTCTAATTTCTTATAAGTTTAAAGAGATTTATCATCACTACTATCTTCACATTACTATCAATATTTCAGGAACAGTTTCTTCCCTTCCACCATCAGATTTCTGAATGGTCCATGAACACTACCTCATTATTCCTCTTTTGCATTATTTATTTATTTCTGTAACTTAAAGTAATTTTTATGCACTGTACTGCTGCCACAGAACAAATTTCACGAAATATGTCAGTGATAATAAACCTGATTCTGCATTGTGGATTCCAGATTCTAGATTCTGGTGTTTAGATTCATCAAAGACTCTGACAAATTTCTACAGATGTACAGTGGAAAGCATTCTGATTGGTTGCATCATGGCCTGGTATGGAAACTCTAATGGATAGGAACAGAAGAGGTTACAGAGAGTGGCGGACACAGCCAGTTCCTTCATGGGTACAGCTCTCCCCACCACTGAGGACGTCTACAAGAGGCAATGTCTCAAGAAGGTGGCACCAATCATCAGGGACCCCCGCCATCTGGGTCATGCCCTCGTCTCGATGCTGCCATCAGGCAGGAAGTACAGGAGCCTGAAGGCCCAACCTCAAGGTTCAACAATAGCTTCTTCCCCACTGCCATTAGGTTCTTGAACCGACCTGAAAAGCCTTAACACTACCTCAGTCTATATGTTTATTCTCTCTCCCTCAATCTTGCACTAGTGTCGTTATATTTATTTTGCTGTTTATTTTGCACATATGTAAATTATGTATAATTTATGTTAACTTAACTTTATGTTCACTCATGTTTATCCTTGTCTTGTAATGCACACCGCTGCTACTGCAAAAAGCTAATTTTCATGGCATTTATTCCCTGTGTATATATGCCTATGACTATAAACTTGGGAATTTGTCACTCTGTGGTGCCATTATTGTTCTTCATCATCGGAAGAGTGGCGACACTTGTGGGCTGCCCCCCAGAACATAGTAACAAAAAAGGTGTATTTCACTGTGTGTTTCAATGTACATGTGACTGATAAATAAATATCTTATCTTATCTTATTTAGGAAATATTAATTTTGCTGATTCTGTGAGATTTCTCAAGTTGCCTAATAATCTTCCTCTAGTTAAGTACAGAAAGAAGATAATCATTCAACATTAATGGGAAAAAAATAAAACTGCAAATACTGGAAGAATTCAGCCAGTGATGCAGCATCTGTGAAAGAGAAACCTGTTAATGTTTCAGGTTGAAGACCCTTCATCAGAACAGAGAAAGAGAGAAAACAAGTTGGTCTAAGTGGCTGATAAGGTGGGGGAGGGCAATGGGTGAAACAAATGGAATGTCTGTAATAGGGTGAAATGATGTTGCCATTGAATGGACAGTTAAGCTCTTGCCTGTGTGTTATGTTGCCAATGTTGAGATGTCTGGGTGATGTCTGGGACCTGTTGAGCAGACCAGAATATACAATTCAAAGAAAAAAAGGGGATAGGAATAGCAAGCACAAATAGCCAGTCCTGAGGCAAACAGAAAGAAAGCGCAAATTGAAGAATTCAGTATGACCACTTTGATGACTTTGCACTAAAATGGACTTTGCGTTTTTTTTGTTCTAATTGTGTTCTTTCTTTAAAAATTGGGTATAATTTATGTTTAATTGGAGACACAAGAGGTGGAACTCTGGAGCAACGCACAAAATGCTGGAGGAACAAGACAGATCAGGCAGCATCTATGGAGGGGAGTGGACAGTCGACGTTTCGGGTCAGGACCCGACATCAGGACTGGAAAGAAAGAGAGGAGAGAGCCAGAATAAAAAGGTGGGGGAAGGGGTGGAGCAAGAGCTGGCATGTGGTAGGTAGATCCAAGTGAGGGGGTGATAGGCAGGTTTGTTGGAGGGAATGGGCATGATGTAAGAAGCTGGGAGGTGATAGGTGGAAGTGACAAGGGGGCTGAAGAAGATGGATTCTGATAAGAGAGGACAACGGACCATGGAATGAAGAGAATGAGGTGAGGAGGGGAAGCAGAGGAAGGAATGTGTGGGCGATGGGCAGATGGAGAGGGCAGGGTGGGGAAAGAGAGGAGGTGATGAAGTGGTGGGATGAGGCAGAAAAATAAAAGGGGACAGAGGAAAGTGGTTACCAGAAGTTAGAGAAATCAACGTTTAATTTATCGTTCTTTCTTGTGAATGTTGCTTATGTGATGCTATGTGCCTGTGATGCTGCTGCAAGTTTTTCATTGCACCTTTGCATACACGTACTCGTGCATCTGATAATAAACTCGACTGTTAGACTATTGAGTTCCGCAGATTGCAACATGCCCAAACGAAAAATAAGGTGTTGTTGCTTGAGCTTACATTGGGGCTTGTAACAGTGCAGGAGGCCACAGACAGAAAGTTCAGGGTGGGAATGGGGTGGTGAATTAAAAAGGCAGGGGACTGCAGACTCATGGTCACTCCTGTGGACTGTGTGCATCACGTCTGCAGTTTTCAATTATAACTCACTGCTGTTTGTTATTGAACCCACCAAACCTTGTTTTCTTTATGTAATTGTAAAATGTTTGATATTGGTATTCCTGGCAACTGTGGAAGGAGAAACAGAATTAACGTTTCAGGTCAAAGACCCGTTCTCAGACTTCTGAAATGTCTTCCACCTGAAGCACTAACTCTGTTTCCCTTTCCACAGATGCTGCCTGACCTGCGGAGCATTTAAAGTCTTTTCTGATTTTATTTCAGTTCATACTCCCTGTTGTAGCTCCAATTGAAAGGATCCACTCTTGAGTTTTCCATTTTGAACCCTTTATATGCTCATTTAACGTTGTCCTTCACCTCTTCAGTATCGAGCTTTTTTTGGAAACTGGAATTCTTGACCCATGGGGTAACACTTTGACCCTGTCATCCTTTCCTAAACACCTCTTGCCTCTTCACTGTGGTTTTACCCTTTAGCAGGTTTGTCTAATTTACTATGACTAGTCTTCATTTCATCACATGGAAGTCAGCCTAATGGAGGTTTAGAATGTTGGTAGCTGTTCTACTCCTCCCTCCCCCCACCAGTACCCTGAACACTACATTGATCATATTATCATTGCTTTTAGATTAATACACATATAATCCTCACCACTAACTAAATCTGGGCCATCACTCAACATTAAATCCAAAAAAAAAACCTGCTCCTTTGTTGACAGAGGATATAAAGAGGCATCCTCTGCTTTAAGGTATTGGGTGGGAAGTTCAAGGGTGATGTCAGAGGGAGGTTTTTCACCCAGAGAGTGGTTGGTGCATGGAATGCACTGCCTGGGGTGGTGGTGGAGGCTGATACATTGGACAAGTTCAAGAGATTGTTAGATAAGCATATGGAGGAATTTAAGTTAGAGGGATATGTGGGAGGAAGGGGTTAGATAGTCGTAGGTGTGGTTTGAAGGACGGCACTACATGGTGGGCCGACGGACCTGTATTGTGCCGTATTGTTCTATGGTTCTATGGTTCTATGGTCCAGGGGATATGGACAACTAAATGGGCAAAAATATGGAAGATAGAATATGATGTGGAAAAATATGAAGTCTATCACTTTCATGAACATAACAGAATGGCAACCTATTGTTAAAGGATGAGACATTGGCTGGTGTTGATGTTCAAAGAGGCTTGTGTGTGCTTGTACATAAGCCACTGAATGGCCAGGTGCAGCAGATGATTGGCATGGCAAATGGAATGTTAGCCTTTATAAAAAGATGTTTGATTGCAGGAGTTAGGACGTGGTTGTACACTGCCTTGGTGATACCGCATCTGAAGAACTTGTACAGTTTTGGTCTCCTTAGTTAAGAAAAGAAGCCCTTGCTTTAGAAGGAATGCAGGAAAGATTCAGTAGACTGGTTCCAGGAATGGCAGGCTTGACAATATGAGGAGAGATTGAGTCAACTGGGACTGCATTCTTTTGGGTTTAGAAAAATGAGAGGAGAAACTTTGAAAACTGTTGAACATGCTGCTAATGAAACTGGGTTTGTCTCTATATCTCAGTTTGTTTTCCCCTTTGTATAAATCTAATTTCCTTGCTGCATGTATGGAGGTGGACATTATAATAACAACAACAAATATTTATCCCAGAACCGATATCAATGATTATAATTCCACAGCTACTTTAGGATCTTGTGGTTTACCTTAAGTTAATCTTTCATAGGAAGCTGAAATTACTGGTAATACCAGCAAATATTGTAAACCTATAAATAAACCTGAGTAAAGAAGGCAGTTTTGCATCACCCTTGTTGATGGTAGTGAGAGACACAGTTTCTTGGAGGACATTATCATCTAGATGGATTTTAAATGCAATCCAGTAGTTCTATGGCTATCATTGCTGATACTAGTTATTTAATTCCAAACTTATTCATGTATTTAAATTCCCCAGATATTATGACAGGATTTGGCTTTGCAGCCTTGGTCCAAGCTTCTGCATACTCATCCAGCAACTTCACTGCCCTGCTATTTGTAATGCATTTACTATTCTTGTCCTACATTTATAAGACTGACTATACTTCAAAGGGAATAAAAACAGAAAATGCTGGAAATACTGAGCAGATCAGGCTGCATCTGTGGGAAGAGAAATAGAGTTAACAGTTCACTCTGTTTCTCTTCCCACAGATGTGGCCTGACCTGCTGAGTTTTTCCAACATTTTCTGCTTTTAGTTTAGATTTCCAGCATCTGCACTTTCTTTGATTTTCATACACTTCCAAAGACATTTCATTAGGTGTAAAATGCTTCTAGGTATTCTAAGGGCTTGAAAGACGGTATAACGATGCAAGCATTTATTCAAAACTTCTGTCTTAGCCTCTCATTGCACATATTCAATCATTTTCTCTCTCTCTCTCTCTCACACACACACACTCACACACATGCGTGCGTACACACACACACACACACACACACACACACACCCCTGATCATCTGCCTCTGTCTAAAAATGTTTGCAACTCATCAATCTTCCAAACTTTTTGAAAGGAAGTTCCCAAGAAACAAACATAAGAGAGGCTTTCATTTGTGTTGTGCTCCTAACAATCTCAGGACATCACGAAGTGCTCTACTGCTAATGAAGTGCTTTTGAAATATATTGTTCGAGTTATACAACATAGGAACAGGCCCTTCGGCCCAACCAGTCTGTGGGCACCATCGAAAATCTAATAACAAATTCCCAACAACTCTCAGATTTTACATACTACAGTCAATTTACAGCAGCCAATGAACTAATCTGCATGCTTTTGGGTTGTGGGAGGAAACTGGAGCATTATAGGTATGTTTTCAATGTTTTGAAATACTTAGTTCAACAAAATTATAATTACTTGTTCAGTTTCTCGCTCTTACTTTAGGTGTTCCACATATTATGCATTCTGGGTTTTACCACTGAAACAACTGACAGCATTCAAGGCACTTTGTGTGCAGGTGTTGTCTGAGAATTGTACTTGTTGTCCCATCAACTCTTAGAGTTGCATTGGAGGGAAAAAAAGTTAACCTCCAGCCCGTACTTCTCAGAGAAGCACCAATTTCCAGGGGAAAGCATTGCTGATCATATTTTGAACACAGAAACTGCTTAGTTAAAGGTAAGTTCAATCATTTTTTATACTAGACTTCTTAACTAGAAAAGATTCAAGATGGCAACTAAACTTACTTATGTTGACAGAGCCTGTGAAATTTTATTGTTGGATTGACTGTATTACTGATGCTTGATTCATTGTTAAAGTAAATCCTCTGTAATTAATCACTGGTACTTTTCCGTAACTAGTTTAATTGTGTTTGAACTGTCCACTTCCCTACCTGTTTAATTCTGATTGTTATTGTTTTAGGAATACATAATTTGAGCATGCAACTCCATGTGTGACAGCAATGTTTGTCACAGGAAGTATAACCGGATAGGGAGGACGTAAAAGTAATCCAAAAATGTTTCACAGTACTTATTTGTTAATAATTTGCTTACATTTGGATAGGAATAAGTTAACCAAGGCTGGCTTTTAGTAAATTCTGTAAAAAGTTTATGAGCAGACTTAATGGCATTTTTCCTTGACAACAAATGCTCTGTCTGGGGTTTATGGCCAACAGTTGCCATGGCAATTCATAGGTTTAGTGCTGCTTGCCTTTTGCCATTGTGACTTAGATGCTGAGCATGGAGCAATGAACGTTTTGAGAGAAATAAATTCTTTCAGTTTTGGAGTATGGAAATCAGAGGCAGTGATTCATTGACTTATTTCAGAAAGTTCACATGAGAAGCAAATGCAATTCTGGTCGATTTGTCCACCAAAGAAACAAATGTTCACACTGGAACATTTTGGGTGATAGGATCACCTGTAAATTTCAGTCATTTAGAGATATGAAGAGATTCGGGGTAAATAAGTCCAAGGGTGATGGGGGACACAATTGAGTCAGGGACACTATGCAGAAAGGACTGTCTCAAATTTACTGGCCTGGCCTTGGAGGTTGTAATGACAGTGTCATTACATGATGACACTGATAGCAAATTCTGGAGCATCCATATGCACAATTAAAAGCAGAAATTGAGATGCTGCAGTCAGTGGTTCCAAGTTCTTCCATCGGTTGTATTGTTTTGCAGTCCTTTCCAAGGCAATTCTTAGAAATCTATAAAACTATGAGAAGTCAAGGTATATACCTTCATCACAAGGACTGCAGCAGTTTAAGAAGGTGGCTCATTACCACTATCTCAAGACTATTAACAATGGCAATTAATGCCAGTCTTGCTAAGACTCCCTACATCTTAAAAATTAATGAATGAAAAAACATATAATATTTAATGGTAGCAGTGAGATCAATTTTCTGTTTCTCCTCAGTGAGTCCCTTAATTTTGAAGGCTATTTTTGCTGATTCAGGCTCCATTCTGCAAATAAACAAAGATTCTCAAACTGCAATAATTGAAGGTCTCCACATTCATAACAGCCTCAGTAAATTTCAATCACTTGTCATTGGTTATTTATTTTTTCTTCCATATTTAATTAATACTTTTTATTAGTATATGCTAACATGATCATTAACTCACTAATGTGTCATCTGTAATCTAAATGCAAATTTTCACTTCATATTGTTGATATTATACTGACCAGTACTAGCTGAAGGGAGAATTTTAAATCCTCTGTTTCAAAGATAAAGATATCCTTATTAGTCACATGGACATCGAAACACACAGTGAAATGCATCTTTTGCGTAGAGTGTTTTAGGGGCAGCCCAGAAGTGTCGCCACACTTCCAGCGCCAACATAGCATGTCTACAACTTCCTAACCTTTGGAATGTGGGAGGAAACCAGAGCACCCGGGGGAAACCCATGCAGACACAAGGAGAATGTACAAACTCCTCACAGACAGCAGCGGGAATTGAACCTGGGTCACTGGCACTGTAATAGCATTATACCGTGCCTGCCCATAAGTAGATAACCACTTCTAGCATAGAAAATCAGGCAAGGCACATAACCATATGAGCTGCTGGAACTCAGGCACGGTAGTGTAGCGGTTAGTGTAACGCTATTACAGCACCAGTGATCCGGGTTCAATTCCTGCCACTGTGTGTAAGGAGTTTGTATGTTCTCCCTGTGTCTGCGTGGGTTACCTCCGGGTGCTCCAGTTTCCTCCCACTTTCCAAAAAAAAAGATGTATGGGTTAGGAATTTGTGGGTATGCTATGTTGGCACCGGAAGCATGGCGACATTTGCCGGCTGCCCTCAGAACACTCTATGCAAAAAAAGATGTATTTCACTGTGTGTTTCAATGTACGTGACTAATAAAGGTATCTTATCTTTCCTAATGCTAGGTTAGTTGCAACATTTTAAATTCCTGGAAGAGATTTGAATTACTATCAGCCTTGTCTTTGAGTTCACCTTCCAAGTTGAAATTATTCCTCCTATTCCTTTGAGAAAATGGTAAGACAATCGATAAATTCAATAATGGAGATCTATTAGTTTTCTGTGACTTTTAACGATGGAAATGCATTTATGGTAGAGCACTGTGGGCAAATGAAACCATTTCATTATCACTGTATCATGGTGCATAGTAGGTGGGAAACCAAATGTATGTTGTACACACTTCTCTGGGTATTCCCTTATTCCTAAAATCAACCTCAACAGCAGTGGCAACTCTAAAATGTAGATGAGATGGCAATAGTTGTTCATTCAATCCATTGCTTCACAGAAGGAAAGTTCCTTTAGTAAAGGAAAATCAAAAAAAATGTGAATACTGGAAATTTGAAATAAAAACAGAAAATGCTGGAAATATTCAGCAGGACAGGCGGAATCTATGGAAAATGAAACAGTTAACGTTTCAGATCAAAGAGCATTCATCAGGACGTATAGTAATTGCTTCCAGCACCAGATCTTGTGGGCCATCATCTTCTGTGAGTACTCATTAAGGAAGGTCTAAAATTAAGGTACACCCTCCTAGCTAAACTAAAAGTATGGGAGTATTATCCATTTATTTTACTGGATACAGAATTATTGACCAGGACTGAATGTTTTGTGCTATGCATTTCTGGCAAATGCTTGGGTCAGGCATAAGAAAATTTTTGTTACTAAACTGGTAATGTGGCTTGTAAAAAGCCTCTGAGAGCACAGGAAGATTCCATGTCACATTGGTGAATGACCTGCTGCTAAAATAGGTAAGACCTTCTTTGTCTATTTACATTGACAATTGGTAAACGTGACCATTACAAATCTGATTCTGGCAAAATTCACAGGGTTTCCATTTTATCTTGTTTCACCCATGTTATTTTAATACCATTAACAAATTACAGGAACTGTGTTTCTCTGCAGCAATATTCTGTAATTTGGATCAGAGATAAGGGAATGAAAGGAAATAAGCTAAAATAACTCCCATTATATAGCCTTTTATATTCAGAGCTGAATTCTGTAGCAGTGAGAAAACCTCTGATGATTAGCTTCTTTACATCAATAAACCAGAGGGGTAATTCAATTGGTTGTCTGAAATTACTGGTGAATAATTAGGTTTTGTTCTCATTTCACATAGATACTTGGCATGAAAGAGTAATTCAATAGTTTAGCCCAGGACATTGGTTAAACAATTTTCACTGCGAATGTGGAAAAAACAGCCAGTAAAAATCTACTACAAATTGCTGAGGTTTGTACTGAGGTTCAGACCTACCTGAAATTCTCAGCAATATTTCACATTGGTAATTTAGTTGCAGTGTCAATGCGGCAGTGGTCCAATTTTCGCAGCTGAATCGTATGCCACATGTTTTAACCAAACGTGCATTCCTTAAGGATTAACTGCAGTAATTCTCCAGGGACTGTATTCATTAAACTTTAAGGTTTTCAAAAAATATATAAACGTTCTTTAAGATTTTTAAAGTGTTCTTGACTTTGGAATATATTTATAAACTAGCATTGTGTTGGTTATGTTGCTTTATTTAGCCAGGCAATAACGTTGGTAGAGAATTCGTATCTTTGTAGATTATGTCCAAAATAGTGATTATGGGAGGGTTTCCGACACATTTACTGTGTGTACGAAATCCAGTGCAGGCGGCCGCAGTGTATTTTATGATTGATTTATGTTCTTGAATGAAAGCATAGAATTATCCTTCTGCCAGGAGCCAACGCACAGTATCTGGCTCTTGCCACTGACAGAGAATTATATCTCTGCTCTGAATGCGCAATAAATTTTTCATATTTCCAGTGGTACCGTATTTTCTGATCCCTTCTTTAAGATACAAAATTATTCATTTGAAGTGGGGGGGGACGGTCATCATCTCTGTCATAAGTTAGTTGGCTGTTCCATGGCTGTTTATTACCTTGCAATTTTTACCTTATCTATACCTTGCTAAATGGGCAATATCAGGAAATCATCATATGATAAGTCTCTGATGATCAGCATCTTTGCATCAATAGACCAGAGGAGTAATTCATTTGGTTGTCTGAAATTAACAGTGTATAATTAAGTTTTAATGCAGGTCTTTTTCATGTTGCACCGTTCTCTTACATCCTGTTTACCTCTACATGTTGTGCTACTCAACACATGACGGAACATACAGGGGAGAAAATGAAGTAAACACTTGGAAACATAATGCCATCCATTCCAGGTCAAATCGGAAACGGTATCCAGACAGAAAAACCTGTTGGTAGAAATCAGTCCTCAGTTGAATGCATGTATATTGTGGCAGCTGTGTATTGAATTCTTCTTCCATAATTTGTCTTCAGTGAAGTCATTGCAACAAAATTTCAGAATCAGAGTACAAGGTGCAGGAAATACTACTCATGTATGTGCAAACATCCAAGGATGGACTTCAATCCCAGTACTAAGGGTTGAGACCCTTCGTTAGGACTGAAGGGTCTCAACCCAAAACATCGACCATTTATTTCCCTCCATAGATGCTGCCTGACCTGCTGAGTTCCTCCAGCATTTTGTGTGTGTTGCTCCAGATTCCAGCATCTGCAGAATCTTGTGTTTCTAACTAAATCTTGCACGGCTCTTCTTCCCCTCATTCCTACTTTCTTTCTTTCGTTCCTCCATTCCTTCTTTCCTTTTCCTCTCTTTCTCCTCCATTTTGTTGATAAGAAGAATCCAAACATCAATTATGCTAAATTTTAACATCATATATGCTTCTATTTGTTAAAAAAGTCTGTCAGATCTCCTATTATTTCCGTATCACTGCACATTTCTGCAGCACCGATTGTTATCAAAATTTGTTGTCTCTGCATCTCTTTATTTCTTAAAGCTTACAATGCACCAGCTTTTCTTGTTCCCCTCCCCACTACCCCTCCCCCTGCCACCCACCTTTCTTTATTTCATCACTCAGCTCCACCGGTGGGTCTTAATTTGCAGTCCTTTGAACAGATGACCAGTACAGATACAAGCACATTGCTGCCACTGTTTTGGCATCAGAATAACTGCAGCTGCAGCTACTACAGGTTACCCGGTACTATTGCACACAGATTTTAAACATTACTCTTTACTTTAGCTATGCTAGAAATGGAGGAAGTCTGCCAAAGTCAACAATCAAAATTTATTTTACCTACACTGAGGTAAGCCTTCAAGCCAATCTTTACTTAATACACAAGTTATTTGAAACTTTAGCATGCAAAGTGATACCCAGGACGTTGGAGAAGAGCATTTCAATGGTGAGTTTTTGGGGGCTTTATGAAAATCAAACAGAAGGATAACACTACATTTGAAGGTGATCAAAATTCTCTCCATGTGATATGTTTCCTCCTTCATTAATCTGCTAGAATTGCCGCATTTTGTCGCACATTGGCACTTGAAGGTACACTCAATAAATGTGGCAGCAAGGTTTCTAAAGAAAGACAAGGACTAGGAGATATGGAAATTCCAAAGATATGGAAAGAAAGCACGGAGAATGCTGAATAATTTGCAATGTGCCCCCAACCTCTGAAAGGAAGAGGATGGGTTGATCTTTCAGGTGAACCTCTTCACAAGAACAAATAATCAGGAGTGTAACTCTGTAGGACTGTTCAAAACATGGATGGAAGGGGAGAATATCAAAATACAAAAATACTACTTTTATAAGGAACTGACAAATGACTCAAGTAGAAGAAAGTTAGGAATCCAGCAGGCAATTATTTGATTGACTGGAATGTTGAAATAAACTTCTGGCAGTCATTGATACATTATGATAATCCAGTATCAATGATGAAAAATCTTGCTGCTCTGTAATACAACGTGTTCATAAAACTTCATTAAATGAAACATAAACAAATATAACAAAAGCACATTTTGTTGCATTTCACTTAATTCTATCAAAATCTGTCATTGGATGAAAACTCCAGGATAAAGGTTCAATAATTTTAAAGTGCATTCTAAGTCATTCAACCCTGGCATGTTGTGTTCCACTTCAATATGTCTGTCATACATTAATGTATTATTTCTCTATGTTAAGAGATGTAAAAATATTTTTGAAAAGCAGAAAATATCTAAATAATTTGATTCTTTCTTTCAAATATGAATACAGAAATAGAAATTCCTGGACTTGGGGAGAGTGAAGGACAAGATTTTGGGTATAAGTCATATTATCCCCAACAACTTGTTTCCTAAATTTGGGTTGGAACAATGGTCAGCTGAGCTGCCTGTTTCCCTTCATCTGATCGAGAGGGGGAAGATGTCTTGGGCTGCTCATGAGCTATTCCAGGAATTCCACTCTGTACACTATCCACCAGGAGCTATGGGTTCAGCAAGAGCTGAAGGCTTGGCTGAATTTTATCATTGGCCCAGAGAGTGTCCAAGAAAAAGGAAGTTGTTTCCAGGAAGAAATAATTAGGCCGGTTGAGCTTGCTATGGTCAGTGGTTCACTTGCAGGTGAGGACATCCTGGATTTCTGAGGTCTCACTGGGCATTATGGAGGTTCACTTGAATGGGAATTGCCATCCTAGAGATTAAGACAAGATCATGCATGATCCGGCCCACACCTTGAGTACACCACACCACACCCCACCCCACTATTAATGCAGCTGCACTTTCCTTTTGTCCAGCTGTGAGCCTCACAGAGGTAAACTGGTAAATTGGTTTATTGTTGTCACGTGTACCAACGTACAGTGAAAAACCTTGCTTTGTAGGCCATTCATATAGATCGTTTCATCACATCAGTGCATTGAGGTATTACAAATAATAGCAGAATGCAGAATACACGTTACAGCGTCAGCGATCAGGGTTCAATTCCCGTCGCTGTCTGTAAGGAGTTTGTATGTTCTCTCGTGTCTGCGTGGGTTTCCTCCGGGTGCTCCGGTTTCCTCCCACATTCTAAAGATGTACGGGTAGGTTAATTTAGGGTTTAAAATGGGCGGCGTGGACTTGTTGGGCCGGAAGTGCCTGTTACCATGCTGTAAATAAAATTTTAAAAAAAATTTAAGTGTTAAAGTGACAGAGAAAGTTCAGTGCAGGCAGACAATAAGGTGCAAGTCCATAATGAGGTAGATTGTGTGGTCAAGAGTCCATCTTATCGTACTAGGGGACCATTCAATAGTCTTACTACTATGGACTTGTTTCTGATTGTGTTGTTTTTGCACTAGTATCTTGTAATACAGTCTTTCTTTTTCTCTTCACTGTCTTGTATAATTTATGTATAATTTATGTTTAGTGTGTTGTCTGAACCTACGTGCCTGTGATACAAGTTTTTCATTGTACCTGTACATCACCCTACTTGAGCACACGACAATAAACTCAACTTAACTTGACTAATAACATCTGAGCAAATTTCCTGTGTTTGATTTATAGGACATCCAGATCCCTCAGTACAACAGTACGCCTCCATTTGAACAATACTCTGCTATTCTATTCTTGCTACCAATGTGGCTAATCTCACATTTCACAACATTATACTTCATCTACCATTTGCCCAATCACTTGATCTACTTATATCACTATGCAGACTCTTTGTGTCTTCCTCACAACTTGCCTTTTTTGTGTTTTTAGCAAATGCAAATTCAAATTAGAATTTCTAAGACTTTTCTCAAAATAATCTTACAATTGTTAAAATAAATTCTGCAGCCGAATTGGAATTATAAGGCATTATGGATATAAATTGGGTAGCATTTTGATATCAGTAGGGATCTCAGCAGAATTGAACCCATTTAACCGAAACCTTGCTCCACTATTAGCTCATCTTGTGATTATTTTTCTTCATCTCTAATATATTTGGAAGGTAGAGGTTTTCTTTAAACTACAAGCAATTCCACTTTATTTGACTTACCATAGGCACCAAGATGTCTAAAAATTAAACAGAGGTTTGTATAAATACACCAAATGCAGCCCCACTAAATAAAACACTTCCTTTGGTTTGCAAAAGATGTGACTCCAAATCGTAAAATCCTGTGCCAGCCAGTCTTTTTGAATTCATGGTTTTTCCTACTGCAGGAATCAGGAGATGTGTGTTTAAGGAATGTGGAAAAGAATCACTTCCTGACCACTGTTCCTTCCTCCAGCAGACAAGCCTACTAGGATGATGCACAATGGATGGATGGTTCTTTCACCATCAGCTGCATTTTGCTGGGGTTTAGTGGTGGGGGTTCCTTGCAAACTGCTGTTGCTTTCAGTAGCATCCTGAGTGGTGGGTCTCTGATGGAAAAAGGTACTGGGTGCAGAATTAAATGGGGAACGCATTGCCAAATGGCTGGTAAATAGTGGATCTGTTCTGAAACAAGCTCACAAGAGGGGAAATGTAAGAAAGCACACCAGTCACTTTGAAGTCAGTTGTCCAATTTTAATTGTCTTCATAACTAGGAGAATGGCAAAGTGGTTTGAAAGCCCTCCAGCTACACTGAGGTAACTTTGGTGATAGTTTAGTGGAATTGACATTTATACCCAGTTTTAGCGAATCAGAGTGTCTCTGTGGAACCGTGCTCACCAACATGAGCAATGTTTTCCAATTGAGAAGAACATGATAGAAAACCACACCATGCAATATAATGAAACAAAAATTAATACCACAAAAACGGTAGCAGTCCCTGGCTTTAAAATATATATCTTATGATGGTTTTACTATATGTGCACTGTGTGGTTTAAAGATTAGATGTTCCACTCTCTAATTTCATCATTAATTAAATTTCTAAATTTCAAGTGGTGTTGCTCATAATAAGTTAATGAATATGTAACTTTAAAAGAACAAAAGGCACTTCATTACATCTGCTGTTATGTCAACTTCTTTAAGGCCTCAAGATTTAATTGATGCAGTGACTCAATTGACATCAATTTTATTCTTCTTTGATAAATCTTAGGCTGCTTGGTTATCATTACTAGAAGTTGACAGCATTTTGTAACGCACTAGCTCCTTGATAGGATTAGAAAATAAGCAGAAAATCATCATATTAAAATGTCCTTCCTTAACTCCATGTTTCTCACTACCAAAACAACCTCAAGGATCCCAAGGACTTGAAAATAAAAAAAAACTGCAGATGCTGCAAACCTAAACCAAGACAGAAAATGTTGGAAACACTCAGCAGGTCAGACCACATCTGTGGGAAGAGAAACAGATTCAACATTTCAGGTCAGAGACACTTTTGAAAACATGGACAACCCCAGCAATAAAAATGAAAACACTCGATCGGTTGTTTCTGCTAGTTCCCTTCTTTAGCTATCCCTGCCACATCTCTCAACTAAACTCTACTTTCTTCCGTCAGGCCCTCCCTGAGCTTATATTTTTCAAGGGATCAACTTCCTGTCAAGTTGGGCCTATTTCTACTAAACTGTTCATCACCCAGCTTCCCTGCCCTGCTCTCCATTTAGCTGGTCTCAACAGTTCTCTCCTTGGGTATTGTTCCCTCTCTTTCGAATCTTCCCTTGTTACCTTTCCTCAAGATAAAGATCTTTGATACCCCTGTCCTTGTAAACTATGATCACTTCTCCAATCCCATTTTCCTCTCCAGTCTTTGAACATACTATTACTTAGCAAATCTACGTCCAACTTTCATGGAAGTCAGTGTTTAAATGTCTCTGGTCTGGTGTTTGCTCTTGCTGTGGTACTGAAATACATCAAAGTCAGAAATTATGTTTGAATTCTTGGCCTTCCTGCAGTCTTCATTTGACCACACCATCGTCTTCCAAAGCTTCTCATCATTGGAAGAAACTCCACTTGCCTGGTTCCATTCCTACCTATCCAGTCAGAGAAACTCTTTGCAATGACTTTGCTGCCCACTCCCACATCATTTCTTTTGTTGTCCCCTGCTTTTGACACAATCCTATTTCTTTCTTATATGCTTCTTATAAACTTGACAATTCTAATGCACTCCTGGCTGATCTCAGTTTCTCTTCCTTCCAAAATCTTGAGGTGATCCAATGCTCTTCTGCCCTGTATCCTTTCATGTTTACCAAATACTCTTGTGCTGGCAGAATTGCATTTACTCTCAGTGAAGTAAAGTCTTGATGGTTTTCAAATCCTGTGATGACCTTTTCCCTCTTCTCTCCGTAATCTCCTTGCAACTTTCAACCTTCCAAGAAATCTAGACTTAGAAATTGATCTACACTGTTTGTCCTGCAGTAAAATGGTATGGTATGGGTATTCTCCCTAATACTGTTCTGAAGAGCTCTCAAAAATTTTTGAAGTTCATTATCACCAATTCAAAAATGGCATTAGTGGGCTGCTAGGTGCAACACTAGTCTGTTTCAGGAACTGTGGGCTTTTGGGGTCAAACTTCCCATGTTGGTAACTTATTCCTCACAGATCTTGATCCTAGAGGATCACACCACCATGCTACCAGCATTTTTTCAGCTAGAGATCATTGGTGAAGGATGAGTGCTGCAGTGATGGGAAGTGGGTAGAAAAGTCATCCCAGGGGACAGAGGAATCTGAATAGTGTTCAGAAAAGCAGTACACAACGATGTCAACTTCCTCGTGAAAAGGGCACTTATGCCAGGAGGTTTTCAGGGAGGTGTTTGAAAGGGCATGAGTGCCCTTTATGAATGCTACATTTTGCAAGCTCCCTTCTGCAGCCAAATGCCCCTTGTAGAAATGAATATGAAATTGCATTGACCAATTACCAAAGGTTCTCCACTTTGTCAGTAGAGTTTTCTAACCTACAAAGGAGCAGTGAGCAGCAGGGTGTCATATGTAGCATATCTCAGCAGATTTAGTCTGCATAGATCATGAAGAGATGGTAAAGCTGATGCTGAGAACAGTGCAGACACTTGTGTGAGTTTGTACTTGTGATTTTAAGAGGCCACAGATGTGAGCTTATGGAAGGGTGGCCTGAATAGTCATTGTGAATGGTGGTGGACAATTAAGCAGCTTATGGAAGAAGAAGTTTCAAAAACATGTTCATTCTCAATGATGGCTGGGCCCAGCATGTAAGTGCTAAAGACAAGGCTGAGGTAATCATTGCCATGTTCATCCACCTCAGCTTCCTCCTGAGATAATCATTGGTATTCACAAAGAAAACAGACTTTGTAGTTGGAGAATTCAATGAAGGAGAAGTGAAAGTTTCATGCAGGTCTCCATAAATAAAAAGGAGGTACTTGATGCCTTAATAGATTTAATGGTTGAGAAATCCCCAGGGCCAGATGAGATTTATCCCAGGCTACTATGGAAGGCAAGGGAAGAGATTGATGCAGCTCTGGCTGAGATATTTAGATCTTCACTGGACACAGGTGAGGTACAAGCATGGTACCAGATGAAAGTAAACACAGTCCCCCTTTTTAAGAAGCTTTTAGATGAACACTTGACTTGCCTAGGCATAGCAGGCTATGGACCAAATGCGGGAGATGTGATTAATACCAGTGGGTGCCCACTTGTCAGCATAGACAAATTGGCTGAATGGCCTGTTTCCATGCTGTATGATTCTATGACTATCAGATCCTCACTATCTCTGAACCCACTCTTCACCCGATTTGATTTACTCCATGTGACATGACTTTGAGCACTGGATGCAGATAGGCTATGGGACCAGACAATATATCAGTTGTAGTACTGAAGACTTGCATTTCAGAACTAGCCACATCTCCAGTCAAGTTGTTCTTGTTCAGTTACAACACCAATAACTACCTGATATTCCGGTAAAGTGGACTGGTGTGTTGTGTTCACAAAGGGCAGGAAACATCTAATTATTAGTCTCTCAATCACCATTGACAGTGGATTTTGACAGGACAGTTGGGCTCCAGATTTCATCACAGACTGGTCCAAATATGGACTGGTGCTGAATTCTAGAGATGCAGTGAAAATTATAGCCCTTGACGTCAAACCAACATTGAAGTCTGGCACCAACAACTCCTGGTAAAACTGAAGTCAATAGGGAAAAAACATTCCAATGGTTTGAGTCATACTTCATACAAAGGAAGATGGTCCTGGTTATTGAAGGTCATTCACCCCACCTCCAGTATATCACTGCAGGAGTTCTTCAGGTCAGAGTTCTAAACCCAAACATTTTTGTCTACTTCCATCATAAGAGTGGAAGTGGGGACATTCACTGATGATTACATATTGTTCAACTTTATTTGCCACTCCTCAGCAAATAAGGCAGTCTATGCCCACATGCAGTAAGATCTGGACAACATTCAAGCCTGGGCTGATAAGTGGCAAGTAATATTCACACTACAAAAGTCCCGAACAATGGGCAATCCCAACAAGAGAGATTCTAAATACATAACCTTCATAGTTGATGTTCTCCTATCAATCTGTGCCCTAGCATCAAAATCTTGAGCCCAAATATCTTCAGCTATTTCATCAATGATCTCCTTTCATCATAGGGGCAGTAGTGGCATGTTTGATAATGATTGAACATTGCTCCAGTGCTGCCTGTCAGCTGCATTAATACTGTAGCTAGTCAATGGTTGGGTGCCCTGTGAGAATGAGTAACTTCTGACACCACAAAGTCTTGAATATTTTGCACTTTCCCAGGTGACTTAGCTCCAAAAACACTAAAGAAACTCAACACCATACAGGACAAGGCACCCATCCACCACCTGAACATTCATTCTCTCAAAACTGATGCACCAGGACTGCAGTCTCCACCATCTAAAAAATGTACTGCATTTACTCACTTAGATAATTCAGACAGCCTCCCCCACCCTCCTCCAAACAAAGGTAGCAGGTATTGGCATATTGACAGCCTGCAGATTCCCCTCCAAGTGACACGCGATCCTATTTTAGAAATTTATTTTCTTTTCTTCATCATTGCTGGGTCTAAATCCTGGAAAATCCTTCCCAACAGTACTGTGGGAGTAACTTCACTAGAAGGAGTTCAGTGGTTAAAGAAGGCAATTCACTACTACCTTCTCAAGGGCAATTGGGGATGGACAACGAATCCTGGCTTTGCCAGCAAAAAGCGAATGAAGTAAAATAAAACTGAGTGTTCTCTGAAGAACTAAGTCTTGAGGCTCACAACTTGTCTAATCCCTTGGAAAATTTGATGCTCAGGACATCAGAGACTGATGTGTCCTTTGTTCTGCATTAGCGTACAGATAAATGATGTAGAGGGCAGGCACGGTAGTGTAGTGGTTAACATAATGTTATTACAGTGCCAGCAACCCGGGTTCAATTCCAGCCACTGTCTGTAAGGAGCTTGTACGTTCTCCCCGCGTCTGCATGGGTTTCTTTCGGGTGCTCCAGTTTCCTCCCACATTCCAAAGACGTACAGGTTAGGAAGTTGTGGGCATGCTGTGTTGGCACCGTAAGTGTGGCGACTCTTGCGGGCTGCCCCCAGAACACTCTACGCAAAAGATGCATTTCACTGTGTGTTTCGATGTACATGTGACTAATAAAGAAATCTTATATCTTAAATATCTTAAATATCTTATATCTTAATGAAAAATGTAAAGCAAATGAAAATTAAGAGGAGAACCAGCTGGGCAAAATAGAATGCCAAAAGACATAATAGGTGGCATGAAATCTGTGTTCCTTAAATTTGTCTTTCAATTCACCTTTGCAATAAATAGCTTTTCAAAATTTGCTTCGAAATTTGGGGACATGCCTTGAAATTTAAATATAACTTTTGCCTTCTCTGAGAAATTAACATGGAGCAAATTTATCAACATATTCTGTATGGGAACATTTTGTTTTTTTTGCATGATTTAACTCACATATAATTTTGTTGTTCATTCCAGTCTATGGAATTATTCCTGATCCAGCAACTGCACCTTCATGCAAAGAGCATTAAACCTGGCATCATTATCCAGTTATCAACAGGAGGGTTGCTCTTCCCAAGGCAGATTTTAGGCTGTTGGCAAAAAGATGGCAACACTTTTGGCATGGCTACTGATCTGCAATATACTTCACTTAGTAGTGCTTATGATCTGTCTCTGTGTATATAATAGAAATAGAATTCAATTTCTCCGGCACATATTGGCTTTGCTTAATGAATAAAAGGTCACACATTATTCATCCATGTTTGAGGTAACAAATCAAATTATTGGTCTTCTTCCAAGCAACAATTATTCAAGAATACACACATGCATGTCCACCATTATCTTGATGCAATCCTGCAGCAAAACAAACTGCGCAATGATGATTGCAAAATTCCAACTTAATTGGATGTTGTCTCTTTGAGAGTGATGACACTACAGCAAAGCAAGATGTGAGCTTAAGTACTTCAAATGTTGAAGGACAATTCGTTCTAACTATACTATGCAGAAAGGCAGTTGCCTTATTCTGCTTTCAGTCTGAATAACTGAAAAATATAAAAGCTCATCACTGATCATTCCAGTTCAAACACACTCCAGGGATAGGTAATTAGCTATTTCAATCATCCTCTTCCCTTTGTCTACAAAAAGCATGTTGTTCCTGGCACCTGACCAATCCCATGATCCAATATACTGGTGCAGTCATCTGTATGTACAGGATGACAAAATGAACACTAACTTAAAACATAAATTTGTAAAAACTAGTCACCACAGAAATTTGCCAATTTTTGGCTTATGGGAGCCAATGTTAAAAGGTGGATTGATTTGTTATTTTTTACTCTTGCTTTGCCATTGGAATTCTGAATTTTACTTAACTATTGAAATATAATGCAAAGCGATAGACCATTGATTTCAATTGCAGCTATAATCTGCTTTCACTTTGATGTGGGATGACTTTGGCTTTGGATCAAACATAAAAGCAACAGCTTCAATGTAAGGCCAGGTTCTGTTGTAGCTCCAGAACACACTAGAAATAAGTGATTTGCAAGCTCCTTGGCATGGCTCGCTCATCCTAAACGAAGAGACCAGGTGGATTTTATGGCTTTAAAGATCTTGAAAAATCAATTGTTTTTCATTTCTTTTTATTTTACAGTCATTAGAGTGAGGAATGTCAACACACTCATCCATCCTGAATTGTTACCTAGCTCTCAGCCCAGCCTCTATAGGAAATACTATGTGGCAGATGGAATGATGCTTTGCCACTTTTCAGACCTGTAGCTCCATCTCCTCACCTCTGAGTGAGGTTCACATATAATCACAGAATGGTTACAGCATGCATATAGGTCATTCAGTCTGTCAAATCCTTACTGCTTCAATATGATGGTATTCCAGTTAGTCCCACTCCAGAAGGTTTCTGCATGTCTTCCTGCAAATTTATTTTTTATTTTCAGATACCTATTCAGCTCCCTTATGAACACTACAATTAAACCTGCAACCATTACTAACCTTCAGAAGTGCATTTCAAACCTTAAACAAGGTGGTTAAGAATCTTCATGTCACTTTTTACCACTCATCTTCATTTTATATATATGTTTTTGACTTGTCCATCAATGGAATGGTTTCTCTCTGTCTACTCTCTCTAAGCACTCCGCGATTTTTAATACCTATTTCAGATCCTCGCACAGTCTCCTCTGTTCCAGCTCCTAAAATTTCCTCCCAGTCTTCTCCAAAGAAAACAGTCCCAGCCTCTCCAATCTTCCTTGCAACTATATACCCTCTTCCCAGGAATCATTCTTGTAAATCTTTTTCGGACCCTTTCTCATGCCTTCACATCGTCCTCTGACACGACAACCAAAATCGAATATAATGTCCCAGTTGAGGCCAAACTAGTGTTTTAGAAAGGTTCAGCATGACTTCCCTGCTTTTATATTCTATGCCTCTATTGACAGAGCCTCAAATTATGTATGCCTTATTGATCACTTTCTCAATCTGCTCTACCACTTTCAATGAATTGTGCACATGTAACCCCAGATCCCTTTGTTTCTACACTACTTTTAGAACAGAATCCTTTATTCTATATTGCCTCCCCATGTTTTTCCAACCAAAATGCATCACATTTTGTTTCTCCACATAAACTTCATCTGATATGCATCTGCCTATACCACTACCTATTTATTTTCTGCTGCAATCCTCTTCTCTACTATCATCTACATTTCTCTACTATCCTCTTAGTTCACAATTCTGAAAAGCTTTGTACCATTGTGGTCTGTACTCCCTAGTCTAGGCCATTAATATAGATCAGAACAAGCAATGTCGCCATGATGATCCTTGGGGAACATCACTATTTACCTTCCTTCAGCCCAAAAGATAACCATTCACCACGACCCTCTGTTGCCTATTACTTAGCCAACTTTGTGTCCATGTCATTAATGTCCCTTTTAGGCCATGTGCAATGACTTTACTGATAAGCCTGTTATGTAGTACTTTAGCAAAAGCTTCTGGAAGTCCATGCACACCACATTGATTGCATTATCCTATGAATTCTATCCATCATCTCATCAAAAAATTTTATAAATTGTTTAAACATGATTCATGCTTAATAAATGTGTGCTGACTTGCCTTAACTAATCCATTTTCCTCTCGGTGATTATTAACTCTGTCCCAGAACAATATTTCTAAAAGCTTTCCAACCACTGATATTTAACTGAATAGCCTGTAGTTGTTGGACTTATCCATTCTCCTTTGTTTTGCATTAGGACATAACAGTTACCATTTTCAAGACCTGAGGCACCACTCCCATATCCAAAGAGCATTGGAAGATTAAGGCCAGTGCTCCTGCAGTTTTATTCTGTACTTTCCTCAAAATTATATGATTTCCTCAAAACTATAATTTTGTCCTGGTGACTTATCTACTTTAAGTCCAGACAACTTTTCTAAAACCTCCATGCTATCAATTTTTAACATATATAGTTTCTCAACTATCACCTCCTTCACTATTAATTTGAAGAACCTCAATCTCTGGTAAAGATAAATGCAACGTATTTATTTAGTATGTCAACAGTGCCCTTAGCATGAATAATCAAATTCCCATTTTTGTCCTTAATAGTCCTAACTCTTCTATAATTTTTCTCTACTGTAATTTTCCTATTTTTATGCCCATAGAATACTTTTGGATTCTCATTTAGATTGGCACCAGATCTTTTCTCATATGTTCTGTTTGCCGCTTGTTTTCATTTTCACTTCCCCTCTGATTCCTTTGTAATTAGCCCCATTCTTGCTGGTATTTATATCCTAACACTTCTTACTTGCACCTTTACTTTGCTCTAACTTTCTCTCTACCTCTTTCAGCATCCAGGGAGCTCTGAATTTGTTTGTCCTTTTTTTGCCCTTCATGGGAATTGGTCTCAACTGTATCTGAACCATTTCTTATTTAAAGGCAGCCAATTGTTCTGTTACAGTTTTGATTGCCAACTTTAGGTTCCAAAGCAAAATTAAAAAATAAAAAAAAACTGATGAAGGGTTATAGATCTGAAAAATTAACTATTTCTCTTTTCATAAATGCCGCCTGGCCTGTTGTATGTCTCCAGAATTTTCTATTTTTATGTCAGATTACCAGCATCAATAGTTTTTTGATTTTCTTTGGTGCCATTTTACCATAGCCATATCCATGTGGTCATCCTAAGGAAATTGGCTTTGCTCCAATTAATCATTTTTACTTTAGATCATTCCTTCTCATTTTCTATACCTAATCTAAATCTGATGATTGTATGATTGCAACCTCCCAATTTGTAACACTTCATTTTTTTAAGCATTAAATTTCATCTGCCACTTATCTGCTGATTCCATCATCCTGAGTATATCTGCTTGAAGTCTATTATTATCCTCCTTTCAGTTCACTAAGCTTCCAGAGAAGGTTATCTAAGGTTATAACAGGATCTAAATGAACTGGGGAAGTGGGCCAAGGAACGGCAGATGGAATTTAACTCAAGCAAATGTGAGTTCTTGCATGTTGATCAATTAAACCAGGGCTGGGCTTACACAGCAAATGGTTGGGCCCGGGAGAGCGTTGTAGAATGGAGGTACATATTCCCTGAAAGTGGCAACACAGATAGACAGGGTGGTAAGAAAGCACTTGGCAAGCTTGCCTTGATCAATCAGGACATTGAGTACAGGAGTTAGAGCTTCATGTTGCAAATGTACAAGCTGTTGGTGGGTCCACTGTTGTGTGCAGTTCTGGTCACCCAGCTATAGGAAGGATGTCATTAAGCTGGAAACGGTGCAAAAAGATTCACAAGGACATTACTGGGACTGGAGGGCTTGAGTTATAAGGAGAGGCTGGATAGGCTGGGGCTATTTTCCTTGGACCATAGGTGACTGAGGTGCTACCTTATAGAGGGATATAAAATCATGAGGGGCATGGATAAGATGGATGGTCACAGTCTTTTTCCCAGGATAGGGGAGTCTAAAACTAGAGGGCAAAGATTTAACATGAGAGGGGAAAGATTTAAAAGGGACCAGGGAAGTAACTTTTTCACACAGAAGGTGGTGGGTATATGGAATGAGCTGCCAGAGGAAGCTGTAGAGTTAGGTACAATTGCAATGTTTTCAAGACATTTAGACAGGTACATGGATGGAAAAGGGTTAGAGGGATATGGGCCAAATGCAGGCAAATGGGACCAGCTTGAATAGACTTCTTGATCGGCATGGAAGTGAGGAAGTAACGGGTTAAAAACTGTAACCATACCTATAGCTGATAGAAAAAAATACCTCGCAAGCAAGAGCACACAAGCTGCTGACTCAATGGATAAGGTGTTAATTACTGTGTCCAGAACCTTGGTTTCAGTCCTGTTATGCTAGACAATAGGGGTACTGGGTGCAATAAACAATGAGTGGGAAGCTTTTACTAAACAATGAGGGGTGGTACCTGTCTTTGAGTTTCTTGATTATAACTCAATTATGCTGGACAATAGGTGCGATGTCTGTCTCGGGATCTCTGTGGCTTGACCGAAACTCGCGGCACTGCATGCATTAAGCGTGCGTGACAATATCTGTATAAATTTCTGTCTGCTCCTTTGTACGGAGAGACCTCGGGAAGCAACTCTTAACGAGTGCTGAAGAGACCTCTCCTTAGCGGTGCACTGCTAATAAACGCATTTTATCGAATCGACCACGTGGCACTGTTATACTTTACAGCGGACAGAAGTGAGAATTTAATTTCGAGATGACAGAAGAATTGGGCCAAAGGGTCAGTTTCCATGCTGTATAACTCTATGACTCTATGACTCAAATTTTGTGTCAGCTGCAAAATTGGAAATTATGCCCTGTGCTCCTGCATCCAAATCATTCATATATAGTAAGAGAAGCCATGCTGACATCTGGGGAATTTAATTGCACATTTCCTTCCAGTCATAAAAACAACTGCCATTATGAATACCAGTATGTCAATTTTATAAAATAATAATCTGGTCCCACAAACGTAAAATAAAAATTGAAATGCAGAACACTAGCCATGTCTGAATAATTCAAGAGGTTGTCAGACAGCTGAATGGGGAAACCTAGGTTTCCATGGAAGTGTAACTTGGGCTGAATGGTCTTCTCGATCTTTATAAATACATTCATTGCGATACAGTGTTTTTTAGCTGCTTTAGGTAAAATATTTCAAGAATATGCAAGTGGTTTTAATGTACATAGTTGGTAAAGAATGTAACATAAAATAGCATGCACCCGGGATTCAATGATGAAATCAACAAATTTGAGATAATTACCTTCCAGTTTGTGTTTGAAGGGGCCAGTTCTGATGAAATTTCAAGAATCTGTAACATTAGCTCTTTTTTTCTCTCTACAAATGCTGACTGTACTGCTGTGTATTTTCAGCATTTACTTTTATTTCAGATTTCAGTAATTGCCATGTTATGTATCTCACAGTTCTAGGATGTTTCTCCCTCTCTCCTATGTTCCCATTTATTTCCTTCTCTATATATTTCCTCCATATACCTCAGCTCATATTAACAAGCCTTCACTACCATCTCTCACCCAGGATCACCACCATTTGTATCATTCCATCTCTCTTGGTCTTCATCCTATCACGTAATTTCCCTTTATTCGCTCCATCACCTGAAACTTTTATTCTGTTTTTTTCTCCAAAGATGCTGCCTGACTTTCCGAGCATCTCCAGCATTTTCAAATAAATGTGTTCAGTCGTTGACTAATACTGCAATGAACTAAAAGCTATAATTTATAATTTAATGTGCTCTCCTTATTTTTCATATCATGGAAGTTTGATGTTTAATCCTTCCACTGGGCTTAGCAAATAGAAAGTTCTTCAGATTTCTGAATCCAGTCAATTTACTCTGTGATTCAGTATAGCTGTGCTCCTCCATGCCAAGAAAGACAAATTTAAAGCAGATGTAGGGGGAAGCTAACTGAAAACATTTTCACTGTTCAGGTACCATTTATTTTGGAACCATGAACTTGGTTCATGGACTCATTGGAAGCATGGACTACTGCAATAACGCTAGGAAAAATGCAACCAATTTCCCCACTTTCATTCGTTAAACAATGTTAAAAGAAAATACACAGAACTTGTGGGAAAAATGGATTTGTTGGGAATTTTCAAATACTAAACAATAAAAGGATACTAGAATATGGAAACAAATGATGTTGATATAATAAGTGTTTTAAACTTTCTACAAAAATATGGGATGGTGACTTTACATCTGTGTTAGGCCAACATGAAACATCTGTTGGGTGAGTAATTTTCTGATCAGCTCAAGTTTAAGAATAAAATGGGTGTGATAAGTAACACAGACACTTTTTGCAAAAGTAGGAGTGTTACAAAGCTGCCATCTATCATACCATGAAGTAAATGGATGCCACAGGCTCCATAAGCAGGAGTGATGAACTATCCTTATTAATCTTTCTTGCCACCTTAGCCTGGATTCATTCAGGCCTATAGAGAGGTTTTAGAACCCAGCATTAATCAAGAACTTAAGAAACAATTATTTTCATTGAAAACAAGGCCTCCAATGATTTATTTCATTATATGACAAGAATGAACAATTTCCAGACTTTGTTTTTTTAATTTTTTTGGAACATGTTTTGTATTCCACATCCATTTCGTGGTGTCCTTCAAAGAATGAGTGGACCACAGTCATGCTAGGAATTTTGACGTCTCATTTAGTCTTCTCATTCACATTTCATCATTTTGAACTTTCCTCTGAATCATTTTTTAGCTTGTTGTAGAGACAGTAATTTAGTAAGCTTAAGAGGAAACGTGAACAGCTGCTGTCAAAATACCATTAACATAGATTCTGTTCCTGATTGTATATTTCAATTAAAATAGAACCCTTCCCCCGCCCCTACACACAACTCATCCAATGGATCAGCTGGTCCAGGAGCCAAGTAAATTTGAGAGACCCTATTTTAGTGCTAGACCTGTATTGATTTCAATGTAATTACAGTGTCTCTGGGTTAAACAGGAGAACATTGTTTTTGTTCCTGCTTGTTACCAAACATCCATTGATGAAAGTGTGTTACCTGTGTTCCTGCTTGGTGAGGTCACAGTGACAAGTCTCTTATGATGTCTGTTTCAGCTGAATTGCCTACTAATGTTCGCTGTGCAGATTCACCTGGAATAATGGTCAATTTGGACTATTGCAAAAGAGCAATAGTCCTATTCATCTGTGTCCCAGCAGAAGAGAAAGAAAAAGAAATTGGTGCATAAAAACAAGAAGAATTAAGTGACAAAGTATTTGTAAGATTTGTAACTAATGCATTATTATTCATGTCCTATAATTGTGTACATGATGAATATTGGTACTTATCATCTGCACAGCAAAACAATGAAATCAGATTAATACAAATAAAATCGCAAGCTTAACTTTGAGGAATATTTACTCCACCAGTGATAATGATGTTTTATCAATTGTTTTGAGAATTCTCTGCTAATTTACGAGATCATATACAGTAAAATTCCAATAATCCGCTGTCCAATTGTTCAGAAATTTTGCTGGTTCAGCACCTGGCTCACTGGGTAATGTTTTCCATTCTCCCTTTAAACTCCCTAGAGCCCCATTTCCTGCTTCATATAAACTCACCAGTGCCTGGTTTCCCGTGCTCCCTCTAAACTCACCAGGGTCTGTTTCCCGGGTTCTTTTTAAGATCATCAGAACCCTATCTCCACGCTCCCTTTAAACTCATCTGGTTCACTGAAGAATTTATTAGACTATTGTGTAACATCCAAGAAAAAAGTAAATTTAAAATATGTTGGATATTAATAGGAGTAACACCCAATTATCCAGAAAATCTGCCAATCTGGTACCAGGTAAAATGCCAGATGATTGGAGTTTGATTATAAACCACTGTTGTAATGCCATTGACCAACATGGACACACTGAGCCAAATAGCCTCCTTCTGACTCTAAATTTCCTCCAATAATTCTAAAATAAATGCCTGGAATTATATTTTTTTATGAAAAGATACAAGAAAATGATTTGAAAGCTATATAACTTGGTCTTGAGATTCAGATAGTTATGATGATATAACATTCTCAATGCTTAAAAATATTATCTGAATCCTTGCTGAAAATATTGTGTTTTTAATCACTTCCAGTTATTCATTATAACCAGGTATAATGACAACTGTTCATGGAAGAATCAGTGCTATCAGCAAGGATTCAGATGATATTTTTAAGCAACAATGGTTCATCAGTCTTAGCAAATGCAGTATCTTAGAAGAGATCAGAAACAAATCTTATCCATTTTATGTTTCTCTTTAAAATTTTTCTTTAAACTTTCTTAATTATTTATATCAAGAGAAGAGGGATGGACAGTATTGAAAACACTTTCAGGTCTAACAATAAGTAGAGTCTGCTACTCGACACAGTAAGTAACATCATCTCTTTCAGGAGATAATGTGAACAAGAAACTAACATTATTACACTGAGGACTGAGCTCAAATTTGTGACCACAGTGATTCTCTTAACCACTACCATACCAGACCATTCAATCCCATCTATTTTTATTTCCAAATTTTGGAAGGACCCATGGGAAGTTTTAAATGCAAACTTGGCAGGAAAAAAATAGTCCCTGTTAAGAACAGATTGCAGACCAAATGAATGTGCCTTTAACTCTTTCATTGGCTCAAGCTTGATAAAGTCCATATTGTAGCGGCTGCTGCCATGTGAAAGCAAGGCACTAGTCGGTGGGCTGCAGAACAAAAACTGATTTATTTTCCCGCCTTGCACGGGCCTTTTAAGAGGAACGGTTCCCGCCCACCGAAAACGGAAATGACGTATGCGCTACATCATCAAACTTTTCCCGTGCGCGGGTTCTCCCTGTCGCTCGGGGAAGACGAAGGCCCAATGCCATCTTGGGCCTTGCCGCTCCGACAACGCACGACCCAACCGCTGAGCCAGTTTGCTTGCTCGGACGGTGAGTCGCTACACAACCCCCACTCCCCAGAACCAGTGATACGGTCCCCAAGGTTTGCGGGCTGTGCTAGCTGTTGCTTAGGAGGTCGGCCTCTGCGTCGCAGTGTTGGGACCTCGACCAGTTGTTGTAGATCTAAATGGGCCGGTTTGAGGCGGTCCGCCGTGAAAACCTCTTCCTTGCCCCCAATGTCCAAAATAAAGGTGGACCCATTATTCCTGATGACCCAGAACGGCCCCTCGTATGGTCGTTGCAATGGTGCCCCAGGTGTACCCCTGCGAACGAAAACGAACTTACAGTCTCGTAGTTCCTTGGGCTCACAAGATGGGGCTTGACCATGCTGCGAAGTGGGAATCGGTGCCAAGCTGCCGAGCCTCTCGCGCAGTCTTTCCAGGACTGCCGCAGGTTGTTGGCCCCGAAGGTCGGGTATGAAATCCCCTGGGACGACCAGGGGCGCACTGTACACGAGTTCAGCTGACGAAGCATGGAGATCTTCCTTGGGGGCAGTGCGTATGCCAAGCAGGACCCAGAGCAGTTCATCGACCCAGTTAGGACCTTTGAGGCGGACCATCAGGGCTGATTTCAGATGGCGGTGGAAACGTTCTACCAACCCGTTTGATTGAGGGTGATAGGCCATGGTGGTGTGCAGCTGTGTCCCTAGCATGTTTGCTAATGCAGACCATAGCCTGGAGGTGAACTGGGTGCCCCTGTCCGAAGTGATGTGGGCCGGAACACCAAAACGTTAGATCTAAGTTGTGAGCAGCGCCCGGGCGCAGGAATCAGTTGTGATGTCGGATAGAGGGGTTGCCTCTGGCCACCTCGTGAACCGGTCCATGATGGTAAGGAGGTGCTGGGCTCCTCTTGAAACTGGCAGAGGACCAATGAGGTCGATGTGGATGTGGTCGAACCTTCTGCGGGTAGGCTCGAATTGCTGTGGCAGAACCTTGGTGTGTCGTTGGATTTTTGATGTCTGGCAGTGCGGACAAGTCCTGGCCCACTCACTGACTTGTTTGCTCAGGCCATGCCAGACGACCTTGCTGGTGACCAGTTGAACAGTTGATCTGATGGATGGGTGCGCCAACCCGGGTACTTAGTCGAAAATGCGTTTCCGCCAGGCTGCAGGAACTATAAGGCGGGGTTGACCTGTTGCGATGTCGCAAAGGAGGGTCTGCTGACCTGGACTGACTAAGAAATCTTGGAGCTGCAGGCCCGAGACTGCAGTTTTGTAGCTGGGCAGCTCGTCGTTGGCTTGCTGTGCGTCAGCCAGGGCCGTGTAGTCAACACCCAGGGACAGGCTGTGGATGGTCAGACTGAAAAGCGCGTCAGCAACGACATTGTCTTTTCCGGAGACATGTTGGATATCCGTTGTGAATTCGGAAATGTAGGACAAATGTTGCTGCTGACGAGCTGACCAGGGATCAGAAACCTTGGAGAAGGCGAAGGACAAAGGCTTATGGTCAGTGAAAGCAGTGAAAGGCCTGCCTTCTAAAAAGTACCTGAAATGCCGGACTGCCAGGTACAGCACTAGAAGTTCCCGATCAAAAGTGCTGTATTTCAGTTCGGGTGGTCTAAGGTGCCTGCTGAAAAATGCCAAGGGTTGCCAACGGCCTTCGATTAGTTGTTCCAGTACTCCACCAACTGCGGTGTTGGATGCGTCCACCATGAGGGCGGTTGGGACATCTGTCCTGGGATGTACCAGCATCGTGGCGTCTGCCAGGGCGTCCTTGGCCTTAACGAAGGCAGCCGCGGCCTCGTCGTTCCAGGTGATGTCCTTGCCCTTGCCAGACATCAGCAAGAACAAAGGTGCATGATACGGGCTGCTGCAGGGATGAAACGATAGTAAAAGTTGACCATCCCCGGGAATTCCTGCAGGCCTTTGACCATGTTGGGATGGCCAAAATGGCAGATAGCGTCTACCTTGGCGGATAGGGGTGTTGCTCATTCGCTGGTGATTCTGTGGCCGAGGAAATCGATAGAGTCAAGTCCGAATCGACACTTGGCTGGGTTGATAGTGAGGCCGAAATCACGGAGACGGGAGTACAGTTGGCGGAGGTGGGAAAGGTGTTCTTGGTGGTCACGGCTGGCAATTAGTATGTCATCTAAGTAAATGAACACAAAGTCCAGGTCTCGGCCCACCGCATCCATCAGCCGCTGGAAAGTCTGCGCGGTGTTCTTAAGGCTGAATGGCATTCGAAGGAATTTGATGAGGCTGAATGGAGTGATAAATACAGTTTTGGGGACGTCGTCAGGGTGGACTGGGATTTGGTGGTATCCCTGGATGAGGTCCACCTTGGAGAAGATGTGGGCCCCGTGTAGGTTCACCGTGAAGTCCTGGATGTGAGGGAGGGGGTAGCAGTCCGGGGTGGTGGCGTCATTCAGCCTGCGGTAGTCGCCGCAGGGCCTCCACTTGCCAGTGGCTTTGGGGACCATGTGTAGGGGGGAGGCCCAGGGACTGTCTGACCTGCGAACGATCCCCAGCTCCTCCATGCGGCGGAACTCTTCCTTTGCCAGGCGGAGCTTGTCTGGAGGTAGCCGTCGTGCTCGGGCATGAAGGGGTGGCCCTGTGGTAATGATGTGGTGCTGCACCCCGTGTTTGGGCATCAAATTTGTAAACTGAGGTGCCAAAACCGATGGGAACTCAGCCAGGAACTTGGTGAACTTATTGCCAGACAGGGAAAGGGAGTCCAGGCGCGGGGCTGGTAGTCTGGCTTCTCCCAGGGGGTAGGTTTGGAAAGTTATGGAGTGCACTAGCCGCTTCCCTCGCAGGTCGACTAACAGGCTGTGGACCCAAAGGAAATCGGCTCCCAGGAGTGGCTGGGTGACAGCGGCAAGGGCAAAGTTCCAGTTAAAACGGCTGTCGCCGAATTGTAATTGAACTGTACGGGTACCGAAAGTCTGTATTGTTGTGCCATTTGCGGCATTGAGTACAGGACCTTGTTGCCTGTTACGAGTGTCGCGGCCGGTCGGGGGCAAAATACTGACCTCTGCTCCAGTATCAACAAGGAAACGACGCCTGGACTGCTTGTCCCAAATGAATAGGAGGCTGTGTTGGTGGTCAGCTACGTAGCCATCAGCGGCGGCTGGCCCTGGCATTTCCCTGAAACTTGCAGGGTGGGCGGCATCAACGGGCCTCCGCGCCCCACCTCTGATGGTAGAAACACAGCTGGTCACCAGTGTCGTCCGCTGTGTTTCTGGGGTGTGCTCGCTCGGTTGCTGGGACTGGTTTAAGTAGGCATTGGGCTCGCGGCCTGGTGATTTGGACGACGGATGACCCGCTCTTGTGTTTGGCCTTCCACAGGATATCTGCCCGGGCAGCTACCTCACGTGGGTTGCTGAAATTGGCGTCGGCCAACAGCAGGTGAATGTCATCGGGTAGTTGTTCGAGGAAGGCCTGTTCGAACATTAGGCAAGGCTTGTGTCCCTCAGCCAAGGCCAGCATCTCGTTCATTAGGGCCGATGGAGATCTGTCCCCCAGGCCATCGAGATGAAGCAGGCGGGCGGCGTGCTCGCGACGGGAGAGGCCGAAGGTCCGAATAAGAAAGTCTTTGAAAGCCAGGTACTTATCCTCCTCCGGAGGAGACTGGATGAAGTCTCCGACCTGGGCGGCTGTCTCCTGGTTCAGAGAGTTGACAACGTGGTAGTACTTTATGGAGTCGGAGGTGATTTGCCGAAGCTGGAATTGTGCTTCAGCCTGGTCGAACCAGACGCTGGGCCGAAGTGTCCAAAAGGTGGGTAGCTTGAGCGCCACTGCGTTGGCCGTTGCGTTGTTGTCCATTGTGTGGGTCCAAAATCCGTTTGGACAGTCGGGGTCACCAAGGTAGCAGCTGCTACCGCGATGTGAAAGCAAGACACTAGTCGGTGGGCTGCAGGACAAAAACTGATTTACTTCCCCACCTTGTGCGGGCCTTTTAAGAGGAACAGTTCCCGCCCACTGAAAATGGAAATGACGTATGCATTACGTCATCAAACTTTTCCCTTGCGTGGGTTCTCCCCGTCACCCGGGGAAGACGAAGGCCCAACGCCATCTTGGGCCTCGCCGCTTCGGCGACGTGCAACCCAACCGCCAAGCCGGTTCGCTTGCTCGGACAGTGAGTCGCTACAATATAAAATATTCTCTGCAATCATGTGCAGTCCATGTGATTGCACATGATTGTAAAAGGTATTTATATGGCTCTTGCCATGCTTCTCGAGTGATGGATTTTTTAAACGATGTTGTACTTATGAATGGAATAGACATAGTGTGTTAGACAGAACATAAGAAACAAACAGCTGATAAAAATATCTGATTATGGCAAAATCTGAACTGGTTCCAAGGTTTTTACTTGAAAGCAAACCACTCCAGATGATGGAAATCTGAAATAAAAACCAAAAATGCTCAGAACTTCCGGGATCATCTGTGAAGGGAGAAATAACCTGTTCTGGTTTTTCAGAAGGCCTTCAATAAGGTGCCAAAAGAGAGGTATTGAACAAAATTAAAGCATTCAGTACTGTGGTTTATATATTGGTATGGACTGAAGATTAGTTATCAGTCAGACAGCAGAGAATAGGGAGAAATAGGTAATTTGCTGAGTGGAAGGCTGTGACCAGTAGGATGCCACAGGCATTGCTGAAGCCCCAGTTTTTCAAGATAATCAATATAAGTGCAGATGCTGGAATTTGAATTGGAATTGGTTTATTGTTATCACTTGTACCGAGATACAGTGAAAAGCTTGTCTTGTTTATACAGATCAATTCATTACACAGTGCATCATGGTAAAAAAAAAATCAGAATGCAGAATAAAGTGTAACAGCTACACAGAAGGTGCAATGCAGGTAGACAATAAGGTGCAAGGTCATAATGAGGTAGATTGTGAGATCAAGAGTCCATTTTATCGTGCTAAGGTACCATTCAATGGTCTTATAACAGTGGGGTAGAAGCTGTCCTCGGTAAATCTTGGAGAATTCAGCTGTCAGGCAGCATCTGCAGCAAGAGAAACAGAGATAATGCGTCAAGTTGGAGATCCTTCATCAGGACTGAACGTTAACATGCAGCTACCACAAGCAATTAGGAACACACACTTTTCCATGCAATATTCCATCTACCATGTTCTTGCAGACTGAGCCTATAATCTCTTCAGTTTAGAAGATCTCATTGAAACACAAAATTCTTATGGGGTTGGATGGGGCTGATGCTTCCCCCAGCTGGAGTGTCGAGAATTGGGGATCGCAGTTTCAAAATATGGAGTCGACCAGTCAGGACTGAGACAAGAAAAAAATTCTTCAACTAGACGGTTGTTAGTCTTTGGAATTGTCTACTCAGAAAGGCTATGTAGGTTCCATCACAGTATATTCAAGACAAAGATCAATAGATTTTTGTGCACTAAGTGAATCAAAGCAGATGGGGTTAGTGCAGGAGCTGAAGTGAAGTATGAGTCATTATCTTATTGAATAGTGGAGCAGGCTCAGGAGGCTGAACAACCTGCTGCTGTATCTTGTGTCCTTATGTTCTTTGATCAATGACCTTTCATCTGCATCAAAGGTCATCAACCTGAATCATTAATTATATTTCTTTCTCCATAGATATTACCTGACTTTCTGAATGTTTCCAGCATTTTCTGTTTTTAATTCAAAGTCTTTACAATTGTACAGATAAAATTTGCATTTGTTCAACGTTCAGAATCTTGGTTGATTTCCATGCAGGCTATGGGTTTTGCCACAATCAGAATCTCTTGATGGAAACATACATAGAACATGGAACGTTACAGCAGATTACAGACCCTTCAGCCCACGATGTTGTGCCGACATTTTATCCTGCTCTGAGATCTATCTAACCCTTCCCTCCCATATAGCCCTCCATTTTTCTATCATTCATGTGGCTATCTAAGAGTCTCTTAAATGTCCCAAATGTCTCTTAAATCTCCACAACCTCTGCCGGCAGTGCGTTCCACGCACCCACCACTCTCTGTCTCAAAAACTTACCTCTGACATCCCCCCTATACCTTCCTCCAATCACCTTAAAATTATGCCCCCTCATGTTAGCCATTTTCACCCTGGGAAAAGGTCTCTGAATGTCCAGTCAGTCTATGCCTCTTATCATCTTGTCCACCTCTATCAAGTCACCTCTCATCCTCCTTCACTGCAAAGATCATCACCAAAGGTGCAGCAATCTCTTTCCTCACTTCCCATAATAACCTTGGATATATCCTGTCTGGCCCCGGTGACTTATCTATCCTAATGTTTTTCAAAAGGTCCAACACATCCTCTATCCTCACGTCAACATGCCCTAGCATATCTGCCTGTTGTACGCCATCCTCACAAATGTCAAGTTCTCTCTCACTGGTGAATACTGAAGCAAAGTTTTCATTAAGGACCTCCCCTACCTCTTCTGACTCCAGGCACATGTTTCCTTTTTTATCCCTGATTGGTCCTAACCTCACTTTAGTCATCCTGCTATTCTTCACAAACGTGTAGAATGCCTTGGGGTTTTCCTAAATCCTACTCACCAGGGCCTTCTCATGTTCCCTTTTAGCTCTCCTTAGTCCATTCTTTAGCTCCCTCCTGGCTACCTTATAGCTCTCTAGAGGCCTGTCTGATCTTTGCTTTCTAAACCTTAGATAAGCTTCTTTCTTCCTCTTGACAAGATATTCTACATCTCTTGTCAACCATGGTTCCTTCACCCTACCATCCTTACCCTGCCTCAAAGGGACAAACCTATCCAGAACCCCATGCAAGTACTCCCTAAACAACCTCCAAATTTCCGCTGTGCACTTCCCCAAGAATATCTGTTCCCAATTTGTACTCCCAAGTTCCTGCCTAATAGCTTCATAATTGCCCCTCCCCCAGTTAAATACTTTCCCATATCATCTGCTCCTATCCCTCTCCAAGGCTATCGTAAAGGTCAAGGAGTTATGGTCACTGTCTCCAAAATGCTCTCCCACCGAGAGATCTGAAACCTGATCAGGCCCATGCCTAGTATTGGTATTGGTATTGGTACTGGTATTGGTTTATTATTGTCACTTGTACTGAGGTACAGTGAAAAACTTGTCTTACAAACCAATCATACAGGTCAATTCATTACACAGTGCAGTTACATTGAGTTAGTACAGAATGCATTGATGTAGTACAGGTAAAAACAATAACAGTACAGAGTAAAGTGTCACAGCTACAGAGAAAGTGCAGTGCAATAAGGCGCAAGGTCACAACAAGGTACATCGTGAGGTCATAGTCCATCTCTTTGTATAAGGGAACTGTTCAATAGTCTTATCACACTGGGGTAGAAGCTGTCCTTAACTCTGGTGGTACGTGCCTTCAGGCTCCTGTATCTTCTACCCGATGCAAGAGGAGAGAAGAGAGAATGACCCGGGTGGGTGGGGTCTTTGATTATGCTGGCTGCTTCACCAAGACAATGAGAGGTAAAGACAGAGTCCAAGGAGGGGAGGCTGGTGTCCGTGATGCGCTGGGCTGTGTCCACAACTCTATGCAGTTTCTTGCGGTCCTGGGCAGAGCAGTTGCCGTACCAAGCCATGATACATCCAGATAGGATGCTTTCTATGGTGTATTGGTAGAAGTTGGTGAGAGTCAAAGGGAACAAACCAAATTTCTTTAACCTCTTGAGGAAGTAGAGGCACTGGTGAGCTTTCTTGGCCTTGACATCTACATGATTTGACCAGGACAGGCTGTTGGTGAAGTTCACACCCAGGAACTTGAAGCTCTCAACCCTCTCAACCTCAGCACCATTGATGTAGACAGGTGTGTGTACACCGCCCCCTTTCCTGAAGTCAATGACCAGCTCTTTTGTTTTGTTGACATTGAGGGAAAGATTGTTGTCATGACACCATTCCACTGAGCTCTCTATCTTCTTCCTGTACTCCGACTCATCGCTGTTTGAGATACGGCCTACAACACTGGTATCATCTGCAAACTTGTAAGTGGAGTTAGAGCAGAATCTGGCCAGTCACGAATGTATAGGGAGTAGAGTGGAGGGCTGAGGACACAGCCTTGTGGGGCACCAGTGTTGAGAATAATCGTGCCGGAGGAATTGCTGCCTATCCTCACTGATTGCAGTCTGTTGGTTAGAAAGTCAAGGATCCAGTTACAGAGGGAGGTGTTGAGTCCTAGGTCTCGGAGTTTGGTGACAAGCTTGCTTGGGATTATTGTATTGAAGGCAGAGCTGTAGTCAATAAACAATAGTCTAACGTATGTGCCTTTACTCTCCAGATGCTCCAGCGCAGACTGTAGGGCCAGGGAGATGGCATCCGCTGTAGACCTGTTTCAGAGATAGGCGAATTGCAGTGGGTCCAGGTTGTCTGGAAGGCTGGAGTTGATGCGTGCCATGACCAGCCTCTCAAAGCACTTCATGATGGTGGATGTCAGAGCAACTGGTTGGTAGTCATTGAGACATGTTACCTTGCTTTTCTTCAGTACCGGGATGATAGTGGTCTTCTTACAACAAGTGGGAACCTGAGACTGAAGCAGGGAGAGGTTAAATATGTCCACAAATACATCTGCCAGCTGATCAGCACAAGATCTGAGCACACAGTCAGGGACACCATCTGGGCCAGGTGCTTTCCTCGTGTTCACTCTCCGGAAGACTGATCTTACGTCCTCCACTGTGATCACAGGTTCAGCTGCATTGGTGGCTGTCAGGGTGGGTGGTAACTATCCACCTCCCTTCTGTTCAAAACATGCACAGAATGCGTTAAGTTCATCAGGAAGGGATGTGCTGTTGTTAACTATGCAGCCCGACTTCACCTTGTAGCCTGTTATGGCATGTAAGCCCTGCCATAACTGACGGAGGCCTGTCCACATAGTGTGTCCAGGATCCTTCCTGGACACACGTCACAAACTCTGCCCCATCTATCCCCTTTACACTAAGGAGGTGCCAATCAATATTAGGGAAGTTGTAATCACCCATGACAACAACCCTGTTATTTTTTCACCTTTCCAAAATCTGCCTCCCAATCTGCTCCTCTGTGTCTCTGCTGCTATTGGGGGGTCTGTAGAATACTCCCAGATAGAGTGACCACTCCCTTCCTGTTTCTGACTTCCACCTACACTGACTCAGTAGACGATCCCTCCAGGACATCCTCCCTTTCTACAGCTGTGATACTGTCCCTGATCAGCAAAGCCACTCCCCCATCTCTTTTACCTCCATCCCTGTCCCTTTTGAAACATCTAAACCCCAGAATATCCAGCAGCCATTCCTGCCCTTGTGACAGCCAAGTCTCTGTAATGGCCACAATGTCTTAATTCCATGTATTTACCCATGCTCCAAGTTCATCACTATTGTTTCTGAAAGATAGACATTTTCTGCTTGAGCGACACACAAGATTAATGGGCAAGTTAAAACCTTAGAACCTTATAACACAAGCATCCTTGCTGACCTGTAAAGATCTGTAAGGTTAATTGCATTTCCCAGCTCTCAGTCCATCATGCTTTATCTCACAGATCTTTGGCTTGCATTGTGCTCCACTTGAGCCAATGGTTCTGGAGAGAACCGACATCTGTAGCATTGTGTGGGTCAGCATGGTTTTGACTTCCACTGAAACTTGGAACATGCTAAAGGTGAGCTAAGCATGCCAGATGAACACTTGGATTGCCAAGGCGTAGAAGACTATGGACCAACTGCTGGTAAATGGGATGAGAATAGATGGATCGTCAGCATGGACAGGGTGGACTGAAGGGCCTTTCTCTGTGCTGTATGACTCTATGATCTGACCTTGCACTCCATCACTGGATTCAGCATTGAGTCCAGGGACAAAACTCAATCATCGTGAGACAGATGCACTTTGCTTAGCTTTGTGTCAGCAATGACTGGCATATTTAACATAATCCCATTCATTTGACATCAATCTGGGTGGAAAAGGTAAGTGGTTTTGTTTTTATTTATTTTAACTAATATTAATGTTTTAAATTAATTTGTATCAGTTAAATATATTTTAAATAAAATAATTATTGTTAATATTTTAACTTCTTAAATAACTACTTTTTAATTAGCTGAATCTCTTTCAACTGTTTTTAAATGTCATTGATTATCAGAGGCATTTAGAAACAGTTGACAAGGCCTTGCTGTCAGAGAGCCATTAGGAAGGTCTGGAGTCAGATCCCAAGATCCATCACCTGAGGTCTAGTCTCTGCTCGTGGACTGGAGCATTTCACAGGATGGCCTCCAGCTCAATTGGAGCTGCAAGGCTAGAAAAGGATGGTGCATGTACAGTGGGTTAATACCGGGCATGAGCCATGCTGAGGAGGTCACTGCCTCGACCGTACTTTTGGACAGTGAAATATTCTATCCTGACCCATTCTTTCATAAATTTTAAACATCGCCAGTAAATCAACCCATAATCTTCACTCTTCTGTGAAAACAGCCGCAGTGTCCCAAGGCTTCCTCAATAAGATAAGATAAGATTTCTTTATTAGTCACATGTACATTGAAACACACAGTGAAATACATCCTTTGCGTAGAGTGTTCTGGGGGCAGCCAGCAAGTGTCGCCACCCTTCCAGCGCCAACATAGCATGCCCACAACTTCCTAACCCGTACGTCTTTGGAATGTGGGAGGAAACCGGAGCACCCGGAGGAAACCCACACAGACACGGGGGGAACTTACAAACTCCTTACAGACAGCAGTGAGAATTGAACCTGGGTTGCTGCCGCTGTAGTAGCGTTATGCTAACCGCTACACTACCGTGCCTGCAATACATAATTACGTACAAAAGGTAAGGAACACAGGACCAAAATCCAGGCCATTTTTCACACAGCTTATAAACAGAAAATGCTGCAAATACTCAAGCAGCCATAACCCATGATTAGCACTGAAGAAAGCCTGTTGAAAGGTGTTTGATTATCTGCAGGTCAGCTTTTAGCAATTTAGTTTGATGTTATTATATTTTTCAATATGTTTATTGGAATTTCTTTTGTCCTGCAGAGAAACATTTGATTGCGTTTAAGTTGCTAACTGCAGAAGCCATTATTTCTGGCTCTCCTTCAGCAAGAAGCCAGATGACTGTCATGAGCTGTACCAGAACTTTGATGGGCCAAACTATCATCATCCCCAATATGGCCATTCCTCCGGCTGAGACCTCTACTGGGATAAGGAGGTAGAAATTCTTCCATGACCACCTAAGATAATTAAAGAGTGTTGTTATCCAGTTCCAACATATGGTACCATTAAAATCATATCCCAAGAGATTAGAATCTGCTTACACTGGCAGTTTGGGACACCGGTGATTTTAATTTTAGTAGCTGGATACAAGATGCTATTGAAGAATAAAATCAAGAAGGCCCCAAGGCTTGAAGATCTGGTTGGTCAGCAGGTTAAAGATTTGTAACCCAACTCTAGGATTCCTTTTAGCTTTCTGCTGATGTCTCTCACCCCATACTTTATGAAGACAGATCCTGATTTAAGGCTGACCATCAGCCATGAGATACTGGACCATGGTAGTAATATAATTCAGAATAGTAAATGGTAAAACTTTATTCTCAGTCTTCAGGGAACACTCTCAATACCTTGATGCAAATATCAAGATATTCCACAAGGAATGAGGTGAAGAAATGTATCTCATAGCATTTTATTGAGATCAGATTTTTTTACCTATCAATTGGTCACATGCTCGGAATGAAAATTGTCCTATGTTCTTTGCACCAGAATTGGGGAAGGATGGCATGTTGATTGCTAAAATGGGTCGCCAGATAAGTGATCAGAGATTCAGAGGGAAATTGTTGGTGTCAGGGAGGGGTAGATTAGGGTGTGGGTCACTCAGAGAGATGGCAGGAATATCTTTGGGTAAGGGAGTTTGAGCCAATTGGGAAGTCCGAGGGAAGACTGGTAGGAAGGGGTAGAAGAGGGTGATGCTGATGGATTACAACAAATAAGAAGTAAGAATAGAATTTACTGTCATCAACCCTCAGTGTGACACTGCTCTACAAAGACCCAGTTGTCCTGTTGATGAGTGCTCAAAGAACAACATGTTCTAATTTTTCCTGAAAAATTCCTCAAGTTGTGTTGCAAGAGAAATGATTTAAATTGATCCACATCTGACACAGAAATCATTTCAAACAAACAACCATGACACACGTTGGGAAGTAAGCACTCAAGTGCCAGGAGTGATGCAAAATAACCAGGAAAAAGTTGTTATATTTAATTCCATTGGAAGTACATTTTTTATTGCCAAGCACTAAAATCATTAGTGCTGTGATTTCCAGTTTGCAAGTATGTGGCTTCTATTGAATTTGCACAAAGGTCATGAAAGGGAATAAGTTTAAGGTGAGAGGGGAAAGATTTAAAGAGGATCTGAGAGGCAAGTTATTCACACAGAGGATGGTGGTAATATGGGACAAGCTGCCAGGGGAAGTGGTAAAGGCAGATACAATTACAATGTTTAAACGACATTTGGATAAGTACATGACAGCATCTGCAGTCTCTCTTGTGTCTCCAAATATCCAATGTATCTCATATTAACAATCAGCTGCAATATGTGCAAATTAATGGAAACATTGGTTTAAATAATAATTGCATAGCCTTTGAGCAAGGCTATGCAATTTCTGTTGCAAGTGCACAAACAGTCCAGAAAGCCCGGAAGCTTAGGCGCCACTTTCTTATACAAGTATGTTACTCAGAGTTATTAATGCAAATAATATAAAAGTGTTTCTCTCTTGCTGTGGGCAATAAATCAAACAAACCCTGTTTTACCCTCAGCATTATTAATCTCAAAACACAATAACAGACTATTGGACCAAGTAGGAATCTTCAAGCTTCAGGTTAACCTCAGCCTGACAGATTTGTACATTCTATATAAGCCACATCTTTGACAGCAAGTATTTTAGAAAAACCTTTTTACACAGAAAATGATCATCTAAGCGTAGATGGAGCAGATCGGCTTCTGATATGATTTTCATTTTTCCTCTGCACCTTCAAGATTTTGCTATTAGGATCAAAAACTATTGGTCTTTTATCACAGATTACAGAGTTTTAAAGGCCCAGGCACCTCTCTGAAATTTTTATATACATTCCAGAAACTAAAATATTACTATTTAACACATATAATAAAAGTAACCCAGTTATATATTTCTTGGAACAGGCAGCTGCAATCTTGGTCAGTGCTGGTGTTTAATCCTGTGTCATATAGGCAGGGTAAAATTCTGCAACAGTCACTTCAATCATGCATTTCACAGTGACTGGTGTCACTGTTCCATGTCCAATGGTCTCTGTGCATAAGCACATCATACATTAGCTCTTAGCAACTGTAAAAAGATTGCACTAAATGTTACAAGTCCCTGTGCCAGGTTTAGAAATGTGTTCATTGTTGTGTATGCCAAACGTGATATGGAAACAAACGTGTATTGAACTCTCCTTCCAGAACTGACATATCTTCACTTCAGTTTTCCCTTCTGACTCTCATCACCAATAAGGTACTTTGTTTGAAAAATTATCCTTCCTTTTGCAAGAAGATTGAATAGTACAGGTCTGGCCTTAGGCTTTTCCAGAGGTGTTGCTAGCATAACCTTGTGAATGGATGAAAGAGTGATTACATGTTGAAGAGATATGTGAGAATTTGCAAAAATAGGAATATCATACAGTGGAAACAAGTATTCTTCGTTCTGTAAAAAATAACCCAGTAACAGAAAACTTTGATCTTAAATTCAAAATAAGTAATTAAACCGATAGATCTTTCATATTGATTTTCTGATTATAATTGCAAATATAACTGCCAATTATATGATCTCATTTTCACAAATCTTTTTCTTGATTAAAGTTCTTCTCACAACCTATTTTCCAGCAGGGCGTGGAAAGCTCACACGCCTTGAAGGTAGCAGATAAATTTTAATAGCTCTATAAAATGTAAACCATAGATGGTGATTCATCAATGTGATGGTGACTTCCACCATGGTTCACTGATAGATCTGAGGTGAATCAGCAACCAGACTGAAGAGCCACAGCTCTTTGTGCAGAAAATGCACGTTTCCATGTGGCAGAGCTATCCACAGGTCACAGTTACTTTTGCTTCCCTTTCTTCACTCTTTTCGACTTTGAGGGCAAAGTATTTCTCTATAAAGCAAGCTTCCACTTGAAGGAGATTTTGACACCATTGAAGTTGATGTTTGTTTTACTGAGCTAACGTTCAGTGTCTTTGTTACATTAATACTGAGTACCTCTCTCCAAATCTGAGCAGGGACATAACATTTGTTTGGGGAGTGGAAAATCGACAATGTCCATCAAGATGATGTCAGAGGATCATTATTTCAATGCTGGTTACAATGTCTTTGACGTGAAAACAGATGCTATCACTTAATGCAGTTTTTTCTCCAGAGGCATCTTTGGTGGAACTGTTCAGGTTTTTTTGTGACTGCAGTGAGTCACATCCATGAATGAGGGTAAGGATGAGAACCAAGCAGTAAAACTGACAGAATAAAAGAGGAATAAAATTACATGAGTAATCCAACTTACTTCATCTCAAATAGAAATATGAAGCTAGTCACCAGTTAGCTGGCCACCAGCTAGTTGGTCAACCGTAAAATCAAGTTTTGTGAATTAGCAGAGCTACATGCGTGAATAATCCCTCAAAGGTAACTAATATTTACATTAACAAGCAATAGTTAAACTGGGATGATAGTCGGGATTTGTATTTAATGCACAATCAACCATTACCAATCATGACCACATATTCCAGTTGAAAAAAAAACTGCTAGCAGATGATTAGAAATCTTTGGTTACAAAAGAATTTTGCAAGACTAATTAATGTCTGTGATCTGGTCAGAATTTGCTAACTGCATGCCTATTTAGCAATTCATCAACATCTGGTTTTACTTAATGAACGAAACTCTTTCATTTGTTCAAAAGCCAAAAATATTTAAAGGGACCATAGTTTTGAAAATGTTCAACAAACAAATATAAAATTATTGTTGTTCAGTGACTGTTTCATTGATGCAGCTAGAGGACAAGATTTGATTAAGAAGGATTAAATTATTTTTATTAATTTTACAGCTTATCAATCATTAGAACATAGAACACAGAACAGCACCACACAGGAACAGGCCCTTCAGCCCACAATGTTGTGCCGAACCAATTACATTAATAATAAAATGCCGAATCAAACTAATACCCTCTGCCTTCATGATGTCCATATCCCTCACATTCATGTGCTTATCTAAGAGCTTCTTGAGTGCCCTTATCATATTTTACTCCACCATCACCCCAGGCAGCGCATTCCAGGCACCCACCACTCTCTGCGTAAAAAATTTGTCCCACACATTTCCTTTGAACTTACCTCCCATCACTTTAAATGCATGCCCTCTGGTATTAGACATTTCAACCCTGGGGAAAAGATACTGGCTGTCTACTCCATCTATACCTCTCATAATCTTATAAACCTCTATCAGATCTCCCCTCAGCCTCCACCGCTCCAGAAAGAACAATCCAATTTTGTCCAACCTATCCTCATAGCACATACCCTCTGATCCAGGCAGCATCTTGGTAAACCCCTTCTGCACCCTCTCCAAAGCCTCAACATCCTTCCTATAATGGGGTGACCAGAAATGAATGCAATACTCTAGATGCAGCCTAACTAAAGTTTTATAAAGCTGCAGCATAACTTCCTGACTCTTGAACTCAGTGCCTCGACTAATGAAGGCAAGAATGCCATATACTTTCTTTACCGCCCTATCAACCTGTGTAGCCAAGGCCTGTGAATTTGTTTTTTAATTCCTCAATAGCTGTGATTTATTAAACATACAGGGTAACTTCAACATTAAAGATAGCATTGGTTGGTGGAGGCAAATAATCACAATATGAAGCAGTATGTTATTTTACTGAGTAACAATACAATATGCTACAATTCTGAAAAGGAAATGTCATCTGCATTGGAGTAGTATACTTGCCTACACCTCTTGGAAGCCCTTGATCCAACCTGCTGTGAGTTGATTTGCACATCTCACATCATATTAAAGTTGTGCTTGGCAATTCAAATGCACAGGAACATAAGAAGCTGCAGAGACTGGTGGACTCAGCCCAATACATCAGGGGCACATCCCTCCCCACCATTGGTAGTATCTACAGGAGGTGCTGCCTCAAGAAGGCAACAACCATCATCAGAGACCCCCACCATTGAGCCATGCCATCTTCTGACAGCTACCATTAGGCAAGAGGTACAGAAGCCTGAAGTCCTGCACCACCAAGTTCAAGAACAGCTTCTTCCCTTCAACCATTCAGTTCTTGAACTAACCAGCAAAACCCTAATCACTGGTGTTTAGCCACACTATGACCACTTTGATCACTTTGCACTAAAATGGACTTTTTTTGTTCTAATTGTGTTCTTTCTTGTAAAAAATTATTTTATTTATGGTTAATTTATATCTTTCTTGTGAATGCTGCTCATATGATGCTGTTTCAAGTAAGCTTTTATTGCACCTGTGCATACATGTACTTGTGCATATGACAATAAATGACTTTGACTTTGGCTTTGACTTTGACATGTCCATTCCTACAAGCTTAATTTAGCACTACACAAAAAGTGCTGGAGGAACTCAGGAGGTCAGATAGCATCCGTGGAGAGAAATAAACAGTCAATGTTTCGGACCAAGACCCTTCATCAGGACTGAAAAGGAAGAGGGCAGAAGCCAGAATAAGAAGGTGGGGGGAGGGGGAGGAGTACGTGCAGGCAGGGGATAGGTGAGTTCAGATGATAGACGAGTCCAGGAGAGAAGATGAGCAGGTGACCATGGAATAAAGGATAGGGGAGGGTAGGAGAGGAGATACCACAGATTGGGTGACCGCTTCGTTGAGCTCCTTCGCTCTGTCCACCACAACAGCCAGGACCTTCCGGTGGCCATCCACTTCAATTCCACATCCAACTCCCATACTGACGTACAGTATCTATCCACGGCCTCTTCTACTGCCATGTTGAGGTCAGGCGCAGGTTGGAGGAACAACACCTCATATTGTGCCTTGGGAGTCTCCAACCTGATGGCCTTAACATCGATTTCTCTAACTTCTCGTAACCCCACCCTTTCTTTTTCTTTTTTCCCCCCAACTCCTTTGTCTTCCCTTATTCCTATGGCTCTCTTTCCCCACCTTGATGACCTGCCCATCTCCTCTCCTCCCCTCCCCTATCCTTTACTCCATGGTCCACTTTACATGAAGCAATCCCAAAATCCTTTTTTTAAGTATGTTCCCATTTTGGGTCATGATTCCTCACTAATAGGAAACAATGTAAAATAAATTAACTTATTTTTAAGGGAGATTTTGTTTTTGAATAGATCCTTCAGCAACTTGGAAAAAATGGAGCAGGTTAACAGAAATTGATCTTATAAAATTCTGCATGTTGACTCAAATTTCTTACTCCTGGAAAGGAGTGCTCAGTTCTTTTATTTATCTATTATTTCAAATTCTTACAATTAACTTCATTATCTATTTGGAACTAAAAGAAGGCTTGACCCTGAACTGTGCATAAATCTGTGGGCAGAGCAGCAAATCTCTAAAATATCTGGTGAATCAAGTTATTTCTACTTAGCTTATTGAGTGACTACATCACCTACCAAAGAGAGCTGCTAGATTTTACTGAGAAATTGTCTCAGGAGAGTGGTGCCATTCTGAAGATAACTAACCATTGATTATATTTCCAAAAATAATTGCAAAGGTAAGTATGGTGACAATCCTTATTACCTGAAGGAAATCACATTTTCCAGTCATCAAGGGCATTTCTCTTCTACTTGTCTCATTTAGTAACTAAAAGTTGGCCCGAGGGCAGAAGCAATATTATTGGGTAATTTTACTCTGAGTTATTGACTAAATCAGTTGGGAGTAAGGAGGTTAAAAGTAAAAAAAAGATTCCTCACACCCTTAAAAGAGGCAAAAATATGCATTTTTGAGATTGCTGTCTATTTGCAGAATAAATGTAGCTCTCCTTGCCAATTGAAACAACCCAGAGCTGGAAAATGGGAGACTATGTTACTTTATAGACCAAGAAGTGACAAGTAAGAAATTTCAATTATAGTACTTGGGGGGGGGGGGGGGGGAAATTTGCCAAAAGGGCTGCTGTTTTTCTAATTAAATCGCAATTAGAGAACTGACCAATTTGTTATGAATTTGAACTTTCCTACTGACTGAAATGCCACAGGATATTGATGTGTACACATGATTTCTGATAAACATGACTTTGCCAAGAAATGTTATGCTTGAATCAGGATTTGGCTTAAACCTGGATTTCAATAAGCCATGGATAAATAGGGCATTTTGGTAAATCCTTGTGCCACAGCCTATTAAAACATCTGTCCTGCAATTCAATCAAAAATGAAAACAGAAAACACTGAACGGAGGGATATATTTTACAAAAATGTGATTAGGTTTCTGAAGTGTGCTGCTGCCGGGGGGTGAAATTTGGCAGTGGATTGACTGTATTTAGTGTCCAGAGCTTCAAAAAAAATTGGATAAGTAGGGAACATTTTATGCCTCAATCGTGACTTTTATATGTGTGCTTGGATGAGAAGTTTTATATAACAAGATTGAATGGGAAGCAATTTGATGGAATGCATTTCATTATTTGGAGTAAAATATCTGCAGAGACTGAAGGTGAATAAAATAATGCTGTTGATAGCAATCCTGACTTGTTGTCGGGGTATGACTATTCATGCACTTCCATTTTGCAAATGGAAAAGGGCACTGAGACACAAAAATGTACCACTCTCTACGTGTTCTTGCTTCACTAAAGCCTGAGGATGTAATTAGATACATTTCAATGAATAACTTTCAGCTCTTTACGTTTATTCCTTGTGAAGTCCTTTGAGTGGGAGCAGAGGAAGTTCCACGTGCAATCAAGCTCTGAAAGGGGATTTAGATTTTTGTTGCTACAGTGTTTACAAGGGGGAATTGTCCATAAGGCACTGCCAAGTCACTGGGGTGAGGTTTTTGGAGGCCTTAGAAATGTGTGTGATGATAGTGGGTCAGGGGAGTGGGGGTTGGTGAGGGCCCTGGGATAGGGATGATCTCAGGTTTCTTGTTATCCACAATGGTAGTCAGAAAAGCTGATAAGAAAACATAACTTACTGAGACCCTGCTGCACCCACTCACACAATCCCAGCAATTTTTTCCTACTAGGTGGTTGTCTCCATTAATTAACAACCATTTACCACCATCTCAAGCCTGCAATTAAAATGATTTGCATACTTAAAGAAAGATCCTAGCAGTTTCCAATAGCCATCCAGGTAAAAATCAGAGTCCTTGGGGTTCAGTGTGAGATCCACAAGTAATTTTAATTACTCACTTCTCTGCATCCTCTGAATTGAAGGCCTTGACAGTGTTGGGTGGATGCTCCACTTGTTGAACAATCAAGAGATTTGGATATCAGCCAATTACAAACCAAACCTCTTCCCAGTAGATTTGACTGATCTCATGTCAACATTAATGACAGGTGTTTAATAAATCCCCGAAGGAAATTTAGGAGCTTTCTCAACTATTTTTCAGCGTGAATGTAATTAGGTTATGATCATTTCATTCCAAGTATTCTCCTATCTTCAGATTGCTTACAATTGACAATTCATTTCACCCTTAATAGACAAAATATAATGAATAAGAAAACACTTCTGAACATATTCTGAGATATTTCTTCGTTTTAACCATAAAGAAGGGTTTCATTCCAGTCCACTTCAGTTTAGTTAACATGCTGTTTTAGGAGCCAGTGGAGTTATTGCATAATAGTCCGAGTGACTGGGTTCAATCCTGACCTCCTCTGCTGTCTATGTCAAGTTTGGAATTCTCTCTGTGACCATGTAAGTTTCCTCTGAATGCTCTGGTTTCCTCCCACATCCCAAAAATGTGTGAATTGGTAGGTTAGTTGGCCACAGTAAATGTCACCTAGTCTGTGGATGAGTGGTAGAATCTGGAGGAGAGTTGATGAAAATATAAAGAGAATAAAATGGGTTAGAATAGAATTACTGTAAAACAAAGTCAGTGGTTGATGGTTGGCACAGACTCAGTGGGCTGAAGGACCTGTTTCCATGCTGCATCTCTCTATGACTCTATGACTATGGTCATTTCATTATGCAAACTCCTTTACAATTCCAAACCACCTTCAAAAAGGAAACACCTTGAAATTTCATCTTGTATTTCATTCCTACTGTTTGGTGGTTTAATATGTATTGCCATTATGATGTAGTTTAATTATTGCTTAACAATCACGGAAAATTAGTCATATAAAAAATTACATTCCATGGTTGCAATCTCATTGGTCAAATGAGTTGGTTTTTACTCAGCAGGACTGTCCTTTGTCTCTGAGTCAGACAATTTTGTGTTAATGCTCCAGACTGGAAATTTGTGTGTGTAATCTAGGTAGCCACTTCAATGAGGTACTGAAAGAGTGTTGCACTGTTTCAGACAGCATCTCAACAGATGAGATGTTAAACTGTGTCCCCATCTGCTGAGTAAAGTGAACATGATAAGATTTCATAGAACCATCCTCTCTTAAGTCCCAGTTGACACTTACCTCTCAACCAATATCATAAAAACAGATTGGCTGAGAAATTCAATCACGTAACACAAGTTTTGTTAGCCAATACACGACTGATTTAAAGTGGCAATCACAAGCTAAACATTATTGGCACATCCAAGAATCCAAAGCACACAATGTTAAATGCCAACCATTCAGTTCTTGAACCAACCTGCGCAACCCTAATCTCTACCTCAGTACAGCAATGCTCTGACCACTTTGTACCACAATGGACATTTTTTGATCTAATTGTGTTCTTTCTTGTGTAATTTATGTTTAATTTATGTTTTTCTTGTGAATGTGGTGTCTCTGATGCTATGTGCCTGTGATGCTACTGCAAGTATGTTTTTCATTGTACCTGTAGATACATGACAATAAACTCAACTTTGAAACTTTGTCTTTGAATTTTTCCCTACTAAGTAAATGCTGCTCCCATAAATGCAGCAGCACAGTAGTTTGGGACCCAAGTCCAACTCTCACAATGACAAAAGTGGAATCTAAATAATCTGTATTTTTTTTCTAAGAGCAGCTTGTTTTAGCAGGAAACTGTCAGATTGTCATAAAAACCCATCTAGTTCACCAATGTCCTACCAGGGAGGCAACTTAACATTCTTGTTTGCCCTACATGACTCCAGACACACCAATGTGATTGATTCTGAAATGGTAACTAGGAATGGATAATAAGTGCAGGCCTTCTCAATGATACCCATATCCTGGAAACTGAAGTTTCAAAAAATGCATAGTATCACTTGTCACTCAGTTCTGATGCCTCCTGACATGATTCACTGCTGCAATGCTGAAGTATTCATACTTGACGTAGAACTAACATAGACCGTAATGAGGAAAATAGATTGGCTAAGAATTAACCCCTGGAGGGTCTTTATCAGAGTTATTATTGGAATGGCTGTCATGGAAGACAAACAAGGATACTAAACTGGAGTAGCCATATACACAATGTGACTACAAGAGCAGGTCAGAGGTTCAGAATCCTGCAGCAAGTAACTCACCTCCTAACTCCCCAAAGGCTGTCCACTATCTACAAGGCTCAAGTCAGGAGTGTGATGGAATACACTCCATTTGCCTGGATGAGTGCAGCTTTAAAAACAATCAAGAAGCTCAAAATCATACTTGACATAGCAGTCAGCCTGATAGGCACCCTACCTACAACGTTCACTCATTCCACCACGAAGGCACAGCAGCAGCAGTTTCACCATCTACAGAATGCACTGTAGCAACTCACCAAGTCTCCTTAGACAGCATCTTCCAAACCCACAACCTCTTCCAAGAACAAGGGAGCAAAAGCATGGGGAACACCACCGATTGGAAGTTGCCCTCCAAGCAACACACCATCCTGACTTGAACTATATCGCCGTTCCTTCACTGTTGCTGGGTCAAAATCCTGGAACCCTCTCCCTAACAGCATTGTGGGCAGACCCACACCTCAAGGACTGTAGCGGATCAAGAAGGCAGCTCACCACCACCTTCTCAAAGGCAATTAAATGTTGAAGCCCACACACCTTGAATCAATTAAAAAAACTTCTGAAATGGACATGTTGTCTTTGAATCCTGCAGGTAAAGGCTGTTCATTTCTTCATAATCAAGTGGGGCGGGGGTGGGGGTGGGATGGTGGGTAAGCTGACAACTCCAATCCTTACACTGTTATCATAACGTTCAATCCTGCGTCAGGAAGTTGTGGTGCCTATTTCTGAATCCAGCCTGCCACTCCCAGCTATAGGCCATCTGATTCAAGCCCTGTACTGGTTGCACAGTTCTCAGTGAAAAATGTTACTTTAACAGCTGGGGATCACCCAGGTAAATTGATGCTTCTAAACAATTGCTGAAATTATGCAGTTATTGTGCCTACCCATATAGAAGGAATGGAAACTGCACTGCATTATTCACGCACCCACAGACAACAAGAAATTCTGCAGATGCTGGAATCTGGAGCGATACTCAAAAACTGCTGGAGGAACTCAACAGGTCAGGCAGCATCTATGGGGAGAAATAAGGGTCGAGACCCTTCATCAGGACTGGAAAGGAAGAGAACAGAAGCCAGAATAAGAAGGTGGGGGGAGGGGGAGGGGGAGGAGCCCACACAGGCAGGGGATAGGTGAGTTCAGGTGATAGACGAGTCCAGGTGAGAGGAGGAAGGTAGGTGGGTGGGGGAGGGGGGGAAGATGTAATAAGCTGAGAGGTGATTGGTAGAAGAGGCAAAGGGCTGAAGAAGAAGGAATCTGGTAGGAGATGGCAGTAGACCCTGGAATAAAGGATGGGGGAGGGGAGGAGAGGAGATGGGCAGGTCATCACGACGGGGGAAGGGAGCCACAGGAATAAGGGAAGACAAAGGAGTGGGGGGGGGGAAGAAAAAGAAGGGGTGAGGTTACCGGAAGTTAGAGAAATTGATGTTGAGGCCATCAGGTTGGAGACTCCCAAGGCAGAATATGAGATTTCGTTCCTCCAACTTGCGTTTGGCTTCAACTTGGCAGTAGACATGGACAGACACGTCAGTACGGGAGTGGGATGTAGAATTGAAGCAGGTGGCCACCAGGAGGTCTTGGCGGTTGGGGCGGATGGAGCCAGGGTGCTTGACAAAGCAGTCACTCAATCTGAGTTGGGTCTCACCAATGTACAGGAGGCCACACTGGGAACACCGGATGCAATAAATGACACACTCGGACTCACAGGTGAAGCACAACCTCACCTGGAAGGATTGTCTGGGACCCTGAACGGTGGTGAGGGAGGAGGTGTAGGGACGGGGTGTAGCACTTGGTGCGGTTGCAGACATAAGTACCAGGGGTTATCAGTGGGGATGGACGAGTGGACAAGGGAGTCACGGGGGGGGGGGGGGTGAGGGGAAGATGTGCCTAGTGGTAGGATCCCATTGGAGGTGGCAGAAATTGCGGAGAACAATGTGTTGGATACGGAGGCTCATGGGGTGGTAGGTGAGGACAAGGGGAACCCTGTCCCTGTTATATCGGCGGGGGAGGGAGAGGTTGAGGCAGGCATGCAGGAAGTGGAGGAGATATGGGTAAGGGCAGCATTGATGGTGGTGGAAGGGAAACCCCGGTTACTGAAAAAAGAAGACATCTCTGATGTCCCAGAATGGAAAGCCTCATCATAAGAACAGATGCGGCGGAGGCAGAGGAACTGGGAGAAGGGGATGGCATCCTTACAAGTGACAGGGTGGGAAGAGGTGTAGTCAAGGTAACTGTGAAAGTCAGCGGGTTTGTAGAAGATGTCTGTGGTTAATCTGGTTCTGGAGATGGAGACAGAGATCCAGAAAGGGGAGAGAGGTGTTGGAGATGGACCAAGTGAATCTGAGGGCAGGGTGGACATTGGAGGCAAAGTTGATGAAATTGACATGCTCAGCATGGGTGCAGGAAACAGCTCCAATGCAGTTGTCAATGTAGCGGAGAAAGAGTTGGGGGGAGTTACCGGTCTAGGCTTGGGACGTGGATTGTTCCACGTAGCCGACAAAGAGGCAGGCATAGCTGGGGCCCATGCGAGTACCCATGGCTACACCTTCAGTCTGGAGAAAGTGGGAGGATCCAAAAGAGAAGCTGTTAAGGGTGAGTACCAGTTCCACCAGACGGAGGAGGGTGGTGGTGGAGGGGAACTGGTTGGGTCTGTTATCGAGAAAGAAACAGAGAGCCTTAAAGCCTTCCTGATGGGGGATGGAGGTGTACAGAGACTCAATGTCTCTGAAAATGAGACGGTTAGGACTGGGGAACTCGAAGTTGTTGAAGTGATGGAGAGCATGCAAAGTGTCATGGACAGAGGTAGGAAGTAACTGAACCAAGGGGGCAAAATGGAGTCAAGATATGAGGACACAAGTTCTCACAGCTCTTTGCACATTATGTAAGTAAAAGAAATTCCTCTCATGCAGTACTGGAGGAATCTGGTATCTATTAATGACTCACTGCCATTTTAGTGCATATTTCTTTGTGTATTACAATTTCCAGCCTGTTATCTGTTCGCATCTCATTGCCACTTGTGGAAAATTACTGAGCTGAAATTGATGCTGCATTTCTCTATATTATTGTATAGTACTGTATAAATCTGAGCTCTTTATTTAATTGACTTATTTAATTGTTCTCACCATTTATTTTTATCACTGCTGAGAAAATTGCAAACAACAGTACTTAAAGTCCTAAACCTGGAAGTTAGTTGCTGTGTAAGTTATATACGATTCTCCCATTCTTATTAGTGTGATTAATTTCCTGAATTTATGGTCATGTTTGGTGCATCACATGACGACAGTGCCATGCTTAGACGCTTACACATCCATAATTCCCACCACCTTTCCCTTTCAGTAAATCCCTCCCATCACTTTTCCTTTTTGTAATCTCTCTCCTGACATTTGTAGAGGTTGTCTGCCCAGTTCTCTGTTGCTTACAATTGTAGACAATTTTGCCCCTTAATCTCAATTCATCCCAATCTCCTCTAACATATTTATTGATATATACTTCAACAATCAATTAAATGTACTGTTAAATTTTTCTATATTTGCATCTTGAGGTTGAGATTAGTGCATTAACATATGTTCCGACGTTTGAATCTAGCCAAGTCTGATGGGATAAAGTCATGGTGTAATAATTGCCAGGACAACTATTGATCTAAAATTAGATTCACAAAAGAAGTCAATTACTATACTGCTAAGGGCTTACATGACAATCCATTGATGATGCCAGATGGGAGGCTCTGGAATAAGATCAGGAATAATTAAGAACATAAAAACTTAAAAATAGTAGGCCAATAAGAACATAACTGTTCTTTTACTTTGGCTTTACTTTCCTGCACCAACCCCATACTCCTTGATTCTCTTAGCATTTAAAAATCTATCACTTTCTGTCCTGAGTGCACTCAGCAACTGAGCTTCCAATGTGTCTTGGTTGGAGAAATCCAAGATTCACCAACCTCTGGTGAAGAAACTTCTTGTCACCTTTTTCATCCCTGATTTTGAAACTGTGACTCCCTGGTTCTAGTCACTATATCCTCAGAAAAATACATCCCAGCATCCTTCCAAACTCATAAGCTCCACCAGAGAGTGTAGGCCCACCCTGCTTAGTCTCTCCTCATAACACAATCCTACCATCCCAGGAATCAACCTGGTGAACCTTTTCTGCACTCCTTCAATTGCAAGTATATCATTCTTTCACATAGGGGGACCAGATCTGTTAAACCAGGGCCAATGCAGAAAGACTGTTCCAATTGCAGTCTCACCAGGGCCAATCTTCTTGCAAAAAAAGGCCAACATATGATATGCCCTTCTAGTCACTCACTGTAACTACATGTTAACTTTCAATAGTTTGTGTGTCAGGATATCTAGTTCTCTCTGAACACCAATACCTTTCAATCTTTCTCAATACCCCATTTTTCTATCTTTTCGACCAAATTGGATGACATCGCATTATATTTCATTGGCCATGTCCTCGCCCATTCACTTAGCCTGTCTATATCCCTTCCCCCCCCCCCCCACCCCCCCCCCCCCCCCCAAACACACACGCCCCACCACAACCACTTTTCACCCTCCTCACACCCACACTGCCACCTGGCTTTACATCATCAGCAGACATGGATATTATCCTTAGGGCCCCAGCACTGATCCCTGCAGCACCCCACCAATCACACCCTCCCTATCTGAAATTGAACTGTGTATCCCTGTTCTCTGTTTCTCACTATTAATCAATTTTCAATCCATGCTTGTATATTATCCCCAATGCCGCATGTTCTGAAACATAAAGAGAAAATGTAGGATACACTCAACAGGTCAGGCAGCACCTGTGGAAAGAGAAACAGTTAACTTCATCACACTTGAAATATGAAGTCTATTTCTCTCTTCACAGATGCTGCCTGACCTGCTGAGATTTTCCAGCATTTTCTGTTTTTGTTTCAGATTTCCAGCATCTGCTGCTTTTTAATTCCTACATATTCTAATTTTGTTTTTAATAACCTCTTGTAATCCACTTGGGGTCCTTTTAAATCTGGATATCAACTTGGAGATGTCAAACTTTTTCAAAAAAATAAATCTGCTGACTATAAATATCCTAAAGTAGAATTGATTTTATTTTTGACAGTCTTAATCTAGTTCCAAGAAGCTGATGGTCAATAGGTCGCCAGTTGAATGAAATTTAGAAAAAAAGTTTTTATTACATTGGAAGACCTAGCATAAAGGACATTGAGATGCCTGATACAGAAGATTGCAATAAATTATAGCACAGTGGAGGTCTTTATCTTAAATTGAAATTAAGAAATATCATTGGACAAAATCACCAGATGTTGGACTTTTCCAGATATAACTGAAGTGGTCAATGTTGGCCCTGGCTACATGAATTGGAAAAGAGTTCATTTCCCAAAACCCTTGATAAAAAGCACAGCACATCCCGGAGCTGAGATTTAAAATTTGTTTTTCTATTAATTCCTGGGATGTGGGAAATGCTGGCAAGCTTACAACCTGACTTCAATATTCTGAAATACCATGAAACTTAGCATTCTATTAAAATAAAAACATAAGATAGCTTAGAAACATACACACAGATCCGGCAGCATCAGTGGAGAAGGATGACCTTACATTGCACCACTCAGAGTGGTTCTGATTATTATTTTAGATTTCTAGCATTCCAAAAAATGTTAGTTTTATATAGTTCTCATTACTTTTTGCAGCATTATTTACTGAGCAGCTATTTTTACTCTCTTGCAAATGAAATTCACCCCACTTTTCTGTTCCACCACATCACCCAATTTTCCCCATTTAAGTTATGATTGTTAATTATTTTAGTAAAATATACTTCTGTATTTACTGAATTCCTTCAGCATTTTTTTGCCTAATGCATTTTATCAATATTCACACACACACACACACACACACACACACACTCATACAGTACAAACAAACACATACAAGCTAACGGTCGTCACAGACATTAAGTATGTCCATTTTTCACTTGTCAGGAAGTAGGCTGTGGAATGGTTAATGCACTGGCTAAATAGAACATAATTTTAATTCTGGGATCCAAGTTTATATCCACAACACTGATGGAAAGTCTCCTCTTTCTGCCGTTTACAAAGGTCCTAATTGAAATAAATTTTGGCACTTTCATTCAGGTTCCTTGTGAGCACGACTCAGCAGAACTAGGCTGACCATAGTTTGGCATTAATTGGAACTACGTTGTCAATCTTGCTGAGAGACGCCACAGGAATGGCATGTGTGGGAAATTGATATGCCACACAGATGCAGTGTGAAGAGTGGGAAATGGTCTGAGGTTTAAATTTGAAGTGTATTGTCGGGAAGAGTATTTATTCCACAGCAATTTCATGCCCAGCACAAGCTGGATCCAGAGTAATAAAAACAGAAAATAATTCTACTTCCCTAGATTAGTGTCTCTCACTTCGATCATGATGGTAGTTAGCTTCCTCCCTCCAAACAGGCTCAAAGGATGGTTTTGTTTACCCTGATGTCAACTTTTAACTTTGTGCGTTCCATTGTCCAATCAACCTGGTGCTCTGTACAATCTGTGGAACAGAGTGGGCAAACAGTGCCATTTATAAAAAACTGTACACATTGCACTTTGTACATTTTCTTTCTATGATCTCCAAAGTTAAGACCAAATGGCAATGAAGGGAATTCAATCTGGAAGAAATGTAAGAAAATTAATGCTGTTGGACATAAAATGTTAACAGATATGCTTGTATTTAAGAACAATTTTTTCCACCTGCACATAATGTTGAATTCCTTCATGGTATCTTTGCATTAATGTGGAGACCAACATTTATTGCTAAGCCTAATTACCCTTGAATAGAGTGACTTGTCAGATTATTTCAGAGACCACCTATAGGACTGCAGTCACATAGAGCCCATGTTTATATCTTTTTATGATAGAAGAGACCATTTGGCCCATCGAGTCTGTACTGGCTCTCAGAGCAATCCCGTCAATCCCATTTCCCCCACTTACTTCCCTGCAAATTATTCTCTCTAATGCGGCCATTATCTCATGAGGACATGCATTTAAGATGAGAGGGAGAATGGTTAAATGAGATGTGTGGGCCAAGCTTTTTACACAGAGAGTGGTAGATGCCTGGAATGCGCTGTCAGGGATTGTAGCGAAATTAAATATGACAGTGACATTTAAGAGGCTGTTAGACACATGAGTATACAGGGAACGGTGGGATGTGGATCATGTACAGGCAGAAGAAATTTAGTTTAATTTGGCATTGTGTTCAGCACAGACATCATGGGCCAAAGGGCCTGTTCCTGTGCTGTACCGTTCTATGTTCTATCTCCATTCTGATTCTCCTACCATTCACCTCCACAAGGGCTTATTTACAGTAGCCCCCTCCCCCCCCCCCAATGAACCTGCCAATCAGCACATCCTTGGGAAGTGAAAGGAAACCACTTGGGGGAAATACACACAGTTACAGGGAGAGCGTGCAGACTCCACAAGGACAGCACCAGAGATCGGACTCGAACACAGGTTCCTGGAGCTGTGAGAAAGCAGCTCAAAAGCTGTGCCATTATGCAGTCCATATCTGGTATTGATAGCAGATTACCTTCCAAAAGGACATTAGCAAACCAGGTAAGGTTTAAATGATAATCATGTCGTTTCATTGTCACTAATACCAGTTTACCTTAATTCCAGATTTATTTTATTAACTAAATTTAGATTCCTCAGCCGTTGTGATGGGTGAGATTTCATAACTCAGGATCATTAATCCACACCTCGGGATTATCAGTCAAATTGTATAATCACTATGCCAGTACACTCTGAAAATGTAAGGTCTGAGTAAAATAGAGCCCCAAATTAACATTTATATTGAAGATCTTAGTTGCATTATAAAGTGCTAATGCTATAATTGGAGAAAAACGACTGAAAGGGGTATGTGGGGGATGTTCTGCTGTGTGTTTTGTAGTGGTGTGACAGAGTTTTTGTGTTGCGTTGAGGCAAGGCAACAGCATGAGTCTAGTATAACTGTGCCACATCACTTTGGATCAGGAATGCTCCTGTGAGCTGAGACCACCCAGGTTAGGTAGTCACAGCCTGGCTGCAGCCAGTGGAAAAAACTGAATTGTCAATCTTTTTAAGCATTCCTCCAAATCATCAGTAACATTAAACTTTAAGTTTGAAGGGGTAATCGGATAGTCAACATTATTTTTACAAACAGTTAAGAATTGCACTAGTCATTGGAAGTTGATCCTGAACTGATCCTAAAGTGATGAATAAAGGTAGGAGTAAACCCAAACTGATCACTTACACCACTTCCATTCAAAAAAATGGTATTGAACCAGCAGAATAGCTATAATTTAAGTAGGTCTTCCCATATATCTGCTGAGGATAAACTTTACTTTCACATTGTTAAATTCTCTAGCAAAGTCCTGCAGATGGACTGCACTGAAACTTTCCCTTATGTGTTGGGGTCAGATCATGCTTGTGATATTTTTCCTTGATCCATAATTAGCCAACATGAATAGAGCTTTTTTTGTAGTTGAAGTAAGAAACAAGCAGAAATCACAACGATTTCCTTTCGTCAACAGTTGAGAACCATGTGCCCAGTCATTGGGACTGGACGCTGTGCTTGAGAAGGAAAATGGTAATTTTATAGTGGTTTTCTGGCAATTTCAAGCTGGAGAGACCAACACTAACTCCACACCTCCCATGTCACTTTCCGCAACTCCTGACTGCATGGGAAGTGATCCAGAAAACTGTGTGGGAGAGATGTAGAGGGAGACAGACTGTTAACCCTTTCTGAACTACAAAGGGGCTTTTATAGAAACGTAAAATCCACTTTTTAATAAACCTGAAGACTACAATTTTTTAAAAATATATTTTTAAAATAATGTACACTTGCCAAGTCTTTAGTGGGATATATGCACCAAGCTGGAACAGCCATAAACATACAAAAATAAAATGCAAACAGATTTCAATTTGACAGGAGTCAGTGCTATTGCTTATGGAAAGAATTTGAAAAAAAGTGACCATTTCAATTTACAATAGGTTGTTTTGGCAAGTGCCTTAATCAGGGAAGGTAAGTAACTTTTGCGAACTGCTTCTGTTAACTGAAAGGTGGTAAATTATGTATTGTTAAATTCCTTTAATTACTTTTTAAAAACTTGAGGCAGAATCAGAATCAAATTTTAGCCGTTAGCGTAATGCTATTACAGCACCAGCGACCCGGGTTCAATTCCAGCCACTGTCTGTAGGAGTTTGTACGTTCTCCCCGTGTCTGCGTGGGTTTCCTCTGGGTGCTCCGGTTTCTTCCCACATTTCAAAGGCGTACAGGTTAGGAAGTTGTGGGCATGCTATTTTGGTGCTGGAAGCATGGCAACACTTGCGGGCTGCCCCCAGAACACTCTACACAAAAGATGCATTTCACTGTGTGTTTCAATGTACATGTGACTATCTTATCTTAACATGAACATTACCAATCCCCACTGACTGTGGTATCCCAATAAGGAAGTCGAGGATCCAGTTGCAGAGGGACGTACAAAGGCCCAGGTTTTGCCCATCCCATATTGAAGTATCTTCTGAGTTCACAGCTGCCACCTATGGTGTAGCAGGAAAGTTTCTCCATAAAGACGAGAAGCTTACTTGCAAATGAATGGGGAAATCAGAGACAAGTCCCACGTATGAAGCGCTTTTCACTCTTCTCAATAATTTTCTCACCTTTTCTATCCTGACTTTCACTGTGATGGAGGATATTTTGTTACTATTTATTCATTTTACAGGACCTGGGCATTACAGGTAATGCAAGCGTTTAACTGCCTCACCCGAACTAACATTGAAATGGCCATTTCAGAATCAACTATATTGGTGGACCTGAAACCATACTTATTCCTGACCAAGTAAGAATGGCATATTTCCTCCCCGAAGGGCTATTTTTTTAAATATAATTCAAAATTATTAATCTCAATTTAAGTTGGCCAATTGCAGTGCTAGAATTTGAACAATCATAGCAATATTAGTCCAGGTCTCCAGATTACTAGTTTAGTAATTTAGACACTAGGTCTCAAAAGCGTATTAATTACAAGGCTAGTATTGATCAAACACATGAGTTTGAATCCTACCATGGCAGCTACTGAATTTAAATTGAACTATACAGCAGCAGCAGCAATGGCAGCACAATACAACACAATACAGGCCCTTCGGCCCACCATGTTGTGCCGACCTTCAAACCACTCCTAAAACTATCTAACCCCCTTCCTCCCACATATCCCTCTATTTTAAATTCCTCCATATGCTTATCTAACAATCTCTTGAACTTGACCAATGTATCAGCCTCTACCACCACCCCAGGCAGCGCATTCCATGCACCAACCACTCCCTGGGTGAAAAACCTCCCTCTGACTTCTCCCTTGAACTTCCCACCCATCACCTTAAAGCCATGCCCTCTTGTATTGAACATTCGTGCCCTGGGAAAGAGGCACTGGCTGTCCACTCTATCTATTCCTCTTAATATTTTGTATACCTCCATCATGTCTCCCCTCATCCTCCTTCTCTCCAATGAGTAAAGCCCTAGCTCCTTTAGTCTCTCCTCATAATCCATACTCTTTAATCTAGGCAGCATCCTGGTAAATCTCTGCACCCTTTCCGAAGCCTCCACATCCTTCCTATAATGAGGTGACCAGAACTGGACACAGTACTCTTAAGTGTGGTCTAACCAGAGTTTTGTAAAGCTTCATCATTACTTTGCGGCTCTTAAACTCGATCTTACGACCTATGAAAGCTAACATCCCATAAACTTTCTTAACTACCCTATCCACCTGTGTGGCAACTTTCAGTCATCTGTGGATATGAAACCCCAGATCCCTCTGCTCCTCTGCACTGCCCAGAATCCTGCCATTTACCTTGTATTCCACCTTGGAGTTCATCCTTCCAAACTGTACCACCTCACACTTCTCTGGACTGAACTCCATCTGCCACTTCTCAGCCCAGCTCTGCATCCTATCAATATCCTTCTGTAAGTTTCGACAGCCCTCCACACTATCCACAACACCACCGATCTTTGTGTCATCTGCAAACTTGCTAACCCACCCTTCCACCCCCTCATCTAAGTCATTAATAAATATCACAAAAAGTAGAGGTCCCAGAACCGATCCCTGTGGGAGACCACTAGTCACAGCCCTCCAATCCGAATGCACTCCCTCCACCACAACCCTCTGCTTTCTACAAGCAAGCCAATTCTGAATCCACATGGCCAAGCTTCCCTGGATCCCTTGGCCTCTGACCTTCTGAAGAAGCCTACCATGCGGAACCTTGTCAAACGTCTTACTAAAATCCATGTAGACCACATCTACTACACTACCCTCATCAATCTTCCTGGTCACCTCCTCAAAGAACCCTATCAGGCTAGTGAGGCAAGATCTTCCCTTCATAAATCCATATTGGCTGTCCCTAATCAGTCCATGATTCTCTAAATGCTCATAGATCCTATCCAGCAGCTTACCCACCACAGGCGTAAGGCTCACTGGTCTGTAATTCCCTGGACTATCCCTGCTACTTTTTTCGAATAAGGGGACAACATTCGCCACCCTCCAATCCTCCGGTACCATCCCCGTAGACAATGAGGACTCAAAGATCCTAACCAACGGTTCAACAATCTCCTCCCTCACCTCCCGAAGCAGCCTGGGGAGTATTCCGTCAGGCCCCAGGGACTTATCTGTCCTAATATTTTCTAACAGCTCCAACACATCCTCTCTCTTGATATCTACATACTCTAGAACATTACTCTTACCAACACTGTCCTCAGCGTCATCAAGACCCCTCTCCTTGGTGAATACTGAAGAGAAGTATTCATTGAGAACCTCACCCACTTCCACAGCTCCCAGGCATATCTTCCCACCTTTGTCTTTAATCGGACCTACCTTTACTCTAGCCATCCTTCCGCTCTTCACATACAAGTAAAAAGCCTTGGGATTCTCCTTAATCCTACTCGCCAAAGCCCTTTCATGTCCCCTTCTTGCTCTCCTCAGCCCCTTCTTAAGTTCCTTCCTTGCTACTCTATATTCCTCATAAGCCCAATCTGATCCTTGCTGCTTACACCTTATGTATGCTGCCTTCTTCTTCCTAACTAGTTGTTTCACCTCTCTTGTCACTCATGGTTCCTTCACCCTGCCATTCTGATTCTGCCAAACTGATTTAGTAAATCTGCAATTAAAAAGAGAGTTGTTCTCTTAAATTATTGGATTGTGGCAAAAACCCACCTTGTTCATTAAAGTCCTGGAGAAAAGTTTGGCCTATATGTGACTCCAGGAACAACTATGAATAGACAATAAGTGTTGGCATTGCCAGCAATATCTACATTCTATGAATGATTACGGCCCTCTGGCTCAGGTGCCTATTAACCACATGTAATTGTAGACATTGAATATTGGTTGGCCAATTGATTGTGGTCCAATTTTAACATCAATCAATGTCCTATATATTAGAGTATGGGAGCTGAGCTTTACAATAATCGAGGATTTGAGTTGTCAGCAGAGCAAGGTCATGTTAAATGAGATAACAAAGCGGTCTTCTGGGAGTGTTGAGCAGAAGAATTTTAGAAGAACCTTCAACTGAACATTCTGGTATTGTTTATAAGAAGACAATAGCTTTGTTTATTGGCCAGGATTTTACAAGCATCTCACAGTAGTGCACTGACTTTCAAAATTGTTGAGACAAAAGCCAGTGGAGACACCGTTATAGAATTGGACCATTTCTGTGCTGTATGACTCAATGACTGTATGACTCTATACTGCTGAGTCCATTGTCTTACATCATGGCATTCCAAAAGAGTTAGTTCAGATAGTGATGAAACTTCGGTAGGAACTTTCCTCAGTTTCATTCATTTCTATTTGAGCTCTTTATGCAGAAGTTGTATTAAACATCCTTATTTCACTATATCATTCAATATTAAATGTTACAACAAAGGGATCAATGAGAATTGTCAAGGAAATACTGAAGAAACAAGTATTACAAGGGTGCTTAAATTAAAAATACGACATTGATTGTAAAACTCTTTGAAAAACTGCAGAACCACCTAATATTCCACAATGAGGTTATCCTCTTGCTCAGTTGCTCATACACAGAAGGGTCAGAATATGATCAATGTTAGTTCAAGTGAGTCTTGAGCTGATAATAGAAAAGAAGCAGTCAAGATGGAAATGAAATTACAACTCAAGTTGTAGAGAGAAGCAAGTCAAACAATATGATAGAAAGTGTGTGTTGACACAATCTAACAAATCTGATGTTCAGGAATGGGATGATACATGAAGTTTGTGACACCAAGACATACCTTTGGAAATAAGGAGATAAAATTGGAAGTATTCATGTAATCAAAAACTTCAAAAAGACAATATTATGAATGTTAATGAATATGTTAATGAATGTATTCTAGAAAATAATCCAGTGGAACTGTGGCAGAAACTACACAATATTGTACTGAATTGAGTCAAAAAGTGGCTAGGACAAGAAGTTAATATAACTCCAAGGACACAGTTCCTTTGAGAAGATCACAGAGACTCAGGAAACCTGTGAACACAATAAATGTGTAAACATTCAGAATCATTTTTCTTTTCAAAAAGGGGAAAGCAGAGCAGATGATGTAAATATATGATATATATCTGTAATGTATGCATACATGCTTAGATTAGGAAGAATAGAATATACAAGATACAGATGTCTACACGCATTTCAATGTTTCTTCAAGTTTCTCAATATTACACACATTACAGTATAAATCCATGATCACACCAGCCATTGACATAGATACTTTAGAGAATTTATCACATTCTATGCATCATGCTGAGGAATTAATACTTGTAGCAACAACTGAATAAGTTTTGATATTAAAAAGTGAAAATCCAATTATTCCCAGCTTTTCTTTTCTGTCTTTAATAACTTAGAAGAACAGTTTAGATTATGAGACAAAATCAAACTTCATAAAGCAATATCCAAAAATGACAATTAATATATAACCAATCTTAAGATGTATCTCAATATTTTTCCTGAAGGGACTAACTAAAAATATGACCACAAGTTAGGCCACAGTCACATCTAAATATTGCAGTTGTATTCTTGGCCTTAAGTGAACTGTGAGCAATAGTACAGGACATCAGCTGAATCATTACAAACCACAGAAACAGATGTTGTCAAGGCAACAAATTCCAAGGGAAAATATAGGATGGTCAAGCTGCTTAAACCTATGACATGAAGGTGCTGCTGCTCCATTTTCTAATATTCAAACCATGCTCAGATTGATGATCATGAACAGAAATTATATTGTACTCTGGACATAAAATGGAGCATTAAAGCTCTTTTGCATTCATGTAAAATTGAAAAAATCTCTGACTTCTATTTGTCAAGTACTTTAATAAGAGGCTAGATTAGTAAAAAGAACGTAAAAGCTAAAATAATAAACCATATGTGAGTAAAATGTCAAGAGAAAGATTATGATAGGTGTTCTTTATTAACCAACTCTTTGAACTTACCTCACTGCATTCAGGGCTTGAAGCCTTAAGATTTAGTATTAACAGCAAGATTTTAAGGGTACACAGATTCATAGAGTCATAGAATTATACAGCATGGAAGCAGACCCTTTGGCCCAAATTATCAATGTAGGCCAAGGTGCCTTCCTGAGCTAGTCCCATTTGCCTGCATTTGGCCCATATCCCTCTAAACTTTTTCCTTTCATGTATCTGTCAAATTTGTTTTAAATGTTGTAATTGTACCTGCCTCCACCACTTCCTCTGGCAGCTCATTCCATATACCCACCAGCCTCTGTGTGAAAAATGTGCCCCTCAGGTCCCCTTTAAATCTTTCCTCTCTCACCTTAAACCAGTGCCCTACCCTGGGAAAAAGACCTTATCTATGCCCCTCATGATTTGATAAAGCTCTGTAAGGTCACCCCTCAGCCTCCTACACTCCAGAGGAAAAATGTCCCAGCCTATCCAGTCTCTCCTTATAACCCAAGCCCTCCAGTCCTGGTAACATTCTTATGAATCTTTCGTACATCCTTTCCAGCTTAATGACATCCTGCCTATAACTGGGCAATGAGAACTGTACTTGATACTCCAAATGTGGCCTCACCAAAGCCTTGTGTGTCTGTAACATGACATCCCAACTCTTGTGCTCGTGCCCTGACCAATGAAGGCAAGTGTGCCAAACACCTTTTTCACCACATTGTCTGCCTGTGCCGCCACTTTCAGGGAACTACATACTTGTACCCCTAGGTCTTTCTGTTCTACAATATATAATTGTACACCTAGGTCTCTCTGTTCTACAGTCCTCTCCAAAGCCCTCCAGGGATAGGAATGAAAGTTGTGAAGATAATATAAGGAGGCTTCAAAGGTATACAGATAGGATATGAAAGTGGACAAAAGCCTGGCAAATGGAATAGAAAATGGGAAAATTCGACCCTGTCCATTTTGACAGGAAATAAAACATATTATTAAATGGTATTGGTATCGGTATTGGTTTATTATTGTACTTGTACCAAGGTATGGTGAAAAACTTGTCCTGCATACCGCTCATACAGATCAATTCATTACATAGTGCATTGAGGTAGTACAGGGAGCGTTGAGGTAGTACAAGGTAAAAACAATAACAGAATACTTTACTCTAAGTGTCACAGCTACAGAGAAGTGCATTGCGGGTAGACAATAAGGTGCAAGGTCAAACAAGTCCATCTCATCGTATAAGGTAACCATACGATAGTCTACTCACCGTGGGATAGAAGCTGTCCTTGAGCCTAGTGGTATGTGCCCTCAGACTCCTGTATCTTCTGCCTGATGGGAGAGGAGAAAAGAGAGAATGACCTGGGTGGATGTGGTCTTTGAAATGGTGAGGGATGGCAGAATTCTGAGTTGCGGAGGGATCTGGGTATCCTAGAGCCTGATTTGCAAAAGGCTGGTGTCCAAGTACAATTGATTTGGAAAGCTAACAGAATATTATTGTTCATGCTGGAGGAATTAAATAGAAAAACAGAGAGATGTTGTTTCAGTTACACAGGGCATTAATTAAGACCACATCTGTGTACAGTATTGGTACTTATATTTAAGGAGGGATGTTAATTTATTGGAAGCAGTTCAGAGAAGGTGTACTAAACCAACAGCTGGAATGAGTGGATTGTCTTATGAGGAAAATTTAGTCAGGCTGATCATGGAGTTTGGAAGAGTGAGAGGTTAGGGTTAGGGTTCTATTCTGGCTGCTGTCTGTAAGGAATATGTTTATTCTTCCCGAGTCTGTGTGGGTTTCCTCCGGGTGCTCCGGATTCCTCCCACATTCCAAGGACGTACAGGTTAGGAGTTGTAGGCATGCTATGTTGGTGCTGGAAGGGTGGCGACACTTGTGGGCTGCCCCCAGACATACTCAGTAATGCAAAAAGATGCATTTCCTTGTGTGTTTTGATGTACATGTGACCAATAAATAAATATCTTATCTTATCTCAACTTGATTGAAACATTTAAGACCCTAAGAGTTTTGACAGGGTGGATGTAGAGAGAACGTTTCCTCTTGAGGGTGGATCTAGAATAGAGATCGCTATTTAAAAATAGGAAGTCACATATCTAGTATAAGAATGATTATTTTTTTTCTCTTGGAGGATCATGAGTCTTTGGATTTCTTTTCCTTAAAGATTGGTGGAAACAAATATTTGAATATTTTTGAGGCTGAGATGGAAAGATCTTCGTTAGCCATGAGGCAGAAGGCTACCATGAGTAGATGAGAACGTGGAGTTGAGGTTACAATCAGATGAATCACGATCTTATTAAATGGTAGAGCAGTTTCAAGGTACTGAGTGCTCTACTCCTAATTCATATGTTCCGATGTAAGGAAAGAGAGAAAAGATTTATGAGTGAGATTTTTAGCATGTGTTGAATGGAGGGCATTTAGTGAGGATGATTGAGTAGGAGACATCATGTAGCAAATGAATGAAAGCTTTGTAAGGCTATGTTAAACAGATGTACATGCGTACAAGCATGTCTTAATATGTTTAATGATTATTGGTGATGCATTGGGGCTGCCTGTGTGCTACTGCAGACTCCTGCTCAGTCAAATACCAAAGGGAGGTTCAGGAAATCGAGTTGATGTTTAAATGATACTATCTTGGCAAATGGAAAATTAGTGGCCAATTCCACTGCTGCTTGACAGTCCAAATGAAAAGAAAGTAGGCAAATGAATAAGCAGAGATCTTCAGATCTTCTGACACTGTAGTCTGAGTATCATACCTACTTATCAATCATATCATTGTGGAAAACCTACCCTTCATAATACTCTGTAGTTTGAACTGGAGGAATAAGAGTAGAGATTCATCTGCAATTGCATGCATCAAATGTAAAATATAGTACTGGCTGCTCAGTTCCAAGGAATGTCTATGGCACTGTGTGTATGTCAAATTGACATAAAACTCAGGAAGTTTCACTGTATTAACCTAACCTATAACTCTATAATACAAATCAAAGAATTGTTGCCTTGGTGGACATTACATCATGTTTCTGATCTCCAAGTTCTCCTGCTGCCCATGTAAGCATGTAAAATATCGTGACCTAACCCAAGAACTCCACACACATTTGCTCTCCCCAGTGGTTGTAGATTGTGATTAGAATTTAAGAAATGTTTAAATGAGCATTTCAATCATTTAGGAATGGAAGGCTGTGGGCCAAGTGCTGGAAGACAAGATTAATATGGATGGGTGCCTATTGGTCAGCATGGACATAGTAGGCCGAATGTTTCCATGTTGTGTGATTCTATGATTCCGGGTGGCAATTATACAACCTCAATGTCCACTACAATTAAGTAATTCAATATACAGTGCACATGAACCCTGAGGGAATGTGCGACCCTGCTTACATATAACAAAACTTACTTTTTCCTACATAATTTAAACTTTAAAGCTAGAGTTTTCCTGATACAAAGAACAGAACCAAAGAATTTTCCAGCACAAGAGAAGACTATTCATCCCATTGTGCCTCACCAGTTATCCATGAGGCCCACAGCTCTCCTTCTCTCTACAGCCCAGCTCCTCTGAGCAGTCATACAGTCTTCTCTTGAAAGTTAGCATTGAATTTGCTTCCACCACAGTAGCAGGCAGGGCATACCAGCTCACAACTCACACTGCAAAAATAAATCCTCATCTTCCCTCTGGTATTTTTGGCAATAACCTTGAAATCTGCTTGCTGACCTCCCTGCCAGTGGAAACAGTTTCTCCCTTTACTCTCTGTCCAAACCATTCACAATTTCGACCACTCCTATTAAAACTTCTCCGAATCTTCTCCGCTCGAATACTGACCAAACAAAGCTTCTCTAGTTTTTACGCATTACAGGAGTCCCTCAACCATAGTACAAATGTGTATCTCCTCTCCCAGCCACTACCTTACCACTCCATCCCACCTTACAACCGTTATAGGTTATATTGGTACAGTCTCCTTACCCAAAGTAACTGCCCATGATCCCACATACAATTACCTGGCCCAGAAGCGAGCAGGCTATCCGAATGGCTTCCAGCATTGCTGATGACGGGGCCACAGGGAGCACAGTGAGGAGACATTTCCTGACAGCCTATGACAACCAGTAAAGTTGGTGGATGCAGGTGGAGTCTTTAATGATCGTAAAAATTATAAATGATTTTAATGGTTTTCAAATGTCTCTGGCATTCATTTAACATCTACTAAAATGGAAGTAAATAATTCAAAAAAATTAAAAATTATTTATTTTTAAATGAGAAAATTAGCTTAATAACATAAAAATATGATTAAAGAGAAATAATATAAGGGAGAAAAAGTAAATTATCTTGCCCCTTGCTTCCCAAATCTGTGAACAGTAAAATCAGAGGGACTTGTACATGTACCAGATCTGACCTGGTATGTGACTGGAGTGGCACAGTGATGCAGCTAATAAAGCTGCTGCCTCAGAGCTCCAGTAGCCTGGGTTGAATCCTGACCTCTGGCGCTGTCTGTGTGGACTTAACACATTCTCCCTGTGACTGCATGGTGATAGGGTGCTCCAGTTTCCTCCCACATCCCAAAGATGTGAAGGTTGGTGGGTTGGTCATTGTAAATTGCCCAGAGTGTGTGGAATTAATGAAAGGGAAATTAAGTTTTGATGTTGTACAGGCGACCTCCATGTTCCGGAGGGATTGTGTTTCTTGAAAATGGTCCATATCACAATTTTCCATAACATTAAACTGCATCATCTGCATATGCATCAAGAAAAGTGAGTTGAAAAAAAATTGTTTATTTATTCCGTATCCCAGATTTTTTTGTAGTGCTTTGTGAATTCTGTAAGGGCGAATTTCCAGTACTCGAACTGCTGTAATGCAAGGGTTGACTGTACCTAGCAGCAAAGCAAATGATGTAGTGCGTTTGAACTTCCAGAAAGCTTTCAATATAGTACCACACAATAGCTTATTCACCATAATTAGAACATGCAGCTTTGAAGGTTAACTAGGGATAGATGAATGGGGAGAAGACAGACAGTAAGAATAAAAGGGTCATTTTCAGGTAAGGAGGCTGTGACAAACGGGGCTGGAGTCCATACCAGTCTATACCAGTGATTTGGATGAGAGATTAAGTGTTGCTGAAGATACAGAACCAGGTAGCAGAGAGTGCTCTCACATGGCTTCAAAAAGGCTCAGGGAAGCACAGTGAATGTGATGTGAATGGACAAGGAAATGACCAATAAACCATAATATGGAAAATTGTGACGTCTTCCACTCTAGCAGAGTATGCTAGAAATGGTGAGAGATTGAAAAGTGTTGGTTGATAGAGGGGCCCAAATGCCTTGGTACAGGAATCACTGAAATTCGATATGCAGATTCAGCAAATACTTAGCAAGGGAAACATTGTGTTGGCCTTCATTGTAAGAGGATTTGAGTACAAGGGTGGAGACATCTTCCTCCAATTATATATTGCCCCAGTAATACCAATTTGGAGTATTGTGTACGTGACTGTTCTTCATTCCTGAGGAAGAATATATTTGCAATTGAGGGAGTTCAGCAAAGGTTCGCCAGGTTGGTTCCTGAGATGCAGATATGTTGTAATTGAGGAGAGATTAAGCAGATTGAGCCAATACTCTCTGGATTTCAAAGGAATGAGAGGCGGTCTCATTAAATATACAAGATTCTTCAGATGTTTGCCAGGGTAAAGTCGAATTTATTGCCATATGCATAAGTACATGTATGCACAGGTATAATGAAAAATATATGAGGGTTGGTGCAGTGTCCATATTTTCCCTGGCTACGATGTCCGGAGCCAATGGTCAGAGTCTCAAAATAAGTGGCTGGACATTCAGCACAGAGATGACAAGCAATTTCTTCAGCCAGAGGTATGAAGGGAATCAAGGCATATGGGGTTAGTGGATGAGGGTGGCACTGCAGTAAAAGATCAGCCATGATCTTATTGAGTGATGGAGCAAAAGTGGGGGGATGAATGTTCTACTTCTACTTCTATTTCTTATATTCTTTACTAATGAAATCAATGAAAATGAAAACATATTTGTTTCTGGAAGGATGGCTATAATAATGGCTCTAACTTTAGGCAGCAAGCATCCAAATGACACTAGCCCAGCATTGGATATCAAACTTTTCTTTACCTCTGCCCACATTGGTGTATGAATGTTCCCCATCATAGAAAAACCTGCTGGCGTTTGGGGTATGGACTTAAGTTTTGGGTAAAATCAGAGGGCTAATCACACTTCAAGAAATGCAGCCCATTCAGTCAGTAGATTAGATCTCAAATTTGCACAATGTATAAAATGAATGAGAGTGAGTTGCCACCCCAATTTAAAAACCATTATAGGTGTAGTATGTACATCTGTACAACGTAGTAATATTCTGCTTTGGGCACAGTCAGCAACTTGGCACAGATGGTACCTGAAATTGTGTTAGTTTCTTTAAGGGAATTTATGGTTCAACATACTCCTCAAATTCTTTTGTAAAATCACAAGCCTGAAATCTTCATTGAACGAATGAATTTGGCAAAATTTTAGCATTCAATTATTTACTTTCCTTCTATATTCTATGATGTGTTTAAGTATGACAAATTTCCTTCACCTGAGGAAGTGCAAGATTGACTACTTCTCTGGTAAAATGTAGTTCATTTCACTGGTGTCGTTTTATTGATACAAGTGAAATTAGATTTATTAAAAAAGTTGGCATTTTTAGGTAACTTCAGTCCAATATCTTTGATCAAACCATTTTAAATAACTTAAACAATATTCAAATTTGTAGATGACACAAAATTTGTAGGTATAGTGAATTTGAGAAGGATAGTACTTCAAGAAGATACAGACAAGCTGATGGAATGGGTGAACATGGAGATGAAATTTGATGCATTTTGGTAGGAAGAAGGAGGAGAAGCAATCAAGCCCACAGTGTAAAATAGAACAGAGGGATGTGAGGTGTAAGTGCATTTTTTGTTGAAAGGACTGATTGAGGAAGTAGTTAAAAAGCACTTGGGATCATGGGGTCTATATATAGAGGCATAGAGTACAAGAGCAAGAAAATTATGATGAACCTTTCAAAAAACAGTGGTTCATCCACAGCTGGAGCATTGAGTCTGGTTCTGGTCACCACACTTTAGGAAAGATGTAGAGACCCTAGAGAAGGTACAGAGAGATTTATTAGAAACATTTCAAAATGAGGGACAGATTAGAGAAGCTGGGATCAAAAGTAGCTTAGATAGAATCTGACGGAGGCATTTAAAATCATGAAGGTTCTGGAAGGAAACCATTCCCATTGACAGAATGGTCAAGAAGCAGAAGACATAGTATGAATGTGATTGACAAACAAACCAAAAGTAACATGAGAAAGACTTTTAAGCTGAATGGTTCTGGTCTGGAATGCACTGCCATGGGTTGTAATGGAGACAGGTTCAAATTTGGCATTCAAGAGAGAGCTGGATAAGTACTTGAAAGGAAAGAATGTGCAGGGCTTTGGTCAGTAGGATCAGCTGAATTGCCTTACATGGACTCCACTGGCCAAATGACCTCCCTCTGTTCTGAAACCATTCTATGATTCTGTGAACTGAAAATTACTCTGAAAGCCAAACTGAACCATTTACCAAAGTCAGATTTGTATTACAGTAACATCCTTCATGGCTTTAGGCATCCCAACAGCTAAGCCACAGCTTGCTTTAGCACAGCGTGCAATGCCCACAGAGTGCACTGTCTACGGAGTTTGTGGACTCTGGTGAGTAAAGAGGTGATTTCATCTTAAGTATTTATTTGCTTAATTTAGTTTTACTGTTGGATTTTCTTGAATGTAGTTTTCGTTTGCAGCACTAAACAAGTAGTTCATATTGGTAAGCAAGTAGGTTGTAACCTGCTTGGTAATTAAGCAAGGGTCCAGAATTAGATAATTGAAGAGAGCTGACTCAGAACTTGTGGTACCTGGGAATATGTCTGTGGGTTCTGCTAAAACACAGCGTTTAGTGCCTATTGAGTGGAGTGACCATGGAATCTGATGTTGGTCAATGGGGGATTTTGCTGAGGTAACTGCAATAGTGTAGCTTCCTATTTAAAGAATTAACTGGATTAAAATAACTAAATTAATTAAATTAAGACAGGCATGGCAGGGCAAGTGATATGCTGTCACTGTGGAGTGTGAGAGCTGATGGAGACCATTATGATCCATGGCAACCACATCCACAGTGTGCATCTGTGTATAAGATTCAGACACTGTGCTGCATCAAGGAGGTGACATGCTACCTGGTCGCTTGGTTCCACAAGGCAGCCACACATTTTAGATTATGTATGGTACAATTGGCCAGTCAAGAGGAACAGGTGTGTGTGAATATGAGTGAGGAAGGTATGGAGATCCAGGAGGTAATGTTGGAGGTGCTTCAGCCCTTTCCCTCAGTACCTATTTCTTGCCATCTCTGTGCCTGAGAACAGATATTGCTGGGTGGATGAGCAAACTGACCACAGCACCGTGGTGTAACTGTGGGAAACTGAAAAAGAATGTAACAGTGATAGTGGACAGTATAGTAGGGTGGATAGCTGAGGGTGTGAGTATGGAAGGTTGTGTTGCCTGCCTGGTACTAAGCTTCAGGGCATTTCCTTGGGATTGCAGAGGAACTTGGACTGGGAAGCTGCCATGGTCCATGTGGGAACGAACAATATAGACAGAGCAAAGAAGGAGGTTCTGCTGAGGAGGATGAACAAATAGGGTCCAATTTAGAAGTAGAACTACAAAGATAATAATCTCTGGTTTGACACCGGTACAAAGTGCAAAATGGGATATTGTCAGTAAGATCAGAAAGTTGATCTTGAGACTCAAACTTTGGTGTGGAAAAAATGGGTTTCAGAAATCTGATGGCGGAGGAGAAGAAGTGGTTCCTGAAACGTTGAGTGTGGGTCTTCAGGCTCCTGTATCTCCTCCTTGATGGTAGTAACATGAAGGGGGCATGTCCCAGGTTGTGAGGGTCCTTAGTGATGGATGCTGCCTTCTTGAGGTACTGCCTCTTGTAGATGTCCTTGATGGCGGGGAGGGGTGTGCCCGTGATGGAGCTGGATGAGTCTACAACCCTTTGCATCCCCTTTCGATCCTGCACATTGGAGCCTCCATACCAGATGGTGGTGCAACCAGTCAGAATGGTCTCCACTGTACATCTGTAGAAATTTGCAAGAGTCTTTGGTGACATACCAAATCTCCTCAAACTCCCAATGAAGTAGAGCCACTGGCTGTATTGTGGAGGGTCGTGGCTGTCAGGTGACAGCACTGCCCAATTACCTGGTCAGGAGACACACTACTGCCAATCAAGGTTTGGCCCCACCCACCCATCAGTGCACACCTGACCATTGGTCCCTTTAAGTACCTTTGTACTTGGCCTTAGGCCATTGGCCTTTGTAATCGATTAGTCCTTGCTGACACCAGGCCATTGGCCTTTGTAAATCACCTGGGCTGGACCCCCCAGCCCTCCAGCACTATAAAGAGCACCACATGTGCTTGGCTCTCTCTCTTTTGTTTTTGAGGGATCACCCTGCTTCACTCCAGGCCAAGGACCCAGGAATGGCGCTGGAGAAAGGGTTGGGAGCATTTTAGTTAGTGTCCCTAGTAGCGTAAAGCTGTGCCTGCACTGAGTCAAGGGGTGGCGGGTATCGTATTGCTTTTCCTTGATTGTATGTACCTAGTCTTTTGTGTGTGTGTGTGTGTTCTACACCTGTTGCAATTTTCCCACGCTCGCTATAAACCGCGTGTGTGTGTTATTCCCATTACCATTTTCCCTGCTCGTCTTTTGTAAATAATTCATTTACTGCCAGACTGTGTTCAGAGTCCTTGCCTTCTGAGACCCCAGATCTGTTTCATAATACTGGTGTACCTTTATGATTGAATCAATGTGTTGTGCCCAAGATAGATCCTCTGAGATGTTGACACCCAGGAACTTGAAGCTGCTCATGCTTTCCACCGCTGAATATTTCCCTCTATGAATACTGGTGTGTGTTCTCCTGACCTCCCCTTCCTGAAGTCCACAATCAATTCCTTGGTCTTGCTGACATTGAGTGTGAGGTTGTCATTGTGACACCAATCAACCAGCCGATCTATCTCACTCCTGTAAGCCTCCTGTTCACCTAGAGAGCTGTGAACCTTTGAAATTCTCTGGACAAAAGGTCTGTAGGGATTCAGTAACTGTGCAAATTCAAGAGAAAGATTGATAGATTTTTGAATATTAGGAGAATCAAGGGTTGATGAAGTTGACTCTTTAATCTTCTTGCAAGTAAACAGGGTGAAAGCACATAGTCTTTTTCCCAGAGAGGGGGTGCTGAATGCAAGAGGGCATAGGTTTAAGATCAGGGGCAGCTTCTTCATGCAAAGGGTGGTTGCTTTTGTAATGAGCTGCCAGAAATAGTGGTTGAGGCAGGCACATTAGCAACATTTAAAAGCCATCTAGATAAGTACATGGATAGGAGAGATTTAGTGGGCTATTGGCCAAATGCAGGCAGATGGGACTAGCTCACTGGGCAACACAGCTGGCATGGACAAGTTGGGCTGAAGGGCCTGCTTCCCTGCTGTATGACTCTGACTCTAGTGACATACAATCACTTCTGTCCATTTAAAAAGACAGGCAGTGGCTTCGGTTTAACATCGTATTTAACATCTGACTGTAGCATAACTCCCTCAGATCTGACATTTACTTGTGAGCCTAAAAATTTGCACTCAAGTCTCTAGGGTAGCACTTGATCTCACCTTCTGACTGAGAAGTAAAGACTTTATCAATGCCACATTTCATACTTGTAGTTTCATTGGTGAATTTTTTTTAACAAAGTAAATAATTCTTAAATTAATGATGAATTATCTATGAGTTTAAAAGAAAGCTGAACATGAAGAGGCTCCTTGAAAAGCCCAGAATGGATGCAAACCACAAAGTCTTTAATTAAATCTGAGAAAGATCAACTTTGGGGATGGAAACACATCACAATGCCATTATCCTATTTTTAAACCACTGTAAAGAAATGTGATTTGTGTTGCACCTGATATGCTTAAAATTCCTTGATTTTTTTTTCCCCCACTGGTTTGGGTGATTTTGGGTATGTGCTATTCAAACCAATAGAAATGCTAATATTTAAATGGAATTTTATCGTGCTGTTAATAATGACACATTGGTTGAGTGGAAACAAGTAGAAATTTATCTTTTCCTCTGAACAAAAATCCTTCAACACCGCCTCCTCCCCACCACCCACTACTGAACATGATTAATTTACCTCAGCTGATGAATAGCATTTTAAACTCTGCTAAGTACAAGGCTTAATGAAGACAAGTGAGGTGGAGGAATAATCAGAGGGTCAGATGTATATTAATGCTATGCAAGCATGCTAGATTGGAAGGTTCTATGGACAACCCGGAAAGATGTGGGAGACCTTGAAATGAGAAGTAGAGAAAAGAAGAATGAGAGACAGTATGAATAAAAAGTGGGAAAATAAACATATTGAATCTGTGGTAAATATATGATCAACACATGGGTAACCAGGGTGCAGTACTGGGGGGACTACTGCATTATATGAAATGTTGCCTGTCAGATAAGATTTTTTACCCAAATCTCTGTCATGTAAAGTGGACTTAAAAGTTCCCACAGCTCAATTTCAAACCAGAACCAGGGTTATCTGTGCTCTGGCTAATAGTTAGTATCCAACCACTAAAAAAACTGATCATCAGTTTTTTGATCATCAAAAACAAATCTCATCATTATCCTATGATTTGTTTTTATTGGAGCTTGCTGTGCACAAATTGAGTGTCATGTTTCCTTCATTGCCACAGTAATTGCATATCAAAGAATTTCTTTGACTGTAAAATGTGTTAGGATATCATGAAAAGAATATTAAGTTATGATAATTTATTTGTCTTCTTACAAAACTTACAACTTTGAATTAAAGCAGTCATAAATAAATTCTGATGTACATCAAACTTAGCCAGGAATCTTGAGAAGATGATCTCCAGTACATGCCTTTTTATGTTAGTTTCAATGAAAGCACATACGAAGAAATCTCTTTTCCTGAACCTGCTGCCATACTTAGCAATGAGAAAGTACTGAACTCTGACTAGAATCACTCTCACTGCACAACTCTAACATAAATATGCCATTGTGTGACTTCGTGAATGTTTAGTTTTGAGGAAAGTTACAAGACGGTTTATTTCCCCACAAAGTTAAAATTTTCCAATTGAAGACATTTCTCCAGTAAAGTATGCATTGGGTTCTATAAATACTCCAAAGCATTCTTAAGTGGAGAAATGCATTGGTGTATTTATGGAACCCATTGCTTGATGCTCATTACTTGTGTGATCTTGAGATCCCCATTCTCTTTCATAATGTGAGTTCATATAATCAGTTCAATTGCTCTGCTGCCTTTGTTATTTTCAGACTGTCTTGGGCATGGTGTCTCCAAACTGTAAATATACAAATTCTGACCTCCAAATGTACTGAAGTCAGCACCAGGGAATCCTAAGATTGCTCTGCCTCACACCAGTAAATCATTTATAAACTGCAGCACAACAATCTGTTTCAGAAGGGTTAAGGTTAAATTATTCTGACAACATCAAAGGAAAATTGGAAAAAAGGAGATTTTTTTTAAACTACAACTGGCAGTGCGTCTTTTAGCTCTCAAAAGAAAACAACTGAGGGTTATGGGGAATTGGCCCAAAAGTGGAGTTCAGGTCAGCATAGATCAACCATGATCATATTGAATGTCAGGATAGCCTTCAGGGATGGAGTGGCCTACTCCTGCTCCTACTTTTTTGTTTTCTTGTGTCTTCACTTTCATTTGATTTTCATAAAGATCTGAAGTCATAAAATATGAAAAGTTTCTCAAAAAATATAAAGTACTTGACCGGCTTAGAGTCAAAATTAGAGCAAAAGCATTTTAAGATGATGTACGTCATGAAAGGCAACATATAAAGTTTTCTTTTATACTGCTCCAAGCATTTTTCAGACATTAAAACATCTTGTTCAGAAATGAAAACGGATAATGGTGGAAATACTCAGCAGATCAGGCAGCATCCATGGAGAGAGTGAAATGGAGTTATTATTAAAGGTTTATATCCTTTTGTAGCCTGATTTATAACTATTTATGTGACTTGAACAGTTCTGATACAAAAATGCTGGTTATCTGAAATTGTTGAATTCAGTTTTGTGTCCTCAGGGTTGTTGTGTGCTGAGTTGGCATTGAGGTGCTGTTCCTTAAGCTCACATTGGGATACAGTGCAACTGTATAATGGTTAAAGACAGAGAGGTCAGAGTGGGAATGGGATGGAGGATTAAAGTGAGAGGCAACTAAAAGGTCAGGCTCACCCTAATGGACTGAACAGAAATGTTCTGCAAATGGTCTGCCACTCCAATGTAGAAGTGACCAAAGAAATAGGACTAAGTGCCATGCATTACATAGAAAAGGTGCAAATGAATCATTGTCTCATCTGAAAGGTGTGTTTGGAACTCTGGATGGTAGGAAGGGAAGAGGAAAAACTGCAGGTGTTGCATCTTCTGCAGTTGATAAGATAAGACAAGATTTATTTATTAATCACATGTACATCAAAACAGACAGTGAAATACATCTTTTTTCTAGAGTGTTCTGGGTGCAGCCCGCAAGTGTCGCCACGCTTCCGGCACCAACATAGCATGCCCACAACATCCTAACCTGTATGTCTTTGGAATGTGGGAGGAAACCGGAGAAACACTTAGAAAACAATAATATAAGTGAGAAGAATCAACATTGACTTAAGAAAGGGATCATGTTTGATTAATCTTTTAGAGTTCTTTGAGGATGTATCTAGATGAGGGGAAACTTGTGGTTTCAACTCTCACAGAAGATTGGTGAACAAGGTTAAGGTATGTGGAATTCAGGGGAATACACTCATATGGATTGTGAGAAGGTTACAGATAGAAGACAAAAAGTAGGAATAAATGACTTATTTTCTGGTTGGTGATCTGTAGTTAGTGGGATACAACAGCAAATGATGCTCGGGAACCTGATATTCATAATTTTTACCCATAATTTGGTTGAGGGAATCCAAAGAAACATTTTCAACTGTGTTGATGGCATGAAACTAAGTACAAATGTGAATGATGATGAGGATGCAAAGAGGGTTCAAGGAGACAGAGACAAGCACACTGAGCCGGCTACAATGTAGTAAATGTCGTGTGGAAAAACATCAGATTATCTGCTTGATGGAAAATGTGCTAAGTATATTTGAAAAAGTAAGAGATTAGGAAATGCAGAACAGTAAAAGATAACCTGCAAATTGATAAAGGAATCTGCTTGAGCTCTCAGAAACACAAGGGTACACTAACTCATTGCTATAAATATCCAAGCAGTGAAAGCTCAGCCAACTAGTCCCTGACTTCCAAAATATCCAATAATTATTCAGATAGAATTGTCTGGAAAGGAAACAAAGAGCCTGCCAGCTCTGTTAAAAGTGATTGCAGTTTATTGCGTGATGATACATGTTCAGATCCAATAAAAAGCATTCCAGGCGCAATTGCTTGGTTTACTATTGAGAAACCAGGATGAGGGGCAATATTTCCAAAATGGCACAAAATGTGAAGAATTGAAAAGAAGACATTGTAGGTCAAAAGCAATAACTGGGACCACCATCAAGACTGACATTGAAAAGAGTTTACAAATATACTTGCAAGAGAAATTGTGAAGGTTGTGGGATTTCCACAGCTTTTAAGTTGGAAACAGCTGAGAGTAACACAAGCTGGTACAAGGCAGCTTGAACAATATGAGAAGGCAGGGATGAAAGAAAGGCTATTGAAGCAGCATAGATTGAGTTTGCAGAATCAAAAGCATATGGTTCTGAATATTTATGAGGGCAATTATTATAACTACATCCATGACTGAGTTAAATCAATGCTCTAATGTTTATTGCCATTTGCTGTTTGATTATATCTAAGTCAAGTAATGATAGTGATGTATGGAGTTACACAAAGGCACATCACATCATTTGTAACAGCCAGAAACAAGCTTGTGTGTTCAGTCCTATTTAGTCCTACCAACCATTACAGACAGTCTTACAAATTGTGTCTCTATGCATCGCCTGACCCAAACATGACTTCCCTCTGGGACGTACAGATAGAAGATCACGATACCTTTGGAAATATTTTTAATGCTTAGTGCAGTATTAACAATCTCAGTTGACTGATGGAATACTCACTGTCAAGTCACATGGGCAGACTGATTATATGAACTGTGAGTGACAGAAGTATAAAGCACCTGTTGCTGATTCGTTCAGGGTAAGCATAGTGTTGACAGATTCATAAAAGAGATTAATGTTGACTTCTAGAGATATGTTAGGGAAATCAGTGCCCAGTCTAAGTTCCAATAAGATGGCTATCTTTTAAAAATCAGCACACCCAAGTCTGACACTTCAAGTACTGGTATTGCGACTGATCACACCACATTGATTTAGATTAATAATATCACTCTGAGCTATAGACACATAATTATTTTTGTATTGCTTTTGGGTTTGTAGTTAATTTATGTTACATTTTATAAACATTCATAATGGTCTTGTCCAGTCTCTAGATTCCTATATTGCTATAAATCTCAGACATCCTGAATAAACTAAGAGCATTCTACTGATAATTTGAAAACTGGCCCTGAAAAATTGAATGCTAAAATGAGAGGATATCTGAAGTTAATTTTGCTTAGAGCTGCACCTTATTGTAGCATTATTCTCAAGATTCTTGGAGTGTATGAACAATGGAATAAATTGCTCTTTAGAATTTAAAAGCAGGATAAATGGATGAGTGGGTTAGTAAGTTCGCAGTCAAAATGAGGATTGGTGGTGTAGTGGATAGCGTAGAAGGCTGCCAAAGGATATAGCTGGATATAGATCAGCTGCAGATATAGGCGGAGAAATGGCAGATGGAGTTTAGTACAGCCAAATGTGAGGTGTTGCATTTTGAGAGGTCAAGTACAAAGGGACAGTACACCGTTGATGGCAAGACCCCGAACAGTGTTGATGTACAGAGGGACCTTGGGGTCCAAGTCCATAACTCTCTGAAAGTGACTGCACAGGGTGATAGGGTGGTAAAGAATGTGTGTGGAATGCTTGCCTTTATTGGTCACAGCATTGAGTTCAAGAGTCGGGAGTTATGTTGCAGTTTTATAAAACTCTAGTTAGGCCATTGCATTCAATTCTGGTCGCCTCATTATAGGAAGGATGTGGAGGCTTTGGAGAGGCTGCAAAAGAGGTTTACCAGGATGCTGCCTGAATTAGAAGGCATGTGCTATAAGGAGAGGTTGGACAAACTTGGGCTGTTTTCTCTGGAGTGGCAAAGGCTGAGGAGAGAGCTGATAGAAGTTTATAAGATTATGAGGGGCAGAGATAGAGTAGAGAGGCGGTATCTTTTCCTAAGGTTGAAATGCCAAGAGGGCATGCATTTAAGGTGAGAGGGGGTAAGTTCAAAGGAGATGTGCAGGGCAAGTTTTTATACAGCATGGTGGGTGCCTGGAATGTGCTGCCAGGGGTGGTGGTAGAGGCAAATATGATAGAGATGTTTAAGAGGCTCTGAGATAGGCACATGGATATGCAGAGAATGGAGGGATATGGACATTGTGTAGGCAGAAGGGATTAGTTTATTAGGCATTTAATTACGTTTAGTTAGTTTGGGAAAACATTGTGGGCTGAAGGATCTGTTCTATGTTCTGTTTAAAGGTGCTGTATGATTTGCATTCCATACGCAAAACATTTTAATTTAATAATATTTAATAATATATTACACTTAAGACTCACATTCAGTATACATTAATAAAATACAACTATTTAATATAGCAGGGTTATGTTCAAACTTTGTTAACGTATTTCCACAACTCATGATAAATTGATCCAAATTACCTAATTACAATTATGATTGCTCAGCAGATAAAATTCAAACACAATATTTGTAAGGTTATCAATCCATCTGTAATCGAGGACTTCAGTGTAATTTCAGCACTGTGGAAACCTTGCCATTTATTCATATATAGATTACTTGAACATCAGCCCAAACTATTTATGTCAGAGTACATTTCAAAAATAATGCATAGGTATTCGAAATCTGTAATCCTACACTTTCTGGGAACTGACAATAATGGACAGTCTTAACCGACTAGCCTTTGGCCAGAAGACAAGTGAGGAATGAGATAAGCTGATCTGATTCATGGAAGTTCCTTCCACCTGTATGGTACATGTTCCATCATAACATGTGTAAAATAATACGCAAAACTCATCTGCGGTTTCACTTACTCATATCTTTCAATGATTTCTTACCACCAAATTTATAAATGTACTGGAGTGTTATTGTACAGTGATATTAATTACTTACTTTGATATTGTTCATATAATTTGTTCTGAACTTCCTCTTGTTTGACCATTTTAGAGACATGTCACCTTGTTTACCAACTCACCAGGAAAATCTGCTTACATTTCCTCATCTGGATTTCTTTCAACTATTTTTTTTCAAAAGGCATGTAAACTATCTTTGGATAAACAGTGGGTAAGCCCTAAAGAGTAACTATGGCAGGTGTTATGTCACTGCTTTTTTTTGCAGTTGATGAAATAGCACTCTAAGAATTACAGATAGAAATGGGAAAGTTCGACATTTTATTGAACAGTAACTTAAAACTTTCAATCTGTTTTGATTCAGAGTAGTACCGTAATATGAGTTCAGCAAAATGATAGGATAGAAATCTTTGAAACTATATCTGGGATTGAACTTGATAAAATAAACGTTGGATGGAAATGATCATATTTTATTTATAATGTAACACCAATTCTTCATACATGTATGTGGATTGCAGTTGTTCAGTGTTGTGTACCTTTGTAGTTACTATATATGGAAATAATTTTTCACTTCTTGGAGCTTAGTTACATTACCATGGAGAAACTATGTCCTTGAAATGCTCCCCAATGATTATTCACCTCCCTTGAAAAATTTGATTGAATAAAATCTGTTTCAATATGCTGTTAGAAGGAAAGAATATGATGTCAGCTGGTGCTTCCTGATCCTAACCCCATATTTGCATATTGAATAAGAACTAAACATGCTTGGAAAAATAATTATACGTATGAGAGGACATGGCTTTAGGGTGAAAGGGGAAAGGTTTAGGGGGAACATTAGAGGGAACTTCTTCACTCAGAGTGGTGGGAGTGTGGAATGGGCTGCCATCTGATGCGGTAAATGCGGGCTCACTCTTAACTTTTAAGAGTAAATTGGATAGATACATGGACGAGAGAGGTCTGGAGGGGTATGGGCTGGGGGCAGGTAGATGGGACTAGCAGAATAATGCTTCAGCATAGACTAGAAGGGCTGAATGGCCTGTTTTCTGTGCTGTAGTTTTCTATGGTTCTACAACAAGCTTCAATTATTAAAAAAGCAACCATTTCTGCACCTAAAGGCAATTGAAATGTGTTTGTTTTTATGTGAAGGTTAGAGTGAATTTAGAATTTTAACAATAGGAAGGAAAAATCACACTGTATATTAAAGCCAAAGCCTTGCTTTTTGCTAAACAGAGAAATTTGATACCCATGTGTTAATGTATTACCATCATGCAATATAAATTAAGCCCAGAGCTGATTTTTAATACTGAGTTGTTTGAGCTAGTGAAGACTCAGTTGAATAAAGGACTTGCCATATAGTGCTGCATATTTCGTGTTCAGCCAATCAGCTCTGATATTCTTGCATCATGTTGAGCAAACCTCACAGCTATGCCATTGCCTAGCATGTAATAGTTGGAAAATTAATGTGAAAAAAGACAGATTATGAATGTGTGGGGAATAGAAGTTGTAATGCAGTCTGAGGTTTCAGATAACATCCACATACACTTTAGAATTTTCTCCTGTATTTAATGAAATTGTTTAAACTTCATGAGTTGATTACAACCTTAGCTCACTTTGAATTACTTTTTATTAAATATGACATCCTTTTACAGTGGCAGAGTAATACAGGGCCAGATGGTAGAAACAAAAACAAACCAATCACAAAGGAGTTGGTTGGTCTAAATATATGATGTAATTTTGCATTCTAAATTACATCTTTTCAGTTTGATTTAAGAGTCAAATGAAGCGATAGGTTTTAGCTATTTTTGGCAACAATTTGTTAACTACTTGTCACACAACCTAGAAATGTTCCTGTTCCTCAAACCTAAACAATACAATTTGCTTTGTTCTCAATGTGGAATCAAGAGGACAAAAGTTAAATTTCAGGTGGTCCAATAACGAAGATGTATAACTGCTTAATAATGTAAACTTAGGAATTTATACATAAATATAATTTGCTGCAATTTTTACTTACAAATTTTGCAAAATTTATCATACATAAAATTGAGCTTGAGCAGCTCAGTATTTTGTATGGGCTGTTTTTTTTAATGAAGCCAAGAAAAGATAAATGTTTTCACATAAATCAAATATTTTTACTATTGAATACATGTTGGAATAGAATTCCAACATATATTCAATAATATTGGAGTAGTAAAAACAGAGGCACAGAAATAAATTCAAAACTAAAGTAAAATATGACAACAATTAATTGTAGTTCATTGAGTTCCTTTATTAATTATGAAAAAATAAACTCATACAATTTTCAAGTGTAATTATATAGTGACAATAATTATTTCAGTAGCTAAATCAGCATCAGAAATTTTGCCATGACGATTGTCTTTCATTGTGTAGTGTTATTTAATCTCTTATCTCCAAATTTATATTTATATTAATTTTACACAGTACAAATGTTACAGCAAGAAGATTTTACAGAGGTAATTTTTTTTGTCAAGTTGAACACACATTCATTGCAAACTGAAGACAAACTTATTTGCCTCATGTAAAGAAAGGGCTTCAATTCCACATGGTTACATTGCTTTGGCTTTACCAGAAGATCCTAAGATATACCTTTGCAATTGTTATGCATCCTGAACCTCAGTCTTGCTCACTGCTGTTGCTAGGCCTCAGACTGCTAGTTGCTTTTTCACTTCCACTCATATCTTTCTGAACAAGCTTACCCTCCCTGATTGCTGCTGGACTGAGCACATCCTCTATATCTATGATGTGATGTATGGACAATTTCTAATGAAAACACACAACAAACATGTTGATAAGAGGTTTCGTCTGATACCAACACATCTGACATAATGTCTGATCCTGGACTAGGGTTGATAGTTGACTTGCATTCACCCAGCATTTAAATATTTCGAAATCTTTTGAGGTATATATTCATCCATGACAATGGATTATAAAATTTAACTCACTTAGATTCCCAATGTAGTTGCTGTATTTTTCTTTATCTCTGCTATTGGGTGTACTGGAAATATTAATCAGCAATCCTGTCTAAATTGCAGGTACAAGAGACCCAATTAGCTGACTGCAGCCAAACTTGGTTCACATTCAGAGATAGGCCTCTAATAAGGAAGATGAAGCAGATTTGATGTCACCACTAATAACATATTATGTGCAATACTTTGATGTTCACTGCAACTATAACATTAAAATTGAGGACAATTTAACAGTGAATCCCCTTAACAGCATTTTGCCTGGGAAGAGGACTGCATTCGTAAAATTAGCTGTACTGTTTACATTTTCAGAGAGGTAAAACTCTACTTTCACAATTGTTCAATTATTATTTTCAGCAGGTCCAATAATCAACAAGAAACAAATGGTTACACATATGGGTATGCATTTTATTAATATAAGGAAAATATGAATTATTGACAAACTCATAAACATCAAGACTATGAATAATAAAGAATATATTGGCATGAATTTATTCGCTCATAGTTTTGTTTCAGTTTAATTAAACATAGTTCCAGAACAGAAGAATGGTAATAACTTCTCTTTAGATACAAATATTAAGTTCCAACTGAATTGGGAATTGTGTGAAATAATATATAATTACTATTCTTTAAATGATAATAAAAGCAAATAGCTTTCCTTTGATAAAAACTGAATAATAACCAAACATATAAACATGCCTTCACCTACAATCTCGGGTAATGTTTTGTCCTTTGGTGGATCTTTGATTCTGACTTGCGTACTACTCTTGTTGTAGGAATCACTTCATAAATTACTTTACAAATTAAATAAAAATATGTCAAAACAATCAACGCACAACAATATTTGGTTTACATTTAGAACAATAATAATCTGAAGTCATCTAAATTCAGGGAAAATTAAAAACATTGAACCAATGTCCCAACGGAGCGTGATTTCATATCCTGTAAATGAGAATGTAAAAGGATAATTTAATTAGGTAGATGATTACTGAATAAATGATTATTGAATCATGACAACATTTCATATGACTAAAAATACATTTTGATGTACAAATCACTTCAGTTTCATGAAATGAACACCTAAAGTGACAAGGAAAGCAAACCAACAAATAGTGTTCCTGATTCCTTAATGAAATTAAACTTGTTAGTAGTAAGGAGAAAAAACACATTACAATTGGAGAATTTACTGTACCTTGACCAACAATTTCACACAAGTCAGACTATCAAACATAAAAGAAAGCAGTTCATGTTTCTTTCCTTCAGTTAAAAGTATCTCTCACTCTCTGCAGATGGTTCCAGGTTGCAGTGTTACTCCAAAGGCTTAATATCAAGGCTGCCATTTCAGTATAGTGCTCAGGGATTCCTGCACCACTGGAGACACCATCTTTTGGATGAGATGTTAAACTAGGGCCCAATTACATATAAAAGTTCCCATTGCACCATTTTGAAGGAGGACAGAGGAACTATCCCAGTATTTTGACCAATGTTTTTTCTTCAATAAACACTACTAGAAATGGATATGATCTAGTCATAATCATATTGCTGTATGCAAATTGGCTGCCATGTTTCCAACACAAAACCACTTCAATGTCTGCAAAGGCTTATGCATTTTTATTTAAATTTCTGTCAATTTCTTTCTTCCTTCCAGATGATGTTGTTATATTATTGTCCATGTTATGGCCTATTATTAGGTTCAATGGCATGTGACTAAATGGCCATTTTCTATGTCTGAGCTTAGACACTGTGAGAAATGGTTTCTTGATCAAAAGATTTCACAGCTACGCCAATCTAGACTTGCCTAATGCTCACATGCCAGATAGTTCACTAGATGGGAGTGGAAACAGTTTGTTCATTTTCCCATCATTACAAAACTGCCTGATTTTCCACATGTTCCCCATTGTTTTCTCAGCCCAGGTTGCAACCCAGGTGGAATTAGTTCAACAAATGCAAAATATTGGAGTAATTTTAAACATGTGAGTCACATCCTATACAATTTGCACATGTACTCTCCATAATCTACTATAATAGTTCAGGGTTTAATGTTCCTGAAACAAACCCAGCAATAAAACTACACAATTGTGTTGATTCATAAATATCCTTCTATTTATTCCATATTCTTAGGGGCTCTGGATCTGGGAGGTAATTCAAAAGCTTATTTTCATATCAAAATATACAATGTCATAAGAAACTGTCTGATATATCAATGATATTTCCAAATTGTTCAATTGTTTATATGAATATTATTCCTGGTGATTTTATATTCGGTAGAAAGATGGTCAGCCTTAGTAGAGGCAACTATTTTGGATGATAAATCTATTTTAAGCAGTACTAATAAAACCTCTCCAGGCTTCCACACTTTCCATACATCAAGGAAGTTTTCTTTTAATGAAAACAGGACAAAATTAAAACCATGTCCTACTCTCCTGCCTGACTGCATTGTTCATAGATTTTGTACTTGTCATTACAAAAATTAATTTTGGCAGAATCTCGAAGAGCAAACTTACTTCAGCAATGACAAATGCATTTTGGGTGCAATTTCTTAAGCAAAAATTCTACTCTTATGACTGTGAGGCTAAATATAACATTCCTCATGCTACTTTGAATAGGATCAATTAACACAGCACAGACTGGTAATCGAACCTGGCACCTTCGTGGTCTCAACTATTTACTGTCTGAATTAGCTGAACCATCAATCTGTGTGTAATTCTAATAGTTCAAATCTCTCTCCATTGTTATTTTGGTAAAGTTTCTAATTTAAGTGCAGTGCTTAAATGGAAGATCATTCTTTTCTGATTTCAACAAAAATCACAACACAGTGTACACTTCCACTAAAAATTGCAGAAACCAAGGTGGAAGTTAAAAGTGGCAGAAGTTAAGCAATAGTTCCTAATTTTACTTAGAATGTATTTGATTCTATTTCTACTGTTAGAATAATTAAATGAGCAACAGTGCACAATTGAATAATTTGTAATTTTCATCTCCTGTACCCACCATTTCCTGGTACTTAAGCTTTGTTATTATTAGGACATAAAAGATTGGTCCACTGTCTATTTGTATTGAGTTAAATCTAACTCTGTTTCATTGGAAAATTATGTGAGTATTTTCTGGCATTCAGATTGTACTTACAAGATGTTAATTTTGCAAATCTTTGTATAAAATGTGGTGCTTTTAGAATCAGGCACACAACCTTCAGTTGATTAACAGATATTCATCTCCACAGAAAACAATTGAGAAAAGCATTGAGGAGAGACCCAGCCTGCATTTTGCATTCACCCTCTATGAGAGCTCTTGCCTTTTGATATCCTATGGGTTTAATCAAGCTTGAGGCCTCCCAGCCTTGGCAGCCCAGCCAGGCAGAGCCATCCACGAGTAGCCACAAGGGCCCAGGAGGCAGAAACTGAGGCCCTCTCTTGTGTTGCCCTTATGATTTTTTGATAAACAGAGAAACTTATAAACAGTTGAAATGTAAATAATTAATAAAATCAATTCAAAATTAATTGGTTGTCGTACCAAGAGAGACTAAGTAGGTTCTCCTATCAAGAGAAACTAAATAGTTTGGGCCTATATTCCTTTGAATTTGAAAGAATTAGGGGTAACCTTATTCAAACATACAGTATAAGATCCTAATGGGTAGATGTTTTCACCAGTGGGAGAGTCTTAAACAAAGGGCCATACCTACAAGATAAAGGGCCAGTCATTTAAAACTGAGGTACATAGAAATTTCTTGCAGAGGGTGGTGAATCTCTGGAATTCTCCGCCCCAGTGGGTGGTGGAAGCTGGGTCATTAGAAGGATTTAAAATGGGGGTGGATAAATATTTGATAAATCGAGGAAAAGAGGGGTATGGTGAAATTCAAGTTCAAGTTTATTGTCATAGTCACACAAACAATACATTACAAACAGAAGTTAACATTAACTTAACATAAGTTATACATAGCTTAGATGACAACATAATGACATTAGTGCAAGTTGAGAGAGAGAGAAAAAGAAATATAGTTTAAGGTAGTGTTAGGGTTTTTCTGGTCAGTTCAAGAACCTGATGGCAGTGGGGACAAGCTGTCGTTGAACCTGTTGAAATGGCCCAGAACAGGAGTTGAGGCCAGCATAGATCAATCATGATCATACTGAACAGTAGGACTGGCTTGAAGAGCCTGATGACCTACTTCTACTCTTGTTTACTTGTGTTCTTCTGTAATAAAATTAACTTAGATTAAAAGTTTAAAAAAATAATAAAATTACTCCAAAATATTTAACTGATATAAATTAATTAGGAAACATTAATAAGAGATAACAATTAAGAAATACCTCACTTTCTTTTTCCATCCAGGTTGGCGACTCCATTCAAAAGAATGGGATTGTGTTTGATATGTCAACCATAAAGCTGAGGGACCAGATACAAAATGCACCCAGGTCTTCACCTCAACACATTTGTGCTTCTCTCCTTGACTCTGTGCTAAGTGCAGAAGGGAAGTGGGAGGTCAGATATACTGGCTCCTGATCTAGCATTCCATTTTCTACACTGACTCATGAGCGGCACCTCCCTAGTGATTCTTTTACCCAGCTAAAGACAGATACATTTTGACCCAGTATGGTTTATAACTTTCGAATCCTTAGGATGCTTTTTATTGTTGCTGCATGTACATAAAATACTTTGTGTCTGTTCAGTGAACATAAAGAAGAATTACTTGGTTATAATATAAAAATAAATCCCTTGGCACTATTTAAAAGGGAGCAGAGAGTTCTCTTGGACATAACACCACCATGTCTCCTCAAACAACACTGCCAAGCATGACTCACTGCTCATTATCTCAACGTTGCATGTGCACACATTGCCTACCATTTTTTGTTAGCTACAAAGAATAGCAAAGCCCATCAAAACTGAAGTATTCTGTAATACCCTGAGAATGTTAGCAACAGTGAGTTCATGTCCTTTACACACAAACATCTTAAACATATGTTAACAAATTTGCAATATCACAACACTAAGTGACCAAGGTAATTTCCCCATATTTTCTAACACATCTGGTTTCCAAAAAAAGTAATATTACCAATTATGATCAACACATACTGAGTACATTATGTCAATTGTTCATGTTACCAGTGTAAGTATCCAGGTTATTGCTTTCCACACTGCCTACCTGGACTTATGGCATCATTTGAAAACCTTCCATCCTCCCAAGTAGCAATTGCAGCTACAATCGAAGTCTGAATAGTAATTTTTACCCTCATTCATAAAACAACATTTATTCTGCAGTAGATGAAAATGTTTTACACCATGTTCATTCCCGTATTCAAAATAATTGAATTATACGAGCAAGTAGCGCAGCTAAATTGCCACTTTTTGTTGTAACTGCAAAGCAATTCCTCATTTAAGCCAAAGTAAAAGTGAGAAGATAATTCCACAGTCTGTGCATCACCTCTCTCCAGAGCACACATGAACTAAGCAGTGCGAGACTAATTAGCTGGTTGAAGGGAAGGGTGGTGGCAGGGTGGTATTGCACATCACTTGGGCCTTGTATCATATCAAGTGTCAGTCCAATATGTCTAAAGCCCACTGAGGTAGTGTATTGCTTTTTGGAACCATTTGTAAATATAAGCAAAAGGAGCTGGGTCTGTTTGTGAGTATAACCTTGGAAGCACAAGCCATCTTTTTGGAGTAAGGTGAAAATCAGGCAATATAACTCTGTCCTTATAACAGACTGCTGACACTGTACAAAAACAATGAAAAATAAAAACAAAATGCAACTGTAAAATAAAAAGAATTTTTTTTAATGAATATGATTTTTGTTTAAATGTTAAGATGAAGCATTGTTACTTCTGATGCCTTTGAATTCTTGCATGTTTAATCATGTTGATTGTTGTTGAGGAATAAACACACTGCAGCATGTATGAAACAAATATTGTTTGCACTGACAAACTTAAGATTTTACAAATAGTGTGAAATTGTTATATTGTGGGTATATGTGTGCCACGTTAATTCATCCTTCATATTATTACATTATAATTCTGCAAATTGACAAACAGAAGCTTCATTATACCAGTTGCAGCATTCAGAAGATACATTATCATTTATTCCTAAATGCTACAAAACTAACAAAAACATATAAAATTTACTTCGTTTTCCCATCACTGATTTATCTCAAATAGATTTTGCACTGTTTCACAGTTCATATTTACCACAGATATGGAACCTGTTTTCTTGTACATTACATGCTAAACAATTGTATGTTTGTATGTTGAGTTAGAAAGCTATGGAAAATATTGCATGTTTTTGACGTAGTGATCATCTGGACCCCTTAGTCATAAAATGTTCTACCATCTGAAAACATCAAAATCCTGTGCTGATGGGATCCAGATTCGATCAATAACATGGAGGATTTCAAATGAAACATAGTGCAGTACATTTCAGTGTTTATGCACTCTTGTTGACTATATATGATGAATTTGTTTAGGGATTCTAATTGCAATGCTTATTCAATCTGTAACTTGTTAATATTCTACTAACCTTCACGAAGAACTTGCCCATTTGTTATCAGTGTGACAGGGTAAGAAATCAACTAATGTTCTATTTGAAATACCATCCAATACTCTAACGTACAACTTTCAATAGATCACAAAACTTCCATTTTCTTATTTCCTATCAGCACTTCACTGCATTTTCTTTGCTTACATAGTTTAGGAAAATCCCTGAAATTGTCATATACATTGAGCAAAATTGTTAATCTAATTTTTGCAATCTCATTTGTTCCTTTATGCAGGTTCTACACATCAGCAGTTACAAAAGTTAATACATGTCAATTTAATTTGTGGGTTATAGGAAGTGAAAGGACTGTGTGGGAATGCATTATTTGTTAAATGAATTAGTTTTCTCTGCAATAAGCATTTGAAATTTGCATATTATTGCAGTCTGTTCCATGTAAACTTGAATCAAACACAGCAGATTATATCATGGTGAATACTATCATGCATAATGCATATATACTGAACTAACCCCAAGGTATAAATTTAAATTATATAGTTATCTTGATGTTAAGTTGTACCAAGCTGTATATAAACAGCATAACTTGGAAAACTTGAGAGATTTGTGTATCAAGATTTCAAATAAATCAACATATCTCCAATTTTATTGACCTGCTTTAGAGCAAGAATCCGTACAGATGTCAAGGAATGTCAACTTTACTGAAATGTAAACACGTTTTTAAAAAAATTCTGGGTCGACTGTAAAATAAATATGCAGAAAACCCAGGGGAAAGGAAATCTCCAAATTTTAATCAGATTCTGGATCTGTTACCATGAACATGCACCCTTGCAGAGAAAACTCGATTTTTTTCCCAAAATGGAGTTCTGCCCCATTAAAGTAAAAGTGTTAATATTCAGTTTAACTACTCTTCAATGATTGTTAAATCAAAATCGCATATTTTTGACTTTGGTCAGTTTTTGGACTACATCTTGAGGTTGAAAACTATCCAAGATATATGAGGCTACCTTGGACATGCTGTGGCGCATGTGAGATGTCAGGGTGGGCGCTTATTCCAGAATTATTATTTAATTATATTAGTACTGAGGTTCTTCCTGATGAACCGAAAACTACAGCCTAAGCTAACTTCTAAGTATTGTCTGATATAATGTGAATCTTACCAAAAAGAAACTAAATTACACTATAGACCCATTGCATATTCACGGATACTTTTGCAACATCCAGCAACGATTTGTTTTAAAGCTCATTGTCTTCATTTAAAACCTTGTCCCCAAACTCCTGAAGTAAATATTAACCATGGAGCCAAATCAAGTACGTATAAATAAATAAAAACAAAATATAACATGTCCTTACTTAATATGTACGCTACAAAAGGAATAAATTGAACCCTCCAGAAAGAGTCATCGACTCTGTTTGAATAATTAATACTTATTCAAACAGGATTTCTAGTTTTATATTCTATTACCAAGCACGACATTTTTGCAACACTTTCCGTACTCTTGTAATGATCGTTCGTTGTCAAGAATACTTATATTCATCGCCAGAGAGGTTTTAATAATAATTCTCACCCTAGTCTTATGTTCGTCCACCCTCTGTGTGACTCTAAACCATCGACTATGTTTGGTCATAAAGCAGAATCCGCATCATCATCAAGTACTCTTGCGAATATTCAGAGGACAGCGATTTAGATGTTACTGGGAACGGGGCATTGGCGAGGCTGCAATACGTTAAACTTTCATCTCGATGCGCCCTTCCCATTGAACGTCTATTTTTTGAGCCCACAAAAATAAAATAACTAGTTAATGGTAGATAAAGATTTAGCAAATAAAATATGTTTTCTCTATATATGATTAAACTATAAGTGCACACTAGCCTGTGATGCTCTGGATTAAAGTACAAATTCCAATTGTTTCGATGACTGTACCCAGAGTGGATTGGCTGAGGAAAGGTTCAGCAATCCGGCAGTGGTAACTATTGTACATGGTGAACTAGTATGAAAGAAACATCAAAGAAACCCCAAAAAGTCCCAGATGTTGCGCAGAACATCTGCATTCGTTAGTGTTGATTGCGTGGCCCAAAAGGTAATTGCATCCATTTTGATGTGGGCTCTTTCGGAGACTGAGATTACGTTCAGTTTAATAGATTGCTATCTGTATATTAAAAACACACAGTGAAGGTTTTGGTTCACAACACATGTGTTTTGAAATATGTCCTATCGGAGAAAAACCCAAGTGCGTGGAAAAGTATGTGGAAAAAAAAGTTGGCTCGGAATAGTGACTCCCTCCCCTATAAACCTTCACGTCCTCCCATACTACTTTTGGAGAAACATTTAGTTCAACAAATGCAGAAATTGAACATAAGCCAAATTACTGGCTGTGTCTGCTGACAGGATTGATCATGATTAATGGAATGTGTATTTTATGATTGATGCCCCTTTTGACCACAGCATCAATTTATCAAAGCGAGAGTTACAAAGATACCACCCATCGAGAAAATGATTGGCTTATTTAGCTTTCAGCAGCATGAGTTTGGAAATAATGAACGTTGTTAAACCCGATGAGCCTTCATTGCTGAACAACCGCCTTTTGCTATTTACTCTTTAAAAGAAACACTTTGAGGAAAATTACCTCATGTCACCGAACATAACAGAGAAGCAAAAATATTCATTTTGTATGAAAGGAATTGGAAGCCCAACGCGGTGCCCGAATGCTGCATCGGCCATTAAAAGGTTAAAATTCGGAATCTGGCAACTGTGAGTTTGTGGGAAGCAGAATGAATCTCTTACGTTTGGTTTTCTTCAGGTAGTTGGAAAAATTTGTCTTTTTTTTCCACGGATAATGAAGACATGAACATTTTGTAGATTAAATTGCAGAACACGGCCATTCCCATTCAATCTAAGACATAATCGTTGTCAACAGGTACAGATATCATATTCGAAAATGTCTACCAAGCCATGACATTCACCTTAATTAATATTGGCCCATCTGATGCTTGTTAGCTGCTTCGATCAATCGACATGGTTAAAAAAACGCCTTTTGTGTACGTGCAGAACATTTTAATTATCCTTGAGAAAACGTGATGGACATCTGCAGATCTTTAGAGTCCCCTCTTTGAGGCGCTTTCTAGTTTTCACTTATAAACACCATAAAAATGAAAATGGAAAGTTCAATAAATAAAGACTGCGTGCATTATTTGCAGGTATAACATAACGCATTGCAACTGCCCCTCTATATGGTTGTTGTAATGAACGGTTTCTCTTGCATTGGAGCTTGCTGAGTTTTAGTTTTCATGTCCAGATACAATGCAAATTAATAAGCAAAGTATTAGTTTGGAGGGGTTTTGTTTTGCTTTATTTGAAGGACATGATATTCACCCAGTTTATGGCACAGGCCAAACACGTGATTAGGTTTGAAGATTGCCACCACGGGCTGGTTTGGATAATTCAGACCTGCTGTCAATAAACTCTATAAATAAACAGATAAATAAACAAATAATGTCTGCAATAAGCTCGACTTGACTTGATTTGAATAATAAATTATAACATCTTATCGTGATGACATTTATGAATATAGATACCGCGCACTCGAGAACCCAATTGAAAGCGTTCAGATTGAGGAAGAATCTCCTCTCTGCGCTCTACAAGGAAATTTAAGCCCCTTTTAAGCGAAAAACGTAACGCAGGGAGGATAGGTTTTCGAGACTGAAGTGTTTTCTTGCTGCTTGGGAAACCCGGGGTTGGGTCATAGATGGGAACCCCGGGTCTGTTTGTTTACCCCAGAACCTACAATGTGAGCCTGGAGCACAACCTAACCAGGGAAGCCTGAGAAAACGGTAGACTGCAATAAACCAAAATCAGTTTGCAATCGCCACTCCTACTTATAATCAATCCACCGCGTTTCCACGAGGATTTCACCAGCCTACAAAGAAAATGCAAACAAATGGAGCTGGCCCAATTTATACAAGTCAGCTTGAAATACCTGGACATACTGTATTGAAGCGAAGATGCAAATACTATTGTAATCACGGAGTCATATATATGCATTGCAGTTAATTAACTCGTGACCATCAAAACGAACTGCCATTGTTTAAGTCTTAGCCACACAGAATAAACTTCCAAACGGTGTATAATGTTGTGCTATTCAGTTGGAATATTAAGAATAAACGAATGTTAGCAATTCATTTTTATTGGTTAAAGAAGCACTCTCGGGTTAATGAAAATATACATCGTTGTAGTAGATGAGACTAAAGATCAAAATCTTTCTTTGTAATAACGTGAGTAGTTCAAACCCGAAAGCGCAACCTGCGATGAAAACACTGCCCTTTAATTTTCCGCCATTGGACCATCAGGCAATGTGCACTAAACGACGCTTTCATGGAGAGTGCTGCCAATTCTTGCGCAAAGTATTGATTTGAAAAAGTTTACCTATGGTCTGAAGTAAAACAGAAGTGGGCTTGCATATAACCTTACAAAAAGTAAGACGTAAGATCAGTCGAATAAATAGTTGAGTTCTTTGCTCATTCTGCTTAAATCGTTCCATAATTGAGAAACATTCGGCAATTCCCCCAATTTCAGCCAGTGGCCTTAAACTACTTTTGAACGATGTTTGAGAGCCGCGTGCATATTCACACCCACTCCCGCCCTCCCCCCCTCCCCCACACTCACTGGCATCCAAGTGTTAAAACTAGTACGAAGTGGTAGAACATAAGCATTTTGCTTCAATCGGTGGATGGAAGCATGGAAGTATCACTCTAATTTATTCGTGGAAAGTGACATGAGTGAAATTTCCACGAGGAGAGAGGACATATGATGAATCAATTGAACCGTGAAATCCAAAGTAGTTATTTTCAAAAAAAAGGGAAAGCTTTGTCTAAAATCTAACATCTTTAAGATATATGAAATAGAAAATGCTGGAAATGTTCTGTCTGTCAGACAGCATAACGTTCTGAAGATCTCAAAAAATAGATGAACAAACCGATCTGAAAACTAGTTTGAAGCCCACGTGATGGATAAGCTCAGTATGTTGCTCTATTGACATTGTCCAAGTCTCAATAACTTTACCCAATCGTTTCATAGCTAAGTACCACAGTCACTTTGCTTTTGTTCTTTTGCAGCATCGAGAGGGATATCATGCATTCCACATGCATTTAGATTACAGGTTAATTAACCTGGCAGTGCATCTTACATCATCAGCCTCCTGTATATTTGAATTTTTGTCTCCATGTACCATTTGTTCCGGTGTATCTAGTAGATAAGATTTGTTAGATTCTTACGCCAACCCATACATGAGCTAGTCTGGTATTTTCCTGTACCTGGGAGAATCGGATTTCAAATAGTACAAACCTGATTCCTGAGACATGTCAGAGAGACGGAGAAGGATTGCACATAATCTGCAAAAAACAACATTGATTACACTCATCCCTATGTTGGGAATGCAAGTGATAGTCTGGAACAATCTGGGTGTATTAAAACGTTGTTGTGCACGTTCTTCTATCAGATTCGTGTAAATGGGTTTTGGGCACCCTATATTTGACAAGAGGTTTCTTACTGGATCCCGCGAGAGTTTTTTTTCGCCAACAGAGATCATTATTGAAAGATGAAATGTTAAAGATGAGATACACAATCTAAACGTTGCAAAAAATATGCTGCTTTAAATTGATTCATTTATAAAACGAAAACGCGGGTTAAATATCACTCTTCGGGTAATTTCGAAATTGCCTCAACTTGAGATTGTCTAATTTAATTTCCATCATACCGCAATGGTTCTATTTACTGCAGTTTAGCACAGGGGTTGTACTAGATGCCGATATTGAACTTAACTTACCATCTCGTTCATCCTATTATTAGAAGTATTTTTAAATTCTTGCCATTTGAATTTTCACATCCTTCTCATTTTTGTCTCACTTCGGTATTCTTTGGATGGTATTTTCTGGATAATGGCATGTGGACTTCCTTTACAGAAACTAATCCATTCTGATGATGGGAAACCCAAAGCAATTTTTCATTCGATGCTGAATGCTGATCGATCCGCTGTGCATTTTCATATTTCTAACAAATATATATAACCATGTGAGAAGATATTAGGACTAATGGTCAACATATTGCCAAAGAGGCAAGTTTTAATGGATACTGTAAAGGGAAAAAAGGTGGAGAAAGACTAAAGAAGAGAATTCCAGGGCTCCAGCAGCTGAAGGCAGGGTCGTCAATGGTGGAACGAGTAAAATCAGGGGCAGGCAAGAGATCACAATCTGAGGAGTGCAGAGATATCGGAGGCTGTAAAAAGTTACTGAGCTAGGCCATGGAATGATTTGAAGAGATGCAAATTTCATTTTTTCATATATCTATTCTTATTTTTCTTTTGCTTCATTTTTATTCTTGCTGTAGGATCATTGATTGAAGAAGTGTAACCCTACTTAATTTATTCAGATTGTGTCCATCGTCATGAGGCATAACAGAAACTGATTTTTGAGCTGGCCAAACCACCATAGTTGAAATAGTTGCAGATATACATTTGTTTCCAATTATATTCACTTAACAGTGATAGTCCCTTATCAGATATGTTTACTTAAGGCCAAGTCGGTTATGCAAGTGCACTTTTCAACCAATGAAGAACCCCGAAGTGAGCCCTCTAGTGTTGCTTGATAGAATGACGCCCATTTAACGCAATCCCATCCCCCATCGATGCAAGCTTACCTAAGCAAAGTATACAACACAGTGACACGATATATAACTACAGAACCACTGTTTTACTAATTAAATGCTCTGTCAAATGAGCCATCGCGATTTTTTGGCACAGCTCCTGAAATCTATCGAAGCGATCTGGAATTCCTTCTCCAATTCACCGAAGCTGATATAAGTGACAATGTGAAATACTCAGAGAGACTGCATTTTGATATATGATTAAACTGGTTTGGAAAAACGTCAAACATGAGTGGCCAATAATTCATAAGAAAGTAGAAAGGCATATTGCTACTCCGTTTCTTTTATGTGAACTATTGGAATACATTGATACTGGTCAAACTTGTTTATGAGGCAAGTGGCAACTATGCCAGTTCGCAATTCAAAATTATATTACCACTTAATATCAAGATGCTTGTATCCGAAAAGTGTTTATATCAGATCTACATATTGTTGTAACTGTATTTATAATTACAAGCAAGCATCTGAATTATTTTTGTCTGATTATGTTTCGGTCAATCCCCTGTTGTTTCACTCCAATTTACTCCAGTTGCTTTGGGAATGCTAGTTGGTCAGTTCTCATATTGTGAGAATTACAGCAGCCAGTGGTCCTGTTCACTACAATACAATATCGCTAGCCCTTAACTATTAAACAGCCGACACGTTTCACATTCTGCATTTTACGAACACAGGCACATTATAGTGCGTTGATCACTGAACCTCACTTTACGAAATCTGTTCCTTTCATAATTTGTTGATTTGAAAATCGAAAGTAAAATTGTCTTGAATTTTAGACTTGACAACCCTCCTGAAGAACTGAACAGACTGCGCAGAGAACATAGACGATTGTCATACTTCATTTAATAGTTGGCAAAATAATCTATTTTGTTGCAGGGCACCTCTATAACAAAGGTGGTCAAAATATTACTTGTGCAATTTGCATTTAGCTTATTCGTCAAAACGTTGGGAAGGAATATTCTCTTCCTGTCCGACCGAAAACACCTCCTGAAATCATAAGCTTTGATATAGGGTAACACAGATTTGAGTTCTTAGAATACTTCCAAATGTGAATCTATAATTGAATAACAGTGATATTTGTGCTCCCAACGGAAATATAATTAACAATGAACACATTAAAATATTTTAAATTTATGTTTATATTCACTTAAACGTGACATCAAAATAATTGCCAGAATATGACCTGGTGAATCTGCTCACTTGCAGCAGCCTTTTGATTCAAAGATTCCCAACGCAATTCCCAATCATTGGGCTCTATATTCCAATTAATCAACATGGAAGACGGAACATGAACAACACCTTTATCATAGTATAAACGAAGGCAGCGAAAAGTAATGGGCAATGCCATACACACTACACACGCACAACGGTATATACGGTTGAAACTTCCAAATGATATTGCAGTAATTTGGAGCATCTAAAGAGGGGGAGACTGGACTCCTCATAAGTGCAATTATCATAAGTGCAAAAATCTCATAAGTGCAATTAATTTGCATTGTTATAACATACATCCGCTTGCACATTGCCCCTGTTTATTTGTTACCACTAAGGTATCACGCAATCCTAAATAATTGTCTGTCTTGTAACAAGCTGCCGAGGGTGGCTAAAGCGGTTAATAAATGATATTGTCATAACCACCTTCCTATGCAATTTGCATTTCTGATACAAAAATACTGAACATGATTATATGTTGACTGGCGTGCTATTGTTTACTTTAAACCAGACTCGAATTGGACCTTCTGTTTAAAAACTAGCGATGCAAGTATTAAAAATACATCATTAAACTGTGGAAGAGGCTATAAATTCCCTCAACTACATTGTTGTCACATATTTCACTGGTTTAGCGTCATGGAAAATCTGTTCCTTTAGTTGAAGAGCCAGCAGAAATGGGTCGAGATAGGGACGCCACAAAAATAATTGATATCTTCTGGATCTAAAAAGATTTATCTCCTTAATAAAACATTGGGCTCTGTTAAAGTATTGACATTGACAATTACACCCCTGCTTTTCTAATTAGAGATTGTAAAAGAAATGCTGGCTTCTCTTCTGAAGTCAAGATACTGTCCAAGCCTCCATGTTATGGAAGACTGGGGATTGGCCTGCTCACAATTGTCATTCAAGCCGCAAACTGAAGACAAAGTAGCATATTACTATCCAGAAGAAAGCAGTGTTAGCAATGTGTTCTTGTGCAAGGAACGGGTACATGATGAGACCCAAGCTTATTATAAAAGGGAGTAGCAGTGTCATCCAATATCTACTCAGTTTATTTTTATCCAGTTCGTTTCAAGGCACTTTTAATGTTTCTGTAATGTTTAAGCAACCGGATGCAAACATTTTTATATAAAGAGTAACTTTTTAGTCGCTCTGGCCAATTTGAGACTCCAATTTAAAAGATAGACATTGATACCGTTCTCCAAGTAAGTGCCTTTTTTAACCGCTGTACTAAGCTTAATAACAAGAGCCCCCCTGTAATATATTGTGGCATCAATTTAAATTATGTTAACGCTTAATTGCGCCCCCCTCCCCCGTCAACACATCTTTGATATTACTTAAGCTACAGAAAACATAGTTGTTTAACCGCACGCCAACGCAAACCTTAATCTCTCTCATCTCATAAAGTCCAGTTAAGGGAATATCATGTGCCATCAAGACTTCCATCCAGTATATGAATTCATTTAGTCAACCTTCCAGTAACTCCAATCTACACTTGCTTAAAAATGTAAGTTTACTATTTGCGTCGTCCACCTTTTCAACACCAAATTGTATATAGTATTTGCATCACAACATAGACATTGTTTAAAACGAGTGGTTATGTTTTAGCATTCATATTAAGGGTTATAGGCCCGGACCAAGTTTTGTCTCCTCTTTAATGAGACTCTTTCTTTACTATATTACTCGGGGTTTCGCATACGTCAGCGGGATACAGAGATGGATAAAACAAAGACAAGGCAGGTCAAAAAATATCGCCAGAGCGGGGATTTGTGGGGGCGGAGGAGAACCAGATCATCTCCACATTCTGGGTCGTGTTCAATCTGTAATTTTTTTTCTTGGTTTGACGAACTGTCACTGCGTGACCATTAAGAAGACACTATATTACTCTGTCACCACCTCAGGGGAAGGGACGGAGGGGGCATTATATTAACAGTTGATGAAATTACTCCTGGCGCTACCCCCTCGGATTTGGGATTCATTGCCGTGGTTATCCAGAGATTCTGTTGAGATGATAGAACATTTTAAAAACCTTCTCTATGAAAAGTGATGAATGTTGGGGGGGGGGCGGGGGTAGAGGTGCTTTGGTGGGAGAGTAGGGGGTATTTGGGGGCGGCTGGTGTTAATTAAATCAGGGAGTGAACGGGGCACACGCGTGGCTCAACTTTAGCCGTGGGTGGTCTCGGCTTGCGCTCTCCCTCAGCCCTGAGCGCTGATAAATGCTGAGCGCGGGCTAACAGGGTCACTGATTGCGCAGCTTGTTTACAATAACTTAACCCCCAAAACTGGTCTACGTGCGTTCCCCTATTATTAATTTTATTTGTACCTCGCATACAATCAACACGACTCTGTCAAACCTGATTTTGATCTTTAAAAAAAACTGCTTATCAATAGCAGGTCAAGTTGTCCCACGAGCAGGAGATGGGAAATATATACACAGAAACTTTTTTCCATAAGAAGTGATTGAAGAATATTAGAGATGTTGAAAAATGGTTTGACGTTGTTTAAATGCGGTAAACATTACATTGCCCCCTACAATTAACATAACCACCAGAATCTTACACATGGAACTGATTATTTCTCTATTAAAACTATTTGATTTATAATCAATAATCTTTTTCGTTTTAGTAATCCTTTTTGTATTTGGTATCAACAATCGTCACTGAATCTTTTCGCTTAAATGTACTTAGAACCGGATTGTGGAGATTGAATTGATCCCGATCACAGCGCTCACGGGAATATTAAGATTTCAAATTAGTTTCCGTTTTCCCGAGTAAAAAGAAACTTTTTTATGTATCTGATCTGTTTGATTTCAATTTATTACAGAAAAGTTATGAACAATAACCATTCACGTGTATCTACTGTGAAACACAGAATGGGACATAGTGAAGCATGTGTTAGAACAAAACCTTTTGGAAGGGTTTAACTCAATGTAAATATAAGAAAGGTTGACAGTCATAACAATAGGTTGTTCTTTTGTTCATGCGCGCATGAATGCTGGATCCATCTTCAGCATTTGATTTATTAAAACATATAAACTACATTATTGTATTTTACGTTTATATTTTAATTTTATAATATCCATGGAATAGGAATAGACTTTACTATCAGTGATGGCAATAAAACCTTGCGAGTTTATTTGGGATGTGGTGTCTGGATCTGTTCCTCATTTACGGGTAAGAAATTACTTCTAGCAATTTTCCTAATGTATGCCTTGGCTGCGGGCAGGTGGATAACACTTGCGAATATTACCAAAGAAAAGTAATTAAAGACGTGGGTACAAGAAGGCGCTGGCGTACGTTCTATCAAAACAATGAAATTAAATCTTGAAACTATAATACATCCAAAGACTTCTTAACAAAACCTCATTCAATAATTTGCCTTAAGTATTAACAAAAGGATCTGTAAATTGTTTAGGCAAATATGTCACTCGAATGCACCTATATTTATAACGTTCCGATTTGTCTTATCCACTTGAAGCACAGCTCTGGTCTTATGAGTTCCATCCACTTTTAGATTATTGAAGAGTCCAGCAAAATTCCTAGCTTCATTTTCTTTCACCAATTGGGTACAAAAACACAATGCATTTATTGATGTTATTGTTTAAATGCTCTGGTCGGTTTTGCAACAGGCAAGGAAAATTGTTAGCTACTTTGCGCTTCATTTTTATCTAACTTATTTTTGAGAAAAGCTGGGGTTACTGGAGTAAGTTGATAAACAACAGTATGTTATTGATTGCTGTCGTTTTGTTAAACCAGGACTCTAGATCTAGCCTGCATTATCCTGGTTTAAAATTGCAATAGTATTACTTTTAATGTGCATTCCCAGGACCGTCCCATAACTCTATAATGCAGCATGAATATATACTTTTGGAACTTTGGCGCATCTCATCTTTTTAGCCGATGCTTAACGGTCTAGCTATTTGCAAACATGTTTCAATTGCATTAATATTAACTCGCTGACACTCGTCAAATCCTACCTTCACTGCAAAAACAAAGCAAACCGATTGCAGAATTCGACTTCTCCAAGGAATCCCATCCTTAATGGACATTCGACATACGTATAACTTTAGCAAAAATCCCACGATTTTACCGGACGGACTATTTTCAGGGATGTAGGCGCCGTCTGGATTTGCCCTATGCATTTGCTTTTGTAGTTCATCTTTATAAAACGTGGCAACTAACAATAAGAATGGTACTTTCTAAGCCACGACGCCGAATCAAAGCACGGGTTTCTCACACTTGCCTTCTAATCGTGTAAAAGCTTTCATTTTCACTTGAAAGACTTGCAAAAATAATTGTGATGTCCCTTACCTTGGTCAATGTTTGTGGGGATGCGACACATTATTGCAAACGATGCCAGGCGCCGAGGCTACTCGTTCATGTCGCTCTTTTTTTCCTCTTGCAGTGACAGTGTGTGTGTGTGTGTGTGTGTGTGTGTGTGTGTGTGTACGTGTGTGTGGCAAACACTGCGGGCCAGCAAATGGGCACAACCCAGCTTGTACTGACTTATTTATATATAAATACATATATAAAGAGAATATCTAAACAGTCAGGCGTGAAACTACAAAGAGCATTTTATAAGTAACAGAAAGGAAACAGTATTAGATGGGATTTCACTCAATTTTCTTTAAAGGAGCAGATCGCAGATGTTTACATTGTTTTTGTATAAACATCCTGTACATGTTCCTGTCTATTAAACTCCAGCTTTCATAAAGAGTGCATTTCTAATTCACATTTTAAGTATTAGAAACTCCAACACCAATGCATTATGAACGATTTCTCATAACAGGCAACCACATTCTTAAAGTGCAAAAATATTTGCAAGTAATCAGAAATAATTTTATATATTTTTAAAATAATTTTTTTCTATATCTTTTGTTACCATCTCCAACATCAACTTTTGTCTTGAGATTTTTAAATTAGGTAATAATTTTTTTAAATGTTATTATTATTTTGTAATAATGTGGGTTGTTTTAGTTTGGCATCTTTATCGTGGTGTACAAATGTGTATTATTCCATTTCCTTAATGAATTAGCTGCATTTTATTTATATTCATCTCTCTCTCTCTCTCTCTCTCTCTCTCTCTCAGAGAGGAAAAGAGAGAAGGAAGGTCAGGCACAGAGATTGATTTCTCCCCTCACCCCACCCACCCCCAATAAAAAAGCTAGTTCGGACTACGTAGATACCACATCAAATCGGTAATGAAGGCGGGTGTTGAATCCCTTTAACAGCCCACCAGTCCTGACCGAGGTGGGAGAGGGGGTGGGGGTCGGGGCGGGGAATTTCTTGTTCCTTACGTCTGACAGCCGAAAGGCTCGAGTCGCTGATGACAAGAGATAAGTAAACGCGATCTCTTTGGCGTGGCAGATCCCAGAACAACTGCGATGAAAAGCTACTCCACATCTCGGCGACCTTTGCAAAGGGCTTCAGAACCGAAGAAATAACTGTGCCGGGGGAAAGGCTCCCTCCTTCGCGCTTTCAACAACTACATTGATTCTAATTTTTTTTTGTTTTGGGAAATCCGGATTTTTGTTTTCCGAGGAAGCTTTATTTGAAAAAAAAGCTCGAAGGTTTGGAAATATTGAAGGAAACGGCGGAGGCAAGAGTTTGGCGGACCGACGATTTCGGTTTAAAGTGACTTGCTTGCTGAATATCGTTCTCAGATGACGGCCGAGCTTCAGCAGCCGCCGGCTCACAGCACGGCCCAAAGCAGCCCCATGTCTGCGGGAATGGAAAAGCCCAACAATCAGAGCTCTGTGATGGAATCAGCAACTTCCACCACCAAAACTAAGAAAACAAACGCTGGCATACGGCGCCCAGAGAAGCCGCCGTACTCCTACATTGCCCTGATTGTTATGGCCATACAAAGCTCTCCAACCAAGAGGCTGACGCTCAGCGAAATCTACCAGTTCCTGCAAAGCCGGTTCCCTTTTTTTCGAGGCTCCTACCAAGGCTGGAAGAACTCGGTACGTCACAACCTTTCCTTGAATGAGTGCTTCATCAAACTGCCCAAGGGTCTGGGCAGACCCGGCAAAGGCCATTATTGGACCATTGACCCTGCCAGCGAGTTCATGTTTGAGGAGGGCTCCTTTAGACGGAGACCGAGGGGTTTTCGCAGGAAGTGCCAAGCGCTTAAACCAATGTACAGCATGGTGAACGGATTGGGATTCAACCACATCCCAGAGACCTATAACTTCCAGGGGTCAAGAGGACCCATCTCGTGTGCTCCAAACGGACTCTCTCTAGATAGTAGTATTAGCATGATGAATGGACATCTGCCCAGCAACGTTGACGGGATGAGTTTACCAGGACACTCCGTCTCTCACCTCTCCTCCAACAATGGTCACTATATGGGAAGCTGTACAGGATCTTCCGTAGGAGATTACCCCAACCATGCCGACAGCTCGGTGTCCGCGTCTCCCTTGCTGACCAGCGGTGGGGTGATGGACACACACTCCATGTACACTACCTCGACTTCAGCGTGGGCTCCGTCGGCCTCCGCTCTCAACAACGGGCCTTCTTATATCAAACAGCAGCCCCTCTCACCGTGCAACCCGTCGGCGAATCTAACTTCAAACCTGCAAGCGCACTCTCTAGATCAGCCCTATTTACATCAGAATAGCCACAACGCTGATATACAAGGTACAGAGTATTATAGTTGAACAACAGTAGAAATATTAATAGCTTTACAGTGCAGAGGTTACTACATATTAAAACGGCAGCAATGGAATCCATTGGAGAATAAGATAACAATCTATGTCTATAATTTGAATCAGATATTTAAGAATGTTCATATGTTGGTGTAGTCTGATCAAAACTGTGAAAGAGAACAGATTATTTGCGCTACATTTTGGTTGGGACAGGTTAACCCAGATAGAAAGAACATCTGTATCAGAAGCAATCGTTTCCGGATTAGTTATTTTAAATTTATCTGCAAACCATAATTTGAGGCTGAAGTGCCGATGAAGGAAGATCTCAGGCAGACATATGAAGGAATAACAAAAAGGTTATAGTTGATGCACGAGGAAGTTAATGAACGCAAGGGGTTAAATCAGAGTTCTATTAATTATTAGTACAACTCTGCTTCCTTTATAACACAGTAGTTACTGAAAGATTTTTATTTGCTTCTGTGGAAGATAGTTCCAAATATCAAAAGATTTCCCCAGCTGGCTGAATAAACATGATGTTGATTGAAATCCAATTTGATTTGGTCACACTGATAAAGGTCAGAAATCAACCTCTGTAAAACACAAATGTAAAATGTTTTCGAACGCAAACTCGCTCTCATGCATTATTGGCTGGCTATGCGCCAGTAAGATTAATTAGGAAAATGATAGAGCCTGGAATTGAGCTGTTTTCTTGTAGAAGACTTTCAAAAGTGTCATTAAGTTAAGGAAGTGAGTTGTTTTTGCTTCCTCTCCCCACACGTAATTGGTTATTGGCTGGAATAAATAACAAACCGAAAGAATAAACCGCCCTTTGTTTTTCCAACAAATTCCAAAACTTGGTCAAAGAAAACATCTCGATGCCATCCCCGCAGAGACAGTGTTTACTGTGGTGCCAACTCGACGGCAATAACAACATCAGAATGCAGAGAGCCGACTCCCCGCCGCAGAAACCGTCTACTGGGGATTCGTAGCCTGGAGCTCAGCGCCAAAGCAACTCTGCCAAAAGCACGATTAACTGTGTGAATCTGCAGAGTCGTGGGTGGATGGGGGTGGTGCGGGGGAAAAGCCACTCTGTAGTTGCACAATATCCCATTCCCAATTACACAGAAAACAGACTTTTTTTTTAATATTATTTCTGCGGTGGATCTGAAATATGCCAAAAAATACCTGATAGCAAATAAACAGATCTCAGGTTCCCTTTTTTTCCCTTAGAAGCCTAAAGATTAGTCAGTTGCAGCTTGCAAAATTCAACCAAAAGACATTTCTACCAAGTTGGTTCCCTTGTCTGTGACAGACACCAAGTTAACCCACTTACTGCAAGGGACAGTTCTCGGCAACCTACGGACAGTTTCTGATTTCAGCTGTAGGTACATTTATCAGCTGGGCCTGTTCTGTGAATCAATGCAGCGACTGATACAGAGGCAAAATTAAATCCAGGAGTCGTTTTTTACAATATATATTGTGAATTATCTTGCGCAAATTACAGTGATTATCGGTGTAACGGTACAATGTCACATTATAGCCACATGATCAAATTAAGTTCAAGTGGCACAATTACATTAAAATGAGCAAGTATGCGGATAAGACGGCTAATTGCAACTTCCAAACAGAATGGAAATGAATAGCTTATGCGCCCGCTAAGATTTCGAGCGGGATTAACTTCTAAATATTACAGTCGGTGAACTAAATTAATGTAAATATGAATTTAAATAACTCTTCGGTAAAACTCGCATGCCAGAAATCTTGTATACATGTTAATAAGAACTCGCAATTACATAAGTTATAGCCTACAGAAATCTTGGTAATTAATTAATTCGGAGCATTCTTTGAAAGTTAACATAATTTCATGGTTTACCAAAACAGTATAACGAGCCAAATTAAGTTTACCGATTCGGTAACTGTGACAGTAACAGATTTGCTTCAATAATTGTGAGAAGTCTGGCCCCGTTACAAAATGTGCACAGATTTCAAACACGAGAAGACGGAGGCGAACAGGACGCCAAGTGTGGCATTCCAATGTTTACCAATTTGTTAAATGCTACTGAACCGTCACTATAATGATGGCCTATAGGCTTATGAATATAGATTTACGAAATAATTTACGACTAATATTGAGTAGTGAGGTTTGTCAACCATTAATACTCTCCAGTGAACGTTTTAACTGCAATTTACCGATTTTAAAAGCAGACTCCTATTAAAAAGTTAAGGGCCTTTCATGCTTTGAGAATGGTCTTGCGTGCTTTGGTCAACTCTTTCTATACTTCATACATTTATTTTCTTTGGAAGTATTGCTAAATTGTCAATTTAAAGTCTACAAGTATTATATTAACAGAAGTATTATACTAACATTTCCTCATCGGTGTGTTTTGCTCTGTTTTATTTTAGCAGGAATCCCGCGATATCATTCGCAGTCTCCCAGCGTGTGCGATAGGAAAGAATTTGTCTTCTCTTTCAACGCCATGACGTCCCCTTCAATGCATCCATCAACTAATGGATCTTACTATCATCAGCAAGTGACTTACCAAGATATCAAACCTTGTGTAATGTGATACTATATAGAGAACCCAGTGGAATATACTCCCCCTGCCTTGCACTGCAATGGTCTTAATCAGCAGCAGCAGTGCGTTCCTGTCTATAGAAACTTTATTTTGATCCTTATTTAAAGAAATAAGTGGATCCAGGATTATTGCTAGAGAGAGATACGATCTGTGAAGGCACTTTCAGCGAAGCTCAATCTAAATAGTTACTATTTATTCTAAATTTTAGCTAACCTTCATACAGGACACTGCATAGTCTCCAAAACCGTGAATTTTGCTGGCAATATTTGTTTTGTATAGTTTTGTCATTTAATGTAAATCAAACATAACGCAATTCTAACTAAAAAGGAACACCCTTTCCTTTTTAATTTGAATATGTATTGGAACAATACATATTTAGCGTTTTTTGCTATTCGGAAGGATTTGGAAGCAGCATTGTGACACGTTTTTTTTAACCTAATCTTATGCACTGTATACAAATGTAATTCATGTGGATTTATAGAGGAGTTGGTTCGTATCTTTAGTAGGTGGCCGAAAGGATGTGTTCTTTTATTGTGTGTAAGAAGTCTACAAGTTATTGTATAATTCTGTAAAATAAAATAAAACCTGGCATGCAGTTTTTGTAGCCTCGAATGAGTATTGTAGTTAATAGCAGGAGGGGTGTGCGTGGACCAACCGCAGTCCGCGCTGCTCCCGAAGTGCTCGGTAACTGAAACTGCAGAGTTTCAAACTTGACATTTCAGACACGGGGTGTAATTTATTTGAAAGCCTGTTCCTCTCGGATTATCAGTGTTATTTAACTCTATAATTGTCACATAAATAAACAGCGGAATCAAAAGCAACTCTTTAAGTAGAAATTTCCTCGATTTTTTTTATTGAAATTGGAAAATTGAAAAATTTAAAACATCTATTTCAAATCCAAGAAGACAAATAAGCAAATGAAATCCTGACATAGACTGTTTCTACAGTTGCTGGAAAAATCTATATATGTGGAATATAGACAATGCACTATTGTCATTTACACCCAATTTATTTTTGTGTGACTTGTCCATTCCATAACACTGAAATATCTCTGAGGTCTATCGTCACAGGAGGGTATCACAGAACTGTAGCTAATAATAAGTACATAACAGAACGTTCGCGTAGCTGTATTTTCTGCTTTATTTTAAACAATTGTGTCATTTAAGAAGTGTACTTTCCAAGGATGTGGATGTAGTTGTATTAAACTTAAGATTGCTGTAATCATTGTTCCCGGTTCCGCTTCGATGTGAGTTGTCATCATTTCTTTAACTTTTGTCCAGTATTTTCTAATTTTCTTGCAGTGCTGATTACACTTTTGTGACAGTGCTGAAGATATTTGAAGTATTGAATATTTTTAACAGTGAAAAGTTTTACTGATGTAAATAGATTGTTAAATTTATAAACGGATTATTCATCATTTGTTCTAAATTGCTGACATCACATTTGAATCTATATCTACATTTATATCCGTACAATTGTGTATCTTCTGAGCAGAAATGTAATCTGTATATATGGACATTAAAATACTAAAATGGTTTACACCTGAGAGACAAAATGTTTAAAAATGTTCAGAAATCTCCCCGACAACAATAACTTGAAACAAAACTTAAAACAAAACTTAAATCTGCCCGTTAACAACGTTAGTTGGTCGCAGCGAGCGAACCATGGACTATTGTGGTTTGAGGCAAAACTCTTCAGAGTGAACAGAGGCAATAGACGGAATGAGGAAAAATCGTCCTGCAGCGCCATCGAATGGCGCTGCGTTGTTTTAGCCCTTTCGACTACTGCATCTTTAGTGCTTTTCACATCTAAGAACGTCCTCCAGCACTTACACGTATACGGTGCCTTTAAAGGGGTAAAACATCCCGCGATACTGCACAGGAATGTTATAAGACAGCAACTTGCACAGAGCTAAAGAAGAAGCCATTAGGAAAGAAATAACATAAAGCTTGATTGAAGTGAGAAGTTTCCAAGAGGAAAGAGAGGTAAGGAGAGGGAAAGGTTTAGTAAGGGGAATTCCGTGGCTGAAGGTACATGTCCAATAGTGAGTCGACTGTTGTGCAGGTCTGAAATCGACTAACATTGGTAGATTGTAAAGCAACACACTTATGTGTTAAAATCTATGCGTTTGGGGAAAAAAATTGCAATCCCATATCCACCTAGCAAAAAAATAATGTTGTTATGTTACGTTCCTCTTAAGATTTGCTCTTAATGAGGAGTCGGGTGACAATGTGATAGGGCAAGTGATTTGCTGTTACTCAGAACTGCTTGAAACCCGCATTGTAATTGGGCTGTGGTATTCAAAGCAAAATCGGTGCAGAAAATTACACTTGTGTCTTCGCCAGCTCACAATTTTCCACGGGTTCCGCTTTAGCAGAGAATCTTAAAGCACTGGAGGCCGTTTGGCCTATGCTGCCTCCGCGGGCTTTTAGAGAGGATGATTCAATTTACCGCATTCTTCTGCTTTTGCCTTGTATCCCATCACATTAATGGGATGAAAATCGGGAGACATCCAGTGCCAAAGTAGAAAACCTTAAACATATAAATGTACAAAATTTGTCATGGCCTGCCTTGTCACTTGCTAACCTCTCAACGCGCATTCTAATCCGAGTCCAGCTGAATCCAAGGATTTGATGACACTAAAGTGAGAGTGAATTGGCAGAGTGACGTAGCTCATTGAGCTGATGCCTCACACCTCCAGCAGCCCAGGTACAATCCTGGCCTCTGGTGTTGTCTGAGTGGAGTTTGCATGTTCTCCTGGTGACTCCATAGGTTTCTCTCGTGTGCTTCAGTTTCCTCCCGATCACAAAGACTTGCAGGTTGGTGGGTTAATTGGTTGCTGTGAATTGCGCCTCCTGTATAAGTGAGGGGTAGAATCTGGGGGAGTTGATGGGAATGTGAGGAGAACGGATTACAGGGAAAACTAGTGGAGGGGATGAGATTGTTCTGTGAGCCAGTTTTGATTCGATGGGCAAAAATGGCCTCCTTCTTTGTCATAAGGAAATGTGATTACATCTTGAACCAAGGATACTTCAGAGAATGTATTTGCTTCAAATGCATTTGCAACATCTTGCTCCATTAATTTGTCAAGCTCAGAACTCCTCCCAGAGAGGTTCTAAGTGATTTAATGAATGAACAGGTTAAACTAAAATATTAAGTAAAACTTCAGGATACTTAAAGAGAAAATGCCAGTTATACTTAGCAGGTCAGGCAGCATCTGTACAGTTAACGTTTTGAGTTAATAACCTATTATCAATTTTGAAAGGTCATGGAACTAAAAATGCTCGTTCAGATTTCTAGTATCTGAAGTAATTTGCTTCTGAAATTAATTAAAATTATTAAGTATATTCATTGAAATATTAGTTGCTATAAAACTATGTTTAAAGACATCCCTTTAGTTTAATTATACAATATAGTATTTACTATATTTTTCATCTGTCGATTTTTACATATGACTCACACAATGATCTCACCTCATGCACAAGTGTCAGTGGATTCAGTCAGTGAATTTGAAGGTCTTGTGCTTAAGCTGCATTTTAGAGACTTCATACAATATTTAAAGCTGCCATTCTAGTGCTGAGGGAGTACTGTAATTCAAAAGTGATAACTTTTGGATGAAAGATTAAAGTGTGGTCCTGGTCAGGCAGATGTTCTGCATGCTGCTACACTATCTGAAATGGAAATGGGTAGCTATTCAGATATCCAGGCCATTACTCCAGACAGCAACCCAACACAGGTTGTCTTGTAATTGTTGTTGGTTCTCTATCCTATTATTAATGGCAAAAGGTTAGAAAATAGCAGAAAAGCTAAAGAACAAATAATTTTAAAAACTAAATTTTACAAAATGAAGCTGAAATTATGAAATAAATAGATTCTACAGTTTAGAAGTAAAGCCATAAAATATTGGAAGTGCACCACAGATCAGGCAGGATCCACAGAGAGTGTTAATATTTCAAATCAATGACCTTTTTATCGTGGCTAGTTCTGATGAAAGGTCACTGACCTGAAATGTTAACTCTTGTTTCTTTTGCCACTGAAAAATGCACAGCATATTTATCAATAGCTCAGAGAGGACACTAAGTTTTTGATCAGTGTGTGAGATGTTTACCAGACTTCATGGATCTATTAGTTCCAGAATTATTTCAACAAACTTAGTATTTCATTTATGATATTAAGCAAATTGCTGAAAGAACATGCACTACTTACATAAAGTGCACCTACTTTTGTCTCAATAATGATCCTATGTAGTACCTTAAAATGGTTTAAATCACAAAAAAATGCTGTTTAAATATTATAGATAGGCAGTCTTCCCTTTCATTACAACAAATGAGAAATTCTTTAAAATGGTCGATGAATAAAGACGGGAGACTGCATGGCATTTTGAAATTCCCTACCTCAGATATTGTGAGAAAATACTGAATGACATGTAGGGAAGGAAGGAAGAAGAGCCAGATTGACTGGATGAAATGAACAATTGAATGCTAAATACCACAATACACACTGATGATCAGTAGTTGCAACTCCAAGCTCAGAACAAAGTAAAAATATAATAATGCTTTTGGAGGAAGTTCCTTCCTGTGGAAAAGACCAGCAGGAGTTGTGAAAACTCTTTCACTTAACTGGCCTGCCAACAACCTTACAAGACAAACACGTAAGCAAACTCACCGAGCTGTCCTCAGCAAGGAAATTCATTCCACAGAATTTATTGACAAAATTGGCTGAAAATGTTTTCATAAGTAAACATAATTGCAATGCTCAAGAGTCTTCTGGTGTTGGTAAATCCCTATATAGCAGCAAACTACATGCACTGGGACACACCGCTACAAATTTCACACTAAGATGCCAAAAATATGAGTATGGATCAAAGAGCTTGAATGACAGGATATAAACAGTCTTTTGGCCTATAGAACTTTTTGCACAGCTTTTCACAAACTCAACAGAAATATTAACTGTAATTGGAATTTCTCGAGACCAGCTGAAACCTAAAGACCATCCTGCACCTGCATTCTCATGCATTGTCTAAAATCATTGATGTACATGCCTTCAGCAACCAAGGCACTTAGTTCTGAAATTCTCTCCTTGAAATTCTCTCCTTAAAACTCTCCAAGTGTCTACCTATCTTTCACTTTAAGGTAATTCCTAAAGCATACATTCTGATTTACTTTTGGTCAAGAGAGCACCAATTATCTTTCAATGCCACACAGTGTCAATTGCTTGCTTGATAATGTTCTTCTGAAACACCATTGGGCATCCTTGCCATATTAGAGGTGGTATATACATGGAAGTAGTTGTTGTTGTGGTTGGACATATGGGTGGAATAGAATGGGCATGATAAAACTCAACTCACAAATCACCTGTATTGAGCAGGCTGGAGCTGACTATCAAGCATGGGAGGGGGGGGGGGCGGAGTGCAGGGAGGGGGGCAACTTGGCCACCCCCAATAGTGCCCACGACTGGTCCAGTGTCTTATTCATGTTGATCTACAAATGGTGAGGAATAGAGCCAATTGAAACAAATGTAAGGCTGCTTTACTCTGTAATTTGGAGGCCTTTGCTCATTATGGGATCTTAAGATGCTGAATAGTATGGCTTTTCACACACCATATTGACTCAGCCCTTTGCCTGTGCTCAGTACTTTAAGATCAGATAACCAATTATTAGCAAGAGCTGTGATTTGAAAGCTTCTCAATGACACTCAATGTTAAAATAAACCATTCTTAATTAAATGTTTTCAAAGCATAAAATTATTGAGAACAACAACATTTTAACTCTATTTTGTAATGTCTAAAAATAATTACTAGAACCATGTGGAGATAAGGAAATACTCTGCTGCATTGCTTTTGGCACATACCAGCAGTGTGTTTTTTGGTAAGTGTGTCCCTAGCTTTTAACTTTCTTCTTCCAAAGTTAATGGACAAAAAATATGGGTTGGGGGGAGGGGTGGTTTGAAGAGGGTGAAGGGAAATAGTTACATGAGTTCCCAAAATGTAACAGAAACACCAGGGTAAAAAATCTCTCAAATTCCTACAATCCTTCAGATCCAATTTATAAAACTTGTTTAAAGTAAATGTACACTTTTTACTGTTTGTGCTTGATAGCCAACTGAAAAGCTGCCAATACAGGGAATTAAATAGAACAATGATCTGCTGGACAGCTATCAAATAGAAAGCCCTTTCTTTGAGCAGAGAGCTACACAGCAATTCAACTCACCAGTAAAAAGTGTTGTTTAACAACTAAGCAGAACTGAGAACTGTATTAAACCATGAGTTAACCCTGGCATCCTACCAGCAATGAACAAGTACAATACTAGGGTTATCATGCGGTAAAAAGATTGAAGGCTTCATTCTGAAAGAATTTTTACTCTGTACCTTACTCGAGCATGTTAGAAAGTAACTGAACATTTTGTTGAACGAAGAATGGAGTGATGCCCATTTCTGAACAAGTTATACTTAATTTTCTAACAAAAACTAATTATTTTCTGCACAATGGTCATAAGGAGTATTAATTAGTTGTTTTGACACCGTGTATTCCCCATTGTCAGGAACACTCCTTTTCACTCTGTGGTAGAGTGAAGACAGCCTCTCTTCAGAGCAGATTGAATTTTTCAACCTAAAACATGATTTTAAAGCTTTATTTCTCCCCAACAAAAAAAAATCAACAACTAAAAACTGCTGATATTAAGCTATTTAACTTGTACTGTTTGATAACAGATTACTATTTTAATTGGTTTTCCCAGGAGATTTTCATTCATTTTAAATGCACAGTCAGAAAGTCACCAGTGATGTGTAAGCTAAGATATTACTGTTGGCCAAGAATACAGACAATGATTTGTATGACTGTTTATTTTATAAGGGAGAATGAACCTAAATATCTGCGTCAGTGTTATGCACAAAGCTGCAATCAGCAATGAGTATTTTTTGATATAGCAGATGCTGCTCGACCCGCTGAATTCCTCCAGCAGATTGTTTGTTGCTCCAGATTCCAGCATCTGCAATGTTTTGTGTCTCCAATGAATACTTCCTTTACTGATTCCACAACTAGATGGTGCTCATTTATAGTTATAAATGGGAGCCAAATAGAGAGTAAAACCCAGACAATTCATTGTTTGGAATTTGAATGGTGAAAATGTGTTTGGTACCAAATGATGAGCTGGGCTAGTATTCATTGTCCATCCCTAATTATCCTGCAAAATGTGATGGTGATCTATCCTCGATCACCCCAGAACCAGAGTGTTGTTTGGTAGATATGGTAACAATGAAGGAATACTAATACATTTTAAAGGGAGGATGGTGTTTGACTTAGACGAGACCCTACAGATGGGAATGCTTCAGTGTACCTGCTGCATTTATTCTCTTTGGTAGCGAGGGTTGCTGGTTTCACACATATGGCCAGAATAATTTTGGTGAGTAATTGTCATAAAATTTGTAGACAGTGCACTCTGCAATCGCATTGTGCCAGTGGTAGAGTGAGTGAATAATTTCTGTAGTGAATAGAGTGCCCATCAAACAAGTTGCCTTGGCCTGGATAGTGTTGAGCCTCGAGTTTATTACAGTGGAGTAAGATGTTATGCAAATGAAAAGTATTCTGTACGCTCTTCAGCACTGCAGGTGGTGGAAGGATTTAGAAGAAGTCAGGAGATGAAGATGTCCCCACAGGATGTAGCCATCTTGTATCCAGATCCTTTTGTGCCTGATCACGTCAATTTTCTAGTGATTGGAAACCCCCAGTATTTTGATGGTTGAAGTCCCTTGATTTAATTATTCATATGAGAAAATAGGTAAAGAGTAATGGTTTGGGTGAATACTGTAAATTGCACTAAGTTTTTAAAGAAATAATTGGACAAATCTGGTGGCAGTTCTGTTTGAAAATTTTCACTTTGAAAGTGTACTTGTGACTACTGAGGGGCATTCTCTGTAAGAACAGAGGTAAATATGGACCATTTATGAATCATTTATGTGCCAGTGGGTATGTCCTTTATCTCAAATATCTTTATAATTCTTTGTCAAAAATATAAATCTGTACTGATTTGTACAATTTGTTCTAATGTCCTTTAAAGCTCTAAATATATCAATTTGAACACAGTCTGTCCAGCGGGATCTGTGTGGATGAAGGTAATTTGTGTTGTACTCCCTGGTGTTGTGGGCTCCATCTCACTTGTATACCCACTGTTAGTCTGAGTACAGAAACATGAAGCCCATCTGCCCAAGAGGAAGGGAGACCTAAAGTCACACCTGAGGATATAGTTGGGACAGGTATGATATTTAACCTTGTGCCTGACTAGGGCATGTTTGATTACAACAAAGCAAAGAAATTTGATGACAGTCAAGAATCTGGTTACCGGATGCCCAGATAAATGATACTTTTAATGCAATTTTTAATTATCTTCAGCATCCTGGCTTTCTTCCCTTCCATGCTTATCTTGTCGGGGACTGTTTGCATGTACCCATGACAGTGACCTGCCCACTCCCACTGGTTGATGCCTGCCCGACAATTAATGCAAGGTTGAAACCCAACGCCATGACATTCATTTTAAAGCACAAAGTGGGTGCAGCAACGTCCAATCTCAGAGATAAATATCCTGTGTCTTAAGTTCTCTTAGACAGTCAGATAAATCGGGGAGTTAGTCCCTTTAATAGGCCCTCTATGTGAAACTGGATTTCAATGCAGGCCTGGTTTCCACTTTGGATTCATCTGTAGTCACTGGGGCCATTCTCTCCCTGAATCATAGTCATGGCATTCTTCTACCATCACTCCACATTCCCTCTCCTGGGTCTTGCCATAGGATTTCTTCTGGTGAGACATGCAGCCCTGATTTCATCCGGCTTTGGAAGTGTGAAAGGCATGATTGTCTCCTCCAAATTGCTCAGAGGAGGCCTGAGAATTAATTGTCGATCAAGTTAGGCTGCATGGTTCTGGCATACATTGCCAACCATACGTCCTAAACCAGGGATTGATGAGCTCCTGCACTGGATTCTAATCCCACCTGGGGTTGGGTGAAGATGTGGAGCAAGAACAACTAGGGATACCCATCCTCACTGATCCCCAATAAGCATTAAGCACATTAAGGATGCAGACAGGTACACGAGTGTGTGTGTTAAACCACCTCTGTAGGAATGCTCAAACTTACATCCTTTGCAGGCTCCCTGCTCCCACACCTGTGGAGTGTGTTCAAACATTCCTCTCATACCCGTGGAGGGGGTCTGCTCTGCAATCTTTTACTTATAACTTGCAGTCTTCCTCTGTTGCAACTCTTCATATTTGTCATGAATTTATTTATTACTATGGTCATTGTTCCTCAGAACTTTCCTGTCCTGTTCCTTCAAAGTACAAAATAGTATACTATCCAGGATATCCTTCCTCCCTTCTGCATTGCACAATTGCCTGTACTTTACTCATTCTTTCCTAATGCATCAAACTGTGGAACTTCCTATCTCTCAAAATCTTTCCACCCACGGTGTACAGTATTTAAAGAACCCAGACATGATGCCATCCAGAATTAACTTTTAGCTTATCTTTACCATCACTCTTCAGATTTGGTGGTACATTACTTTGTGGGCCTTGGCCTTGCTTTCCATTTCAGCAGCGTTTATCAGACCTCTGTACTGTAGGACACTCTGTGTATTGGATGTGAGGATAAATTTACTTCAGTCTGCAGTTACTGTGTTGATATATGGGAGGGTTTCATGGTAACAAATAAACTGCGGTTTCAGGAGTGTCCTTTGGGGAAGGAAATCTACAGTCCTTATCAGGTCTGGCCTATGTCTGACTCCAGTCCCAACAATGTGGATGACTGTTAATTGCCCTCTGAAATGGCCTGGAAGACCATTCTGTTCAATGGGTAACACGGGGCAGATGACGAAATGATGATCACATCGGCAGTGTTCATGTTCTGTGAGTGAATGAGTGGGGGAAAAATAAAGTTTCATTATGAGTGAAATGTGGGCATTCTTCCCTCTCATGTGGGTGCAGTAGATGTGAGAGCACTATTCTGAAGATGACTGGGTAGTTAATCCTGGTATTCTGGCTGATATTTATCCCTTGGTCATGATTATAAAAAGAGACCATCTGTTCAATGCCACATTGATGTTCATGAGAGCTAGCAGTACACAAATTGATAGCCATACTTCCTACATTACAGTACTGACTACACTTCCAAAATACTTTATTGGCCTTTTGCACTTTGGGATACAGTGAAGTCTTGAAAGGTATTATAGAAAGCCAAGTCTTTATTCCTCTTTCAGTTAAAAGATAGTTGTTGCATTCGCAAGTTCCATTCTCCCCAATTCTCTTAATTTTACTTTTCATTCTGTTTTATGGTTCATACTAAAGTCTGATTTCTGTCCAAAACTAAAAATAATATCCATTGGATTGGACCACTTCGGTCTAGTTCCTCCAGTTGGAATTGATGCCCAGGGTCTGTCCACACCTGCACTTACCTGGGCCAGATTTGGAAAACTTTCCCTGTTAGTTCTCTGCATTCTGGAGCCCATTGGTGTACTCAAGGTCAAGGATGATGTATTGCAAAGTATCTTCCTCCAAAACACCCCAAACAAGCCTTGACAGCTGGGAAACCAGGGGTGGGGTGGAGGTGAGCCAGTGTTAAAATTTACCATTGATTTTAATGTTTTATTTTCATGTACCTGATGTTCAGAGATATTTAAAAACTTTTTGAATCAAAATAAAGAAGTAACTAGAGATAAAAATGATTGAAATTTTAAAAAAGTAAAATACATAATAAAACTGGGAAATAATTTAAAATATTAACCTGAGGCAAATAAATTTTGAAAAGCAGCTTTCTTTTCCTTTTGCTCTATAATCCCTCCTGAAATCAAAGGAAATTTGGATCCTGTGAAGGATCCTTGTGGCAATTTCCCAATGTTCAATTTTCCATGAGAAATCCCAGAACTCTCAGACTTGGCTGTCTGAATCTCTCAGTAAGTCCTGACCTTCTGTGTTTAACAGCTCACGCGCGGAAGTCCGGAACTTCATTTTAAATGGCTGAATCTTGGTGGTTCTGTTTGAAACTGCCTGCCACAGTCAGCAAGGTTTGACCCAATATGTACACAAAGCAGTTTGAACAAAACATCCCTATGAAAGTATAGATGGCAGATCAATGAAATATTCAAACTGCATTCTAGCTAATATCTTTAGCAGAGGAAGTGTTGTGCAGTTAAAATTTATGCATGCAAACACACGCATGCACACACATGCGTGCGTGCATGCATGCGCGCGCGCGCACACACACACACACACACACACACACACACACACAATGCAGCTAAATAATCTTCTGTATATCAACTCACTGACTACAGACTAAACACAGACTGACTGAAATCTTTTCCATTTTATATCATATATTGCTGCGACTGGCCTGAACCAAAATGGGAGGCAAAGTGATGATTGTAAATAGTATGTAATTTTTCCTTTTCTTTTGTTCTCCAGTAACATGCAGCAACTTTTGCACGTTAAACAAAATCTCTAACTTTCTGACAGTTCAATTGGAAAACAGCTTGAGGAAAGTAAATCTCTAAGAGGGTGGTTCTTCTGTTTAATAAATGCAATTGGAAGTTGAGTGTTTCTGCTGTTGGTTAAGGCTTAAGTTTCCCCAAGTATTTATAATGATAATGGATTATACTAGGAACTTCCTCGGTGTTTCCTGACTGCTTGTATACCCTCTCAGTTACAGGAGCTGATCAAGACTCCCATATCGCTTCCATAATCACCTCCCCATCAACCCCCCCCCCCCCCCCCAATACAACCCTGGGGAAATGATTGTCATTAAGTGCCTTATGTAAAGTTTAGACACAAATGATTGGATTCTGTTAAAAAACCCTTTGCATACAGCATTCTCCCCAATGTATGATTCTTGAACTGATAGGCTTGTATGTCCCATTTTTGAAACATGCAACAATATTGCCATCTCCTGGTTCAAATGGAAGCTGCCTGGAGATAACAGGCCTATTTTCCAACAATGTTTCTCACTTATTAGGAATGTATAATGTTAGATCATTTGAAAAGCAGACATGTGTATACTTAGCCAATCAATCCTAGATTACACACTCTCAGAAAGGATAACATTTGTGCAGGGCATGCTGGAAAGTGAACTGTGAAATTTGCCTAAAATCCACCAATATGTCTTGGTGTATTTTAAAGTTTCTATAAGTACATTTCATGTTATGTTCAAGAGGGAAAATCCAAGAGAAAATGATTTCAGCAGCAGTTGCACAGCACAGTCCAAGATTTGCTACCTGTTTGCTTGTGTTGGCTATAAATTAAAATTAAATGGCAGGTTATAAAGCCAAAGAAAACAAACAGAAATAGAGCTTCTGGTGTAGTGCTAAAGGCAGAAAAATATATGTTTTAATTAAAAGGGAAAGAATCACTACCTTAGAAAAAAGACTCCTGGGTCGAAGTTTTGGCTAGGATCATGCTAATATAAACTTTGAAGCAAGTGCTAAGTTTTATCGATTGAATGTTTCCTAGTTGACAATGCCAGGGTTAATCCTTGCCAGGGGTTGAGGTCAAATGTAGGGGGTTTAGGAAAAGTCTGTCTGGTCACTGGCTAAGCCATCGGCATATGTATTTGAAAGTCGCATGTAATCTGATCTATATAGTGTATCCCATTGTTTCATGACCTGAGAAAAGCCTGTAAACTTTAGTCGAACTTTAAAAACAATGAAAAAATTTAATATTTCCTATTCTGGTTCAACACCACTCTTGAGACATAATACTGGAAAATCACTTCGCTTCTATATGTTTTTAACTGTCAAATTACATGATGATGATACTTCAGCTTATTTAAATGTTAAATATACCAAAACGTCCAAGGGAAAAGCACAAAAAAAAAGCAGAACAAAGGCTTGGCAGAAAGTACAAAGGCTGATACAGGGAGCCAAGGACTGACCTTCCAGCAGATGAAACGTAACATTACTGTAAAATCATAATTGCCAGAAGGCTCCCACCCAATTGCAAGGCAGATGACCTGGGCCAACAATGGAATTGTAGAAGTCAACTTCCAGGTCAGGCCTTCACAGTTAGGAGTGGTTCAATAGGATCCGTGGGCTTACAAGGATTACAATGGCAAGAATGGATGCTTCAATTATATTTTAACAGGACAATTGTTAAAGGGTGTATAGCTATGAAAACCTTCTTACTTCAGGAAAAATATTCTTGGGATAGAGAGAATGCAACTTAGGTTCACAGATTGATTCCTGGGCCACTGGTTTTTTCCTGTGTTTTGAAGAGTTTAGATATTTCAGAGGTGATCTTGAGTTTTGAAGAGTGAGCATTAAGGCAGACAAAATTCTTACAGACCTTGACAGGGTAGATGGAGGGATGATGTATCCCCTGATTGAGATATCAGGAAATAAGTCTTATGGTATCAAAATAAGGCATCAGACATTCAGGAAAAAGATGAGAAAAAAATTCTTCACACAGAAGGTGGTGAATCTTTGGAATTCTCTGCCCAAAGAAGTCTGTGGGTGTTCGGTCACTGAGTGTATGGAAGAGGGATTTAGGGAATCAAGAAATATTGACTAATGCTAGAAAGTAGCGCTGAGGTTTAAGTTCAGCTTTGACTTTTTTGAATGCCGAGGCATAAGGGGTGGAATGTTCTTAAGTTCTAATAAGGAGAATAACTTAATTGACCAATTGAAAATATAAACAAGCTTGAGTAAATACTTTGGCAGTCAAGCAATCAGGATTTGTGCTGAGAATTTAAGCATATTTTTCAATGTGGAGTGTAACACAAGCTACACTATGAGCAGCAAAATAAACCACCTCTCCCATGAACTAATTAGCTACTAATGAAATGGAACTAAAATGAATGCATATTGCCCCATGGTCCTCTTTGGAACAGTCAATTTAGCTGTAGAGTTATTTCCCAACTTAGGAAAGTAACATAAATAGGTTAAAGATCAGGTAAAGGAAATTGTCTGCAGTGAATGTGCTTCTTTACAACTCACCTGAAACAAACTCCAAGGTAGGGCACCATTGGAGTGGCATCCAATTAGAGCACTGGTTGGAAGACCAGTCACAGTTTACAAGGAGGCCCCAAGTTATCCCTCTATCTCAAGGAAGGGCGGATGAGGTTGGAAATGGTGATGTAACAACCAACCATATTGGTAAAGATAAGTTATGAAGTTTGTTTTTTAGCAAATTCAAAATAGAATTATGAAATAAAAATGGTTAATTTTGTTAATTTACACTTGAGATTTAAACATTGTTTCTTGTTGGTTTTACTAAACCATTTGCCTGAAATAAGGACATAACAATTTGAAATTCTATTGTAATCATCTGGTTCTTAATTGTTTGAACTTCATTACCAGTGGATATTAATCAGAATTTGAAAGGGGCTTCCTTTTATTTTAAGTAGCGTACAGAAATAGAAGCTAGAATGCCAGAGTAAGATTGGGTGAAGGGTATCGTTAGCTGCTCAGCTATTCCAATGATTGCCTGTTATTCTCATGCAGCATTGCACACACCTACATTAGTATTTATTGGTATTGATTTATTACTGTCACATGTACTGAGATAAAGTGAAATGCTTTTGTTTTGCATGCCATCCAGATAGACACAACAATCACAGTACAGATAATCCAATTTTAGTGTGCAGTGAAGTAAGTCAAAGAAAGGCTGAGCAGCACTAGCACAATTGAAATACAGGACTGGAGGTATAGGAACTTACCATAAATTTTACCCAGACAGACCTCTAACTTCCCCTACCTTACTACACTAATTTTTCAGTTCTAATCCATTTCCTCTCTGAATAATTTTTTAAACTTCAGAAATAACATTTATTCTTAATATATACACATTAAGTATGATCAATACATGTTTTTCTCTACATTTATTCCATGATCAGTTCTCTTACAATGCATTAACACCACTCACATTTCCTCTTTGAATCATGTACTTGTGAAATATTTGAGAGGCTGTTACACAGGACCCAGCCCCTCGATGTCCAGTGGCAGCAGGATCTTAGACTGGTTCTTCCTCAGTGGTTGCTGCACTGAGCTTCGGTACATCCCTCAGAATGTACTCCTGCACCTTGGAATATGCCTGTCGGTATCATTCATTTGCGTACGTCTTCTGCCACTGGACCACTAACAAGTTTTGGGCAGACCAAATTAAGTCTTTCACCAAGTTGACAATCTTCCAGTAGCAGTTGATATTTCTCTCAGTATGCATCTCTGCCTGTGATGTGAAATTAGATACAGTTTTGATTTGCGTGCTCATGCCTGTTAGGAATTGGCCTAAGACTGCCCAAAGTCAGTTTGCACTACAGCCATTGGATAGAAGAGATTTACAAATGATTGGACTGGAAATTAAAGTGTCTGAAAAGGCTCCTAAAGCAGCAATGCATAGGTTGTCCATGTCCGTTTTGTCTGGGAGCTTTTGGCAGCAAGGTTCAGTTATGAACGAGGCCCATGGAGCCAGGGCAGTTGATTGGTGACAGGTGAGGCTCCTGAGAGTATCAATGGATTGCTAAGGATAAAGAGAATGGGGATAGTTAGACAGAAGAGATGGTTGGGTTCAGGAGTTGGGATTAGTCAGAGAGGAGATCAGTGTTTCTGTTGAAAGATCATTATTTCTCTCTCCCCTTGAGCTACTAAGTATTTCCAGCATTGCCTCTTTCTATCTCAGATTTCACTATTTTGCTGTTGTGCTTTTTGGGGGTTTGATTCAGAAATAAGATTTCTTTTTGCAAAGTGTCCTCTTCTATAATTTTCACTCTCATATTAATGTCATCCCAGGCTATTTCACAAAGCAGAGACAAAGTTAATTCTCACTTGAAGAAGTACTGGTTAATAACAGACAAGGAAAACAGATGTTTTAATGACAAATTGTGTCTGTCTGAAAACCACTGAGAGTGAGTTCTTTGATAAGGTAATAGAAGATTCAAGAAGGTTGTCATGGCGACATATAGGCATAGAGTTGTACAGCACTGAAATGGGCCCTTTGGCCCATCACGTCCATGCTAACCTTTTTGCCCATCTACACTAATCCCATGTGCCTACATTAGGTCCATATACTTCCATGCTTGCCTAACTAAGTGCCTGTCTAAATGTCTTTTAAATGTAGTGATTGTACCTGACACCACTTCTTCCTCTGGCAGCAAGTTCCAGATATCAACCACTTTCTGTGTAAAGAAAATCATTCCCTTCAAATCTGCTTTAAAATCCTTCCACTCATCTTAAACCTATGCCTTCTTGTTTCTGATACCCCTACCATGAGATAAAGATTCTGACTATCTACCCTCTTATAATTTTATTTACTTCTATCGGGTCACCCCTCAGCCTCTTTCATTCCAAGGAAAACATGACCAGCTTATTAAATTTCTTCCCATAACTCAAATCCTCCAATCTGGGTAACATCCTGGTGAACCTTCTCTGCACCCTCTACAGCACCATCACATCCATCCTGCAATATAGTGACCAGATCTGCATATAATACTCCAAGTGCAGTCTAACCAGTGTTTTGTAAAGTTGCAACATAACATCCCAACTTTTATATTTTATGCCCAAGCCTGTGAAGGCAATCATGCCATATGCCTTCACTAACGTCCTATTTACCTTTGTTGCCACTTTCAGGGAACTATGGACTAGAACCCCATGGTCCCTCTGTTCATCAACATTCCTTAGCCCCCAATCGTGTCCTAACCCTATCTGAGTTTTTAAAATGCAACACCCTGCACTTGTTGAGATTAAATTCCATCTGCCAATGCTCTGTCCAACTTTCCATCTGATCTATATCTCGCTGTAGCCTTAGACGACCTACCTCATGATCCACACCACCACCAATATCCGTGCCACCCACAAACCTACTAAAAGTTCCTCCTACATTTACATCAAAGTCATTAACATATATTACAAACAACAAGGGTCTTGGCACCAATTCCCATGATATACCATTGGTCACAGACAACTAATTATGAAAGCATCTTTCAGCCACCACCCTCAGCTTCCTATCACCAAGCCAATCTTGGATTCTTGACTTTCTGGACCAGCCTATCATCCAGGATCCTGCCAAATGCCCTACCTTTATCAATCTTCTTAATTACCTTGGTCATGCAGTAAATGTTGGATATATTGACTGTAAAATGTTATTTGATAACAGTAGACATACTAAAATTAGAATCATATAGTATTAGTGAGAGGTTGGTAATATTGGTATGTAATTAGCTAAGGGAAATGAGACAGTAATGATGCTTTCCTGTGTGGGGAGAATAAGATAGTAGACTTTGCATGGGTCAAAATTTGGATATATATAATCTGGATATATATAATCTGGATATACAGCGAGACAACTAAGTTTGCAGATGATACTCAAACTGGCAAAGTAGCAAATGTAGCATGGTAGTAGCCGATTTAAGAGAACAAGCAGAATAGTGAAATGTGGGGAGATACAATTCAATGCAGATAATTATGAAGAAAAAAATGTGTGAAGAGGCACCATAATCTAAACAGCATTATCTTTAATGGGGTACAAGAACAGAGGGATCTATGAGAACATATTCACAAAACTTTCAAGGTGGCAGGGCTGGTTGGTAAAACTGTTAAGAAAACACATGGATTGCTGTAAATAGAGACATAAAATAAAGAATATAGAACTCACGTTAAACATTTATAAGTCAATGATTAGATGTTGGCTGGAGTACTGGATATAATTCTGGGCATCCCATCTACAAAAGGAAGTCAATGCCCAGAGAAGGTGCTCTAGTAGGATGATATTGGGATGAGGGAATGAAATAATATGGAGAAATTAGCTCTGACACCAGCACAATTGGCTGAATATCCTCATTCTGTGCTGATTCTATAATGTTAACACTGCAAATTGGGTGCATTTGACACTTCTGCACATTTACCCCAGGTTAGCTATTGACTTGCTTTTATAATAAGCAATAAATGGGTAGCATTGTAGAATTCAATCCTGAAAACATCAGTTAAAAAATCTTGGAATTTCTTTAGAAAATGGAATTTCACTTATTCGGTCGTTATGAACCATTAGTTCTGGCAATGCATAATTTTATCCCTATCCTTGAATGGATGATGTATAAAATGCTGTCTTTACGTGGCAATATTTACAGGAATTATAACTACTTTCTTCCACTTCTCGTTTGCTGAAATTGACACTATGCTTTTTACCAAATTCAATAGCCTGAATAAATAAAGATATAGTTTATAAGCTGCTCAAATGGAAAGTTCTTAACTGAATTTGAAGCAGTTTTACTGTTTGCATTTTTACCTGTCAATCATGACCTAATTGCGTTGCTGGCCACGGATCAGAACAAACAGCACTTGTAAACTGGGAACAAATTGACATTTTGCGTTTCGAAAAACTTTCACTGCAAAACTGTCTTCAAAATTCTCTCCTTCACCTCCCCCATTTTGAAATACGTATTCAGATAGTATTCAGGCAATTTAATTTTATATTCCTGCAGACTTGAAAAGTTTCAGATTTGGGTCCTGTGGCCATATTGTGTTAAATAAACAATAGAAAGTGCAAAGACACTCATAATTTAGATTTTGGAGCCCAAATTGAATACTTTGGCTTAAACATTGCAGAATGGATGCAGAGATGACAAATCTAGTGGTACAGTGACCTGTACCCAATTTGTGCTTGGGTGTATGCAGCCATCAATTTGACCAGGGCCATTTTCCACAGGAAATCCATTGACACTGGATGGTTTCTCAGGAGACTGTATGGATTACTTTTGCACACCAAAATAACTAGGCTTTTTAAAAATAACTTGTCTTAACAGGGAGTTGAGAAGAACATTTCTTCTACGACTTGTTACTCAGTGGCTCTGCCCCCATTTTAGTTCTTCAAGTTCTTGTTAAATAGCATTGTGAGGTATTATATAATTCATTGGATTGGGAATGTCAAGCGAAATGCATTTGTTTATTGTGGTAGATGAAACCTGAAGCATGGTACGTGCAAGGTTGTAATAATTAGCCATGAGGCAAACATGGTTCCTTAAGGTGCCATCCATCCCACCACCCTTAAAACATCAGCCACATTGCAAACTGATGTATATAAATCATGCTTCTCCTTTAAACAAAAACTAAACGTTGTACAAAAGGTAACATTTATATTCAGGAACATGTACATATAATTACAGCATTTCTAATTCTCTGAAAGCAAAGTGATTTTACTTCTGCCCTGCCTTCATCAATCTGCTTAGTTACCTTGGTCCTGCAATAGATGTTGGATATATTGACTGTCAAAGAGTATTTGATAACAGCAGAGATACAAATATTAGCAGCATTTAGTATTAACGAGAGGTTGTTAATATGGGGATGTAATTAGCTAAGGGAAAGGAGACACTAATGATGCTTTCCTGCATGGAGATAATACTTTGTGTACTTTACTTGGGTCAGAATTAGGACATATACAATCTAGATATGCAGCAAATACAATGAACAATGCTCAATTGTCCTTATAACTGTCTGAGAACCTTTCAACAGAGAAGGTATGTTTGGCACTTCCCAGACATCTGTTTAGATGCTGGTGATGCTACTTGGTCGTTTTAACAGAAATTCTCATTACTTTGTGGCTTGACCCTACTTTGGATCTCCATCCATTCTTAAAAGCCAATGTCTACGGGATCATTCTGTAAGTTCAATCTCCTCTCACTGCCAGTTCCATCCATCCTGACATAAGAACATAATAAGTAGGCGTAGGATATCTGACCTGTCGATCCTGCTCCCCCGTTCAATAAGATCATGGCTGGAGTGATTGTGGATTCAGATCCACATACCTGCCTTTTTCCCCATAATGCTTAATTCCCCTACTATACAAAAATCTATTTAACTGTATCTTAAATATATTTAATGAGGTAGTCTCTACTGCTTCCCTGGGCAGAAAATTCCACAGATTCACTACTCTCTGGGAAAAGCAGTTTTTTAAAAAATTTTAGTTACAGCGTGGTAACAGGACTTTCTGGTCCAACGAGTCCACACCGCCCATTTTAAACCCCCAAATTAACCTACCTGTACGTCCTTAGAATGTGGGAGGAAACCGGAGCACCCGGAGGAAACCCACGCAGACACGGGAGAACACACAAACTCCTTATGGACAGCGACGGGAATCGAACCCCGATCGCTGGCGCTGTAAGTTTCTCCTCATCTACATCCTAAATCTATTCCCCCGAATCTTGAGGCTATGTTCCCTAGTTCTGGTCACACCTAGCAGTGGAAACAACCTTCCTGCCTCTGTTTTATCTATCCCTTTCATAATTTTATGTTTCTATAAGATCCCCTCTCATTCTTCTGAATTCTAGCAAGTATAGTCCCAGGCGACTCAATCTCCCCTCATGGGCTAACCCCCTCATCTCCGGAATCAACCTGGTTCTTCTGCACTGCCTGCAAAGCCAGTATATTCTTCCTCAAGTAAGGAGACCAGAAATGCACGCAGTACTTCAGGTGCGGCCTCACCAGTACCTTGTATAGATGTGTGCCCAGTACAGACTCCTGCGGCACCCTGCTCACTACTGATTGCCAACCAGAGAAACACCCATTGATCCCAACTCTCTGCCTTCTATTGGTTAACCAATCCTCTATCTGTGCTAATACATTACCCCCAACTCCATGCATCATTATCTTATGGATAAGTCTTTTATGCAGCACCTTATCGAATGCCTTCTGGAAATCCAAGTATACAACATCCACCTGTTCCCCTCTATCCACAGCGCTCATTATATCCTCAAAGAACTCTAGTAAGTTTGTCAAACAGGATCTGCCCTTCCTAAATTCATGCTGTGTCTACCTGATGGAACTACTTCTATCTAGATGTCGCGATATTTCTTCCTTAATGATAGCTTCAAGCATTTTCCCAACTGCAGACGTTAAGCTAACTGGCCTATAGTTACCTGCCTTTTTTAAATACTGCGTGACATTCGCTGTCTTCTAATTCACCGGGACCTGCCCAGGGTTCAGAGAATTTTGGTAAATTTTCACAGACACCTCTACTATAACTTCCACCATTTCTTTCAATACGTTGGGATGCATCCCATCAGGACCAGGGGTCGTCTCCCTTTAGGTTCACTGGTTTGCTCATCATGACTTCTTTAGTGACAGCGATTGTATTGAGGTCCTCACCTCCGATTGCATCCATAATATCTCTCTGGCATGTTAGACATGTCCTCCACCATGAAGACTGACACAAAATAGCCGTTCAAGGCCTTGGCCATTTCCACGTTACCCAATATTAATTCCCCCTTCTCGTCTTCCAAGGGACCTACATTCACCTTAGCCAGCCTTTTCTGCTTTATATAATTATAAAAACTTTTACTATCTGTTTTTATATTTTGTGCTAGTTTACTTTCAATACCTATCTTCCCTTTCTTTCTTGCTTGCTTAATGGTTCTTTGTTGCTTTTTGAAGTTTTCCCAATCTTCCGGTTTCCCACTACTTTTGGTGACTTTGTATGGATGAGCTTTTAGCTTGAAGCCTTCTATTATTTCCTTAGTTATCCAAGGCTGGCTCTCCCCACCCTTACTATCCTTGCTTTTAACTGGAATATACTTTCATTGAGCACCGTGAAAAATCTCTTTGAAAGTCTTCCACTATTCCTCAGCTGCCCCACCATATAGCTTGTGTTCCCAGTCTACACCAGCCAACTCCTCCCTCATCCCATTTTAGTCTCCCGAATAAGTATTTGCTTTTCCAGATACGAGTAGATTCTATCCCTAAGAATCCTCTCCACTAATTTCCCTACCACTAATGTAAGGCTCACTGGCCTATAATTTCCTGGTTTGTCTCTATTGCCCTTCTTAAACAGAGGAATGACATTGGCTATTCTCCAGACCTCTGGGACCTGTCCTGTGGCTAAAGACCACGCAAAGATACCTGTATCTGTCAAGGCCCCAACAGTCTCCTCCCTTGCCTCCCTCAATAGCCTGGCTTAAATCCAATCAGGCTGTGGGAACATCCACCTTAATGCTCTTCAAGAGACCCAACACCACCTCCTCCTTGATATCAACATTCCCTAGAATATCACCATATCAGCTATCCTCTATGTCCTTTCCCTTGGTGAATACCAATAAAAAGTACTCATTTAGTACCTTGCCCACTTCCTCTGGCTCCATGCATAATTCTCTCCTTTGACCTTGAGTGGTCCTACCCTATCCCTGGTTACCTTCTTGTTTTTTAATGTATATTTAAAATTCCTTGGGATTCTCTTTAATCTCTTGAAATCCAAATTTCCCGAATCTTGCCATACTTGTCTTTCTTTCTCACAGGATCATGTTGGTCCTGAATTCTGACCAACTGGCCTTTAAACGACTCCCATGTGTCAGATGTGGATTTGCCCAATAACAGCTGCTCCCAATCTACCACAGCTCCTGCCAAATACTGTTGTAATTAGCTTTTCCCCAATTTAGCACTTTCCCCCAAGGTTCAGTGTTATCCTTATCCATAATTATCTGAAAATTTACAGAGTTACAACACTGTTCCCAAAATGCTCTCCAACAGAAACTCTGATCAGTAGGCCAAGCTCACTTCCCAGTACAAGGTCTAGCGTGGCCCCTTCCCTGGTTGGATTATCTACTTACTGTATCAGGAAACCCTCCTGGTGCACCTAACAAATTTTGCCCCACTTAAGCAATTGAATCTATTGTCCATGGAGAAAAGCAGGCGGTCAACATTTTGGGTCAGGACCCTTCTTCGGGACTGAAGATATGAAAGAGGGAAGCCCAATATATAGGAAGGAAAAGCAGAGCAGTTATAGGTGGACAGAAGAGGGGAGGTGGGGTGGGCACAAGGTGGTGATAGTGATAGGCAGTTGTGGGGGAGGAGGGGAGAGCAGATCCACCGGGGGATGGGTCAAAGGTAAGAAGAGAGAAGGGGGAAAAGAAGGTTGGGGGAAAAAAAGAGGCACATGGTCAAGGATCCAGAGAGCAGAGGTGATCACAGAGGTGAAGCAGTGAGAGAGGGAATCACGAAGCTCCCATCGAAGAGAAGAAGAAAACTCCTTCAAAGTGGGAATCCTTGAAGAGACTTCGCAGTGGAGCAGAAATAGGAGAGAAAGGACTGCAGATGCTGGAATCTAGATGAAAAACACGATGACGCTGGAGGAATTCAGCAGGCCAGGCAGCATCCTGCTCTGCTTTTCCCTCCTATATATTGGGCTCCCCTTTTCCTATCTTTAGTCCTGAAGAAGGGTCCTGACCTGAAACATTGACCACTTGCTTTCCTCCACGGATGCTGCCTGGCCTGCTGAGTTCCTCCAGTGTCATCGTGTTTTTCATCTAGATTCCAGAATCTGCATCCTTTGTTTCTGCTGAATCTATTGTCAAACGAGTATCTTTTTCAATGGTTTCTTCAGTGTTTGAACTGAGTATTCCATCTCACTGAATGCTGAGTGATGAGGAGCAATATTGGTATTGGTTTATTATTGCCACTTGTACCGAGGTACAGTGAAAAGCTTGTCTTACAAACCGATCGTACAGGTCAATTCATTACACAGTTCAGTTACATTGAGTTAGTACAGAGTGCATTGAAGTAGTACAGGTAAAAACAATAACAGTACAGAGTAAAGTGTCACAGCTACAGAGAAAGTGCAGTGCAATAAGGTGCAAGGTCACTACAAGGTAGATCGTGAGGTCATAGTCCATTTCATTGTATAAGGGAACCATTCAATAGTCTTATCACAGTAGGGTAGAAGCTGTCCTTAAGTCTGGTGGTACGTGCCCTCAGGCACCTGTATCTTCTACCCGATGGAAGAGGAGAGAAGAGAGAATGTCGCGGGTGGGTGGGGTCTTTGATTATGCTGGCTGCTACACCAAGACAACGAGAGGTAAAGACAGAGTCCAAGGAGGAGAGGCTGGCATCCGTGATGCGCTGGGCTGTGTCCGCAACTCTCTGCAGCTTCTTGCGGTCCTGGGCAGAGCAGTTGCCGTACCAAACCATGATACATCCAGATAGGATGCTTTCTATGGTGCATCGGTAAAAGTTGGTGAGAGTCAAAGGGGACAAACCAAATTTCTTTAGCCTCCTGAGGAAGTAGAAGCGCTGGTGAGCTTTCTTGGCCATGGCATCTACGCGATTTGACCAGGACAGGCTGTTGGTGATGTTCACACCCAGGAACTTGAAGCTCTCAACCTTCTCAACCTCAGCACCATTGATGTAGACAGGTGCATATACACCGCCCCCTTTCCTGAAGTCAATGACCAGCTCTTTTGTTTTGTTGACATTGAGGGAAAGATTGTTGTCATGACACCATTCCACTGAGCTCTCTATCTCCTTCCTGTACTCTGACTCATTGCTGTTTGAGATACGGCCTACAACGATGGTATCATCTGCAAACTTATAGATGGAGTTAGAGCAGAATGTGGCCACACAGTCATGAGTGTATAGGGAGTAGAGTAGAGGGCTGAGGATGCAGCCTTGTGGGGCACCAGTGTTGAGAATAATCTTGCCAGAGGTATTGCTGCCTATCCTCACTGATTGCAGTCTGTTTGTTAGAAAGTCAAGGATCCAGTTACAGAGGGAGGTGTTGAGTCCTAGGTCTCGGAGTTTGGTGACAAGCTTGCTTGGAATTATTGTATTGAAGGCAGAGCTGTAGTCAATAAACAATAGTCTAACGTATATGTCTTTACTGTCCAGATGCTCCAGAGATGAGTGTAGGGCCAGGGAGAAGGCATCCGCTGTAGACCTGTTTCACCGATAGGCGAATTGCAATGGGTCCAGGTTGTCTGGGAGGCTGGAGTTGATGTGTGCCATGACCAACCTCTCAAAGCACTTCATGATGGTGGATGTCAGAGCCACTGGTCAGTAGTCATTGAGGCATGTTACCTTGCTTTCCTTTGGTACTGGGATGATAGTGATCTTCTTAAAACAGGAGGGAACCTGAGATTAAAGCAGGGAGAGGTTGAATATGTCCCCAAATACTTCTGCCAGCTGATCAGCACAAGATCTGAGCACACAGCCTGGGACACCATCTGGGCCAGGTGCTTTCCTCGTGTTCACTCTCCAGAAGACTAATCTTACGTCCTCCACTGTGATCACAGGTTCAGCTGTGTTGGTGGCTGTCAGGGTGGATGGTGACAATCCACTTCCCTTTTGTTCAAAACGCGCATAGAATGTGTTAAGTTCATCAGGAAGGGATGTGCTCTTGTTAGCTATGCAGCCCGACTTCGTCTTGTAGCCTGTTATGGCATGTAAGCCCTGCCATAACTGGTGGATGGTCAGGGACTCTATTCTGAGTTGGTATTGTCTCTTGGCATCCCTGATAGCTTTCCGAAGGTCATACCTCGATTTCTTGTAGCGATCAGGATCACCAGATTGGTGTGCAGCAGTCCTCTCCTTCAGTAGGGAGTGGATCTCTCGGTTCATCCATGGTTTCCTGTTTGGGAACACCCGTATTGTCTTCTTTGGTACACAGTCCTCCACACACTTGCTGATGAAGTCCGTGATGGTGGTGACATACTCATCAAGGCTGGCAGCTGAGTCTTTGAACATGGTCCAGTCTACTGTCTCAAAGCAGTCACGTAGGAGCTCATCTGCTTCCTCAGACCAGCACTGCACGATGTCACGAACCAGCAACAAAAGAAACACACTGAGCATGATTCAGTGTTAAAAACTATTTTATTAATCACTACTTATGACCATACGTAAAATAAAAGTAAAAATGTTAGTATTCAAAAATGTTAAACCTTGAACGTTAACCCCAAAACTAAACTCTTCGTGTGTGTGTGTGTGACAAAGTCCCAAACTCCAAGTTCAGGAATGGTTCTTAAAGTTCAGTTCCGCAAGCCATAAGGTGAAACATGAGCAAGGGCTTCTTCAACAACCACCGTTGTCTGAAGATAAGACGTAGATGTAGAGAAACAGAGAGAGAGTAATTACGAAGTCCAAATGTTTCACGATGGAACCCAAACGACACTTCAGTGTTTACTCGGTAGTGACTTCCTCACCCCGAAAAGCATCCGAATCGTGGTCGTCCACACAAGTACCTGTTTCCTTCTCCAGGTCAGCAACAAAGTGAACTCCACCGGATTACTTCCAAGTTCCATACATGGATTTCAGTGGCAGACACAGTTATTGTTTCTCGTCCATCGATAGAGAAAACTAGCAGGCTGGTGTCTCTCTCCCTTCTCTCTCTCCTCTTCTGACTTCTTCAACAATGTCATTATGTCCTTTATCTTCTATTGATGTAAGCACGCCACACACACACACACACACACACACACACACACACACACACACACACACACACACACACACACACACACACACACACACACACTCTATTTAAAAGGGACATTCACTGAGTCTGTAACAATGACTAGACAGTGCCAAATACCATTTATATGCAAGCTGCAGACAGTGTTGAGCATAGCTGTGGACCGTTATCATAGCTGTAGGTCATGCAATGCAAAATTGACTTTAATTTCTCACTAGTTTGCTCTATGGTGGTACAAGACTCCATTGGCAGCACTTCAGCCAATTTCAAGTGGCTTTTGAAGAGGAACAGAGAAACTTCCACTCTCAGCTGCAAAACATCAATGTGTAACAATCATTTCAACATCTGTGCAAGAATTCTCTGTTGGAGATACAAGAAACTACAGATGCTGGAATCTGGAGCTGCAAACAAAATGCTGGAGGAACTCTGATCAGGCAGCATCTGTGGGGGGAAATGGGCAGTCGATATTTTGGGTCAAGACCCTTAACACTGACCAGGCTTGACCAAGTTCTTTATGTTTTGTTCAATCCCCAGCCCAAGCACAAACTGTTGAGCCACAACATTTTATTATGGACTGTGCCCACGTACTGGGCATGAATGTTGGTGAGGATATGATGATGTAATATCTGAAGGATAAACTTCCACTCCCTTATTTCAAAAAGCCTTGATTCATGGTTAGTTCATCCCAGCTCCTCCAGAAAGGCCATATCTCCTCTGTTATGTCCACCATCAATTCATGCCAGCCTGACAGAATATAACAACACAGACAACGATGGCAGAATTGTTAAATTATCTGGTTAACTTAATTGACTAACAATCCAGAAATTCGAGTTCAAATCCCATCAAGGGCAGAGATTGGCCTCTGGGTGACAGACTTCAATATCTATCATCAAAAATGGCTCGGTGACACCAGCACTGCCCGAATCCTGAAGGAGAAAGCTGCCAGCCTAGGCTTGTAGCAAGTATCGAGCAACCAACATGCAGGATAAACCAATTGGCGGATGGTCACAATCTTTTCCCCAGGGTAGGGGAGTCTAAAACTAGAAAGGATAGGTTTAAAGTGAGAGGGGAAGGATTTACAGAGGACACAGAGGGTGGTGGGTATAAGGAAAGAACTGCCAGAGGAAGTGGTAGGGGTGGGTACAATGTTTAAAAGATATTTGGAAAGGTGCATGGATAGGAAATCTTCAGAGGGATATGGGCCAAATGGGACTAGTTTAAGAAGGCGATTTGGTTGCAAGGACCGAAGAGTCTGTTTCCATGCTGTATGACTCTATGAGGACCAGCTGTAGTCCAGAACTAGCTGTGCCTCTAGCCAAGCTGTTTTAGTATACTTAAACACTCGCATCTATCCAACATTGTTGAAAATTGTCTAGATATGACCTGTTCACAGAAAGCAGGACAAATCCAGTCTGGCTAACTGCTGCCCAATTATTCTCTTCTCAATCACCAACAGAGTGATAGAAGTTGCCATCGATAGTTCTGCTGAGCAGGACTTACCTGATCACTGATGCCTAATTTGAAACTTGCCATGACTACTTGACGTCACAGCCTTGTCCAAACATGGACCAAAGAGCTGAATCCTGCATTAAGGTGAGATTGGCAGTCACTTTTATCTAACCTCAGCTCTTTTGACCTATGTTTAATTCAAGGCTGTGAGTTCTGCAAATGTGTTGTCCTGACAAAATGCGAACTGGGCATCTGTGATGAGGCTATTGGGGAGTAAGTGCCATTTGATAACAATGTTGAAAATAGCTTCCTCACTTTGCTGATGATTAAGAGGGACTGATTGGGTAGTTATTAGCCCAAATGGATTTGTCTTGCTTTTTGCGAACAGGATATGCCTGAGTAATCTTTCACATTGTCAAGTAGAAGTCAGTATTGAAACCATACTGGAACAACTTGGTTAAAGGCACATTTAGTTCTGGAGCAGAAGTCTTCAATACTCCAGCTGGGCTGCTGTTTGATCCTGTGGCCTTTGCTGCTTCTTGCAATCACATAAAATGAAGCGAATTGGCTGGAGACTGGCTTCTGTAGCAGTGGTGATCTCAGGAGGATGTAAAGTTAGACCGGCTATTCAGCAGTACTGGTTCAGCATGGTTGTGAATGCCTCAGTCTTTTTAGCACTCACCGGGCCCTGCTATCATGGAGAAGATATTGGACCGCCTCCTCCCATTAGTTGTTTAGTTAGTCACCACCATTCACAACTGCTGAGCTTTGATCTGACCCATTGGCTGTGAGCTCACTTAGCTCTGTCTGTTGAATAAATAAGTAGTCCTGTATTCCAGGAAGGCACCTCATCATGTTTAAGTACAGGTATGCCTGGTGCTGGTGCTGACATGCCTTCTGCGCTGCTCACTGAAGCGTGGTTGATGCCCTGTCAGTAATGGTAGAGTGAGGGATATGCTGAATCATAAGTTTACAATTAGAATGAGGTCAAGTAGATTTATCCCTCGTGTTGGTCCGTGGGTAACCCAGTCTGACAGTTACATCCTTGAAAACTTGGCCAGCTTGGTTTGTGATGGGGCTGCCAAGCCAGTCTTAATGATGGACATTGAATCCCCCACCCATTCTATGCCCTTGCCACTTTCAGTACCACTTCTAAGTGTTGTTAAACATGGAGAAGACCTGATTTATTTCCTGAAGGGGCAGGTGGTAATCAGCAGGAGGTTTCCTTGCCCATGTTTGACCTGATGCCATGTGATTTCATAATGATTAAGGAAAGAGTTACTTCTGATGCATCTTGTATGATATCTGCTGCTCTTTATTGCAATTCCAAAGTCATTTTCCACAATAAAGGGTTAAGATGGTGGTGAGATCCGATTTTTTTAAAAAAAATCATGCACAGCATTGTAGCATCCCCCCAAAGGCTCTGTAACATTGTTCGGTTCCACCCATTCAATACTACAGCCACCTTCTGCTGCAGCCAATTTCCACTAAGCTTGAGGCCCAGCTCTGTCACCTCAGGCTGCTTAGTGTATTTGCTTTGTTTCAAACAAGCTTTGTGATGGTGCAGCCTCATGAGTGTTTCTTCCAATGATGTCAAGCACCACTGTTCAGTCTTCCTTGCAATTAATATATCATCCTGACTGCACAGGCAGTAGGGAAACTCCTGCAAAATTTGGTCCCTGTTGCTTGAAGTATTTTCAAGGCTGATTTCATGTCATTTGGCATCCTTTCACCTGAAAGCAGCCACCTGAATGCGTGTTCTCTGCCAAACAGCAATGAATCTCTGGGTTCTTATTCAACTGAGCATGAAGGTGGGGCAAGTCCAGCTTGATAAAATTTATCATCCCTCGGCATATAGATCCTGAAACGTGGGCAATAGCAATTGCTTATTGTCAGCACTTTTATTCAGCATGACCTCCCAGTCAGTTGATGCATATCCAACTTCATACCTACTTCAGAACTGCAAGCAGAGAAACACACTCACCACGATGGACCTTAACTGGCATCCTGTGCAGATCCAGCTTATAGAGTGGCTCCACCACTAGTGCCTCAAGGGAATAGGGCAGTGGTCTGGGCGTAGTTGCCTTGACATCTTGGCTGATGCAGATATGGTCTTTGTGCCCAAAGATAGCATCTGATTACACGTAACAAATCGGTGGCTTTGAAATATTCCAGGCCGCACTGGGTCAAAATGAATTTTTAGTGTTGGACCACCTCAGTAATTAGGATATCAACCATGTATTGCGGCACTAATAAGTTAGTTAATGTTGTGTAAAATCTGAGCCCATCCATTAATGTAATAGCTTTCTTTTGCACGTAGATCGCCACATTCTTTTTCAACATTTTCACCCATAACTTCTGTAATATTATTTGCTTTGAAGGACCTATCCATTCATTTAAGGTAAGTGGTGAACACTCCTTGCATCCTGTAACAGTTACTGAGTTTTCTGATGCACCCTGTTTGTGCCGTTTTTATCATCTCTTCTTGAGCCTCATTTACATGTGCTCCTCCTTAGCTCAGGACTGAGTGATTCAGCCTTCTGATTTACAATCTTCATCTCCGGTGCTGTACTGTGGAGTATTACATAACTCAGTTAGTCTAGGAGTATCGAAGGAAACTCGCATGTCTATTGCAGCAGTTGAGACTGAACTGAGCCTGAAGCATGGTACCTATAATATTGCCATGATTAACAATAATTAACCCTAATAATATGACAATCATCTCCCATTTTCCCTCTTCCCTGGAGTAATCATTACTATAACCGTAAAATCTGACTGTGCAAAACTGAAAGGGCACAGGCTGCCAAGTTGCATTATGACCTCTTGATTGGCACCCAGCAAATTACTGGATTTTACTTAAATGATGATTGAGGATAAAATTAGGACAGATTTCAGAGCTGATAAAGGCATGATAGTGAAGTTAACTGCGGGGTGATCCAATGATTTTGTTAAAGATCTCTCCACTACACATGGGTATATACCAAGCACACCTCCCTTTGACAGTTTCTGGCAAAAGCAGGTCTATACATAAAACTTTTTAAAAAATAACCTGATCTTCAAAGAAACCAGTATTTATTATTTATCAGCAAAAAACAAACTGCTGGAGGAATTCAGCAGGTCAGTCAGCATCTGTGGAAGGAAAAGGATAGTCAACGTTTCGGGTTGAGACCTTTCATCTGGACAGGAAGCAACAGTTTGTTTTTTGCTCCAGATTCCAGCATCTACAGTCTTTTGTGTCTCGTCTTTATTATTTATCAACTTCTTTTATGGTTTCTGTTAGAATTGTGTGTTACTACTTCCTGATCTCTCATCTCTAAATTTGTATATAAAACAGAACTGAATGTCACCCCGATGTATTACAGAGTCAGAATGATGTACAGTTTGGAGGAGAATCTGCAGGTGTTGGTGCTCCCTTGCAACTACCCTTATCTTTCTTATTATTGAAGGTGCATTTAAAGTTTGGGAAGGGCTATGTAGTAGCCAGGCATGCACCTTCACTGTATTTTGTAAATGGGATGTGCTACAGCCACTGAGAGGCAGAAGTGGAGGGAATGAATGTTCTGAGTGATGGATCGGGTACCACTCAAATAGGCTGCTTTTTCCTGATTGACGTTGACCTTCTTAAGTAATGTTGGAGCTGCACTCCTCTGGGCAAGTAGAAAGTATTCCATTATGTTCTGCACTTCTGTCTTATAGATTGTGGAAAGGCATAAGGTACCATGATGGAAGCAACATGCCACTAGATAACCAACTCTGAACTACATAGCCACAGCATTTATATGGCTAGTCTAGTTTACCTTCTGGTCAATGGCAACTTTCAAGATCTTGATTGCGGGGAAATCAACCATGGTAATTTCATTGAATGGCATATGTAGGTGGTTGGACTCACTCTTGTTGGAGATGGTCATTGCCTAGGTCTAATGTTACTTGCCACTTATCAGAGCATTCCTAAGTGTTGTCTAGGTGTTGTTACATGCGGGCTGGGGCTGCTTAATTTTCTGGGGAATTACAAATGGAATATTGTGTAATTATCGGCAAATATTCCCACTTCTGATTTTGGATAGGTCATTGATGAGACAGAAAATGAGTGGGCCCATGATACTGTACTGCGAAACTGTGGCAGGAGTGACCTGGGGCTGGATGATTGACCTTCAATGACCATCAACATCTTTGGTGTGAGATGTACGTCCAACCATTGGAGTATTTTTCCCTTGATGAATTCACTTTTACCAGAGCTCCATATAGTCACACTCAGTCAAATTCTGCCTTGACATCGAGGGAAGTCACTATCTCCTCTCCCCTGAAATTCAGTCCTTTTGCTTGAATTGATTGAATGATGGCTGTTGAGATTTGGAGCCAAGTGATTCTGGTGAAACCCAAAGTAGATGTCAGTGAGCAGTTTATTGGAGAGTAATTGGCACTTGAGAGCACTACCAACAACACCATTCATTGCTCTCTGATGATTGACGTAGACTAGCTGGTAATAAGTCAGATTTGAATAGTTCTGCACTTTGTGAACAGGACTTGCATGGACAATGTTCACACTGTCAGGTAGATGCCGATGTTGTAACTGTACTTTAACGGCTTGACTAGAGGCATGACTAGCACCACCACGCAAGGCTTCAGAAATATAGCTGGGAAGTTGTCTAGTCCTTTTGCCTTTGTTGTATCCAGTGCTCTCTGTCATTTCTTGATATCTTGTGTAGTGAATCAAGATATCTTTATTAGTCACTTGTACATCAAAACACACAGTGATATGCATCTTTTTGCATAGTGTTCTGGGGGCAGCCCGCAAGTGTCGCCATGCTTCTGGCGTCAAAATAGCATGGTCACAACTTCCTAACTCATTTGTCTTTGGAATGTGGAAGGAGGAAACCGGAGCAACCAGAGAAAACACACGCAGACATGGGGAGAACGTACAAACTCCCTACAGACAGCGGCCACAATTGAACTTGGGTTGCTGGTGCTGTAATGGTGTTATGCTAACCGCAACAAATCTGACGTATGTGATGGTGATGATCTCAGGATCATCACTTCTAGCTGAATGTGTTTAGGAATGCTTCTGCCTTGTCTTTAGCACTCACACATTGGGACCTTCTACCCTTAAGACCGGTAACTGTTGAATTGTGCACCAGTGAACACTTTTAGATGCTGCAGGACCACAGAGCTTGGATGTGGTCCATTGGCTATATAAATGAATCTGGAGCAAAAAAAGACCAAACTGTTGGAGGAACTCAGCGGGTCAGGCAGCATCTGTGGAAGGAAATGGACAGTCGACGTTTCGGGTTGAAACCCTTCATGTGGACTGGAAGAGGGGAGATAGCTGGTATAAGAAGGTGAGGGGAGGGGTGGAACAAGAGCTGGCAAGTGATACGTGGATCCAGGTGAGGAGGGGTGATAGGCAGTTGGAGGAGGCAAGAGAAGGAGGGAATAAATCTGCATATGGTCAGACACCCAATACATTAGAACTTGCCTTGTTTCATTACAAGTGTACCCAACTTACTGTACATTTAAAAGTCAAAAAGTCAAGTTTACTGTCATAGGCACAAGTACGTGTGTGCACAGGTGCAATGAGAAACTTACTTGCAGCAGCATCACAGGCACATAGCATCAGTGACACAACATTCATAAAAAAATATAAATTAAACATAAATTATATAAAATTATACGAGAAAGAACACAATAAGAATAAAAAAAACAAGGCCCATTGTAGTGCAAAGTGGTGCTATTATTGAGGTAGTGATTAGGGGTGTGCAGGTTGGTTCAAGACCTGAATGGTTGAAGGGAAGTAGCTGTTCTTGTACCTGGTGGTGTGGGACTTCAGGCTTCTGTACCTCCTGCCTGATAGTAGCTGCGAAAAGGTAGCATGGCCCAGACGGTGGGGATCTTTGATGATGGGCGTTGCCGTGGGGCAATGCCTCATGTAGATACTTCCAACAGTGAGGAGGTATGTACCAGTGATATACTGGGCTGAGTTCACTTCTCCCTGCAGCCTCTTATGTTCCTGTGCATTCAAATTTCCATACCAGACCATGATGCAACCAGTCAGGATACTTTCAACAGTATACCTGTAGAAGTTTGTTGGAGTGTTCGGTGACATGTCGAACCTCCTTAACCTTCTAAGAAAATAAAGACGCTGACACACCTGCTTTGCAATTGCATCTATGTGCTGGGCCCAGGACAGGTCATCCGATATGTTAACACCCAGGAATGTAATGCTGCTGACTCTCTCCACTGCCGATTTTTCCCCCAATGCAGATGGCGTGTGTTCACCTACCTTCCCCTTCCTAAAGTCAACAATCAGTTCTTTAGTTTTTACTGATACTGCACAAGAGGTTGTTATTGTGGCACCACTCAACCAGGTGTCCTATCTCACACCTGTACACTAAGTCACCACCTGTGATTTGTCTAAGAACAGTTGTATCGTCAGCGAATTTATAAATGGCATTGGAGCTGTGCTTAGCGACAGTCATGTATGTATAGAGAGTAGAGCAGGGGGCTAAGCATGCAGCCCTGAGGTGCACCTGTGTTGATGGTCAGTGAGGAGGAGATGTTGTTACCAATCCTCACTGATTGAGGTCTGCAATGAGGCAGTTGAGGATTTGGTTATAGAGGGAGGTACAGCGGCCCAGGTCTTGAAGGTACATTTCCATCACATTCTGGTTTTATTTCAGATATCCAGTATTTTTTTTATTTTCCTCTTCCCTACCACCCAAATTGTGTATTGCAATGGTATCTATTCTCATATCCCGCACTAGGTCAGGCACTGTAGGGGAGGATTTCCCATTCTTCCTCGCACAATGCCAGGAAATCCCATACCTTATAGTGCTTGGCTTAGCTTACATCTCCAGAAACAGCTGCCAGTGCAGGACAAACAGGCAGAAGACTGTAAAACTGATGAAGGTCAAAGTGGTAACCAGGGTTGCCAAGGGTGGAAAAATATTCCCACAGCTTGTGTTTGGTAATATAGTAGTTATACATCGCTACATGACTTGGCTGGCCTAATCTCTTTCTGACTTTCAAACGCCTTCGGGCTGCTTGACTGAGATGAACTTTATACGTCATCCAACACCTTTTCATCACTTTGAAGCCTTTGTGAAAACTCATTCACAGGCCATTAAGCTCACTAGTTGCACTTCTGTGATAGCAATGAGCATAAAAAATTAGTGACATTTACCCACTGCCCTTCCCCTCCACTTCTGCTCACTTCTGTAAAAGTGGTGGGGTTACCTTTCAGTCCCAACAAAGGGCTTGTACCCAAGACGTTAATCTTTCTCTTAGTTGGTGATTATATTTCCACCATTAAAAGCTGCCTAGAAAACAGAGTCTGCGTCTACAATATCTGAAACCTTCTGTTCTCCTTTGGATAAAACATATTTATGTATAACATGAAAAATCTGTTCTTTATGAACACATAAACATAGAATGACTTTTTTCAGAAGCATTGGCATCATTTTAAGTGTCTGCAAAATTTAGCTGCAAATATAACAGTAAATTTTCTAATACTGATATCATTGTTTTGCAGCCTATTCTATAAATTGCCTCAAAGATAATTAAAATCATTTAATGTCTAGTTCTTTAGAAATTAATGCATTTACACAAACCATTGTAACATTAAACCATGACTCTGCCGTCAACATTGAAAATATTTCTGTTAAATGCACAATTTAATCTCATTTATGCAAAACCACTCAGAAAAATGTAAGAATTTATTTAAAATTATTAAAACATAAAAACACGAGGTTGTTATGGCTGTTTACTCATTTCACTAAGTTGGAGGAAAAATTATCTGTAGAAGCAAAACACTTCTTTCTTCATTCCTTTGTTATGAAATATTATATAATGCCCTTTGTAAGTGGTTATTATGGATCATTTAGAACATCAGGTGCCAGTTTATCCCTTGGGCACAGAGCATGGTACCACCACTGTGCTTTGGACTGGCACTTCACACTCTCTCTCTCTCTCTCCCTCTCTCTCTATGCCTTGCCCAATCACATTTATTGCTCTGTGGACCTGACCCAAGCCTCAGTTCGCCCCTCGCTCAAAAGGATTTGGGAACTGCAAGAAGAATTTTGTGACGGTGACAATGTAATTATTTTATATTAAACAGTAAAAACTGAGAAATGGGGCTGATTATATTGCTCTAATGGGGAGATGGCAGAGGTTCAATGGAGTGAATGACTTCTGTCCATGCTTTAATGATTCTATGTTTGTAATTAGAGAGTACAGCTTATCAGTCAATGCTTCAGGGGTCACCAAGGGCAGATAGTGTTAAGCTATCCTAAAATGGAAGTCAGCACCCACCTGAATATAAGTAGAATTTGGATAGGAAAGAGTTAGAGGGATATGGACCAAACATGGGCCAATGGGACTAGCTTAGATGGGCACCTTGGTCAGCATGGATGATTTGGGCTGAAGGGGCCTGTTTCCATTGCTGGATTACTCTTTATGACTCTAGAACTCAAGAAGAATCTCAAAACTCTTTGCCATATTGAGTTTGCCCCTCTAGATCTTTATTTCATTCATCTGGTATTCAGCTTTAAATCTCTTCTGTCCATTAGACAGGGATGGAATTAGTGTAGATGGGCCAATCAGTTGGCATGGATGTGGTGATCTGTAGGGGCCACTTCTGTGCTGCATAACTCTGGAACTCTACACAACTGCAAGAGGCTCTCTCTTGATCCACTGCTGTGAACTAGAGACTTCAAGTTGGTGAAACAGTGTTAATGGCTGTTTTTGGCATTAAGCAGACTACCATTTTTAAACTGTTTCTCTGGGGCATTTGCCAAAGTTGCAGCAGTAGAGAGGAAAACACAAGTGAAAATTTCAGACACAGACATAGCTCATTGCACTTGGGTAGGAAAGGATTTAATAGCAAGGTGATAAAATGGCTCCCAATGGAATTCACATTGATTTGATCTGAAGTTCGAGTGAGTGCTCTTAAAGAAGTTAGATGTTTTTTTTTGCATGATCTACCTTGTGTTCAGCTCCTGTACATTCCCACTTAATTACAATGATATCAAGTGAGTGTCTAGAACACGCACATTTCCTGATAGTTAACATTAGAATAAACAAAGTGATATAGCACTCAATTTCTTTTGCGAAGGGAGATTTCATACAACAGTAAATAAATCTGTTAAAGAAATGAAATCCTTTAAAAACTTAGAGCCATTGAGTAACCTTGACTCTTCCCTGTAACTTACTTCCCCCTGGTGGTAATATTTGGTAATGCTGTGGGGGGGAAAAAGAGATAAGTTGCATCTCTCAATATTTTAGCTAGCTAGAACAGAGATGACTGGATGTCAATGAGCTTGGTGACTACACTTATGTGAGCGACAGATTGAGCAATATCAATTTTGCTGTAGAAGATTTGCTTGCTGTCAGTCATACACCCTGTCCAACCTCCTATTCCTTGGCTGACACAGGTTTTGCAATAAGAAATGTTCTAAAAATAAAGCTCAGAAAGGGGAAAACTTTTTCACAAGAACAGCAGATAGTGAAAAACAAATCAAATGCTATCAAAATTATGGACATTTTTAAGATGGCAAAAAGAGGGGGATTATTTACACTGGTTGGCAAGTTAGTAAAAAGGGGCATAGATTCAGGATTTTCCAGAGAGCAAACACGAAGTTTGAAAATATTTTTTACAGAGTTATTAAAAAATGGAATGGTTTGCCACAAGTGACTATTGAGGCAGAGTCTAAACATTTTTTAATAGAGTCTGGATAAATATTTGAAATGGAAACGGGGAAAAAGACAGGTGTGTGAAATTAACTTCAACTCAAGCAAGTACTATCAGATCCGTGATGGACCAAATAGCCTCTTTCTGGGTTATAATTTCTATGTTAAAATTTCTCGTAAGCACACATTTTTCAAAGTTGGTGGAAGGAATTGTACTTCTTAAGTTCAATAGAACAGCTGACATTCTCAATATGATTATGAGAAATAGACTTCAATTTAATTTGTTTTGGGAATTTCAGACAAATTTTGTTTGCATGACACCTGTTCAGTAGTTATAACAGAAAAATATCTTCATTGTTTTGACAATGTGATTAATAGTTTGTATTTATGCTAATTGCAGTCAGTCCTGTCAATTAGCTGTTTAATATTCAATGCATTTGCTCATTGGTTTGTTGCCTAACAGAAGACAAACATTCACATTTGATTTAATATTTTGGGTTGCAGACAAAGCTAACTAGACTGTATTTGTTCTTCCTTCCTGTTTGCTTAAAGCATTAAGAATCAAACGTTGCAATATAGACTAGTGGACTGGGGTCATACATTAGCCCTTTATCATGGTACACTGGCTTTACTCTGATGAGCTGTCAAAGACTAGCAATTTCTATGCAAGTGCAATATGTATTGTTCAGCATTAGACTCACATCCCGAAACAACCTCAGTTCTTGGTCAGTGGAATGTTCAGGTGTTTGTCAGGGACCATCATGAAAATGCAAATCTTAGGCATAATTGGCATCTTAGTCTGACAATTACTGTATATCATTTTCTACCTAACATAAAACTTTTCTTAAACCTGATAAAACTATCCCTTCCCAAGGGTCACTTGCTGTGCTTAAAAAAAATTCAAGCTGTGGGTAAAACATGTTTATCATCATTCTGAAGTAGTTATCATTCTGAAGTGGTGGAGCACTCAATAGTTGCCAGAACATCTACCAAGAGAATTTTTACAATGCTGCAGTTTTGATAGTGATTTGATCCAGAGCCACCCATAAATGCAAAGATATTCCTGAGTTCAATTTCACAACTTGTCTTGGTGAAATCTGAACTCATGATCTCAGGTTACTAGTCCAGTAGCATAACCATTTCCTGACTCTTCCTACAGCAGTGCTTCAAGATCAGTCAATGAACTGTGACTTTCACTGGGCCCATTTTTTGCTGTATGCCATCCAACCGGGGTATAGAGTTCTGTGAAAAGCAAACAAAAACTATAGATGCTGGAAATCTGAAATAAAAACAGAAAATGCTAGAAATATTCAGTATGTCAGGTAGCATCTATGGAGATGTGTACTATTTCAGTTTGATAGCCTTTCATCAGAACTAGGAAAGTGGGGAAAATAGTGTCCAACTTTGTTTTTACGTAACAGTTAACATACAATGTTACTGAGTCCATTCCCCTACTGAATTCCCATTGGCTCATTTAACATATTCTTTCTAGTTCTTAAACTTTTCCTAACAACTGTGTCTGACCAGGGACCTTGTGCTCAAGGTGCATCTTTACTGTACTTTCCCAACATGATGGTATGAAGCCCATGTGACTATGATCCTGTGTGTCCCTTCTTACTTTTCAGGATTACGACAGTGAGCCTTCCCTGAGAAATAGAATTGATGGTATCTTTCCTGAGTCCTGTTTCCTTGGGGGGAAAAAAAGCTGCTGGAATGGTCCATGCCCAGTTCTTAAATTACTTACAAGTTTGTTGACTCCTTAAAATGTCAGAAACAAGTGTTACCACAATTAACTTCAAACGGACCAAATCTTGACTGTTAAAAATAAAGTTGACAAGTTCCATTAATTCTGATTACACAAAAAGACTTTGTAACAAAATGGAATTAATGCAGTTAAAAGTCCAAGAAAGAGAGAATTTAGTACAATCACTATCAAACGTAGAATATAAACCGGGTGTATGAATTAACCCTGTGAGTAGCCATGAATATTCACTCAATATTTTATAAAGGCCAATAAGGGGGAGAGATACAAAGCCTGCTGCAGTATTTTATATGGTATTTCCATTAGAGGGTCATTAGGTGAAAGACCACATATTATCAGAAGCATGCAGAATACCGAAGATATTATTTCTGCATATCAGAATAGCACCATGTTTATATAGACCAAGGTTTCTTATTCAATTAACTATTTGTGAATTGAAAATGTTCCTTGATGTTTTTCACCTGTTTGAATTCCATCTTTTTCAACAAGGTAATAAAAGCAAAGGCAATGTGTACAAGAGCTGATTCCACTCTAAGTATATATCTGAGTAAGAACAATAATTTTTTGGCATTTAGAGTTTGATATTAACATTTTATTATGTGATCATGTTAAAGACCGTCTGTTCACATATACATTTGTTTGACTTCTAAATCTGTTGTCACCCTGCTTGTTGGCAAGTTCAACTCTAACAACGCTCCCACTTAAATTTAACCCTGCGAGTGAAGTTACAACTGCTTCTGCAGTTACCTCATCCTTGTAGTCAAGAAAAGCTCGGTGTTGAGCACCCTGCCAATTCAGACGTAATGGAACTGCATTGTGATATCTCAGAATATTCTTCAATTCACTGACTCTCATACATTGAGGTATATTACCCATATATACTGTAGTAACTCTGCTTGGAGCATTAGACTGTGTTTTACAGTCATCACAATTTCCAGTCATTTCAAATGGATGATTTTCAATCCGTGTTGTAGTTGCACCTTTCCTTGACGTCCTTTCATCAGAGAACTTTTGCAGTTCTTTTGTATCGATGCATTTTTCATCCTTCAGCGTAACATCCTTGCCGCCTTGCTTTTCCCTGAAGCGAAAGCTTTTAAGGATAGGAATTTTTTTCATCGTCTCTGAATCCACCTGCCCCCAAGAGAAAAAGGTAAAGCAGAGAGCTGAAGTAATTGGTTACAGGATGTTTAGTGTGATCAAATTTTTTTCTTTGTTTGACGCAGGAGAGCTTTTGGTTCAAAGAGCTGAGAGGTCAGAGGTCTAACTCATGCTCAAGCCTCAGCACCATAATTCAGGTGACCGGTCACCGAGAATAGGACAGCAGATCCCAACATGGTGGCGGATAGGATTGGTGAACTAGCCAACGGCTCTGATGGGAGCTGTGACAGCAGCAAGCCAGGACATCAACCTACAGCAGCCTACTTTCTTCTCTGCATGTCCCTCCTTTTACATAAACAAAAGGTTGGAGGATGCTTTTGGAATAGCAGTCTTTTGAAAGACATTTGGCGAGGATGATCAACACCTGGTCCAAACTGAGAAAGAATGAGCTACATTCAACTTGCACTAGTAAGTTGGCAATTTCTGTCTACAGCTGGTGTTAAGTCCTTCATTTGCTGACCAATTCTGACAATCATTTAATGCTTCCATATACTTGACAATTATATAACACTAGCTCAGGGATCCAATAACATAGCTGATCATTTGCCTTTGTCTTAGATGGGTAAAGTCAAGCTTGTGGCTCAGTTGGGAGTGCCGAAGTATTGAGGCTGTTATGACTCCAAATTATTTCACAGCTGGAAATGCAAGTTCAATGGGTTAAAACTTACTCAGATGAAGCAAGTCAACTGTTTGCTGCCTTTCAATACACGATAATTAATCTGCTGAGTTTGCAGAGAAACATCCATGCTTGTTCACTGAAATAATAGTTCTTTTCCTCTATCCGCAGGGCCTGCAGTTAAACACTAATTTAAACACTGCCAGGACACTTACTTTTATGTAACTAGCCATCCTTGTCATAGGGTCATACAACACAGAAACAGGCCTTTCAGCTCACCTTGTCCATACCAACCATCAGGTACCCGTCTATACTAATCCCATTTGGTCAGTGGCTTTCAATGCCTTGGCAATTCAAGAGCTTGTCTAGATACTTGTTAAATGTTGTGAGAGTACCTCCATCTACCACCCACTTAGGGAGTGCTTTCTAGATTTCAACCACCTTCTGGGTGAAAAAGTTCTTCCTCGGATCCCCACCAAGTCTCCTACCCCTTACCCTAAACCTATTCCCTCTCGTTCCAGATACCACTCTTATGGGTTAGTTTTCTACTAACTACTCTATCTATAAGATATGAGATATTTTTATTAGTCACATGTACATTGAAACACACAGTGAAATGCATTTTTGCGTAGAGTGTTCTGGGGGCAGCCCGCAAGTGTTGTCACGCTTCCGGCACCAACATAGCACGCCCACAACTTCCTAACCCGTACGTCTTAGGAAAGTGGGAGGAAACCCACGCAGACATGGGAAGAACGTACAAACTTCTTACAGACAGCGGCCGGAATTGAACCCGGGTGACTGGTGCTGTAAAGTGTTACACTAAGTGCTACACTATCATGCCTGTCCAATGTTATGCACCTCATTATTATACACCTCTATCACGTACCCCCTCAACCTTCTCCATTCCAAGAAAAATAAACCTAGCCTATCCAGTCTCTCCTCATAACCTGCTTCATCCCAGGCAGCATCCTGGTGAATCTCCTCTGCACCCAATCAAATCCTTCCTATCGTGTGGTGACCAGAACTGCATACCATACTCCAGCTGAGGCCAAATTTACAAATGGTTTTATGCCATGATCCACACACAGTAGGAAGTTGTGCTGGATATTCCAAAATGATCATCTTCATTTCACTTACAGACATTTAATTTAGGTTGCCTGCAGACATCACAAGTCCATGAAGTATAGGAATAGGAGTAAGCCAATCAGTACCTATAGCCTGCCTCCCTGTTCAATAAGATCTCTCGTCTCGTTCACTTTTCCAATGTCTCCTCATAACGTTACTAAGGAGGCTTTTATTCCATTACAAAATTTCAATATTAATGCACACTGTAATAATGTTGCAATGATTCAATTCACAGAAGTGGGGGGCTGGAATACTTCACCACTCAACAGGAGCAGGGACATGCCTACATTGGAGAAACTCAGGGAGGGCTGGGATTGGAGTTGGTGGAGTGGCAATGAAAGTGAGGTTCCCTGTTCTCTGGTCCCTCTCAGTGACCGATTACAATAAGGCCAATTTGTAAATAGATGACAAACGTGGAGATTTGTACGTATGCAGAAAGACCAAAGACAGGGATGGCGAGAAAAGACAGAAACAGTGAACCTTCCCCTCCCCCCCCCCCCCCCACCCACCCCCAGAGAAAAAGGAACTGCATAGAAAAAAAGTTTTTAAACCTTTGACCATATAATTCCTTGAGGTTTGGAACACTTGCAATCTGTTCTGATCACTTGAGTAGGTGTAAGGATGTAATCTACAATTAGATCATGGTTGTCCATCAACTCTTCTGGGATGTCAAGCAACTAGAAAGATAAAAGTATAGAAACAGGTTAAAACTCTTCACAATCTTTGTCAGAATATCGCAGAATGTTCAAGTCAGTAGATGCTACTCAGTACTAAACACATTATGTCACTCATTGCACAGTGCCAAACTTGCTACTGTTGGCATTTGCTCTTCATAGCTGCAGAAAAAGCACCCTCTGGCACCTCCTCTGAATCAGGGAACTGCAGTGTAAGCAATGCCAAATGGCACCTTTAGCAGTGAATGAATTAAAGGAAATGTTTAAGGATCAGACTGCAAAGCGGCCTTATCCTCGTGTAAATATACATGCAGGTGTTTATTTTTTTTAAAACTTATTTAGAAATTAAACCCATGTTTAAATGTTTACCCTGCCAATGATTGGCTTCCTGATTGGGGCTGGAGCTTTTGCACTATCTTCCCATGCTAAGCCATGAAGCATGATACTTAATTCTCAGACCCACAGGGTTTTCCCTTCCACTAAAAAGGTATCTCCCCAAGCCACTAAGATGTTCACAGATGCTTTTTATATGTAACCACTTAAGCACCTGGAGGGAATAAACAAAATAGTCCAACTAGAACTTCTGAAATTTTTATTCTGAAGTCAAAAATGACCATTTTGAGTTCCATCAGCTTTCACTGTACAAAGCACTTCCACTGTACAAAGCACTTCTACCTCCTGGCTACACTTTGTTTACTTATTCATTTTTTGGGATGTGAATATCACTGGCAGGGCCAGCATTTATTGCTTGCCGCTAATTGCCCTTGAGAAGGTGTTTTTGGGCCACCTCCTCGAACCCCTGAAGTTCTTCTGGTGAAGATACTTCAGCCACAGAGTAGTTACAGGATTCAGCAACAATCAGGGTAGTGTGTGACTGGGGGGAATCCTACAGTTGATGGTGTTCCAGTGTACCCTTCTACCACTGCCCTGCTTGGTGGTAAAAATCACCGGTTCGGCAAGTGCTGTCAGAATGTTCAACTTGTTCAGGGCCAGAAGAATCACCTTCAACTGTACCTTCTGTGGGCTTGACTTTTCCTGAGTAAACCAATCTGTCCTATAAAAAGTCTCAGTCTATGGTGAACTGGGGAAGATTCACTTTATGCAAAGAGCAATTCAAAATTTCTACTTGAGAGTTTGGTCCTCTGCTTGGCTAATAAGTAAGCAAGCAGTGATTACTATTCTGGTTAAATAAAGGAAGCAGAGCTTTTGGGAAGGTTTTATACGAGCTTTATACACTGCTTGTATATTTGTTGCCCAATAAAGTTTTCTATTGGAAACTGAGCAGCCAAAATAAGAATTTCACAAACTAAAGCAACAGGTTTACCCGATCGTCCACCTGGGGATATTGAATGATCTTGTCGAAACAAGTGGGCAAGGGGGTATTCCTGAGAGAACCTGTCCAATTGTCAACTTACAAGAAATATATATTCACTGCTAAAGGTGCCATTTGGCATTGCTTACACTGCAGTTCCCTGATTCATATTCAAAGAAATATAATGAAAGAGAAGAGTTTGCAGTTACCTGCCAGGTTATGTTCTGATACAAACTCAGTAACATTCGATACTTCCTTGCTCAGCCAAGAACTATAGAGTCATAGAGTTATACAGCATGGAAATAGACCCTTCAGTCCAACTCGTCTGTGCCAACCAGGGGTAACTTCCTGTGCCAGTCGCATTTGCTTACATTTGGCCCATATCCCTCTAAACCTTTCCTATTCATGAGATGTCCAAATGACCACTGCTGTCTGTAGTCCTCTGTTAAGTCAACATCAATGCAAAAATTTTGATGGCTAGTTGAATTTTTTTGAAGAATTCCCATAACTGAAAGTAGCAAAAATATACAAAAAGTAATGCTCAAGAGCGAATGGATCAAAGAAATTGCTGGTGAATACAGATTCTTGTGATTGCTTCAATAATAGAGAAGTTGTTGTGCCTAACTGTTAAGTTCTTTGCAAATGAATGAAAGAAGAGCGAAAAAAAACAGGAAAAAGGCTGGAGTTGGAGTATTTGATAATTTCTTATTTGGAAATGGTTCCAAAAGCTGCTTTCGCCAGCTATTCTGCATATAAAATTACACAGAAGAGTGTGGACTAGCAGAGCTGCCTCAGGTTTAAGAAAAATTGCACTGCTAAACAATGATAGAATTCTAATATTTTTGAATGGTGCCTTGGAAAATGCTTTGTCTTTATACACTCTACTAAGTTTAAGGTTTGTATCATGTTCAAATCCCCATGCCTTCCCTACCTCTGATCCAACTACACTTTGATCTTTCCACACCTCTCAACTCTCCTCCACTCACTCGCTTTCCCCTTTTCCCACTTCCTTTCTCCCAATCTTTCTCTTGCCTTCTCCTCTCTCCAGCAAGTTCCACGTCAGGGTGGTACAGCTGTGCAGTAGGTGGTGCTGCTGCCTCACAGTTTCAGGGACCCAGGTTCAACCCTGACGTCCTGCTGTGCTTGTGAAGTTGCACGTTCTCCCTGTGACCATGAGGGGTTTCCCTGGATGCTCCAGTTTCCTCTGACATTTCAAAGTGCTTGTTGAAAGGTTAATTTGTTACTATAAATTACCCCTAGTGCAAGCAGATTGTAGGAGAATCACGCTGGATTTTATGGACATGCAAAAGAAACACAGGGGCAAGAGTATGCCATTTATCCCTGCTCCACTATTCAATTTGATCATGTCCGATCATCCAAATTCACAAGTTCACCACTCTCCGGGTGAAGAAATTTCACATCCCAGCCCTACCTGGGCGACTCTTATTCTTAGACCTCACAATCTAACTTGTTTAACCTTGCACCTTATTGTCTACCTGCAATGCATTTCCCTGTAGCTGTGACACTTCACTCTGTATTCTGTTATCATTTTCACCCTATACTACCTCAATGCACTGTGTAATGAATTGATCTGTATGAACGGTACGCAAGACAAGTTTTTCACTGTACCTAGATACAGGTGACAATAATAAACCAAAACCAATAGACTGATTTCTGGTTCTGGATTCCCCCACCAGCAGTAATGTCCTTCCTGCACCAGGTCTGTCTAGACTGGTTTGAATTTTTGTTTTTTATTTCTGTTACATCCCCTTTTATTCCTTCAAATCCTAGTGAATATAGGCCTAATCATACTGACCTCTCCTCATAAGGCAGACCTGCCATTCCAGGAATCAGTCTAATGAACCTTTGCTGCACTCCCTCTAGAGCAAGAACATCTTCCTCCAGATAAGGAAACGAAAATTGAACACAATACTCAAGGTGTGATCTCACCACGACCCTATATATTTCCACCAAAACATTTCTGCTTCTATAATCAAAGCCCCTGACCATGAAGGCCAATATACCATTTGCCTTCTTAAATACCTGCTGCACCTGCATGTTTACCTTTAGCAACTGGTGCACAGGACACCTAGGTCTTGATACACCACCCCTCTCCCAATTCACTGTCATTCAGAAAATAATCTGCCTTGCTGTTTTTGCCAACAAAATGGATAACCTCACATTTATCCTCGTTATACTACATCTACCATTGTATTTGTCAATTCCCTCAACCTGTCCAAATCACACCAGGGGTTGACTGCATCCTCTTCTCAGCTTAAGTTCCCATCCAGCTTAGTCATCTGCAAACATTTAATTTTCTCATCTAAATCAACAGGTAAGGCAATGAGGCTGATGGGGTTGGTCCATTCCCGATTTAGCTACAACTATTAAATTGTCAATCAACCCAATTCTTTCTTCAAAACATAACATTCAAAAACATACAAAATCTACAAGTTATGATAAATATTCTGAATATTTTTTAAATGTAGAGTATGTTTAAAAGTATTAAATATATTAAATCACTTTGAAATATTTAACCTTTAAAAACAAACAATTAAAAAAATTCAAAATTATACTCATTAAACCCTTGTAGTTCCTCCCCAATAAAGTGAATGAGAAGCATCAGGTCTATCCGGGCTCAGGATGTTCATGCACATTGCCCACTTGCAGCAACTTTACACTCCCACAGGGCTGGCAACACAGTGGTAATCCACTGTCTGCAACCTTAACAGTTCTGCATCCAATAATAGCTGTGTTCAGTGTTTTGTACGGAAATGTCTGCAATTGTGGATAAGTGGATATATCCCCCACCAAAATCTGGGCCAATGTTTTGAATGTCCTTTGGTACATTATAAATCTTCCAATCATTTATTGAAATAAATAAACCAGGGATCAAATCTGAAGTGATCATCATGCTGTAATTCAGAATTTCTCACTGGTGCCAAATGTTCTTATATAATAGTTGTGTTAATGGTCATAACTGGTGAACAAAACTGTTCGAGCATCAAGTTAGTGTGTAGACCTGGACTAAGAAATATTGACCACAGATTTTTCAGTTGAATGATTTCACTGTCTGAGTAGGCAATCAATGCGAGACCATGAAGATAGCAATGTTGGAGGGATATATGTGAAAGTACCATGAAAAATTACATTCTTTTGCTCTAGAAAATCTGTCCATATAACTTAATTTATGGTAGTGTTTTAACTGCTCTGAAGTCATTTAGTATTGAACACAAATGAATCTACATTGGCTTGTAATCAAGAACAAGAAAGTCAACAGAAGGGTCAATGTTCTCTTGAAAGTACTCAGTGATGGCCTTTCAGTGTTCTTGTTGCATATTTTTACTGATAAATAATGCTCATTAAATATACTTCAGGAAGGAAAAACCAGTGAATAAGAAGCAATAAACAGACTTGCGCTTCGTGAGTTTTGAGAATCAGTTGCCATAGTTTAAGATGTAGCCTTTACTGTGATTCAAGGATTGCAGTTTGGAATCCTGGGATGGGGACAGTTTGTACAAAGACCATGGAGGGAGCAGACATTATCTCGTTGCAACTGCACCATGTGCAAGTAAAAAGTCCCTTTAGATGCCCAGATTCTGCTGCTATTATAGCAAAGATTTGAAATATTTATTTAAAATCCAATGTTTTAAAGGTTCAAACAGAAGACGGGGAAATACATATGAATGCCAAGTAATCTCCTGTGACATTCCATACAGCAAGTCAAGAGTGTGTGAATTTCAAATGAAGAAATTTTAGAAGAACAATGATAATTGGATTACGGTACAGAATCAACTGAAACTGCATTTTGAAGTTATACCTACGGTTCTCATTTGTAGGTAATAGTTTGGTTTTATTTCTCTTTCAGATGAGATGTTAAGCCATTTGACAAAGATCCTAGACTAATATTGAAACAGTGTCATCCGAAGTAACTTTTTTTTAAACCAAGTACACCACTACAACAAAATGTTATTTAAAACTCAATCATGTGAGTAATGCATATTTTCAAATTAGACCTGGATCCTCCATGCGCCATGATGTCAAGCTTTGTGCAAAGCTATTTTGCCATCACTTGCGCAAAATTCTTTTGTGCCTTCTGGGATCTCAAACAGCAATGGCTCAGTCAGACAAAGTGGGCTTTGACAGGAGACTGGAACGTTGCTCTGATATTAAAGAGAACCACCCTTACTAGGTCCTCCTCGGTGGAGCCAGAGATGTCCATCAACTTGAAGGTAAGTCTTCCTCTAATTGTATTGCTTTTAACAATCATTCCCACCAACCTTCACCTTGCAGCTGACGTCCCTAGGGCCCCCACTAGCATATCCCATCAGCAGCACCATCTTAGATACAAGCCAACCTTCCCCCAGATCCTGGCACAATAGTGTGTCTAGCACCATCGGCACACCCATCCTGCCTTCTTGGTCCTAGGATTTCAATATATGCCTTGGAACCTTTAATCTTTATGAGAGTTCACAGAACTTTAATTTAGCATCTCACCCAAGGAGAAACCTTTCCTATTATGTGACAATCCACCATTTGCTCACTGGAGCATCAGTCATGATTACACAATCATAACCTATTGTAACTCCGAAGAATGCAACAATTAATATGGCTAACAAGCAATCTATTGGAGGAACTCAGGGGGTCAAGCAACATCTGTGGGAGGAAACAAATCGTCGATGTTTCGGGTCAAAACCCTGCAGCAGGACAGAGTGGAGAGGGAAGATGGCCAATCTAGGGGAGAAGGGAAGTGGTAAAACAGAAGTCCGAGATGACTGGTGGACTGAGGAGGGGTGTAAGATGCCAGGTAGGGGAGCGGAGGAGGTGGAGTTGGGAGACATTGGCAGGTGAATGATATCTGGAGCTCTCTTTGCCTCCATCTTCTAGCATCCACAGTTTCTTGTGCCTCCAATTAACATGGCTACTTTAGTGTTGATTGACTCTTTAATTATCCAATTAATGTAGACATCTAATTAATGGAATAAAATGTGAGTATCTTTTCAGATATCCCCCTGTATATTGCATCCATTTGTGTATTTTAGCAATTCTGCCCAATCCTATAGCAGCCTAAAATGGACAGGAGTTTGTGGTTGAAAGCAATCTGGATTATTTAAACAACAGGTACACTTTCTTAAGTGTTGGCGGTTGAAATTACTGTGGGTTGAATAATACAAGGCCATTCAGCTCATCATTTAGTTTGCTGGCTCACTGAGAGACCCGTTAAATGAGAGCCACTTCTATGCCCTTTTCCCATGCCCTCAAATCTATTTCCTTTTGCCACATATATTTGTTTCTCGTCTTAAAGTGATGATAGAATCTGCTTCCATTTGTGGTCTATGATTATGGATCTTCCTTCCGCTGGAAGAACTTTATCATTTGCTCAATTAAAATTTAATTTTGAAGGCCTCTACCAAATTACTCCTTGAACTCTGTTCCAATGACAATATTCCCAGCTTCGATCGCCTTTCCACGTAATCCTTCGTCATTTTACTCAGCCATTATCATGAAATCATTCTGCCTTTGTAATGCAGGATAGATTATATTCCTTTCTGAACCTTGTGGACGAATCCTGTGATATTAAAGTATAGATTTTGAAATGAAAGACATTACTCACAGAAATGTCAGAAAATGCCAGAAGTGCATAGAGGGTTGATCAACAACCAAAACAGGCAGGTTAATGTTCTGAGTGTAACATTTCAATAGAACAGAATGTCCCGCTGTCCATTTGCAGTATTTTCAGTTTTTATTTCAAATTTCACCATTTGCGGTTTTCTTTTTCCTCTGCAGTAGCTCATATTTATTTTTCCAAGTTGAAAAGAAAATATTCTATTGATGGCCTCAGTCACAACACAGTTTTCAGCACTGCCCATTTGCAAAAGTTGATTCACACAGTACTCCAAATTGGATTGGGTGCCAATTGATGGAATATTTCTGTATGACACACCGGGGAAAACTAGGCTACATACATTTAAACTGTATACAAGTAGGAATGGGCTGGATGCTTTTTCAAAAGCGTATTGAAGGGTCTGGAAAGCATTGCTGGTTCATGTGGTGGTTTCCGAATCTCTGCGTGCCTTTAAGAGGAAGCTGGAGGAGTGTTTGGCTGGGCAATGGATTGCATCATGTTGAAGGTGAATGGATTAACAGTTAATGCACATTTGGTCAATGTGATCTTCTGGACTGGTTTCAATTGCCTTAGGGGGTTGCACAGAAATTTTCCAGATTCCACCCCCTGCCTCTCCCCCTTTATTAGTTTTGGTCTTTTGTGGTTTCAGGTCTTTCCCAGGAGAATACATGGCTGTGGGTGTGAACTGGAATGAGTACAAGGCCAGCTTAATGAACCAGCCATTTTTTTTTGCCATTTTCATACGATCATATATTTGAGACCCTTCCACTTAGTTACAGATTATAGGATTTATATTAATGGCATGGTTCACCTTTTTGCTCCCAAAGCAAAATATATTTGGCTTTTTGTTTTACATGACAAAACAAAATAATGCCTTTATGTTTCACTTCACATTTCATTATGGTTAATTTCAACAAACCTGGCAGTCATGTACTGTGGTAACAACAACTGTATCCTCATCAATGCTTCCCATCGATACCATCATGGAGTATTCCAAGTCAGCAAAGCCTTCTCCTTTTCCAATTCTCCAGCCTTGAGATTCAATGCAAATTGCATGTTAAGAGTGCAACAAATAAGTTAAAAAAGATGAACTTTATTTTAAAATTAAATGTAAAAAGTCAAGGGTAAAATGCATGGTACTTCCTCTAAAGAAAATTAGATAAAGATGACAAGATAAGTTGCTTATTTCGAAACCCTAGTTCCATGTATAGCTATTAGGCTTTAGCTCTTCGCTCTATAAATTTGAGCTCCATCAAATTCTATCTTGTGTACTAATTCACATCAACTCCAATTCATGAGGTACTACTGAGCGTGAAGGCAAGCATGGAGACACAAGAGACTGCAGATGCTGGAATCTGGAGCAACACAAGATACTGAATGACCTGAAACACAACTGTCCATTTCCCTTCATGGCTGCTTCCTGACCCGCTGAGTTCATTCAATATCTTGTGTGTCAATAATGGTAAACATGTCATTTACCGCCTTCACAATGCTATCTACCTGTGTTGTCACTTTCAGGGAACTATGATCTTGAATACCAAAGTCCTTGAACCCCAATGTCCTTGTCCATCAACATTCCTTAGTGCCCCAACACTTACTGAGTGTGTCTGACCCATATACAACTTCCCAAAATGCATTCACCTCACATTTGTTGGGATTACATTTTATCTGCCAACACCCTGCCCAACTTTCCAGCTGATCTATATCCTGCTGGAGCCTTACGTATCCTTTCTTGCTTTCCACAACACCACCAATTTTTGTGTCATCCACATACTTATCATTCCTCCCACTTGGAGGCAATCCAGAGAAGGTTCACTTGACCAATTCTTGGGATTAAGTAAGACTTGCTTTATGAGGAAAGATGCAAGTAAACTGGACCCATACTCTGGCGTTTGCAAGAATGAGGGTGACTTTAATCAAAACATGTAACATTTTGATGGGATCTATAGGATAGATGCTGTAAGGGTGTTTCAACAGTAGTTGAATCTAGAAATAGTGAGTAGAGTCTCAGGATAAAGATTTTACCTATCATTTCAATGAGGTGACTTCTGAATCATTTGAATTCTCTAATCCCAGAGAGTTGTGGATGCTGAGTCACTCAAGGTCACCAAATATAGATTTTTGGGGATTCAAGGATTATAAGCAACGGGCAAGAAAGTAGAACTAAGGCCACAATCTTACTGAATGGCAGACCATGCTTAAGTGGCTAGATAACCTGCTCCTTTACAATGTATTAAGTTCTTGAACTCATCTTCCTAACTTCCTCCAGCTGTACAAATCAGCAAGTTCTCTGTGCACCTCCAATGCTCCACCACAGGTGACCACACTCTCAGCTGCCAAGGAGAGCAAGCAGTAGAACTTGCTCCCCAGATCTCTGCACATCTCTACTTTTCTCTTCTCCTTCAAGGTGCTTCACAAAACCAACTTCTTTCACCAAGCTTTTGATCATCTATCTTAATACTTCGTGGTTCACTGTTAAATATTGTCTGGTAATTTCCCAGTGAAGCTCCTCAAGGTATTTTGTTTTGTGAATTATGCTAAATAACTGCAATTTATTGATACTAAAAAATCTTTCAGTGGTACCGTACAACTTAACACTTAAAATTACAGGTGTATATTTTAAACTTACATTCTAAATGTTACCTTTCTTAGATACAGCCACGGAGCCCACCACAACCAGGTCTATGTGAACTTTCGCATCAAGTCCCACAGGTACACTGAAATCCTTCACACCCTGAAGTGATTAACAGGAAATATAATATCATACAGATTAGATTGCTCACCAACTTGCCAAATATGAATAGAAAATTTTACATCATGTCCCTGGTTATATTGAAAAAGTTATCCACAGTGACTACACTTCAAAAACAAAACCATGAAAATGGCTTTTCTCCACAGATGCTGCCTGACCTACTGAGTTCCTCCAGCAGCATCTTGATTTTTCATCTAGATTCCAGCATCTGTTGTCCTTTGTTTCTCAGGATAGGCAGGGAGTGCAGGATTCCCCTGTGGCCATTCCCCTGAGTAACAAGTATATTGCTTTCACACAAAGCACTGGAGGAACTCAGAGGGTCAGGCAGCATCTATGGAGGGAAATGGATAGTCGACGTTTTGGGTTGAGGCCCTTTGGATTTTCTCGGAGGGATGGCCTTTCAGAGGAGAGCAGCAGCAGCCAGGTCTGTGGTACAATGATGGACAGAAGGGGAGGGTGCAGACAAGGAGAGCTGGAGTGAGAGAAGACTTGATAGTTAGCGGGATAGACAGGAGATTCCATGGCCGCAAATGAGACTGCAGGAGTTAGAAGAACAAATAAGCAGGGAGATTGCAGATAGCTGAAGGAATAACAGGGTTGTAATTGTAGGTGATTTTAACTTCCCTGATGTTGACTGGAACTGCTGTAGTGCTAATAGTTTGGATAGGGGTCAAAATTTTATAAGTGTGTCCAGGAAAGTTTGCTCAAGCAATATGTAGATAGTCCTACTAGAGAGGGGGCAACACTCGACCTCCTGCTGAGAAATGAGGCTGGGCAAGTAGCTGAAATGTCAGTGGGACAGTACTTTGGGACCTGTGACCATAATTCTATTAGTCTTAAAATAGCTATGGAAACAGATAGGATAGGTCCACACGTTAAAGTCATAAATGGGGACAAAGCTAATTTTCATGGCTTTAGACTGAAAGTTGCAAAGGTTGATTGGAAGAGGCTGTTGGCAGGTAAAGGGATGTCTGGCAAGTGGCTTTTAAAGAGAGGGAGAGTTCAGGGTCAGTATTGAGGGAAGGGCAAGGCTGGCAGGATTAGGGACCCCTGGCTGATGAGGGATAATGCAGCTCTGTTCAGGAAAAAGGAGGCATATATCAGGTATAGGCAGCTGTGATCAAGGGTATGCCTTGAGGTGGATAGGGATGTAGGAGTACACTTGAGGAAGAAATTAGGAGGGCAAAAAGGTAAGGGAGAATCCTCAGATCCTATAAGTATGTCAAGAGCAAAGGGGTAACTAGGGAGAGAACAGGTTCACTTTAGGATTGGTGCGGTAATTGGCTTATCATTGTCACAGGTACCGAAATGCAGCAAAAAGCTATTGTTTGCATACCATTCAGACAAATCATTCCATACATAAGTACAATGAGGTAGTAAAAAGGAAAACAGAATGCAGAATATAGTGTTACAGAGAAAGTGCAATGTAGGTAGACAAATAAGGTGCTATGGCCATGACGAGGAGATTGAGAAAGAGTTCATCTTTACACAGAAGTCTTAAATGAATACTTCTCATCTATATTTACTGTGGCAGCTAAGGAATTCAGGAAAGAGAATGGTGATGTCCTGAAACATATCAATATCACACAAGAGAAGCTGCTGGTGGTGTTAAGGTGCATAATGGTGAATAAATTCCCAGAGCTTGACCAAGTGTGTCCCAGGACATTGTGGGAAGCAAGGGAAGAAACCGTAGGGGCCCTGGCAGAGAATTTTGTATCTTCCTTAGCCACAAGTGAAGTACTGGAAAGACTGGAGGGTGGCTAATGTCATGCCTTTATTTAAGGAGGGCTGCAAAGACAAACCAGGAAACTATAGGCCGGCGAGCCTAATATCAGTGGTGGGAAAGTTACTGAAGGAGATTCTGAGAGACAGGATCATTCTGCATTTGGAAATACAATGACTGATTAATGATAGTCAGCATGGCTTTGTGTGTGGGAAATCATGTTTCACGAATTTGACTGAGTTTTTTTTTTGAAGAGGAGACCAAGAGGATTGACAAGGCCAGGGTAGTAGACATTGTCTACATGGACTTTCGCAAGGCTTATAACAAGGTCCCACGTGATAGGTTGCTCCAAAAGGTTAGATCACATGGGATCCAGGATGAGCTAGCCAAATGGATACAAAATTGGCTTTGTGGAAGATTAAGAGGGTGATAGTGAAGGGTTGTTTTTCAGATTGTAGGCCTGTGGCCAGTGGTGTACCGAGAGATGTATGTTGGGTCACTTGTGGTTTGTCATAATATATTAACAATTTGGATGGAAATGTAAGTGGTAATGGTTAATAAGTTTGTGGATGACACCAAAATTGGTGGTGGTGGACAGTGAAGAAGGTTGTCTAAGGCTACAACAGGATCTAGGTTAACTGGGAAAATGGGCCAAGGAATGGCAGATGGAACTTGGACAAGTGTGAAGTGATACATTTTGGAAAGTAAAAGCAGGACAGGACATACACAGTAAATAATAGGGCACTGGAGAGTATTGCAAGACAGGGAGACCTAAGGATAAATAGATCCCTGAAAGCCAGCAACATACGAAAGAAAGTGGCGAAGAAGGCACATGGCATGCTTGCCTTCATCAGATGGGGTACTGTGTACAGGAGTTGGGACATCATATTACAGCTGTACAATGGTGAGACTGCACCTGAAATATTGTGTGCAGTTCTGGTTGCCACACTATAGGAAGGATGTGATTTAGAGAGGGTGCAGAAATGATTCACAAAGGATGTTGCCAGGACTGGAGCTATAAGGAGAGACCTGACAGGCGGGGGCTGTTTTCCCTGGAGTGAAGGAGACTGAGGGGTGACCTTATAGAAGTTTATAATATCATGAGGGGCATAGAAAAGTTGGATTGTCACAGTCTTTATTCCAGGGTGAGGGAGTCTAAAACTAAGAGGGTATAGGTTTGAGGGGGGAAATATTTAAGGGAACCTGAGGGGCAAGTTTATCGCACAGAGGGTGCTGAGTATATGGAACAAGCTGACAGAGGAAGTGGGAGAGGCAGGTACAATTACAGTGTTAAAAAGACAGGTATATGAATAGGAAAGGTATGGAGGGATGTGGGCCAAATGCAGGCAAATGAGACTAGCTCACAAAGACACCTTGGTTGGCACGGACGAATTGGGCCATGGGGCCTGTTTCTGTGCTGTATACCTCTGTCTCTACAACTCTACTCCCAGGAAAGTGTGTGCATGTACAGAGAACTTTACAGTACAGAAGCACATCGATCAACAAACTGTCCTTTGCTGGTGTCTATATGCTATACTAGCCCCCTCTTACCACTAATCCTATCAACATATCCTCCTATTACTTTCAATATTTGTGGAGCTTCCCCTTAATTAGATTTATGTTGTTCATCTCTGATCCTTTTGTGAACCGATATCAATGTCAAATTAATCTTTTGATGCTTCTCTTCAATTTTCAACAGGAATTAATATCAAACTTATGGTCCTACCTGGCTTGGAAATAATAGCCTAGCGAATTGAACTGCACCCTGAAAGGACTGTTTTGGTCATAGGACTGTCACGGCAGACCACTTTTTACACGTTCTCTATCATGGGCTGTGGAACATGAAAAGTATGGTGTCCAAGTCCAGGACAAGACAGAGGCAGTGGTTGGGGTTCTGAACAGAGGGAACAGCAGAGTAGACATGGACAACTTCTGTGTGTGTGGGATAAGGATGGGATGCGAAGTTTGGAAAATCTATGCAAGTAGGGAGTCGGGGTGAGATCATTCAGTTTAGTTACCATGGGGAGGGGATAGTCTCTTATCTGAGGGCATTGCAGCTGAGAGCACCTTCTTTATTTAAGATGGAGACCAGGACTGTGCATAATATTGGGTGTAATCTAACCATCACTGTTTTCTACACAAATGTAACCCATGGGCCAGATCAGGCTTGCCACAGTTGATGAAGTTTGCTGTTAATTGTAAATTGTAGCTGAGTGGGGAGAAGAATGAAAACAGTTTGGAACCCTGCAGGCAGAAAAAATGCAGAAAAATATGGCAAATTAAAAAAGAGGTGGCAAGAAAGTGAATACAAGTGATGATGAACATGTCACATATCCAGGGAAATATGTTTCCCATGCCTGTCAAAGATGTTGGGGTAAGATGTTAAAAGTTCTAACAGCATTATTTTGAAGACAGTTCCGTAGCCTCCAAGTCAATATTTATCCCTAAACTAACAACACAAAGAACACTTTACAAAACAACTCTCTTCATTGATACTTTGCTGTCAATGGGACTTGCTATGCACAGAGTGGCTGCCATTTTTCAGCATTACTAAAAATATTTAAATGGATATAGAGTATATAATACTGTTGTCCTGATATCATGAAGTTTAATCATTTTTTAAAATATTTTTTATACACACACACACACACACACACAAATACACACATGCAGGTCTTTCTTTACACAAATATAAAAAATCATTTTCCTGTTGAGACCTTGTACATCATTAGGGCTTGAATTTTTGATTTGGTTCAGGGTTTTTCATTCAGTTTTAATTAGTACTTAAGAAAAACAGGTATTTTTGTTTATAAAAATCTTCGTCAAGAAACCTATTAATTATCAGTCTATAAAATGCAAGTAAATTGAAATTGGTAATAATAGCAACATATAAATATTCAAAGTATACAGTTATTAAAATTTACCATCATCTACTTGCACACCATTGCATGCCAATGATCAGAGACTTCCAAAAACAAAGGGATTGGTCAGTGGCCTACATGTGTAATTTAAAAGCCACATGCAGTATTCTTGCAACAGAAAGAAAGAAAGAGTAAATTCTGCATGGCTGACTTTATTACTGGCATAGAGTTTCACAGGTGAAATAAACATTTTTTTTCCAAATAGCCCTTCTTAAGTGATTTTGTTTTTTTTAATTGTTTCAAACTGAAAAATTCAATGCCTAACAACAGTTCCAATCTATACTGAGCTTTCTATTACTAATTATCTTCCTCTGGCTGATGTGAAGGGATGGGGTGGAAATTGAAAGAAATGTCAGCAATATAGCATTCATAGATTATTCCACGAACAACACTGATACAATAGCCAGTTGAAAGCCATTCTAAATATTCGGTGCACCTGTTAGGTAAATGTGTAACCATGTTAAAATGCACTGAAAATTGATTGTTCACCCTTAAAACAAATGAAATCTATTTCAGTAACCCTTCTGATAATTGCAAATGCTCCTTGTAAACTTGTAAACAGCCAGAGTCAACCCCGTTTCAGTTTCTCAACAGTCCTATTCATCAGATAAACAAAAAAACTTAAATATTAACTTCACAACATCCAGTTTTGATCAAAAAGTTCAGTTTCCTTTTACACATGGTGCTAGACCAAGGAGTTAACCTTTTATAATGAAACCCTTGTGATACAGTCACCAGTATCGTTCCACCAAGATGTGTGACCATAATACTGAAGCTAATTGTTTGCTGTAGATTCTCTGCACGTTTTTTCCATGTCCACTTCTCAGTTAATTCATTAACAGTTCATATCCTGTCACAGCGACAATTTTAAATGGCTGGTGACCTTGTTAATGGAAGTCCTATCGTTACCCCTTAACTTCTTCCTCCGTTAAAGGCAACTGTGTTTGTGTCCTCTCATTTATTCTCTACCAGATCTTGAATCAATGCAACTACTATTTCAGCCTCTCCTCTGTTCCAAATCACTTAAGGTGCCAATCTTTAACTAGCTGTTAATATTTGCAGGCTTGAATGGATTGCCCACTTCCAAGCAGTAGCAATCGATGCACTGGAAAGAAACACTAGATGGTGCTCCAGCACCTGTAGAGCCTTTTGCTGTTAGCCATGAGCAGAAATATCCCACCAAATCAAAAGGCAACAATTGCATGGTTTACTGGCCATGAAAAGTCTTTAGAGTTCAGTTATCATAACATAGCCAACGGTTATCGAATGAAGATATCTCAGAAAAATATAAAAAATTAGAAGACAGAAAGGACCGCCTAGAGTTTTCACGCAGCCTCCTCTTTGGAACAGTCAGGTCATGTTTACCCAAAGTTCATAACTTTGATTTCGTAGTTGGGTACATTGAAAAATGGGAACGGTTGTTACTTTAGTCAATTTAGAATCCTGTGAAAGAGCTCCAGGTATGATGTGTTTTCTTGGCAAAGGAAAAAGGTCAGTTTTCAAACTTTTCCATGTGTATATTTGTATGATGGCTAAACTATGGACTAAACCAAGGAACTAGTGCAAGCATCAACTTAACAACTTAAGTCCAAACCTGATCAATGGTCTCCTTATCTTAAAACTTAATAGGCCATTTTCTGCCGTAACATTTGGAAATTTTTGATCAAAAAACGGGTTTCCAAAACTTACAACACTCAAGACATGCCAACCCACTAACACATCCTCACACCAACACAGATGTGTTTAAGAGCACTTGTGGCAAATGGAGAAATTTGTAGAATTTGTTGCAGGAATATAAGAAATAGGAAAATGAGAAAGTCATGCTATAAATTGAGCCTGCTAGCTCTTCACTAAAATTGCAACTAATTCATTTTGATTCCTGATTCCATCCTCTCACTTAATGTCTTAAAAAACCATTGATCCCAGTTGTGTAATACTGTGACAAACAAATCACTTGTCCTGTTCATAACTGGTAGAGAATTTGAGTACAAAAGATGTTTTATTATATATGGTCATGGTGAGACTTGGAATATTACATATCATTCCCGTACCTATGAAAGCAAATACTTGTTATAGAGGAAATGCAGCAAAGATTCACCAGAGGACAGACTGAGTACGCCAGCCTTCTACTCTCTCAAGATGAGAAGAACGAGAGCTGCCCTCATTGAAACAAAATTCTTAGATGGCTTCTCAGGGCAGATACAGAAAGGATGTTTCCTCTGGCCAAGGAGTCCAGAATAATGTGTCGCAGTCTCAAAGATTCAAGATTGGAAATCTCCACTCCAGAGAGCTATGGAGTCTCAATTATTGACTGAATTCAGAACTACAATTGATTGATTTTTGTGTAACTGAGGAATCATGGATTCTGGGGTTAGGGCAAGAAAATCATTGAAGTATAAGATCTTGTATAACAGTGGACCAAGCTCAAAGGGCTGAATATCCTACTCTTGCTCCTATTTCTAATCTTCTTATAAACCAGTGTGCTTAAAACAAGAAAAGGATTTGTTCATTAGCAGTGTACGCACCTGAGCAGTAGAACATACTCTTAATATTTCCTTTGAGGCCCTAGGAGGTGGAACAATTTTGTTGAACAGTCCTGTTCTCAGCCGAGGTGTTGGGACCAACAATGTTTTCCTTGCCTAGAGAAGTAAAGAGGACACTATTTACATCCTGACACAAGTGCCTTGATGAATGCCATGTCTTGTCATGATGCCCACAAGCATTACATGACATTACCACATGTTTTACGTTAACATTAAAAATCTGTGGGATCTTCAACATTTCTACCAATTTTTCCAAAGAGTCTCTCTTTGCAGCTCTCCGCCAATAAAACATTTCCACACATGACAATAACAATCGTTTTTCTTTGTTTGTGAGCATTTCACCTTTTTATTACATTTTCTATTCTCATGCAAGTGCATAGTTATAATTCCAAAACCTCCAGTATCCTCCTGGTCAATTCAGCAAATGGTAATCACTTTAAGCTTGGACTTTATAAGCATCAATGGACTACTCAACTGGCCCTTGTCCTCAAGGGCCACTGAATGATTATAAGGACAGTGCCATAACTGCGGGGGAGGACATAACTTCAGCTGTCTGCCAAACACTTTTAATTTGACTTTGGGTAAAGTTAATTCTCATTTATTTAAAAAGGTAAATGGTAACACTAGTTTAAAGGAATGAAGGCAGCTGCCAGACAAATGGAAACTGTAGAAACAACACAGTCATGAATGTTGATTAAGATAAAAGGACAAGTGCAAAGTAATGCATTTTGGGAAGTTAAACCAGGCCCGGACAGTGAATTACAGAGCGCTGGAGAGTGTTATTGAACAGCAAGATCTTGGGGTATGTAGTTACATAGTTCCCTGAAAGTGATGCCACAGGTAGACAGAGCGATAAAGGTGGTCGTCATTGGCCGAGGCAATGAGTATAGGAGTTAGGACGTCATGTTTCAGTTGTGCAAATTATTGGTTAGGCCACAGTTGGAAATATCATGTGCAGTTCTAGTCACCACGCTAAAGGAAGAGGGCACAGAAAAGATTCACAGGAATGTTGCTTGAACAGGAGGGCTTGAGTTATAAGGAGAAGCTGGAAAGGCTAGGACTATTTTCCCTGGAGTGAAGGAGGCTGAGGGATTACCTTATAAAGATTTATAAAATTATGAGAGACATAGATAGTCATTCTTTTTCCCAGGGTAGGGGAGTTCAAAACTAGAGAGCATAGTTTAAGAGGAGAAAGATTTAAAGGGGACTGAGGGGCAACATTTTCCACAGTGGGTGGTGGGTATATGAAACAAGCTGCCAGAGAAAGTGAGAGATGGGTACAATTACTATGTTTAAAAGACATTTGGATAGGTACATGAATAGGAAAAGTTTAGAGGGATACAGGGCCAATGCAGACAAATGGGACTAGCATAGATAGGCATCATGGTTAGTATGGCCAAGTTGGGCTGAAGGGCCTGTTTCCATGCTGTTTAATAATCTATAATCCATGTTAATATCTTAATTGTATTTAAATTGCTGAAACTAGCTAATTATTTGGATATTCTAATGGATCATGGTTCTAATAGATTGAAGTAGAACAGAGCGCTTAAAGCTTCCATTAAGTGATCTTTTGACCTTGAGCATGCCCTCAGTGGAAAAGTGGTTCCCCAAAGAAAACAAGGAAACTTGGGGTACTTGTTCAGGAAAGGCCCTTGATCAGATTCATAAATGAGGACAAGTCCATCTCTTTACCCAACGGAAATTTGCTCCTGAAGGAAATGAGCAATCAAAAGTGTACTTCAGGTGTGTGAGTCTTGCTTGCGTGTTGCTGGTTGGGTTTGCAAGAATATTTGTGGGTATACTGGTATTTGCCATTGTAATGGTGTGGGCATGAGCATATATGGAGAATGGGGGGGGGGGGGTGTGTGTGTGTGTGTGTGTGAACACGTTGCTATGTGCAATTATGTATGCTAGTGTGAACAACATAGTTGGTATGTGTACTGGGTCTTGAACTCACTAACATGGCCACCTGCACAGACCAAGATATTGCTATGTGCAGTTGAATGTATTGGTGTTTTACCATGAAGGGCCATGGTGGTTACAAATCTAAATAAGAACAACAATTTTTAAAAACAGGAACAAAATAGACTGCTAGCTTAAGTTATTATAACTCGTTTCACTAACTGCACTTAAGAAGCAATGGGAAAGCTCACTGGAAAACAATTAACACAAAATAATTTACAAGTCAACAAGCGTTAAACTCAAACCATGCGTGCAGTTATTTTGGAAGCAAGGAAACTTCAGGAAGGTTCCAAAGGACGAGTTCAAATCTTGTGATGATTGGTGACGTCATAACATGATTATTTAGAATAATCCTTTAATGCCCTCAAAAGCTGCAGGTAACTTAAACCAGCAATGCTGTAGTAACATGAGACAGTGTTAACACGTTAATCTTTTGCATTGAAATAAACATTGCAAATGCATTTGTACCTCAAGGCGAAAGGTTATTAAAATATTGATAGTATCTTACACGTACTTTAAAATACGTACACATGGATTTTGTATATTCTGTTTTACCAGAGGAATTTTTGATTTCACCATGTCCAACCAATGCATTGTAATGCTCTGTGGAATTTGGGACTTATAGGATAAGACTGCTAAATTCACTTTAACCTTGGGTCTGTGATGCAGGAAATCTACAAGAAGTGACGGGGAGTAAAATCTGGCTTTGGAATATGGTGGAATGTAATTGTTTAAGCAGAATTGCAAAAAGAATAGTAAGATTTTTGAGGACATATAGGCAAAGCAATTAAGTGCCTTGGTAATTGGTAACAAGAGATGATGCCATCCACAAGTAGCTTATTTTACATAATGCAAGATTGACATAAACTTGACATGCTACCTGTGTTTCTGGAAATGTCTTCAGGATGTGAGGTGGGGATAGATTGAAGCGATATTCTATTCTTTTAAGTCCTTGTTCCATTTGATAAGGGTAACCATATATTGCAGCTGATTAACATTAATGCCTCAGTGATGTCCATAAAAATGTCCAGTGTGCAGAGGCTTGAGGCTCTCCTTCTGACGTTCTTTACCTCCTCTTTTGTCACCATTTAACAAAGTAGAGGTGAAGCACTTCCCACAATGATATATGCAAATTTGTGACCCTTTACTCCCCTTGGAATTTGATGGTGTCATATTCTTGTGTTTAATATCAGAGTAAATCAGACCTTCCAAAAGGAAAAAAGGATGGGCAGAAAAGAAACAGGAATAAGACAAGTGCATTGCGCTACAAAGAGCTGACATGGACTCAATGAATGAAAGAGCCTCTCCTTCGCTAGTGTAACAGCTCTATGCTGTCTGAATTTTCTTGTGGTATCACAGAGATGACGTGGTAATCATTACTACTTCATTCTACAGTCAAGTCTATGTTCAGGGTTCCCTTAAACAGGCCTGAAAATTAGAACCGAGATGGTGTGGCAGGAGTAACTAAAAACCATCAAACAACTGGATGTTGTTTGGAATTCGGGTACCCTTAAGAAGGAAAATGGAGAAGGGGTGTAGTTGATCAGGGTTTGTGGCCATCTCGCATAAGCGTTTCATGAAAATCAAAAAAAAACTACAGGCGCTGGAAATCTGAAATAAAAGCAGAAAATGTTGGAGACAGTCAGCAGGTCAAGCAGCATTTGTGGAGAGAGAAGCGAGTTAATGTTTTAGGTTGATGACCTTTCAGCATAACTGGAAAAAAAACAGAATACAAATTAGTATTAAGTTACAGAGAAGGTTAGTGGAGGGATGGAAAGGACAAATAGGATAGGACAGGATGTGATAGGATGAGATCATGGTTGCTGTGGAGATACCTAGTATAGATCTCCAGTCAACTGGGCAATTAGAGGGCAATCATGTGGACAAAGTGTACTGTGTTGCAACTTACAGGGCTATGGGACATGCCCAGCAGGTCAGGCTATGCTAATGGAGAGAGTAAACCTGACCCAACATCACAGATGGATGAAAAACACTATGATGCTGGAGGAACTCAGTAGGCCAGGCAGCATCCATGGAGAAAAGCAAGTGGTCAATATTTCGAGTTAGGACCCTTCTTCAGGACTTGACCCAAAATGTTGACCGCCTGCTTTTCTCCACGGACGTTGCCTGGCCTGCTGAGTTCCTCCAGCATCACGGTGTTTTTCATCTAGGTTCCAGCATCTGCAGTCCTTTGTTTCTATAGCATTATGGATGAGTTAAAGCAGAAATGGCCAATTCTGGTACAGGCAATGAAAGCAAATTACCTGAGGTTGAAGAATTTGATATAGAGTCTGTGAGGTTGCAACATGCCCAGATGGAACACGAGGTGCTGTTCCTCAAGCTTGAGTTGGGCCTCAACATTATAGTGCAGAATGTCACAGACAGATAACGAGTGGCAGTGTGATGGAGAATTAAATTGGCAGGTGACATGGAGTTCAGGATCCCCCCTTTGCACTGACGTAGGTACTCCACACAGCATTCGACCAATCTGTGTTTGGTTTCTCCAATGTTCAGGAGACCACATTGTGAACACTGAACAGGCCTTTGCTGCTGTAGGTCATCCATCCGTGAAATTGCTCCAGTTTTTCTCTCTCCATTAGCACAACCTGACCTTCCGACCATGTCCCACTGCCCCACTATTTGAAACACATTATACTTCTTTGCCTGTACTTTCATCCTCCAACTGCCCCATTAATTGATTTGGCCAAAAGACCCATACAGCACACCCCCAGAGGATTCCTGGCCACTGCCTAATCCAGCCCAGCCCCAACCGCCCCTGCTGCTTGATAATAACTTGTTTACTTTCTTTCCCAATTTTGATTAATGGATCGCAGACCTGAAACGTTAACACTGTTTCTCTTTCCACAGATGTGGCGTGATCTGCTAAACGTTTCCAGCATTTTTATGTTTGCACAAGCATTTACTGCAGGCTGACAGTCCAATGCAAGACCAATGGAGGGCAGTCCTTCAGATGAGCCATCAACCCCTAATTCATTTCCATGTAGAAATTAATGATTTAATGACTATTGTGAAGAAGAGAAACTATTTCTGCAAAAAAAAGTTTTTTCATTTCTTATATCACAACAGTGGCCACACTGCTTTGGCACTTGCATAGGCCTGAGATTGTGGAAGTGCTTTGAGAATACAAATTTATCTACCTCTCTCTGATCAGTAGTTTGGCTACAAGGAAAAGCCAGTGCCTGCACTTGATGATTGAAAACATAGATTGATGACTGAAAACATAGAATGATGACACAACGTGGCGCAAGTTAATCACAAGCCTCACAGCTTACGTCCAAACATTTCCTCCTGCTTCAGAGAAAAATATTCATGCTGTCTTTTTGTCTGCTATTCTTTATGATGTAATATAACATAATGATTAATAAAACAAAAAAAATCAGGAGATGAATTTTTGGCTCACCTGAATATTACTTTCCTTTCAAAGTACACACCAAGGTATTAGAAGGGTCAAAATGACTCACAGCAAACAAACAACAGGAGTTGTATTGTTATATGATAAAATTCAATAGAATATAATATGAAGGTATCTCAATACTGCTAGAAATAACAATGTTTTTAAGAAATATTTTATACTTTATGGATCATGAACATTTCATAGACCCTATCAAAAACAACAACCATAATGATGTGGGTGCATTCAGAGCGTATTGAACTCTGGAGAGTTCCTTTTTTAATATCATATGGATAATGTAAGAATGTTATTTGCTATTTAAATGTTGCAATGCTCCATAACTACATTCACCTTAATACACACAGAAGCATGCTTTTTATGCAATTGACCTAGACACTACACATTACCAGCAAACAGCCTCTCTGTTACACTTGGGCATAATAAATTGCAAATGTGAACTGCTCGCACTGCTTTATCAGTCAGAGTGAGTTACTCCCATCAGATTTAATTCAGCATATTCTACATCCCATTTATATAAACATCTTAGGTTTAAATTTTTTGGCATGTTAAAAGCACACTGTAATACTCCTTATATCCTGACTAACCAACTAATTTAATACCAATGGTACTCCTTCCTCTAAACAATTCCCCAAGACCAATTCATAGCATGTACTTTATAGGTTACTGGTCCCCAGATAACGTGCACTGAAATTTTCCATGATAATCATGTTAGTGAACTGTGAGGTGATTCTCTGCACAATACCTATACATGCACACATATATTACCATGGCATTAGGATGGCCTGGACCCCAAGGACAAAGCAAAAACTCTCTGCAAGCAATTTGGAAGAATGAGTCCAGGCTGTAAACAACTAGTATGGGGTCTCTGTAAGTTCATACTGAAATACTTCCCTTGTCTGAGCCCATTTTTATTACGAGGTCAAATCATCACGTATCAAGTCTTGCAGTAGTCAAACTGTTGATGGCAATAAACCACCGCATATAACCACCCAAGTTGTAACACTGGTGTGCTTTGATGGATTATTTTCACTTGTGGAAGTGCACACTAACTGGTTGTTACCATTTATCCTCAATTATGCTTCCAAGATATCTTGCAGGAGAAAGGTATCACCTGACATATTACCAGTGTATAAAAAGCAGACTGCAATATGAACACAAACATTTTTCATTCCCTGCTGTAACAGTACAATGGATTCCAAAGGAAAATGAAACTTGATGATATAGCATTTCATAAAATATTTTAAAGTACATCACTTTATAACCAAGCTTCAGAGATGTGGTGACAATTATCATGCAAGGAAACAAAGTAGTCATTCCGAACTGCTCAGAAACAGCATTGCAATCAGGAGCCAGTAAATTTGTTCCCTATTAGAACTCTTGCTCTTGTTCCAATAGTGCCACATTTCCATTGTCCATCAGGCAGACTGGAGGCTAGGTCAATGTCTTAACCAATGGACGGGTCCTTGATCAACACAGCGCTAACTCAATTCTGCACTAGAGCATCAGCAAAGTTTATGTGCTGAAGTCCAAGTGCGAATCTTGAACCAACAACATGTCCAGAAACTCTAGTTCAAATGGGGTGCGTTTGACCAGTGTTGTTTTAGGGTGCGAACAACCATTTTAGTTGTGAGCCTCTGACTGCAAATTTCAGTTCTGCCCATGGGTGAAAAATTACCAAACAGGATAGAGGTCAGGTTCAGGGAGGTGGTGGGAGGAAGCAATGAGCTCAGTGCAAGGATGAAATGTAACTGAGACTTAACCTGCAGGGATTCCAATCTGGTGCTGTGCTACTAAAACATGGCTACATAGCTGTCCTAGTAAAGTTCAAAAGAAGTGTGGCTTGAAGAATGATACCATTCTATCCATGATTCTTAAGGAAATCAGGTCCCGGTGATGTTTAACTTATGTCCATAAGTACCAGGTCAAATATCTAGAGTAGCGTGAAATGACACTCTGGAGAGAAAAATTGCAAAACACCGGGGGGGGGGGGGGGGGGGGGGGGGAGTCAGTGTGTGCAACTGAATTTCTAGGCTACAATCTTTACAGCCAAATATGCCAACAACTGAGGCAAAACCAAATTATTACACTTGGAAAGTTTATAGTTTCTTTCAAGATATATCTGAAATTTGCAAAATGACTTTGAATTATTGTTTGTATCCGATCACCACAACCTGCCCAAACCACACAATTATCTCCCCTGGAGATATTGATTTGATTTCAACTTATCAATATCTCACTCAGGAAGATGCTAATGATGCACGAGTCTTCTGAATAGTGATCATTTGCTGAGTCATGATAGACATCATGCCCATGCCTAACCTTAGCTCATCCGTACAATGCACTTTTCCAGGAAAACTCATTGGACGAGTCCAGGAAATGTTTTTCCATTCCAGTTGGGGCCACAATAATGTGATCCCCAACAACAATCTCCAACCTTGAACTGTACTTTACTGATAACCAAACTAAAATATCTTTGACTAGTGATTCGCCCCCAACCTTCTTCATATATATAGCACAATTTTATATTTTAAATAAACTGAGGCCTTGAAAGCACAAGGCGGCTGCTCATGTATTTCTAAAGATGTAGCACAGGATTTATTAAAAATTGGAATTACTGTTTTTTTTAAAAAGAGGTTACATCGTGGTATCACATAAAATCATACACACAATCATGGAACAATCATTATACATTTTCAAATGCCTTAGTTTGTGCTCATGAAATCCTGTATTATGAATTTCCAATTTCATGCACATCCTTTCCTGATGAAGAACTATCAAACATCCATGATTTAGATCTATTTTTAAGGGGTAGCAGTCAATAGTGTTGAGTTGTAAAATAGCTATTGGACATTGGGGCATCTATAGGTGTGTCCATGATGGGAATTTTTATAATAAATCTGTCTCCTGAACCAAAAAAGATCTTTTCAATTAAGGAGCATTAGTTAAAACTGCTGTGTTTAAGTACTTGACTATTACCTGGAGAGTGGCTAAACGGACTCCTTCAAGTGGTTTGTCAGGATCCACCTTCAGCTCTCTTGCCTTGATGAAACAATCTAGGCTTTTGATTTTATTACAGGCTTCGTATGCACCCTGCAGTGACAATAAGAAACAAAGACTTACTTCTAGAACGAGCAAACGGACATTTTCCTGTGGCTTGTCGGGATTTACTTTGACAATCCGTGCGTTTTTGAACTCTTGGAGACTTGGCAAGTTCTCTGCAGCCTGAGCAGCCCCCTGTTTCCAGAAGATGTGACGAATTACAATTAACAACAACCGGAAACGTGGATGCTTTATTATATCTCCCACATTTTCAACTCTTTGTGCTCCCTTGCAGTACATTAACCTTTTTACCCACATAAATCTCCTATCCCATTACATCTTAAAAAATCTGGATTACACAAGGGATTATGTTTCACTGTGGTATTTTGAACACTGAGGTTGAAGCAATAAAATTGGAGTACACAGGCACTTAATTTTTCCATCTGCAGCAAGCAATATTAATTACTTGAAAAAGCACACTCAAAAAGTGCATACTCTAGAAATTAATATTGATAAAATAAAATCTTTTCTGTAAGAAAAGATGATCTATAATACCAGATGGTATAGTAGATTAGATAATGAATAGCTGATTTCTGGGACTTCAAGTCCAGTCTAGATGTACATGCTAAGGGACTTCTCTATTTATTGCTGGTAAAGACCCCATGGTGATGAGTTGATGTATATTCATCTGAACATAACACAGCAATGGCACTTTTAATTCAGCCCTGATTAATCAGGTAACTCAAAAGACCATTGGATAGTTGGTCTACATCATACTAATTACAATAGTATTGCAGTAGGAGTGCTAGTTTTGAGCCACAATGTTAGGGCAAAGTAGAACTAGCTTTCAAGGCCTACCTATATTATAACAAGGGTCTTGAAAGGCTTCCATACAGCACATAATCTAGAGAATTACATTAGGAAATTTATTTGTAGTTGTCACACAGACACCAAATGAGCTCTGGCCCTCTATGTGTTTTTGCATGTAAACACTCAATCACAATGGTATCAAATGGTGTTCAACACGTTTGGACATTACTCACTTAAAGCTCCTTTGTACACGCATTGCCTCAGCATACACAAGCATAAGCAGGCCTTAAGACATACAAGCCCGTATTTCTACATTACTTAATTAGGAGCTGGTTTACCTGGTCCATCATCATGGAGTTTGATGCCTGTCACCTCTTACTGGTATGCCCCCTTTAAGATTTTAACACAGGGTTCACATTCTACCTAACCCAACCACCACCCTGCTATAGGTCTCCTTTAAGTCCCCTACCAAATCAAGGTCCAAATCTATCCCCAAACCCCCATTTTTCCATCCAAAAATCTCAAATGCTATCACCCTCCCGACATCCTGACCTGATGGATGTAGTCTCTATTTCCACCCCCCGACCCACCCCTGCAACCCCCCCCCCCCCACTGAATAGAATTTCGAACTTCACCCTGCCTACAGACATGATGCCTCCTGAGGCCCTTTCTAATGCAATCCCCAGCCCACCACTTGCAACATACCTACATTTCTCTGCTCACTTCATTAAGGCAGAGCTAGTGCGGGAAAGGCTTTTGTCTAAGTTTAGTTTACGGGACCATTTCTAATAGACTCAATGACATAAGCATCTTAGTCAAGATCAATTTCTAGGCAGTCATCTGCAAATCCTTAGTAAATGGCATACTTCTTCTCGAAAGCAAAGGTCTCCTTCTATATTGTAAATATTTAAGATTCTGTAAAGATAATGGTGGCCCAAATATTCAACCTTTGTATCCTGGACATTAACGATGTTTGAAACAAAAGTTAAGTCAAAAAGCAGATGTGACATTGTAAGCAATCGGTACAAAGACAGGATAGCTTTAAGTAATACTTGAAACTGGCTACTTGCACATGTAAGTGACCAAGACACTCAGATGTAAATATATGAAATCTTCAATTACTGTGTAAAGGTTTTTAAATAGAAAAACTTTTCTTTTAGTGTTTATTTTTTTGTTGAAATTGTTTGGGTTAACAGACAGCACTCTACTAATCCAGGAAACTTAATGAATCAGCTTACTGACATCATCGACTTTGACCATTTTACACAAGCTTATGATTATTTATTCATAGTAGCGTATTGCCAACAGATTCACATTCAGTCTGTCTGAATTACCGAGCAAAACAAAAGCAGCTTGCTAATAATTTGTCTCAGTCAAAATTGCCTATTCTGAACCTAAGGAGAGAACTTCAGCCTCCAGCTTTACCTTGAAATTAGGAATTCTGTGATGAACTGGTCTTGGGAAGTTTGCCAAATTGTTTTCCTCCATATAATCCCAAACCTTCTGCCGAATGTCCCACTTGGTGACTCCTAGGAAGGATTAAAAAAACAATTAGGCTCTTAGATGGGTACATGAATGTGCAGAGAATGAGGGCTCTGGACGTTGTGTAAGCAGAAGGGATTAGTTAGGCATTTAATTAGTTTGGTGCAACATCGTGGGCCAAGGGGCCTGTTCCTGTGCTGTACTGTTCTATGTTCCACTTTAAATCTTGGCCCAAGATATCATTCTAAATTTACAATTGGCTTATTTTTTTAATCAACTTAATGAACAAAATGATCAAAATTTGTTACACGAAGAACTCACATATATTCCTTCAGCGGAGAGGCAGAATGTCAATATTGACAAGAGGCAAATTTTCATGATCCACATAATTAATTTATTATCTGCTTGAAAAATGAACTTAATTATTTGCTTTTACTTCTGAAACTGGCATTTTTTTTTATTTGACCATGAAAGCCAATCAACCCATGACTAATGCAGCTTGTTGAACCCAGTCATAATCTTTCGAATTTTCTTGCCAATTAGAAATAAAATCTTAAATAAAATACCCTTTTATATACCCACTGCTTAGGTTTTTCCTCAGCCCTGTAGATGTGACAATTATGCATTTATATCTTTACATTACCAATGCACTCTTTCCCTGCACCATTCCAACCACAATGGTATTTCTGAGTTTCAGTTTTTTTTTTAAAAACTTCTTTCATCACACATTTAATATAAAAATCACAGTCCTCTGAATGCCGCTAAAGGCTGCAAATCAATAGCAGAATCTGCTACCAATCTGCTACCGTCCACACCATTTGACTGAGGACCTAGTAATGCACTTGTGCATAACATTCAGCTATTAGAAACATATAGTTTGACAAGTTGTTGTTGAAGCATTAGAAATACTTATCTTTTTCCTACAGGTAATTCCATTTCTCTTTTACTTAAACATGCCACTACTTTTTGTTACTGACTGATCATTTCACTATCCCCTTTCACCTGGCTCCACCATCATTTTTGTTATTTGCTCTCTCCAGATGTCTTATCAGACCTTTTTTGTTTCCTTCTGTCCTCACCACTTCCTTTATAGCTTAAAATCTGTTTTTCTTTGAATCAGTTCTGATAAATGGCCATTGACCTGAAACATTAACTCTGTTTCTCTCTACACAGATTCTGCCCAAACTTATGAATATTTCTAATGATTTATTTCAGATTTAAAACTTCTATATTACTTTGCTTTAAGTTTCTTAAGTCAGTAAGTTTATACCACATTTTTCACATCTGTATACTGGTAAACAAATTAAATATGAGAGCAGAATCTTTTGTTCTTTATTAATTAGTAATTTAAAGTCAGCAATAAAATATATATTATCTGGAGCTATTATTAAAGATGTTGAAGTTTCTGAGAAAAACATAAACTAATCAGGGAAAGTCAACATAGTTTTGTGAAATGATTATATTCGAGTTCTTTGAAGTAACGAGCATGGGAGATAAACAGGAACCTGTGGATGAACAAAACTTGGATTTCCACAAGGCATTTGATAAGCTGCCGCATCAATATCACGATGTGGGAGTTATCATATTGGTTTAGATAGAAGATTGGCTGGTTAACAGGAAACAGTAAATGGGTCCAACTCAGGAGATGCAAAACCTGTTCTTCACCTCCTCCCTTCCCACCATCCAGGGATCCAAACAGTCCTTTAAGGTAAAAAAATTGATTACCTTGCAATTCTCAATCTAGTGCACTGTATTTGGCGCTTACAACATGGTCTCTTCTACATTGAAGAAAACAAATACAGATTAAGTGACCGCTTTTCAGAGCACCTGCGTTCATTCTGCAGGGGCGATCGTGAATGTCTATTTCCCTTTCATTTTGATTCTCCATCGACTCTATCGCTGACATCCTACACTATTCCAGCAAGGCCCAAAGCTTGAGAAACAGCACCTCATCTTCCATCTGGATACATTGCAGCCCACAGGACTCAATGTAAAATTTGATAATTTCAGGTAATTCGCTTTCTCTCTATGTTTCAGAACTGCTGTAAGGTTATCCATTTATAATGTTCATTCAATTTTGGCTCTCCCCACATACACTGCTCAATCTCCTGGCATTTCCAACATGTCCCTTTTGGTTTCAATTCTCTCCAACAGCTCCGAAATGCATTTTGCAGCTCTTACATGTCCCTTTGCTTGTTCTTTCTCCCTCTAACTGCTCTATTTATCAACCAGACAGCTTTGTAAACAACACATCACCATGGCAAACCTGCAGATATTCCCTTTATCCCATCCATCCCTTCCCAACCAACCTTTTGACAACTTGTTTTCTCACTTTTCTAGTTCTGATGGTCTTCAATGCAAAAAGTTTCACTGTTTCCCTTTCCATGGATACTTTCTGACCTGCTGAGCATTTCAAGTGTTTTCTGTTTTATTTAGTTTTAGATTTCCACCATCTGCAGCTTATTTGATTTTCCATAATTTTTTTTAAAAATCTGCTTGACAAGATGTAACGACAGGTATGCCACAGAAAACTGCGCTGGGGCCCCAACATTTTACAAATTATATAACTGAATTGGAGGAAGGGTCAGTTCCTTGGTCCAAGATTCACAAAAGGCTGGTTTGCTACTACAGCAATTAGATATGCTAACAGAATGTTATCATGTATTACAAAGACAATGGAATACAATAAGAAGATTATACTTCAATTGCATAAGGCATTGTTGAGATCACATCTGGAGTACTGTGTACAGTATTGGTCTGCTTATTTAAGCATGTAATGCACTGAAGCAGTTCAGAGAACATTTACTACATTAATACCCGTAATGGGTGGGTTGTCTTTGAGAAATGATTGGACAGACTAGGCTTGCACCTACTGCATTTAGAGGAGAGAGGACGACTGATAGGATGCAAAATCCTGAGGGGTCTTGAAAGTGTGGACGTGGAGTGGATGTTTCCTCTTTCGGGAGTTTCTAGAAACAGGTGGTCACTCTTCAAAAATATTGGGTCACCCATTTAAGGTGAATATTTTTCTGAGGGTTGTGAGCCTTTGGAACTCCCGTCCTCAAAGGGCAGTGGAAGCAGAGTCGCTGAATATCCTCAAGGGGTGAATAGATTTGTGATAAACAAGGGGATGAAAGGTTACCCTGTATAGATAAGAATGCAGAGTTGAGGTTAAAAAAATTATGACCTATTTCAATGGTAAAGCAAGCTTGTGATCTACTCCTACTCCATTGTTTGTATGATCCATAGCTGCAGCATCTCTTTCCAACCTTGTATCTTAATGTCCCTGATCTTCAGATACTTCATTGGTTCAAGTTGCAAGTCTGGGAGTCTTTATTTTATCCACACATGTGGTGAAAACTTCTTAGAATACTTCAACCTTCCATATCAAAAACATGCATTTATTACCTCTTTCTGCATTCCAAATTGTTTTGGCAAGATTTCTTGCAGTAAATTGCTCAAAGTAGTTCTTAATAAGAAGTACGAATTCAGACCGTTGTCTGCAACACGCAGCCATAATCCCTGCGTTTAAAAAATGTCCAGTGTAGCCAATGCTTTGATTTACCATTAATATTCAGCACTTTTATTGCTGTACATAAATATTTTAAAGTATCGTATTGCTCAACAAAGCTATCATACATCAAGAAAACAAAACACAACAAATGAGGCAGAAGACATGTCTGACTTTAATAAGGTTGCATACTTAAGACTATGCCTCATAAAAACAGGGCTATCTTAAAAAAGCTAAACAGAAATAGCACTGGAAATAGAATGTATTGGCAGGTAAAATGTTTTGTTCTTTTCTGATGTCCAGTGTTTACAACTCAATTTAAATTCACCAAACCAACGTCTTAAATGGACAGCTTCCCATAACCCTGGTGCTAGCTAAGTGTACCTTGTAAACCCTGCTGCAAAATAGTAAAGTTTAAAAGGGAACTGGATTTATAACTGAAAAACAAAAACAGCAGGCCTGTGGACAAAGAGCAGGGGATTTTGTTTTTGGTGAAAGAGGATGTGGGACTAATTGCAATAGTCTTTAAAGACTGTTGAGATGGACAAAAAGCCTCCTTCTGTGCGACATAATTTTATGCTGGGTGCCTGTCAAATACATGAGGTCACCAAATTGTTCCTTACACTTCTTCTAATCTCCACTTTGGGTGATATTCTTAACATTTTATATTTTCAGTTATTAGACTTAAGTTTCCAAAGTTCAGTTTAACAGCTTTCAGTAACCTTGCTGCTGCCTTGTAAGCATTGCTGGCAAATTGTTCAAAAGATAAATTTATTTTTCTATCTGGATTTTACCTCTATCAAGAGACAAGTGACTTGAGCAAACTAATATAATAACGACTACACCTTAAATAAAAACTGAAAATACCAGAAACATTTCGCAGGTCAGGCAGCATCTGTGGAAAGAGAAACAGCCAACGTTTCAAATCAAAGACCCTTTATCAGAACTGAAAAAGAGTGAAAAGATGTCGTAAGTTATGCAAATAGGTTGTTTTGTACAAGCTGTTGAAAGAGTCTTTATCCCTGCATTTTACTTAAGGGTTAAAATGATCGGCAAAGTGTGATACATAGATATAATATGAAATGAGTTTAAAATCAGAACTGTTGATTCTCTACATCTTTGATACTAGATCTTGAGGTATTGCTTATGGGTTGTATTGTCATCTTTCTTCCCTCCTGAGAATATCAAAGCATAAACAAAATGGCACTTACATTTCAATGACAACTAATTTCTGTCATGTACTAGATATTGTTTTATGATTTTTTTAAACTGCAAATATTAAGTGCTGCTGTGGTATTTATTTCAGCTGAAGGTGGTTGGCAGCAGCAATACGACTTGGCTGGTGATGAGAGGCATCTGTTGAAATTTAAGATAGACCGCCCCTATGCAGTAAACAGAATAGATTCTCAACGCAATTTAGCAGGACAATAACTATGAAGCTGAAACAACTTATTGGACTAGCATGTAGGTGGCTCTAGAGTAGGGAAATGTTAGTTAGTTCCAGTGCTAATGGTTGTGTGCACAACAGAACAAATCAGATTATCTCTGTTAACAAAAACTGCTGGAAGCACTCAAAAAATCAAACAGCAACCGTGGGGACAGAAACAGAGTTCACCATTCAGGTCAAGGTTCCTTCATGAGAACTGGACATGTTCTGAATCAGCACATTTTGAACCCATACCCACGCATTGGTTTATTATTGTCACATGTACCGAGGTACAGTGAAAAACTTTGTTTTGCATGCCATCCATACAGATCATTTCATTACAATACTGAGGTTGTAATTATTGAGATCGTACAAGGGAAAACAACGGAATGCAGAATAAGGTGTTACAGTTACAGAGAAAAGGCAGTGCAGGCAGACAGTAAGGTGCAAGGCCATAACGAGGTAGATGGTGAGGTCAAGTGCATTGATCATCAAAGGCATTGAGAAAAAGGCTTTTGACAACACCACCTGAGAAAACTACGGCAGTAGCCTCAGCTTATAATATCCTAGGCCTAAATTCCACTTTGCAGAATGGCTCAAAGCTGTTGAGAGCCACATGACTAGAGGTTAGTAATGATTCCAGGACTAGCACAGGGAAACTCTAAGGTGGAGGTCAGGCCCAGCACCATCCGGTCCTTTGGGGCACAGGATTAGTATACTGGAAACACAGGAGACTGCAGATGCTAGAATCTGGAGCAAAAAACAAACTGCTGGAGGAACTCAGCAGATCTACAGCATCTGTGGAGGGAAATGGAAAGTCAACATTTCAGGTCAAGACCCTTCATCTGGACTCAGATTAGTACATTCACAGGAATCTTAAAGAAACACAAATTTAAAAAGTGATTTAATCTTTAACAAATTTTGTTGACATGCACTGTCTATAAAAGATATCTTTATTAGTCACAAGTACATTGAAAAACACAGTGAAATGCATCTTTTGCGTAGAGTGTTCTGGGGGCAGCCCGCAAGTGTCACCACGCTTCCGGCGCCAACACAGCATGCCCACAACTTCCTAACCCGTACATCTTTGGAATATGGGAAGAAACCAGAGCACCCGGAGGAAACCTACGCAGACACGGGGAGAACGTAAAAACTCCTTACGGACAGAATTGAATTCGTGTCACCGACGCTGTAAAGCGTTACGCTAACCGCTTTACTACTATGCCTGCCCGATATAACAACCCTGAAGTAAGAGGCGCAGATGATAAATGAGTTTTAATATCTTATATGAAACAAACTATCTGCTGAAATATAAATTTGTTTCTCTCACCACAGATGCTGTCTGACATGCTGAGCAATTTCCACTTTTATTTTGGATTTCCATCATTTTCAGTTTTTATGATTCTGCTTAGCCTACTAATGAAGTGTTCAGGCAGAAGATATGTATGCTGAAACATTATCTTTGTGTCTCTTCCCACAGATGCAGATGGCCTATTCAGGATTTCCAGCACTTACTCCACAGCTGCTGTCTGATCTGCTCTGTTTATCCAGAAAATCATTTTATTTTAGCTGTATTTTGCTTTCGTACAACAGCTACTGTTTGTGGGCTGAAGCTGTACAAGTCATCTTTCTCCCACAAATATTTTCTTCATACAGTTACAGGTATAGACAGAAAAAATATTTCCTTTCAATAATTTAAAAAGATAAAACAATCAAACCCCGTGATTCCTGAAAGCTTTGAACTGTCCTTGGGAGAAATAAGCTTGATGACTGAAAGGATAAAATTCCAAAATTACCCAGCTATGGAGTGTATAAACAGTGAAGTGACAACTGCAGGGTAGCTCATGGAACAGGTCTACTTTCTAATGATGATTGCCAAACAGGCAACAGGGAATTGAGAGGCCCTTCTACCCACCACCTCCCCCCCCCCCCCCCACCCACCAAATGCCAGCTCAAAAGTACTATTAACTGGTTCCAGTCCCCTGCTCTTTGCCCTCCATTTTTGTTTTTATCCAAGTACACATGCGCTTCCATTTTGAACACTGCATTTGAAAATGCTTCCACTAGTCATTAACCAAACATCTTCAAGACCTTGACAATTCACTTCATCAAGACACATCCACATCTTCTTATCTAACTCCTCATTCATCTTCCAATCTAATCACTAACTGGTGTCTTCTAGTTACTTATCTTTTTGTCAGTTTCTCCTTACTTAGGTCATCAAAACACATTGTAAGTAACTTTCCCGTTTACTTTCGCTGCTTTAAAGTGATCATTTCCAATATTTCCTTACAACACAGCAGTCCATCGTCCATCAATCTACGCTGCTCTCAGAGCAATCCTATTCCCATGTAATCATTTCTCTCAGGCCCTTCAACCAACTCCACACTGATTTTCCTACCAGCCACCACTAGCGATAATTCATAGTCACTAATTAATGAAACAACCAGCACATCTTTGAGATGCACGAGGAAGCTCCCACAAATGGAACAAGGTTATTGAAGCAGTGAGGCAGCAGCATCATCTGTTGCACCACCGTGCCACCCTTCCACTTCAGGAAGATGAATTAAAAGGCACTCATTATAGAGTAGAGAGGGAACTAGGTGTTCTTGTACATGAAACACGAAAAGTTGGCATGCAGATGCAGTAAGTAGTCATGAACCAAATGGCATATTGACATTTATTGCAATAGGGTTGGAGTTTAAAAGTAGAGAGATATTGTTACAGTTGTACAGGATGTCAGTGAGGCACACCTGGAATACTGTGCAGTTTTGACTGCTTTATTTAATAAAGAATGCACTAGGATTGCAAGTGTTCCCATGAGAAGGACTGTACTGCTTTTAAGACAATCAGTTCCAGCAGTCTCTGATCAATACTTTGATATCAGCAGCATAAAACATATGGTTGAGCAAAGCAGTATACAAGTTTGGGGAAAGTTATAGAGCTAACAGACTTTTAACCCTAGTTCAAGAAAGTCCACTGAGTCTGCATATGCTGTCTTGAAATAATAACAAAGGTGAATTTCTGTCAGCTGGGCTTGTTAAAGGTGTTTCTTTAAACTGCATGTGTATAGGCAGGTTTTCTTAAATTCCATAAGTATTGTTTATTAAGATGGTTAGTAATAAAAAAAATTAAACTGGAACATGGTTCAGTGTACTCAATGCTCATTTCAGTAATTTAAAACAGAACAAGACATGCATTAAAATGCTCAAAGCATTGTGATAAATTCATTTTCAGCTGTTAATAAAACTGGTGATATGTTTTTAAATAATATAAAAATAAATATTATTATATAGCTTTGGACACCGATTCATGTAAAATTTCAAGCTTGCTTTTACAAATACATTGAACAGTAACTAAGCTTTGTAATTTGTTTTGTGCAATTTGCACACATTTTCTGAATTATGGCCAAAGGCCAAGGTCTACAACTTATTTATAGTGCACGTTTAATAACAGAGCACAATATACTTCATGAGAGTGACATCTGACATAGATTTAGACCATGCTCTATAAAGGAGATACTGGGACACTGCTCTGAGGATTGTCTTGGGGGGGAGGGGGGCGAAGAGGCAGAGGCAGAGGAATAATTCCAGATACCAGAACTGAAACAGCTAAGTGGCACATCTGCCAAAGGAGTTGTAAAAATTGAGATAGGCATTTACTCAGAAATAGAATAACGGAACAATATTGCTAGGATAAGCGTTAAAAGGCCCCTATTATTTCAAGGACTTTTAAAACTTCTGCAACTTCCTTGTACTGTGTTTGCAGCTTCAGTCATTATTTGAATGTTCAAATAACCAGCCCTAACAAACAACCTGCAGAGCAATAGGACACAACGTAGCACCAGGGAAACACAATGCAAGAACCCACAATTTCAGAGTGGTTGTGCACTCTCCAGACTTAATCTGGGACCCAGGACAACGTGTTAAAATCACCCAAAGTCCAGAAAGATCCAACTGCAATTTCCCAATCACCGAAGAGCCCCCGCAGCCCATGTGCCCACCGGTCATTGTGCCCACGGGCGTCTACGGCCCAGGAGGGATCAGGGTCGGCTCAGTCCTTTACTGGGAATCCTCCCGGTTAAGACTTCTCCCCTGCAAACAACGCAAGTGGCAAAGGTGGAAGTTAACATACACAGCCACACGGAGTCTTGCTTAAAACAGTCTGGGCCAGTTCAATGGAAAGGTTCCTAAATAGACAGGGAGATCATTTGCAAAGTGTGATGCAAAACGATGGGGCTTTTCAAGAGATGATTTTGTTCAATGCACGAAGGTAAACAATACAAACTTTGCAAAGCCCCAACACACAGTGGCCCCATACCAGGCTTTAACTTGATTGCAGACTCCATGGGTCTGGGGACTGAGCTCCCGGGACGGCTGCGTGTTCCTGAACAGGGACCGTGCCGGCCGAAGGGTGCCGCGGACACACGGCAGCCGAGAGGGAAGGAAGCAATGGGGTGCGACCCGGTTGCAACCTCCAGCCCCTCCCCGGGCTCTGCCTGTACTACGGTGCAGCGGAGAGCCACGACTCGCTGCTCTTTCTCGTCCCGCCCCTCGCTGCAAGGTTTGCTCAAAGCGAAACCGCACTCTCTCCCTATATAATACGAGCCGTTGCGAGCTGCAGCCTCTAAACACTAAGCCCCACACTATTTATGAACCATGCTGGCATTTTATTAAACAATTACAAGCCAGTTACGGCGCAGTGGTTAATTGGACCTCTTTACTGTGAGCTGCATACAGCACCACCATGTACTTTTGTATTGGAAACCCTGTCGTCCTTTCCAAGTCCGCTCTATATGTGACTCCAGGTTCCTGGGAAGCGCTAGATCAATTATAGAGTCATAGAGCAGGGAAGCGGGCTCTTCCGTCCAACTGGTCCACGCCAACTAAGTTGCCTATCTGAGCTTATCACATTTGCCTGCCTTTGGCCCATCTCCCTCTAAACCTTTTCTATCAATGAACCCATCCGAAAACCTTTTAAATGTTGTTAATGTACCTGCCTCCACCACTTACTCTGGCAGCTTATTCCATATATGGACTACGCTCTCGGGTTCCTATTAAACCTCTCCCTTCTCACCTTAAATCTCTGCCCAATTGGGTCATACTCGACTCTACGAGAGCCATGACTCGCTGCTTGTCCCACCCCTTAATCATTGCGCCTATGCAAAGCTTTATAATGTGTGTCTGTTTCACATGCTCTTCCAAAATATGTAAGATTTAAATTTCTGTGCACACCTACATACATGGATAGGAAAGGTTTAGAGGGATACGGGCCAGACACAGGCAAATGGGTCTAGCTCAGGTAGGCAACTTGGTCAGCATGGACGAGTTGGGCTGAAGGGCCTGTTTCCGTGCTGTATAACTCTATGAGTCTAAGACACTATGTCACATCTGATTGATTTGGAATTGCCATGAAATAGTCTGAAAAGCCACCCTTTCTCAGGTACATACATAGATGTACAAAGAACAGTTCAACACAGGATAAGATATCTTTATTAGTCACATGTACATTGAAACACACAGTGAAATGGATCTTTTTGCATGGAGTGTTCTGGGGGGCAGCCCGCAAGTGTTCCCACACTTCAGCCCACAATGTCTGTGCCAAACATGATTCCGAATTAAACTAAATCTCTTGTGCCTGCACATGATCCATATCCCTCCATTCCTTGTATATTCATGCATCTAATCAAAAGCCTCTTAAACTGTATTATCTTATCTGCTTCCACCACCACCCCTGGCAGCCCATTCCAGGCAACTACCACTCTCTGTGTAAAAAACCTTGCCCCATACATCTCCTTTAAACTTTCCCGCTCTCACCTTAAATGCATGCCCTCCAGTATTTGATATTTCTACCCTGGGAAAAAGATTCTGCCTGTCTACCCTATCTATGCCTCTCATAATTTTATAAACTTCTGTCAGGTCTCCCCTCAGCTTCAGATGCTCCAGCGAAAACAACCCCAGTTTGTCCAACGTCTCATTATAACTCACACCCTCTAATCCAGGCAGCAGCCTGGTAAACCTCTTCTGTACCCTTTCCAAAGCCTCCACATCCTTCCTGTAATGGAGCAACCAGGTAGTTAGCAATGGGCAATAAATGCTGGTCTTGGCAGTGATATCCACAACCCACGTATCAGCATAAATATAAAAGGCAAAGGTTGACTTCAAAAAATAAATCTTTAGTAGTAGTGCCAGTAATCCTGGCAGACTGTCCTGAATCTAGACATAAAATTTAGAGTATATAAGCATCATGGCTAATATTTATTCCTCAAGTCAACATTACTTAAACATTCCTAAATGTTTTGGCTCTCTTTAAATGTTGAAGTCTCTTTAGTTCTCTGTCCCATGCAAATCTGCCTTTTTTGTCCTTTTGGCCTTTTGCACTGTTCCAAATAGTTCAACATAAGCTTGAGGAACAGTCTCCAACTTAGCACAATACAGCCTCCTAGTCTCAATGCTGAATTCAACAACTTCAGATGACGAGCTTCTCCAAACACTCACCAATCTTGTATTGATTGTATCCATCTGTGATAATTTCAAATAATGGGTTGAAAAGTACTCACCTTTTGCTGGTAGTTTGATACCAGTAAGGTGCTCCACACAGACCAGCATATTCGGTACTTATAGTGTCTGACCTTGGACTCACTGCACAATCCAGGGCAGGTTCCCGATTATATCAAGCTGACAAGCCTGGTATGGATGATGTTGGGTCCCTCACACATAAGGCACTGATGGCTCTCATATTGAATTTGGCCCATTCTTTTGATCTTCCTGGAAAATGTTAAATGAAGGGAAGTAGTTTGTTTTTTTTTACTTTGATTGATATAAATGCTTCCAATTGTTTAGCACCAGATAACATTCATTTTTAATTATTTTTGTAATTTTTTTAGATTTCTTTAAGTTAATCTATTTTAATTGCTTTTAAGTGTCGATAATCACAGGGACATTTAGAAACAATAATAAAACATCTTTGACAACACAAGCTATCTTAAGATAACTGTGGCTAATGGAGCAGTGTGCTCAAAATGAAGGTCAGATCAAGCACAATCTGGCCCACTGCTTCTGTTTGTTCCATTTGTGCCTCCTGCAGACCTACCTTTAGTTTCTTGCACTCTCTTTTTCCTTGCACTGTCATCCCCTTTTGATGTTTAATCTCATGCAATCACACCTTCCCTTTTGTTCTTCCCTCCCCTTCCCCATTCTCTCTCCGCATCTTATAACTGTCTTTTCCCAGTCCTCATGAAATATCATTATCTTCAAATGTTGGCTCCTTTCCTCCACAGGTGTTGCCTATCCAGTCGAACACTCCCAGCCTTCACTGCTTTCATTTCTAAAACAGATATTACGTACATATTTCTATTTATGGGAGCTTATTGTGTGCAAAGTGGCTGCCATGTCCCTTTACATAACATGTTTTACACTTCAAAATGTACTTATTCAGCTATAAAATAGTTCAGTATATTCTGAAAAGATATATGTCATTCTCTACATTTCTTCCTTCCTGAGGCAGTTCCTCAGGTAAAGAGTGATTTACTTCCATTCCAGCTTGTTGTGTATGTGTTTCTGGGGTGGCTAATGAGGCCTGTGTGTCATCCACACTCTCAGGAACAGCTCAATGGGCAATTGGGTGAGTTGATATGCTCCTTCCATCATTTATGCTGGGCTTCTGTGTACTCTCAGCAAAGAGGCTGGAGGTTCTCAAGGTCATTTCAGATGCTCCTCCATTTTGAACATTCATGTGGTGGGGATTCCCACAAGTCAGTGAGAATGTTACATGTTTTCAGGAAGGCTTTGAAAGTATCCTTGAATTTTTTTTTCCTTTTATTCTTCAGTAATCTTTTGTCATGATGGTGTCAGAGCAGAATGCTCATTTTGGGAGTCTGATGTTGAGTAATAATATGGTGGTGTGAGTAATATGGTTTGGCCGTAGGAGCTGGCTGAATATAATCAGAGCCTCAGTGCTGAGAATGTTGATCTGGAAGGTATTGGTATTGGTACTGGTTTATTATTGTCACTTATACCGAGGTACAGTGAAAAACTTGTCTTGCATTCCGATCGTACAGGTCAATTTATTACACAGTGCAGTTACATTGAGTTAGTACAGAGTGCATTGATGTAGTACAGGTAAAAACAATAACCGTACAGAGTAAGGTGCCACAGCTACAGAGAAAGTGCAGTGCAATAAGGTGCAAGGTCACAACAAGGTACAGCTTTGTGGGCCGAAGGGCCTGAATTGTGCTGTAATTGTTCTATGTTCTATGTTCTAAGGTAGATCATGAGGTCATAGTCCATCTCATTGTATAAGGGAACTGTTCAATAGTCTTATCACAGTGAGGTAGAAGCTGTCCTTAAGTCTGGTGGTACGTGCCCTCAGGCTCCTGTATCTTCTGCCTGATGGAAGAGGAGAGAAGAGCGAATGACCCGGGTGGAAACCATTGTTGTTTCTCTGACCCTGACAGCATTGGTGGTACCTCTCTAGATGCCTGGTGTAGGTAACCCACATCTCTGAAGCATACATTAGTGCAGGGACGTGATTTCTGATAAACTATGAGCTTTTTATTGGATTTGAGGCCTTAATTTAGAACATAGAACAGTACAGCACAGGAACAGGCCCTTCAGCCTACGATGTTGTGCCGAACTAATTAAGCCAATGGTGCCTAATTAAACTAATCCCTCTGCCTCCTCATGGTCCATATCTCTCCATTCTCTACAATATTCATGTCCCTATCTATGAACCTCTTAAACACCTCCATTGTATCTGCCTCCAGCACCACCCCCGGCAGTGCACCCACCACTCTCTCTGTGTAAAAAAACTTGCCCCGCACATTTCCTTTGAAATTTCCCCCTCTCACCTTAAATGGATCCCCTTTAGCATGCAACACTTCGACCCTAGGAAAAAGATACTGGCTATCTACTCTATCTATGCCTTTCATAATTTTATAAACTTTTGAACACTCTTTTCATCAGATGGCCAATAGTTGTACTGGGGCATTGAAGGCAATAGTGAATTTCTTCCTCAATATCTGCATGCACACAGAGGTGGTTCCTGCGCAATAGAAAGTGGTCCACGTTTTCTTATGTCTTGACATTAACCTTTATTGTCCGAGGGTCGTGCTGTGCAGCAGGGGCAGGTTGATAGAAGATTTTTGTGGGTGATTAGTGCACTTACAACATTGAGAGTAACTTTATTATCTGTAAAATGATAAAGTTGTTTCACTGAACACATAACCTTATAGTCAGTGCATATCTTCCTTTTATGAGGCTGGACAGAGTGGAAATGGAGAAGGTGTTTCCTCTTGTGGGATAATTTGGAATATAAAAGCCTTTGAAGCTGTGGATTCCCATTTAAGTCAAATATGATGTGATTTTTCTTCTCTCCAGAGTATTGTGAGTCTTTGGACTCTCTTCATCACAGAATAGTGGAAGCAGTCTTAAAATATCTTTAAGGCAGAGGTACATAGACACCTGATGAGGAAGGGAGTGAAAGGTTATTGTAGATGGATGGGAACGTGGAAATTTATTTCCAATCAGACTAGCCACAATGTTATTGAATGGCGGAGCAGGCTTGGCTTATTCCAGCTCCTAATTCCAAGGTTTGTATGTACATACGTTATGTCCAAAAACCCTTGGATCAGGCAATTCTCATACCTCCCCACCTCAGTTGCTCAAATTTGGAGGTTAGCAGGATGACAACATCCACCAGAGATTCTACAAGGGTTCCATATCCTTCAAGTTGGCAAGTATGCATCAGTTTCCTGGTTTGTGTACTAATAGAAATGGACTGATCATTTCCATTTCAGGAATAAAAAATTGCCATTCAGAAGCAAAGATTTGTTAAAAGGAAATCCGCATCTGGGAAGCCCTGTTTCTCCTGTCCTATGGTAGCAATAGAGAGAGTGCAGAAGAGATTCACCAGGATGCTGCCTGGAATGGAGGCTGTAGTTATAAGGAGAGATTGGATCGGCTGGGTTTATTCTCACCGGGACATAGCAGGATGAGGGGTGACCTTCTAGAGGTTTATAAAATGATGAGGGGAATAGATAGGATAGTCAGAGTCTTTCTCGAAGGGCAGGGGAGTGTAGAACTAGAGGCCCCAGGTTTAAGGTGAGAGGTGAGAAATTCAAAGGACACCTGGGGGGTAAGTTTCTCACACAGGGGGTGGTGGTTATCTGAAAAGCTGCCAGAGGAGGTAGGAGAGGCGGATACAATTACAATATTTAAAAGACATTTAGACAGGTACTTGGAGAAGAAGGGCAGAGAGGGATATGGGCCTAATACAGGCATATGGGATTAGCATAGATTAACATGACAGTTGGCGTGAAAGAGCCCATTCCTGTGCTGTATGATTCTATGGAATGGTAGGTATCACTGCAAAATTGTTTCATATCATCTCCACCGGCACTCCTTTCCACCTTTTACCCCACACACTGCAGATATCCACCCACCCAGTTGCCCTTGTCGGAGATAATGCAGATACCTGATCCTTTTGCACTCACAGTGACAGGCACACTCATGGGCACAGCTCCTCTGAACTTCTTCCACTGCAGTGGCTTAATAGGAATTTCCACAGGCTTTGCAGTATTCAGAAACAGATGATTTCTAAATGGAGTAAATGTCACCAGATAGTACACAGCAGAGTCCATTTCTCAGACATATGAGAAACAGACATTTTTTCATGTTTGTGTGGATGGAGTTGATGAGTCACGCAAGATCAGCATTCCAAAGACTGAAGAATGTAATTAATTTGTACCACAGAAATAAGATAGATGATTTCAAGGCTTTACGTCAAGCTGTTGTTCATCAGCTTGAATGAGGAAATGATTGAACTGGTTGATCCTGCAGTGCACGTGATGCAGAAGTTCAGTGCTGAGTGATATTACGAAATGAAAAAAACAACGGCAAGATAATTTGAAAAGAAACATTAAAGAGTGATTTTCCTTACCTACTCATACCATGCCTAATGAAGTTAATTCTTGCAAAGATAATAGTTGAAAACACATTTAAGTAGTTGAAGGAAAGATGGAAACAATTAGCCAGAGAAATTTAATATGGTATTATTTGCATGCAAAGTTTAATTGCTACCTGCTGCAAAGTGTGCAATATAAGGATAGACAAACTCCAGGTTCTCACTCCACAATAATATGCTCAATTATTTTTATACCAGTGCACAAGTGCCATTCTAAAGAAGGGATGCATACAATGGGGAATTGAGAAAGTTGCTGGGATGCTAGATGATGCCAATTTAGGTGCACTAGTTATTCGAGCAAATGTTACAGAAGGCTGGATTTCTGTTGTCACTGGTATCCCAAAGTCAAGTCCAGAGGCACAGGACAACTTTGAAGTAGACTAGGCTGTGCTGTCCAAGGTATACTAAGTCATGAATAGAGTCCTCCTGAGACTATCTACCACACCTGCACTTTGCACCGGTGAGTAAAAACCCCTCTAAGTGGATTTGTCCTGATTTTTCCTTTTAGGTTGTCTTTCCAAGGAGCTGATGTCTCTTGTTGGTCATATGACACTGGGTCAGTAAGAGCAGCAGGTGATCATAACTCTGTAGATTTCTCCCTACAAATATACAGGGCCTTGGTGTGGCCCCACCTGAAGTACTGTGTATGACTTTGGTCTCCTTACCTAAGAAACAACTGACCTGCCCTAAGGGAGTACAAGAAAGGTTCAACAGCTTAATGGGAAGGTGGGATTGTCCTATGTGGAGTCCTCTGTTCTTCAGAGTTTAGAAGAATGAAATGTGACCTCATTGAAACATACAAAATGTCTCAACAGGGTAGTTTCAGCAGGGTGGTTCCTGGGCTGAGGAGTCTTAAACTAACAGTCACAGTTTTAAATTAAGTGGTTGGTCATTTAGGTCTGAAATAAGAAGTTTCTTCATGCAAATGGAGACGCACCTTTGAAATTCTCTGGAGAGGTGAGCTGGCAAGTGATAATAGGTGGATCCAGGTGAGGAGGGATTGATTGGCATTTGGGTTCATTATCCTCTCTTGCTATCTTCACCCTTCCCTCCCCCCCCCGACCATCTGCCAATCAACCCCTCCTCACCTGGATCCACCAATTGTTTGCCAGCTCTTGCCCCTCCCCTCCCCTTCACCTTTTTTTATATTGGACATCTCCCCTCTACTCTTTTCAGTGCATGTGAAGGATCCTGGCCTGAAACACCAATTTGTCCATTTCCCTCCACAGATGCTGCCTGACCCGACGAGTTCCTCCAGCAACTTGTTTTTTGCTCCAGTCCCCTGTGCCTCCAGCCAATGAAGTATTCTTGAAGTCGCTGCTATAATGGAGGCAACATGGCTGCCAACTTCCTCACAGCAAGTTCCCACATGTAGCAATGAGATTATGAGCAGATCATCTTAGAAAGATTGCTTGAGGAATAAATTTTGTCCAAAACACAAAGGAATGCTTCTTCTCTTTATTAATATTTTACCATCTGACCTTTTGCATCAATTTGCGGAGTCCAATTTCATTCAAAAGGGAGCATCTCTGACAGCGCTGAATTCTCGCAGTGTTGCGTCTTCTGATTCAGAGAACAAGAGTATTGCCAACTGAGCCACAGCTAATGCCCAATCCTGGGAATACCACACATATAAATGACACCAGCAGGAAATTTTGTCCCCAGTGTTCAATATCCAAGTGATTTGTGTATCACTCTTTAATCCTTATAATGTGCATGTCCTTCAGGATAAGGAAACCAAATGCATACAGATAGTGTTAGCCTAGTGACTACCAAAATAGGAATGTTTAAGCTAAGGTAGTAACCAATGAACTTGTTTCTTTCAAGAAGTTAGCTTGTCAAAAGATTCCTTCAGTATGTCTATATCTCAGTGCCAAGTATCCATTTGCCCCTTTTCTATGTTAGGATCATTTCATAATTTAATATTTCAATTGTAAACCATTTTGCAGATTTCAAAGTATTGGCCTTGAAAGTATTATTTTGGTTCCAGTATGCTTCAGCCTTAAAACTGGAACTTCTTTTCAATATTAAAATTAAACTTGGAAGGAAAACTACAAATGAGTGGAAGATATCTAACCTCCTTTAGCTAGCTGTGTGTGATATTTGGCTTCTAGTTATAACAACTGATGTTGCACATTCATTACTTACCCATGGCAGACTTTCAAATAACACAGAAAGTAACCTGATAAAAGCCAATGTCGAGTTGTTTATAATGATGAGATTTAATGGGGATTATTTAATCACTAAACCAAAGTAAGAAATGCAAGCAAATTTGTTGACTTCTAAAGACATTGCTTATTTAATAAACTAGCTTCATGTTGCTTTTAATGCTTCCCTGTGCTGTAATAGTAGATGGCATATCGTACATAAATTTTATTGGTGGGGGAATATGCTTCACGAAGAAATAGTGTACACATTTGGTAAAATAACTCAGTCTTTTTTATAATAACCTAATCATGTTGGTATTGTGGTATACAACTGTCTTTTCACCTTTGTAATTTCATCATCTGAATTTTTATTCATTTTAATTATTCATTCATGTGATGTGGCATTTCAGGCCTGACCAGCATTTATAGTCCATCCCAAGTTACCATTGAGGAAGTTAAGAGCAAGGAGTTACAAATAGGCTAAACCAGGTATAGGAAGTAGATTTCCTTCACTGAAGGATACCAGTGAACCAGATGGGATTTTACAACAATTTAATTGCCACCACTAGTGTTTTAATTCCAGAATTATTTCATTTATTGAAGTTAACTTTCCTAACTGCCATGGTGGGAATCAAACTCATATTTCCGGTCATTAGTCCAGGACTTTAGAACTTATCTAGTAACTTAACTACTATGTTTCTAGACCCCCTAATAAAACTTTTCTTCTCAGTCATATTACACCAAATAAATGTTCTAATGACAGCTGGCTTCTTTATCCTAAAAGCCTCTAAATTAAAAGTGACCACAAAAATTTACAAGAAATTATAATTTGGCTTCAATGCCTGTGCTACATCCTCCATAATGAGCATACCAGATGACTGAATGTGGCGCAACTTATTGAACTTAATTTGGTTATTACTCACTTATAAACTGGAAGCAGGAATTTTATAAAGCCAAATCTGTATGCATTCTGGTAAAATTATATCAAATCAAAAACATATCGGCCATTCTTTGATATGCAGCAGTTTAAATCAATGGAGGGAACTTTGGAAAAGCTATTCACGGATCTAGCTCCAAGATTAAAAATTATTTGTATAATCTGTTGAGAAAAAAAAGATAAATGAAGCCATCCCAGTCATTTACACACGCTAGTGCAGCATTATAAGCTAGTGTGGTCACACTAATAATTGACAAGGAGCAAAACAGTTAAACTGTTGGTGATGAAGGTCAAAGACTTAACATTGTCTGATACTGGAAGTATTCTGCTTTCTTTTGAATAATTCCATACCATAGTTGATGATCTCACTTTAGTAACTCAATCAAAATACAGCCTCTTCTGTCAATAGGGCAGTCACTCATTATGGCACTGAAATATTAGCCCAGGTTAAATACTCAAAGAAGGCAAATGACACAATCTTTGGTCACATTAAAGGTTCAGTTTTGAGCACTGTATTGTGTAAATAATGAAGGCATTTTCAAGTTGGGAGGCCGAAATAATGATGGGGAATGGCAACTTGTCAATTCCTATAAGTGCAAGTGTATATGAGTAATACAAATTCTACATCAGTGATTCTCAAGATCATTCATCTTATCTCCAGTTATTAGAATGCATGTACAAACTGAATGATTTGCTCAAAATTCTGTGTTTAATAACAATCAGATCTTGTAAATGAAAAATAATTGTAACTCACCCTTCATGACCTTAGGATGTTCCAAAACACTTTCCAGCAATCAAAGTACTTTTGAAGTCTAGTCACTGTTGTAGTATAGGAAACTTGGCAGCTACTCTGGGCACATCATTGTCCCACAGACAGTGAAGAAAATTAGAAAATCGTCTGTTTTAATGATGTTGGATGAGGGGTAATTGTTCCCAGGGCAGTGAAAAAAATTCTCCTCCGCTTCTTTGAAATAGTGCCTTGGATCTTTGACATCCTTCTCAGAGAGTAAAGGGAGATTCTGTTCAACATCTCATCTTTTCTGACTCAGTGAGTGTTTTAGCCTAGATGTTTGTACCAATTTGTCTGAAGCAAGCCTTGAACCACAACCTTCTGACTCAGAGCATTGTAAGCAATATACTGTTCTTTAATTTACTTTATTTAATTGCAGTGATAAATTAATTGATATAACTTTGGTGGTATTGGACAGAAATTAATTTTCTAATTTTCCACCTGAAAAGAACAGTATTTAAAAACTTCACCCTTTTTAAAAAAATCTGGTACATAATAGAAGATCCACTGGGTGGTGAATAAAAAGGATAACATTTGTGTTATCCTGTAATTTGCTAAAAATCATTTGGTTATCATATCCCATAAGCAAATACAAATAAGGCCAGGCAATTTTATATTTGGATTTGGATTCAGTCAGAATCTCTAGTGATTACAAATAAGCCAGCCGATTTCTCCTGGCTACTTTGCTATTTATTGAACAAACCAAATAAAAATGAAAGGAGAAAATATTTGTTTTTAAGAAGTCTCTCTCACACGGAATAGATACAGACTCTGAAACTATGAATCTCCTCTCTTGTTCACTCTGGGTAAACACTTAGCCTTCCCTATACATGCCTGATGCCTTTTCCAAAGATTCCTGGGGACTGCTAGCAGCAATATAGCTAAGGTAGTTAGCAGGCAGTATATATTTTGATTTAATTTTACTTTCTTTGTGAACTTTCTAACTGTATTACCTCAGTATTATTGCAGTCTTGGGATCCTCTGTAATGTTTCCCCTCCCCTCACCCAATTACGTATCTCAAGTTGGCAACCACTGCTTCAGAACATACAGTTTATTTAAATAAAATCTCGCAATGGATTGTTCATTTGATGTACCAAGGATTAGAGACCTGATAGATAAGGAGCATTTTAAGCATGGAAAAGAATTCTTGTTAGAGCAAGAATTTTCAACAATTGAAATTAATTCTAAGCTTAAAAAGCATGCAGTTGCATTTGATAACCAATAGCTATATCCTTTTAAAAGGAACGTATTAAGTAATGAAGTACATGAATTTTTAGCATTAGTATACAGTATGTGCTACCATGCTGAAAAATAGTCAGCTGGAAAAAGATTCACTCTCAAAATTGAAAGAAACTCTATTTGTTTAATAACAGACTTTCTCCCTGGATGAATTCTCTACAGAGTCTTTCATCGTTAATCCTACTTCTCACTTTTCAACAGATACTTTAAATTATTCCTTTCAAATTGAAATTCATCCTTCCACCGTGTGGTCAAACCTTGTGTCAATAATGATTTTTTTTAAAAAATGAAGTACATAAAAAAGCTCTTGTGGACTGCATGAATTTAAAGCCAGTTCTGGGTGGATTGCAATATTTTAGCCACTTTGGCATCAGGATGACAGAAATTCATGTCACAAGATACACATTAAGCAAAGTACACTTTTTATAAAATCAACATGCTTTTAGTAAACTCCACTTGGATGCTTGATCTTAAAAGTATTAATGTGAAGCACCAGCCCTTGATAGGACTGAATGGAGTTATTTTAGTTTTGACTTATCAAAGAGACTTGCTCAGTGAATTGTAATATTAAATGGTGATTACATGTTAGCAGGAATGTCAGAAAAGATTATATGTAAGCTCTGTCCCCTTACAGGGGAATGAGGAGAGGGATTACTAATTAAAACTCATTTGTTCCACTTGCAATTGCTACGGAGGGAGAACATTGTCTTCATCATGAAGAAGGGTGAAGCACAGTAAACACAGTTAATGGATAACCATATGTCCAGTATAATAGTTGGCTAGATTCAGCACATTTTTCCTCCCATATCAAACCAAATTTGCTTATAAGCTGAATCCATGCAGCATCTTCAGTTGCTTATAAACTCTTGGATTTATTGAGTTATTCAGACTTCTATAGTTGAAAGTGTTGCCTTTAACAAGAACCTGTTTTTGTTTTGTGGACTTTGTGAATGAGCCTTCAGAAGCGAGCGTGACAGCTTGTTTTAAAATAAAACAACCCTGGCATGGTATGTAAGGAGAAAAAAGAAAGAACCAGCTTTAGCCACAGAAGAATGTTCCTGTACATCTTGTTATATTTCGTCTCAATAATTTGTCATTTAGTCTGAAAACAAATGTTTGGATAGAGACCAAAACCACTGAAATCAAGTCGAAATATTCTGTATGATTTGTACAACGTTTGATAGGCAGATCCTGTTGAATTAGTAACTACTTAAATTCACAAATATCTATCCTGCGCCTAACATATTGATGCAATCATAAAGAAGGCATGCCAGCAGCTCTAATTCATTGGAGTTTGAGGAGATTTGGTACGTCACCAAAGACTCTTGCAAATTTATATAGATGTATGGCAGAGAGCATTCTGACTGGTTGCATCACTGCCTGGTATGGAGGCTCCAATGTGCAGGATCGAAAGAGGCTGCAGAGGGTTGTAGACTCAGCCAGCTCCATCATGGGCACAACCCTCCCCAGCATCGAGGACATCTTCAAGAGGCGGTGCCTTAAGAAGGTGGCATCCATCACTAAGGACCCTCACCATCTGGGACATGCCCTCTTCATGTTACTACCATCAGAGAGGAGGTACAGGAGCCTGAAGACCAACACTCAATATTTCAGGAACAGTTTCTTTCCCTCTGCCATCAAATTTCTGAACAGTCCATGAACACTAACTCTTTATTCCTCTTTTGCACAATGTATTCATTTATTTTTTGGTAACTTATAGTAATTTTTATGTCTTGCACTGTACTACTGCCACAAAAACAACAAATTTCGTGAAGTCAGTGATAATAAACCTGATTTTGATTCCAAAATAGCTTGTCATATTTTATAAGGCAAATTTGAAGATCATTGTTTGGTAACTGACTTGGATATCAACCAACGTTTCAATTATTGAGATCATGTAACATCAAAGTTTCTAAATGGTACTAAAAACAGAAATTTAGTAAGCAGTAAAGAATATAATAACAGAGCATAGACAGAATGTGAAACGTAGAGAGACTTGTCAGAAAAAATTTGACACAGTTGCCCAGAACTTGCTGAGTGGTTCTCATCGTTTTCGCTTGCCACTGAGCTGTGTATAAGTCACACTTGATTTGTCCCCCAGAAAGCTAAGGTTCCTGAAAGGTGAACCCAGATCTAGAAAAACAAGACCAGATCTTGTGCATGTAACTGCTGCTATGTATGGCTCCTGACTATGAAATGATGAAAGGCAACTGACAGCTAGCAAAGTCACACCAACACTGCTTGTATAAGATGTTGTTTCTTGACATTAAAAAACTATTAAAAATCTGGTAAAAATGAATAATTTATTTTTAAAAGATTTCTCTACATACCCCTACAGATGCTTCAATGATGAGGCACTTCTGAGGAAGCCGCTGAAAGCAATCCTGCTCTGCACAACATAATTTGCTTTATGTAAAAAAAAAGTACCTTTATTAGTTTAAATTACTGGCTCTCCTCCAGTATCATAGAGAGTGAATGACAGTAAATATTAAGACATATGCCATAGAGATATCCAGAAAGGCTAATCACAACAGAAGGATTACATCACGGTAGGCACAGATTAGGTGCACCCAAAGCTCTTTGTATACCATTCTAAGGAGGTGCCAAGAAATAGGAAATGAATGCAGGGCTTTCCAAAGACGGGAAATAAATAATTACGAAAAAAAGTAACCTCAGAGAGTTTCTTCTTACTGCTTAGACCATTTTTTCTATTCTATGTTGTCCATTGTCTGCTTGCCTGAATTAATTGTTCAACAACACTCAAGATGCTTACCACTTTTCAAAAAAAAGCAAAATGTTTGTCTTCCACTACCCTGAACATTCACTCCCTCCATCACTGCTCCACTGTGGCCATGGACTGTTGTGGTTCAAAACGCAGCTCACCACCACCAGCTGAGGGACGATTAGGGATGGCAATAAATTCTGATCATGCCAGTGACACCAACATCTCATAAATAAATTTCAAACAAAATCTCACACAAGCCATCCTCTTAGTCCAAGTGTGACCAACAATTTGTAGTCAGTTTTGTGCTTAGGCCTTTGGCCTTAAAATTAGAAGGGGACTGTTCCCATTGTTCTGTTGCAGAGCATTTCATTATTTCACAGAAGAGTATTCCATTCCATCAATTTGAGGCCATGCCAATCCCAGGTGAAATGAAAGCTGTACTAACTGCCACTTCTACCAAGTTAGAGATATACAGCACAGAAAAATTCCATTTGGCCTACCTCATCCATGCTGAGCAAAGTGCCTTCCTGAGCTGGTACCATTTGCCTGCACTTGGCCCATATCCCTCTAAACCTTTCCTATCCATGAACCTGTCTACATGTCTTTTAAACGTTGTAATTGTACTCGCCTCTTCCACTTCCTCTGGCAGGTCGTTCCACAAAACCACCACTCTCTGCATGAAAAACTTGCCCCTCAGGTCCCCTATAAATCATTCCCCTCTCACTTTAAACCTATGCCCTTGACTTTGAGACTCCCCTACTCTGGGAAAAAGACTGTGACCATCCACCTTATCTGTGCCTCTCATGATTTAAAAAACCTCTATAAGGTCACCCTTCAGCCTCCTTTGCTTCAAGGAAAACAGTCCCAGCCTATCCAGTGTATCCTTATAACTCAAGCCCTACAGTCTTGGCAACATCATTGTGAATTATTTCTGCACCCTCTCTAGCTTAATCACATCCTTCCTATAGTATTACAACCAGATCTGCACACGATATTCCAGGTGCAGATTCGTCGCATCTTGTGCAGCTGTAACCTGACATCCCAGCCCTGGTTCTCTTAATGCCCCATCTGAACGAATGGAGCATTAAGGATTCATCAAAATGTACATGCGATGAGGTGCTCTCAATGAACCACATTGTCAACTCAAGCTCTGAACATGAAGCAGGAGACACAAGAGACTGCAGAAGCTGGAATCCGGAGCAACAAACAAGATGCAGGAGGAACCCAGCAAGTCAGGCACCATCTGTGGAGGGAAGTGGACAGTCAACGTTTCAGGTCGAGACCCTTCATCTGGACTGAATTGAAGCAATCCACTTTACTGGCCTGGAAATTGCCAATTGATTATGTCGCCTCAGCACACACTGTTTTAACCTGCACCACTTGTGCTATTGCTTGCTTTAGCCACACAAAAGATGAAGAAAAAGTAAACTACATGCATTCTGCCATACCAATTGAGATCTTATTAATGCTTTGCACAACAAATAAAAATAGAATGATGGGTTGCACTGTAAGGTTAGAAACTACAGACTTGTGACAGTGAAGCTTCAAATACTAAATTCATTTCTACAGATGTGATTGAATGCTGGAATTCAGGCTTTAGCAATGTGTTTCATGCCATTAAACTGGAAAGACAAAAATCCAAAAGCAAATAATAAAAGAACATGCTGGAAATACCGAGCAGATCTGGAAGCATCTGCAGTAAGAGAAGCAAAGTTAGCTTTTTATGTCAATAATCTTTCATCAGTTCTATTAATTTGTGATGAACACTATACTGGATGGCATGTATACATGAAATATGAAGATTATTCTGCTACTAACTGGGTTAAAAGCATTAAGTCCTTAATAGTGTTCAATAGTGTGAATTTATGGAATTATTTTTCATATGATATTCATAACCTTACAATAAACAAGTAAAAAGCGCAAGGAAGAATAAAAGATAAACCCACAATCTTCAGAAATTCCCTGTTCTGCTGCTCTTCCAGCATTCCTATCATCATTATTTTAGTTAGGTTTTGCCTATTATCATTAGACTGTACCTGATGAATTGAAAAGCGTAAATAACAGTGGAACCAATAGAGTTAATGGAGGGAAACGATTTACACTGGTTGGAGATAAAAGGTCTGGTCTACCAATTGAAAAATGCAGATGCTGGAAATCTAAAGTAAAAACAAAAAATGCTGGAAGTAATCAGCAGGTCAGGCCACATCTCTGGGAAGAGAAACAGAGTTAATGTTTCAGGTCAAAGACCCTTCATCACAACTGGAAAGGAGACAAAAGAAGCTCGTTAAACTGCAGGGAGGGTGGGGGATATCTCTGATATGGGAAAACCTGGGTGACCATGGGGATAAGGTGTAAACAAGGCTATCTGGTCAATGAGTCATCTTCAGGAATGATGTCAGGAAACACTTCTACATGTAAAGAACACAGAAATCTCTACTACAAATGGGGATTGCTTTAGGCCAATGGATCATTTTATATTTGAGGCTGATAGACTTTCGACTAACCAAGGCTATTAAAAGATATGGATGAATGTGATTTGGTGTTAGTTTGTAAATCAGCTACGATCTCAATGAAGGACCGAGCAGGTTCAAGGCAATAAATTGCCCTTTTCTATTCCTGTGTCTGTTGATAACATGCACTGTAGATACAGTTTAAAAATGATTTGATTTTGAACCAGGAAAATTAAATCTACTTCATCTTCTTTGGAAGTCCTTTGGGATCAACGATGACGTTTCCACTCTGGTTTCTAAGGTAACTAATAAAGCCAATATGGGAAGTGCAGACTCTTCCACAGCTTGGGACAAGGTGGCTGGTGGGGCTGGTGGTCTGTAGGTTGTGAGATGGTGTGTTCCTTCCGCTGCTTACACAGGACTTCTGTCTGCTCCCTATACACAACCTTGAGGTTTTCAATACCATCCCGAATGCTACTTTTCCACTTTGAAGGGTCCAAGTTTCCCAGGAGTCAGGGCAGATGTTGTACCATGACAACATCACTGAATCTTTTTCTCTGCCACTTAGTAATCTCCTCCTATGGTAGAACTCAGAATAGACTGTCCTCTTGGGGAGTTTGTGATCTGATATGTGAGCAATGTGGTCAACGCAATGTAGCCAACTGAGAGTGACTAGGTCCTCAGTGATGGTTGGGAGAGGATGCTGATGTTAGGTCTTTTATCTTTCCAATGAATTTGGGGAATATTTCAGAGACAACATTGGTGGTGTTTTTTCAGTGCCTTGAGATGCCTGCTGTAGGTATATCAGAAGAATATGGAAGAGCAGGGATTACTGCTACCCTGTAGACCATGGGTTTTATGCCAGGTCTAACGTCTTAACCTTCAAATACCCTTTTTTCTCAATTGGCCATTGAAGGCAGTGGTGAATTTCTTCCCCAATGTCTGCCTTCAAGAGATAGCTCCTGAGAAATGGGAAGTGGTCCATGTTTTCCAGAGTCTCATCATGAGTCATTATTGTCAGAGGGCAGTGTGGTGTGTAGGGGCAGGTTGGCAGAGAATGTTGGTCTTGCAGGTGTTGAGTGTATGATTCAGTGAATAAATCAATCATGTCTTGGAACTCAGCATCCAAGCCTGCAGAAACACCAGTATCATCTGAAGCTTGGCTCTTCAGGTTGGGTGACATTGATTCTGGAGCGTAAGCAGTTTTTCATTAGACCTGAATCTCCACTTCCAGTGGAAATTCGTCAGAGGTCAGATGCAACATTGCAATGAAAGTGGTTGAGAGAAGCATTGAGGCAATGACACAGCCTTTTTTGACACCATTCTTCACCGAAGTTGGTTTGCATTGTGGCTTACCTGCAGTTGTGGAGCAAATACAAGTTGGAGACTTATTTCTATTGGTAGGTGAATTAGAGGAGATTGTTCCTCAGTCCCTCCCAATTAATAGAGTGGGAAGCTTTAGTAAGGACACAGAGAGTGGCCGGTGCTGTTCCCTGCACTTTTCTTGGAGTTGTTGTGAGTGAAGATTGTGTCCACTGTGCCTCAAAATCCATGATCTCGTTGCTCACACCCGGGAAGAGGATAATATAGATGAGACATCAGAGATGTTGTAATCATAACCATCTTCAAGAAAGAAGATAAGTCTAACTGTGGTATCCACAGATGGGTCTCCCTGCTCTCTCCACAGAAAAGTCATCTCCAGAGCCCTCCTGAACTGCTTCTTCCGGATTACAAAATGAAGCAATTTAAAGGCCTCAATGCATTTCCTATCTTAAAGCAACAATTTTTTCCACTAAGATATTAGTGGAAATTGCTAATAGAGGTAGCATTTTCCCACTATTGCACTGAATATGACAGAATAGCACAGATGAATGATATGGCAATTTTATCCAGACAGAAGTCATCTTACACTGAAAACAGTTCTCCTTATTCCACTATTGTGACCAGTGTCTGTGAGCAGTTCTTCTTGAGACTTAATTCAGTTTGCCATTTTCTGAAAGCAGTAAACTGGAGATGGTGTAAATCCAAAATATAAACAGAAAATGCTGGTAATACTTAACCAGTCAGACAGCATCTATGGAGAGATAAGCAGAGTTAACATTTCAGGTTAATGAACCTTTACTAGTTCTGTGCAGCACTGCAATCTCATGCCCTGAACCTGAATATCTGATGAATTGTTAATAACCTGAAACATTAAATCTGTTTCACTCTCCACGGATACTGCCTGACCGGCTGTGTATGTCCATTCCCTTCTGATTGATGGAGTTGAAGGCTGTGTGCACTCAACAGTAGGATAGTGGCAGAGAGGGGTATATATCTTCGAGTGAGAAATTTTATCGTGTTAACATTTCTGCAGGAGGAGAGCATGTGAATTATGAGGAGAGTAGCTAGTTTGCATTTGTTTTCTTTGGAACAAATAAGGCTAAGAGGAGATTTTTTCATATATAAAAGTATGGGAGATCTATGCATAATGCAAGGGAAAGATCTATTTCTGTAAGTAAAACCTATGTGACAGATGTATTGTAATTAGTAGAAGGGAATTAAAGAAAAGTGGTTTCACCCAAAAAATGACGGAGGGCTAGTCCTCACTATCTGTAAGAATAGTGGGGACAGAAAACCGCAACCCATTTCAAAAGTTCCTGAGTGACCACTTGAAGAGTGGTAACCTCCAGGGCTATAGACCAAGTGCTGGGCTGTGGGAATAGCCTTACTTGGTTTTGGAGAGCAATGAATTAATGGGTTGAATGCCCTCCTCCTGCATCATAAATGTTAATATCTGACCCCTTCGAGGTTTGGGCTAGGAAGTTATTCCTCATAATTTCCTATGAATGATGCAAAATGATAAAAACTGATGTCTGAAAGCATGGATCCATCCTTTGTGGCTGTTCCTATAAAAATGGTTTATTTTGAAGACCCAGTAAAAGTGTCTGTCCAATGAAGTATACGACTCACCACAAGGATTTGAATGTGATTTCTGAACCACTTCAGATCCTTATCTTCTGACTGAAGTAGTTGCCAAAAATGAAGAAACTTTGATGCAATTATACTGTAGCTAATGATCTGAGACCAGTATCTGCTGCTTTCAGTGTGCAATTAGTAAACTCTCGCTGTGGTGCATTCTGACCCAGGTCTAATAACAAAGACCAGTGATAACAGACCTCCACAGCATGTATCCTTTGATGCATTCATGAAGCTCCACTCCCAGTCTTTCAAATTAGGGAGCCATAATGCGATCATTCACTTTCTCCTGATCCATAAAAAAATTGCTTTTAGGTTTTGTAAGTTTTTTAATCTAAGGGATATACTTAGAAATTTTGCAATGTTGCTTTATGCTGGGCTGGAGCTAGACCACAGACTGTGCATAAATTTAAGCATCTGTCTGGTGTGGCAAACAAATTGGATCCAATGGATATTTTTCATGCACAAACCAAGCATGAAAGCAATCACTTCTGGGTGAAATCAGGCAGTTGGCAAGAAGCTGTTCACTATTCACCTTAGAATGTCAAATTTGTTTTGGCATCCATCACCTAATGACATCGCAAGTTGAACAACCACATTTTCTTCGTCACTGACATAAATTGGAGCTTTAGGGTGCAGCCTACAACCTCTGTTGAATAGTCACAAAAAAGTTGCAGTGAGGTGTCTACAGAAGGATCACCATTCAGGTATCACACAGTGTCTGCTGAGCCCCAGTTTTCAATGGTCAGAAAGCCTGACACCTCACCATTAGTTGTTCCATCACTGATTGCAGCCAGTGTATGCAACGCACACCTCTGCCTGGTTTTTTTGCCTCAATGGTCTGGGAAACACTCACAGTGCAGGGCTTGATCAGGGCAGACAATCACTAGGAGTGTGATGGATATTCACTTTCGAGGCCTCAAGAAGGTTTATTGCTAACCTCAGCTTTTAAGCACAGCAGCATGACTTGTCCAAAGGTCAAGAAGTGGTTGCTCATTAAGCTAAAATCCCTGTTGCAAAAACAGCAGAAATTGTCCAAGGCTCAAGATATTTGTTGTTTGCTAAGTTAAACTTCTAACCAATATTCCCTGCTCAACCTCTTAACATAAACAAGAGAACAATGGGATCCATATTTACTTAATTAAACACTCCAGTCACCTGGGCTGAAAATGTGGTTGAAAAAACATCACATGCCAATGGTGTCAACTAAGTGAAAAAAAAGGGTAGTGGGGAATGACAGAGAGAAGGGGTTACAGAAAGAAGACCCAGAAGTCATTCATTAGCCTTTGGTTTTTGCAACTGATGACTTGTTCATCTGCAAATTGTTGGTATGACTTTTTAGCTTGTAAGAATTGTACTTGTGTTTGGAAATCCTTTGTAAGTTGCAAGTTGTTCTTAAGAATTACTTATTAGAATTAAACATGTCTCACGTAAAATAAAATAAACTGTGTTTAAACTACTTTTTTAGCTGGAAGATCTTCTCCTTGGTTGGGAAGAGGGACCCACTGCTTGAAATAGTGATTATTGACAGCTAGACCTTTCTGTAAAGACTAAAGTAGTGAAGTAAACTAGTCCTTGAAGTGTAGGTTGATACAGTATAATCTCCCTATAGTGGGGGTACTCGTGGACACTTATGCCAGATAGAACTTAAAGTCTTGACTTAAGTTTAGAGCTCTCGTTTGGTACATTCAATATCATCACAGGAAGTGCCCATGGAATTGAAAGTTTACCATGTCACCACATTTCCCTCAACTTCTCCCAGATTCTACCGCTCATCTACCCACTTGGGGCAACTTACGGTGGGCAACTAACATACCAACTTGCAACTTTTTGTGATGTGGGATGAAACTAGAGCATCTGAAGCACACCTAGATGGTCACAGGGAGAACATGCAAACTCCACACAGAACATACAACATCGAACAATACAGAGGAACAGGCCCTTTGGTCCACATCGTCTGCGCAACCATGATGCCAGTGTAAACTAATCAATTCCCTCGATTTGCTGACTGTTCATATGTCTATCTGAATGCTTCTTAAATGCTTGCGATCACATGCGCTTCTATCGCTTCCCCTGGCAGTGCATTCCAGACACACACAACTGTTTATGTAAAAAAACTTAGCTTGTAAATCTCCTTTAATTTTTCCCCCCCTCAGCTTAAACCTATGCCCTCTAGTATTTGACATTTCTAATCTAGGAAAAAGATTCTGGCTATCTACCCTATCTATGCCTCTTGTAATTTTCAGACATAATTCTAAATAATAAGTTACTGATCTCAGTACCAGCAATCAGGATTGAACCTAGGTCACTGGAGCTGTGAGGCAGCAGCTCTATCAGCTATGCCACTGTGCTGCCCTCAATAGCTGGACTGAATACTGAATTGCTCAGTGCTCAGTTGCTACTGAATCTCTCCCACATTCCTCGAAGTTAACAAAATCTCTTTTCCGATGGAAGGATAATTTCATTGTTACATTATTTGTGAATCGCTGCCTTTCCATTACTATAGCACTGCTAAAGGGTAATGTGTGCAATAGAAGAAGTCAAGAATCTGCATACAGTCTGATAGCATGGGTATGGAGAGATTTCAATGTTAGAAGGCACAGCAGTTTAGTCTGAATGGAATCAGCTGTTCCTTCTCTAGTTACTTGTTTATTGAAGTTTAGAGATATTTTGCAACACTCATAATCCTTAAAGAGGATGCTCAAGAGAGTAAATAATTGTTAAAAAAATATACATTCTGTGTAATAATTGGAAACCATGACAAGAGGAAAATACTAATGTCCCATTCACTTTGCTGACAGCTGTATATTTCCATGGAAATTGCTTACATCACTGAGTGGAAACTGACAAATTGAAACCTTGGAATCAGACTGCAAAGAGCCTAAAAACAATTCTATGTATTTGTATCAGCTGGAGGGGAAGGCTGGTATTGAAAAATATTTTATATGAATGTAGCCCAAAATGTCACTGCTTGTCTTACAAAATGCAGAAACCTTAGATACCTTTCTAAAACAAAATCATCTGAGTAACTGAGTTCAGATCCATATATTCTCCCTCCCTACATTGTGATTTACCTTACTAAAAATCAAGGGACAGAAGTAATTTTAGATTGGAGGAAAAAGAGTTTGATTTTTGAAGCAATAGGATTCAATGTGCTTTACACAAAGTCATTTAGGGCATAAATATGTAATTGTTCCCTTATTAGCCATTTCCTGCATCCTCTATAGTAATTGGAACTCAACAAGTCAAACACATAAATTCAATCCAAGATTTTATTTCTTTGTCCATAAATTCTGCATAGTTCTTTTGAAAGAGACATTATGAAAATATATTAGAATTTGTTGTCCAGTTTTATAATTGGTTTTATGATGTTAATGTCACATTGACCAACTTTAAGAGCTGGGAAGTCTATTAAATAAATAGCATTTTATTTTACAAATAGTGTTTTATTTTACATTAATTATCATTGAATTGTAATATTAAGAGTGATGATGGATATTTGGAATTAAACTAATGCTACAGCTTTTGCTATTTTGCTGCAAAAATAGATTTTGCTTATACCTAAACCAATAATACTGTGTTATTCAGCCAAGATCATGAAGAAAAACAGTTTATTTGGTCATTTTCACATTGCTCTTTCTGGGAGCTTGCTATGCACAATATGGCTGCTGTATTTCCTACACTTTAATAGCCACTGTTCTTCAGAAACACTTAAAGGGTTGTAAACTGCTTTGGGACAACATAGAGAATTATGAAACATGTTATATAAATGCAAGTTCTTTCTATTAATATATACTATACAATGTACCTGTGATAGCAACACGTGACTTACTTGATTTCTTGGTTCTCAGAATTCTGGGAAATACTTTACATAATATTTGATCAATAAAGCAGCATGAATTGCTCATTTAATAACTTGCATCTATTCACTTTCATTCGTTGTGTTATATTGTTTTGCTAAATGTTCAAGACCTAAATTGCAGTGTCTCAATTATCTGACAATGTTTTATTATGCTCCAAGGCCCAGTCAAGATTCTGTTTTATGATAGAAAAAAACAGATTTTGCCATATCCAACAAACATCACTAAGGAAATCACTTTATCTGGTCATCTTCATCTGAGTCTGCACAAGTTGGCTGCTGACTTTCCTGCATTACAACAGTTACTAAACTTCAGAAATATTTGGGTATTATATCCAGATGAAGGATCTCGACCCAAAACATTGACTGTCCGTTTCCCTCCATTGATGCTGCCTGACCCACTGAGTTCCTCCAGCGCCTTGTGTGTTGCTCCAGATTCCAGCATCTGCAGTCTCGTCTCTTCAGAAATATTTGATTGGTTGTAAATTACTTTGGGACATCCTGGAATCCTGAAATGTGCTCCATGAATACATTCTTTCTGTTTGATGAACCTTCACATTATTGTTAAATCAACAAATCAACATGAAAATGCTTTCACATCAGTTTCTGACCTTTGTTTTACCAATCATTCTTTATATAAATCCACAAAAATAAACTCAGAAAAGGATTGAGATTTCTCTGTTGGTGCCTGACTTTAATATAGAAACAAATAATATTTACACTGGTAAAGTCGAAAGTACATGTAATTTACCAGAACTACAATGGAGTCAAGGAATATGGGGAGAAAAGTGGTGTGGAGACCATGATTGCATCAGCCATCATCGTATTGAATTGCAGAGCAGACTCAAAGGGCCAACTGGCCTAATTCTGCTCCTGTTTGTTAGAGAGTATCATTGGGTAAAATTGGCATTGACCAAAGGCTTCTCAGATTGAAGGCTTGAAGGCTGTTTGTCTTTTGAATTGGCTTGGACTTGAATTTGTAAGAAGCTTGCACTTATTCAACACTTCATCATATCCTTGGGATGTTCTAAAGCACTTTGCAATCAATGAATTACTGTTTGGAATATAATCACTGTTGTATAGTTAATGGCTCAGCAAATATTCCTCCTTCTAGGAATGTAGCTTAAGAAGAGAAACAAAAGTAGCATTGTTGCATGAATCCTAACGGACAGAAAAAGAAAACAGTCAAAATGACTTTAAATAAATGCCACGTAAAAATAACTGGAATTATTGAATATCATTCATATTTTTCTGAAAACCCGATAAGTTATTGGCATCCTTCAGGTCTGCTGCTTCTAAAAGGAGTTTTGATGGTGTGTCAAAAAAACAATGTAGTTTCTCTGTCAAGATGCAAGTTATAAGCATAAGTACCCCACCCCCATTCACAGCCTCCCCTCCAAGACGGTGGAAAGGAAAATATATAAAGTTTTGACTGCATAGCTGGAGGCAAAAGGATACTCCGAGCAAGTGGGCAGCTTCCTGCTGAGCTATTCTTGCCCTCTGTGTACTTGAAAATCGCTATCTCCTAATCAGTGGCTCCATCCTTTTCTTTTTTTATGATTAGGCTATTTCAAAAATCCTTTTCACCTTAGCGCAGTAAATCTTTTCTCTCCTTCCTGCTGTGCGGTCATAAATTTTCTTTACAATGGAATCTGCAATTAGAGATTATTATTCTGCAATCTGAAGATTAATGTTACCATTTCCTTTTGAGGAGAAGTAGGGTCTCTTCAAAACAAAACGATTATGGACAAGTTTATTAGGAAATATGAAAATGCTTGCAAATCTCATTAAAAGTAGCTCTTCATAATAAACAGAACAGTGAAATGGGCAAATATTTGACTGATAATTAAACAAACAAGCCTTTGGTTAACTAGTTTAAACGATAAAAACGTCTTTAAAATTAAAACTTCATTGACGACAAGCACACAAGCTGGACACAGATCTTATTTATTTCGTTGGACTGGATATTGTGCCACTGCGATGAAATGAGGGTTGAAATCGATGATTTGTCGATGATCTGTCCTTTTGCAGTGACATTTCTATACCTCGCCCCCCCCCCACCCCACCCCAATTATCTTTGATGCATCTTTGACCTAAAGTGCTGCCCCGCATCGTCAGTTCGGGACCTGTGTGTAATGGCAATCCATTCGATGTGAAGCAATGTAGGGTTAGCGGGACGAAAATCGCGATCAGTTTGTTATCATCCCCCGCCCCCGCGCTCCACGGCACATGTATGAAAACTGTGTTGGGGTTCAAGGACGCAACATCTGATACTTTCGAAAACTCTTTTAATGATAGTCTGTTCAATTTTGATTAGGAACGGATTATTTGGAAACGATGGGGGCAAATGACATTTCGCCCTCGGAATCGTTTTTCCCTCTCGGTGTCCACACATTATTTTAACTACTGTTCGTGCATGTATGCCAACATTCCGTGACCTCAGTAGAGGACTACTCGGTCCTGCTAGTTACTTGCGTCTACGTTTTCGGTGGAAGCATTAAGTTTTAAATAAACATTCAAATAAAAAGTCGCACTTTGGTGTTCAAACAATTAAGTAGACGAATGCGTCAAGAAATCCAACAGCGAGGGAGCTGAACACAGATCCTTCTTGTCTTCACTTTACCTAAATGCTTCCTCGCATTTCACGGTAGAATACCAGTCATTTCATTTGCACGTCGTCTCAATTATAAAGCAATTCCGAATACGAAATGACCAAAGGAAAAAAAAACATTTTGCCTTAAAATGCAGAGCAAATGTTCAAATATTCGGTAGAAAACGCAATTAATTATGCAGAGTACACACAGAAAAAATACTCGTTGTGGTTTTGGTGATAATGAATCAAACAGCGAACCACACTTGCATATTTCGTGTGGTATTTAATTAATCAGTTAATATTTTCCTTGGGCATTGTTCTTGCTTTGAAACTCGATTTCTAATGTAAAATGTTAGCCTTTTAACAAGTAGGTTTGGAGCCAAACCCCAGGCGAATGTGAGCTGTCGATGTTTGAGTTCTTTTCGACTTATTCATCTATCGACACCGATCTTGCATAAAAGTCAGAACTGTCAATTCCATCTGAACTCAGCCGGTTAGTCGCCTCCGCCGCGTTTCCATTCTAAAGTTCTAAATAATAAAGTCCTAATTCTCATTCGATTAACAGAAACATAATGACAAATTGATACAGATTAAAATGTGGACACTATCGGTGCAATATCCTAGCTATTTATATTTCAATCGACAGCATCATCAGATGGATATTTTGTTATATATTGCTAATATGTAAAATAACACTTAGTTAAGGTAATATTTTTCCGATCAATTTCAGAGTTTAAAGATTGCATGCAGCTAACTTTTAGTAGCGTAGTGTCAGTTCGAGCCGTCTGCATTATATACGAATTGGAATAAAATTAAGTTAATGGTTTAAAATGACTACAAGCAACGAAAAATAATTACAAAGTAGAAAATTAGTAATTCTACTTATGCTCATCAATTCAGGTAAAGGTATATACATAGGAAGATCTTTTGAAATATGAAAATCGGAAAACTTGCATCAACAAATATCGTCACTAGAGGGCAGCAATAAACAGAGAATGAAAGGACAACCGCAAACAAGCGGGTATAACCAGTCGGTGTTCTCGTTAAACCTTTCTTGCTGTTTGGACTGGCGGCGGATAAAGCATTGACTTGCACAACGTTAGATTGTCGACTTAGTTCAGTGCCAAACTCAGGAGATAACGCTTTAGTGGAAATCAATGTAATCGCCCAAATACAACTCCAGTGATTCTCGACGTCATTGACAATGAATTGAAGTTTTAGTTATGGAATATTATTTCACAACATATACAGAGTTTTAAAAGGGATTATATTCTTTGAAAATACGGAATCCTTGAGCAGAACATTAAATTCTGCCAATGGAATCTTCATTTTCATAGGTACGTTAACTCGTGTAGAAGAACGATTTATAACTTATATCCGCATTGGGAAAATAATTGTTTCTGTACATATTCAGTAGCATAAACTATTAAAGGGGGAAAGATCCGCTATGAGGGGGGAAATTGTAATTTCAGCTATTATTGGCTTGGCAACGAGTCTAGGCACAATAGAAACAGTCAGGGTCCAAGTCAAGGGAAAATCTGACCTTATCTACACGTAGCTCCCTGCTACTGAAGACTTTTGCAACACGTTGCTGTTTACTGCCACCGAACCATGCATCTTTCAGTTGGTTTTGACATTAGAAGCATCATAGACATAATAAAACGCGGAGACATAATACTTGTTGATGGATTTCAAGGTGTTAGTTTTATTCAGACTGCAATGACAGTTCCAAACAAAAATTAAAGTGGGAGCCCCGTCTAGGAGTGAGGTAAGCGATTCACCGTTGAAACCTTATTCAGATAAGCAGTTGAGTATAAACCATGCAGCCGGCCACCGAAATGTAATCTCCGCACTGAGGAAAAATAATGTATCCCTTTGCATCCTGCATCGTCCCAGTTACGTAGCTCGATACTCGTGATATCTTTGATAGAATAATTCCCAGTATTATATAAATGCAAACGTTTACAGCACGCAACTGACAATAATCCGCACACTTTAGTAACTTTATTTCCCTCCCCTATATTGAGTAAAGATAAATAGATTTCATTCTTATTTTCTCAATTGCCCTATCATTCATGGTTCAATTTATTTTAAGCGAACTTTTTTTCACTTGACCAGTCATTGCTTCGGTTCGCCATAATTCCTCAGACACCTTCTCACTGAGAATTTTAACACAAGCTGTAAAACATACAACTACAAAGCTATTAGAACACTTATGACAATGGCACTGGCAAACAAAATAGGGAGATGTTTTTCGTACGAATGAGTATCTTTGAACCAAATTCCGGTAATTTCTTCAACCATTCGAACAATTTATTTACAACCTGAACGACCCATTGATTACTCTTACGCATATTCATCTTATTCTGATTGTTAATTAAAATTGTCACAATTCTGTTTCTGCTAAAATAAGCTCGCATGTTCCCAGACTGCTCGAATTCAACATTCGCTTCACTTGTTTCTAACAACCATATTTTAGTCTTATTTTGTGTGAAATTTACCAAAAAGTCGTAACGGAAAATAATTCTGAAAATTGTTTCAGTGATACGTGTTGGAGGGAGCTGTCTGTAGATAAAAAGCAATATAAATAACCGGGCAGAATATAAAAGATTCTGTTATCAGACTCCGCCAGACTTGACGGGGACCACAGGACGTTTGTCAATTATCGGTGTGATTATTACCCAGTTGGAAACTCTGTTTTGTGCAAGCTAAATCTGTAAGATAAAATAGTCAAATGGCAAATAAAAATACTTAGCGGCGGATACATGAAAGTAAATTTGTTTTCGCTCTGCTGTATTAATGACCACTGGCGTTTATCATCGCCCTTATGTGATTTAACTTTGAATGCATAAAGTAACATTGCTTAATATTTAATAGAATGCACACAAAATGTTTATGGAGTAGTGGGAAAACATATACTTTGTCTTAGCAGCGTGGAGATTTCAATGCAATAAAGATTTTAGACAAGAGTTCTGATTTTATCCTATTGCCTTGATTACCACTTGGAATTGACAGCTGTAATTAAGACGTATCTGTTCTATTTTAAAATGCAATATCCTGCTTGAGTAAATATTTGCTCGTGTTCTTGATTTAATTTTAAAAGTAATCAAAATATAGTTATCATGCCTTTGTAATCAGATCAACTTTTCATGCATTCCTTTGTTTATCCGTTTGGTGGCAAAGTGACCAGTCACACCATGCGCTTCTTTCAGCATTGCTGCGAATTGTTTTAAGACAAATTTACTGCAAAAAGGTAGGTCCCCAAAATGTTTCCTTTGTAATCATTTTGTCCACGTTCTTGCACATTTAATTTGATTGTCCTCAATAAATTACGTAGCCATAAAGTAAAAGGAAAACCATAGCAAAACTTTGACTTCGCTGCTTGAGGAGAGATCTGAGAACCTGCACCTTGTCAGATTACGTCCTTTATTAATTAACTAAATTGGATTAATTTCTAATAAAAATGATGACAACGATGTAAACTCTTTTTGCTGAATCCACTGGCCAGAGGCCCTGTGAATGCACGGAGTCGTGGAAAATAACATTATATATATTTAAAATTAAATCGCAGTTGCTTATATTCTTTCGGAGTCGAACCTATGGGATTTCGTTGGAAATAGTCAAGTCCATGTGCCAGGTAAGCATGGAAAGACAATGCAATAAATTACATTTAATCCAAAATCTTTGTGACTTATTACATTCCGATTAGGATTCAAATGCATGTGCGAAAAATTCTATTCTAGCCTAATACATAAACTATTTACAATGCTTAACTTTGTTTTTTTTATTTCAGTGAAACCTGTTTCAATTTAAATTACGCCACCTACGTGCGTGGACATGTAGCAACTCTCCCCAGTTCCTATTTTGATTGGTTCAAAGTTTCCAGAAGGGGCGGAGTCTGCCTGCCGTAAAAGCCTCGCTCGCCTGAAAGTTTTTGAAACTTCCCCAAACCTTTAGGACTATCTACGGGCGCGCTCTTAATCAAGGACTAAAATTGGATCCACGCCTTCAACCAATAAAGATTATTACTAAAATCTAGTTGCAAGCAGAAATCTGTGTCGAACAAAAAGCCCACCCGTTTTACATCGACGATGCAGGCGCGTTACCCAGTGTCAGACCCCAATGCTCTAGGAGTCGTGCCTTATCTGAACGACCAAAATTATTATCGAGCCGCCGGCAGTTATGGCAGTATGCCCACCCCGATGAGCGTGTATTCGGGGCACGATCAGTATACTTCAGGTATGGCGAGAACTTACGGACCCTACCATCACCACCAACAGCCGGCTCCCAAAGACCTGGTAAAACCTCCTTACAGCTACATCGCCCTGATAACCATGGCAATCCAGAACGCGCCTGATAAGAAAATTACTCTCAATGGGATCTATCAGTTTATCATGGATCGCTTTCCATTTTACCGTGAAAATAAACAGGGCTGGCAGAATAGCATCCGCCACAACTTATCTCTGAACGAGTGTTTTGTTAAAGTGCCACGGGATGATAAAAAACCAGGTAAAGGAAGCTACTGGACGCTGGATCCAGATTCTTACAACATGTTTGAGAACGGCAGCTTTTTGCGGAGAAGAAGGAGATTTAAGAAAAAGGACGCGATAAGAGACAAGGAAGAGCGAGACCGCCAGCAGAAAGACCAAAAAGGCATTCAGACCCCCGTTTCACAGACCGACACCTCCAAGGACAATATGGAAAAAAAAGTCGTCGTCAAGAAAGAAGCCGTATCCCCCGGCATGCCAGTCATCACCAAAGTCGAGAGTTTAGAGAGTCCGGACAACAACAGTATGATGCAAGACAGCCCCAGAAGTGTTGCTTCCACGCCGTCTGTTTCCACAGAAAGTTCCATCCCTGACCACAATCCCCCAAACAACAGCCTATCCGGCTTCAGTGTGGAAAATATTATGACATTAAGGACATCTCCTCAAGGAGAGCTTAACCCAGTGGTTGTGCCCTCCAGCAGAACTGGTATGGTTTCCTCGTTGCCGGTAAACTATCCTCAAACGCCACAATCTATCTACAGTTCAGCGTGCAGTCAAAATATAGACTCGAGTGGAAGTTACCATTGTAGTATGAGAACCATGAGTCTGTACGCTGGGGACAGGAATAATCATATGTTGGTGCCCACCACCTTGGAGGATGCTATTTCAGATCATTCCGTGAGCACCAGCTCCTCGCTGAACGCCATGAATCTCAGCACGGCGCAGGAAGGAGTCTTAACCTCCAGCCACCATCAGCAACCCGGGGGCGCAGGACAAGCGGCTTCCTGGTACATGAACCACGGCACAGATCTCAATCACCTCCCCGGCCATACGTTCGGCGGCCAGCAACAGACTTTCCCTAATGTGCGGGAGATGTTCAACTCCCACCGACTCGGCATTGAGAGCTCAGCCCTCAGTGACCATCAGGTGAGCGGGAACACGAGCTGTCAAATTCCTTATCGATCAACACCGTCAGTATACCGTCATTCAGGTCCATACGCCTACGACTGCAATAAGTATTGATTTAGAAACCAACCTATCTATCTTTTTTTAAAAAAAATCTATGTAGGGAAATGAAAACAAAGCAGCACTCTCGACTTAAGGCTGCGCATAAAGTATTGACTGAGACTTTCCAAACTGCGGTGCGAGTGGCCAAACGTGTTGTCGATTTGTAGTTAGTGTGTATGAGGATTTTCAGACCTCAAAAGACAGTCTTTGCTTAAAAATCTTAAAATAAGGGAAGCCTACTTGAATAATTAAAGGTTAGCAAAATGGCAAGTGCCAAGTGTAGGGTTTAAACTGTTTAATGGACCAATATTCTAGTGATACGTTTTCTGTTCTGTTTGTGCAGTATTTGTTTAATAACATCACGTTCCATTTTCAAATGCTTAAAAGTTTTTTTTCTCCTGACATTTTGTCTGGTGTTGATGCAACTTTATATTTGATGTAAATTGTACGATTTTCTATGAAGGCTACGTTACAGAGCCATTTAATATATTTTAGTTCCGTTCACTGGATGTCGATTTATTAATGTCCCCAGCCTTTGTAAAGTGCCAAAGCGTAACTGTTACTCAACCTCAGTTTTATAGCCGTGTGCTTTGTACAGTGTAATTTTTATTACGTTATTATCAACGATATATTTGCTCCGTTTAAAACCAAAGAACTAATTTATTGGATGCATAGTATTTTTCTAAACCTCGAGATCTCTTTTTTTTAAAAGAAAGAAGTGACTGTTCTGTATTGGTGACCCAGGCCCCGATGCCGTGAGCACTCCTTCTGAGCAGAGGATTGTAGTGGTTGTTTTAAGAACACTTCCTTTTCCGAGTTCAGTTGATCTTAATTGCTGTATTTATCTGAAAAAAAAACCCACAATAAATCAGCGTTGTTTTTTTTGCCTTATGTTAGAGTGGCGTGGTGGACATTTTTTGATCTATTGCATGCTGTTTTGTTATTGGTAGAAAACACAGCATTCTCAATTTCTCTGCAATTCTCTACTAACTCTAATTACTGCGGACTAACCCCTGTGGTAATAAACTGCGCGGGTTTAAGATAAGAATTTGCTACGTGCAGAAAATTATCCCTTTATTGAGAAACGTTAAGCTTCAAAGCTAGCAAATAACTTTTAAAATATAGAAAACTAAATGCATTTTATTATAATTTAGTAACAAATCGAAAGGCGCGACTGAGGACAAGCAAGCTTGTTAAAAAAAAGGATCTGAGGTGATTTTGACTTTCGTCCTTAGCTTAAATGATAATTTCTTCCCCTCTTGATTATATCTTGAAATGTGAATTCACGTTTTCAAGGCATTTGTTTACTTGGATAAAATATACCTTTCCAAGTTTAGTTATAAGCCTAAATATTCTTGTTGGGTATTATACAGTGTGGGCATTTTCTTATACATTTAACCAATTACAGAACATCTGATCTGCAAGGTTACTTGAAATTAAAATTATACTTACATTTTAAAAGGCTTTGAACAAAAATTACATCCGCAAAAATCCATTTGCAGACAAACATATTACCATTTATTTCACGTTCATTTCTGCTGTCGAATTCGTGTAATTTCATCCCAGTTGTCGTTGTGGATAAAAAGAACGAGACTTGCAAAGACTAGCAAGTCAGTTCAGTTTATATGGTAAAAGCTGATTATGTTTGATAGGAGCTCACCAGAAAGGTGAAATCTAGTCAGTGCATTTTATTTCATAAATAAGTTTAATCATTGGGCCTCCAAAAATCTAACAATCTTACCCTGTCACCAACAGTAGATTTGCGTGGGGGGAAATTTGAGGTTAGAAATTTACAAGATGTTGTTTGTCACTTTGAAATTCACTATTAATTCCACAAATTGTATTTTGTGAATATAATTCTCGATTCTAAGGAGCAAGTGGTGTATTTAATTTAAAAAAAAGCAATTGGTCTGTAGTGCACTGATTAGCTGTCATACAAAAACCCTGAGAAGGCCCATGGCCAAATTTTCATTCGGCAGGCTCTATTGTAAGCTAACTTTGGCAGGTTTAGACCTGATGAAAGTTATTGGAAAGTGCATGAAGTAAGCCCGAGGTATAATCGACCAGAAGACATGTATGAATGAATGTATGAACGCGTTTCTCCATAAACATGCGGGCGCTGCTTCAAATCGGACCGTTCTATCTCCTCCTGCAGAGAATCCAGGACCAACTGATGGCCTCGGTAGATAGTTGCACCTGTCATTAACAATATACTTGAAAGTCAGCTGCGAATAGTATGCGCAAACATCTGGCGTTGGGTAATCAAAACGGAAGTCTGTCTGGCGCTCTGGGATCCCATTGATTTGCATGATTCAAATAAACTAAAATGTCCAGTTCAAATTTGGGATAAACGATTCCTCTGTTTCTGTTAAAAAAAAAGCCTTTCAACTGCGCATGCAGTTTCATGCCAAGAACTAGGCATGGAAATCGCGTGCATTTTTTTCGACAATCTGAGATCAATTTTGTGTTGGCATTAATTTTTAATATAATTTTTCATTTTTCGCACGCTACCACACTGAACCCAGCATAATTGCGTCGAACAGAGTAAGCAATTTGGCAATAAAATAAGCTATTCTTAACAGAAAGATCGACTTAAAAGTGAACAGTATTTAACTCTGTATCACGACGAGGCGGAGTGGGGAACTTGTACAATAAAACACGCCTTGAAACGCCAAAGGCCTTTGGGTAATGTAACTTCAACTCCCACTAACAATAAGCATTGAACCTGGATTAGTAAACGATATGTCTACAAATATCACCTAAAGTCAATCTCAAAGGTGGCCCTCTCAGATAAATCCCACTCCCCGCTTCCCCATAGTATAGAGTCTAATACTGTATAGTAAATTGTGAATGGAGCATTTGGTTCCGATTCTACCCTCTTCCCAAGATTTAATTCCATCATTTCATTATTTCTGGGAATAAATAATTAATTCCCATTTCTGTTTACAGAAAATAAACGCCACTCGACCTTGTATTGAGAATGATTAATGGTCAAATGTGATCTGAATACAGGAATGGGCTTTTTCCAAGTTTGATATATAAACCATTAGTAAAGGTCTGTAGTAACATTATACACGGAGTGCCTACTGCAGAATCATGTACTGTCAGTACAAGGACGTTTTACATTTTTTTTCGTTTCGATACAAAGTTCTTTGCCTCGTAACTGGTAGCTATCCCTTCCGAGGTTAGAATGATAATTCTGCAAGTTTGCAAAGAAAACGATTGGCAAACGCCCACTCGTGCACTGCAAGTGTGTGCATTAATGACACCAAACGTTCTGCAGTAATAAGAGCGCCATTGATTGAACGTTATTCCCCAGGCACGGTTTCAGCACCGGGACAAACAATCCTCACTTAAACACTGTAATCGCTTGCATTTTCTGCTAGCTCATGAGTCCTGTTCTTCACGCAACATTGATTAGATGGCCACCTGCCTTTAAGGGCCAGCGTAGTTCATGACCGAGATAACAGCCGAATATGAGCGTCAGTGTAATTTTATACATTGGATAGTATACTTTTTTTTATGAGAGGAAACACATGGTAATGCAATTGATACCGTGTATTCTTTACATTCATGACAAACCAAGACTAAAGCAACTCTTACAAATGTTTTGTTTTCTGTTAAACGTTGAAGCATTGAAAGTCACGCCATTTATTTAATCTTTTTATCTAAGTGAATCACTTAAACCATAAACTGACCTGCAAATCATAGTGTCAGTAGTTAGGCGCTGATTATCATAATGTTGTCCTGAACTGTTAATTCTACCAACGGAATTGGATAGTGGGTTGTTGCTGCCATCGCTAGCTTACTCCGTATTCATCTTGATTGTGTCAAATACAGATATATTTCAGAGCAAAGAAATAATTTCTTAACCCTTTTCTTACAATGGTCGACTCAATATATAGTCGACTCAAAGTA